>NC_134138.1:111162963-111813797 GCF_033958435.1 Carettochelys insculpta | reverse complement strand
CGGCGCCCATGCTGTCGAGGCCTTCAGATGGTGCGGCTGCGGAATAGAGGAGGGAAGAGCGGAGACAGCCATTAGTCTGGGCCCTGACCTGTGGCCCACGTCCCACCACCCCTCCACTGCCGGTTCCCCATCCCCTGTCCCCCAGGGATGATGATGGGTGTGGTGTCCCCCCGATGGGTGGCCCCCTTTAGGGGTTCTCCTCCCCCCCATCCCCAGGGATGGGGCGTGGCGCTGTCCTGGGGGGCAGGTGCTGACGTGCTCTGAGGGACATGCCACTGCTGTCCCAGGGCTGTGGTCTGGCCGGGCCATGGTGGGCTGGGGTCAGCTGGGTGTGTGGAGATCCCTAGTCGTTTCCCTTCCCTTCACCCCTTAACCTGGGGGTGTGCACCTGGGGTACATACCTGACAGCCAGCTCCCACAGTCGGGGGACACCCAGCAGGCAGACACCCTGCTGGAGCTGCAGGAGAGGAGGTTGATCAGGAGCTCCCTGTCTCTGGAACCCTCCTCCTCCTCCTCCTCCACTGTCCCAGGGATGGGCTTCTCTGAGGGCCCCTGGGGTGCAGGGCTGGCCTCCAGGCATCCTCCATCTCCGGGGCCTGCTGGGGTTCGTTGGCTGAGTTGTCAAGGGTGGCTGCGGGGGAGGAGGTGTACTGGGGGCCCAGGATCTCCCTGAGCTCCCTGTAAAAGGGGCAAGCATCGAGGGCAGTCCCAGACCAGCTGGCCGCGTCCTGAGCCCAGACGTTACCCTGCTGCGGCTCGACTTTTACTCCTGACATGGTCAGGAGTGCAGACAGGGTGACCCCGGGCATCCAGGCCCTCGGCCAGCTAGGCGAATGCATCTGCACTCCACTGCCCACTCTCCGTTACCTGGAGCACCTCCTTCTCACCCCAAAGCCCCAGCAGGTCCTGGATCTCGGTGTCCGACCAGGAGGGGCTCCACCGCCTCTTCCCCACCTGGCTGGATGGCTGGGAGCCCTGGGTCCCCTTGGGGGGGTTCCCTGTGGGCACTCGGGGGGCTTGCTGGCTGCCATGGGTGCTGGGTGGGGGATCAGGGCATCTGGAGGGAGTGCAGGTTGTGCACGTGTCTGTGCTGCTGCCTGCATGCTCTCAGCTTCCTGCCACAGGAAATTGGGGGTGTGGAGCTTTAAGGGGCTGCTGCACGTGGCGACCATAGAGCTCAGGGGCTCGGCAGAGCATCTCTTAACCCCTCAGTTGATGGCCGCCATGGAGGACCCCGCTATTTCGACATAGTGGGATGCAGATCGTCTACACATGACCTACTTCAACATTGGACATCAAAGTAGGGCGCTACTCCCATCTTCTACTGGGGATAGCAATTTCAACATCTCACCGCCTTAAGTTGATTTCAACTTCGAAATAGTGCACAGCACGTGTAGACGGGCCCAGCGCTATTTCAAAGTTGACCCGGCTATTTTGAAATAGCCGGCTAGTGTAGATGCAGCTCATGAAAAGTTATGAATACAGCAGTGAAAAGAATTATTGGCAATGGCTTATCATACATTACCCCCTTTTTGTTTATTCGTTTTCCTTGTTTGGCTGCTTAGAAAAGTGTTTGCCTGGAAATTATATTAGTCCAATTGTGCAAATACTTATTTATGAGCTTGAATGTGTACTTAATACTTTTCTTGATGTCCATGAGACTGCTTAACAGTGCTTCAAATGAAATATATGCATGTGTTTGCTGGACTGAGTCCACAGGGCCTAATCTAAAGTACATTAACTTTAATGGGTGTTGGACCAGGCCTTGTCTACACTACATAATGAACTCCATTTATAGGGTTTCATCAACACTAGACCTTCCAATCCACTGCAAATACACAATTCTAGCTATGGCAATTGTGTAACTAGAATCACCGCATCTGCATCTGTCCTCACTGAGGGAAGTCAACGGGAGCATTTCTCCCATCATCCTCCCTTACTACTCGTGAGAGCAGGAGTACATGGAGGTCTACTGCAGACCCCAGAGAGCTCTATATCACACATCATTACCAGATGCACAAAATCTAGCTCAGGAAGATTGACCCTGAACAGGCCAATCTTCCCACAAGTGTAGACAAGCCCTTAAAAGTCAAATGTTTCCTTAACCTGACTCTCCTCTGCAAACGAAAAACCTTACCTTGACTATTTTTAACTCAAATTACCTCAGGAGCTACAAGATAAAATTAGTCAGCACACCTCCTCAACTGATCCAATCTCTTTGTTGTGTTAATCCATTCACCTGGTGATGCTTTATTATTTCCATGATGGCAGCTCTCCCTTGAACTATGCTAAATTGAATGGAACAAAACAGCAGTCGTGTGGCACTTTAAAGACTAACAAAATGATACCATCATCTTTTTGTTAGTCTTTAAAGAGCTACGTGACTGCTATTTTATTTTGTTAGAATGCAGACTAAAAGGCTACCTCTGTATTACTCCTATGTAGATAACTCAAGATGATTGTGCCGTGATGAAATAGCCTAAGGGTAAACCTTCACTACAGTTAATTAGGTGATCAGCACCTACCTCATCCAGGTGTGATCGGCCACATTGTAAAGCCAGATCAAGCTAGTGCATCCACACTGTTGCTGTGCTCACCCACGTGTGTCACTGGGCTTTCTGGCCCCATTTCCCACGTTCTTAGTTCTGCCTTGAGCTGGGCCATTCCATTATGGTTGTGTTTTGTTGTTGTTGTTGTTGTTGTTTTCTTTTTCCCCAGAGAACTGTAGGAGGGCTTACCTGTACTTCAGAGCAGACTGGGAAAATGATGGGAAGCCATCAGTGGGCTATCAAATGGTTTAGCCTGCATCCACTTTGAGAAGCAGACAAGTTATCAGACCAACTATAAGCAGCACTCAGCTATTAGCTTTTAGCCCAGTGTGAGCCAGCTGACATTGGTATAAACCACCACCACACTCATGGGTGAACAGCCAGTGAGCCGCCTGAAGCTGGGTGAGGACCAACACTTGAGTAAGAGCCCAAATTAAGTTTAGAGGGAAGAACTACTTCAATGGTTGTGCTACTTGCAGGAAATCTAAACAGCCTATTATTTTAAACTACTAAGATAATATAGCTGTACTTGTAAACAGATCTGTAAAGGGAAGAACAGTGAGTCAGATGTTCTTGTCCTGGATCTTTTTGTATAAGAAATACAACGCTCCCATGAAATGACCTGCAAACGACGTGATAATTACAAGATTTAGCTTCCACTGGGGAATGAAAACTTAGACTATGTCTATTATGGATGTGTGAAACTGACCATCTCAGGGGTTACAGTCGCCCCTGTACTCCTCAAGAGACACAAGGCATAAGGGATGTTGATGGAAGAAACTCTCCCATTAACTTTTTCCGGTATGGACAGCCAAGTTAGATGAGCACAGATACATCGATTTCAGCTATGCAATTGCCATAGCTAGAGCTGCATATCTGTATTTGACTTTCTTTGCCTAATATAGATGTAGTCTTAAGCTATAGGAACTGGATCAATATTGGTAAAGCTGGATCAAGAACAAGGGAGAATATGCTCTGTTAAGATTGAGACATAAACAGGATATCTAACATGGTAGTAGAACAATGGCTTTGTTTGTTTTAGCCTCACTAATATCTTTACCAACCATAAAGATTTCTGTGAACAGATTACGGGTCAAAAGGTTAACCTGAAGTATTATGTAGCAAGATTGCACTTTATTATAATGAAAAGAGATGTGCATCAATAAAGCAGTTATTTTTTCATGCTTTTTCGTGATGTTGAGACAAATACAGTTTTAAAAGCCTAAAATGTGCCGCAGTTCTTTGAAAAATCTGTTATTTGTCACTAACATACTATTTTCCGTCAGCTCCTTGCATTCACATTAATTGCATAAATGCAATAAATTAATTAGCATTACCATTTTATTTGTTTTCACAGCTGTTTAGTCACAATGAATATTATTTTCTTAGATCATGTTGTCATAAAGTGTTAATTATAAATGTCTTTTATAATAATAATGATTTCTATGTTAGTAATAAAATGCTTGAAAAGAATCACTGCAGTAAATGCAAGATTATTAGACTATTTCTTAGCAAAGCCAAAATGCTTATTAAAATAGATGTTTCATTAATTACTAGAAATGGAGGATGGTTGCAGATCATTTATATTATGAATCTGCACACACAAAGCTTTGTTAAAACTTCAGTCATTTTTATGCACTTCACGTCTACATTTAAAGCATGTAATTAAGGTTACCAACATTCCAGGACTGGCCTTGAGTCTCTAGAAATTAAAGATTATGTCATGTGATTAAAACTCCAGAAATACATCCAACAAAAACTGTCAACTGTCTATCTAAATGTGTGTTTTCACCTCTTTTTAACTCTGCTGTGGAGACTAGCTCTTTGCACTAAGTGGGTTCAGGCCTTTAGGTTTAACTGAGTCAAGTTTAGCAACAGAGAGAAAGCCGTGTTAGTCTATATACTATCAAAACAAGAAAGCAGTAAAGTAGCACCTTAAAGACTAACACAATAATTTATTAGGTGAGCTTTCATGGGACACATCAACTTCTTCACACCATAGCCATACCAGAACAGGCTCGATGTTTAAGGCACAGAGAACCAAAAACAGCATGACTTATTTTGATGAGATACCATTACTGGACCTAACCAGGTTAGTCACAGAATAACGGGCACATCCTCGTGTTCCTCAACTAACATCATATATGCCATCATGTACCAACAATGCCCAGATGCTTTGTATATTGGACAGACTTCAAACTTTCTCAGACAAGGTAATGGGCACAAAACAGACATAAAAACACTCCTGATTCACAAAGCAGTCAGCCAATATTTTAATGGAGTGGGCCATTCTGTTAATGACTTAAGAGTCTGTGTCTTACAGAAGAGGAATTTTCACACTACTTTGGAAAGAGAGGTGCTGAACTCTTTTATATTCAAATTCGACACATTAACACGTGGTTTGAACCGGGATGTGAATTTTCTGGATCATTATAGGGGCTCTTTTGCATACTTGGCTTAATCTAATTCTTAACATCCCTCCCCACCACCTGCCCCTCTACTCTCTGATTTGCTCACCTTGATATATTTTTTTCTGATTTGTCAACCTCGATTACTATTTTTGGTTCTCTGTGCCTTAAATATTGAGTCTGTTCTGGTCTGGCTATGGTCTGAAGAAGTGTGTGTGTCCCACGAAAGCTCACCTAATAAATTATTTTGTTAGTCTTTAAAGTGCTACTTTACTCCTTTTTCGTTTTGAGTCAAGTTTGTCATTGAAGTCAATTGGAGTTTTGTCCCAGGGTAAATATATATTGAACTGTTGCTTCCCCTCCTCCCACAAAGCACTGTAGAGGAGTAAAGGGACTTCAAAGTTGCCCCGGCACTTCGAAGTACCATTGGGAGAGCTGCGGCTAGACGCATGCCAGTACTTCAAAGTTTAAAACTTGCCACGGGGCGGGGGGAGGGGGGGGGCGGGAATTTGCTAAATGAAGTGCTGCATATGCACCACAATACTTCATTAGTAAACTTCCAACACCCTAATTACCATCCTTCCTTCAAAGGAAGGTGGTAGTGTGGACAAGCCCGTATAGAAATAGAGCTCCTTGTGGGCTTCAAACTGGGCACGTACCTAAGTACCTTGCTGATAGCTTAATATGATCTTTGTCATAAGGGGAGGTGGGGATGAGAAGGAGTTGTGGGATTCTTTAATGAAACTTTTTTAACTATCTGCCTTTCTCCTGCCCTTGTTAGGCCCAAGTCTTCAGTGACTCATTCTACATTAGAAAGAAGAGGTAAATCCAGACCCCATTAACTCAATATTTGCCACTTACTTTCATGGAACCAGGATTTCACCCCACATTTTCACTGTGATACTCAACACACACTTTAAGAGCTTTGATGTTAAACAAGCTTGAAAAAAGTGTATTGTCTCATGAAATACCTTTTGTTCAGTCTATTCTTCTAAGAATGGGACTATTTTTTATATTTGCAAAGAATTACACCCAACTTTCTTTCTTGAAGAACTATTGTAGACTTACTTTGAGGCATCTTTACTAAACATTACAAATAGATTGTCAGGGCATAGGTCATACAGATTTTCTGTTTTTCTTATTAACAAGCTTTACACACAAGTTAGACTGCTTGTTCTCTAGTTTCCTGGATAAGAACGCTAAGCAACAGCAAAGCTGAACATACAAAAAGGTATTTCCACCTACAGCTAGATCTTTTCAAGTGCTATTTGGGGAATACATTTGAATAGTTTGCAAAAATCGAGTTGTGTCAATATTATAATACTTCAGAATAACTACAAGTTTCTCCTTAACTGCCGTGCCAGCTCCCCTGCTGCTCATCATATAACAAGCTTCTTATTTAAGTACCTTGCTATCAAGAAGAGGGAGACAAAATCATTTCAACAGCATAGCACATAGATACCCAGAGTGGCCTGGTACAAAGAAATACATATCAGCATTGTGTTGGTTCCTGTTTTAGGGCTTTAAAAATTCAGTTACCATGTAGAAGAAAGATCAAAACAGTTTATTAAAAGGCAAAATATTTAAATTCATCTTGTTTATTTTTATAAAGATCCAACAAATGTTCCCTAGTTCATTTTGGAACTTAAGTTGTGACTTGTGGGCTATGTCTACACTAGCCCCAAACTTCGAAATGGCCATGCAAATGGCCATTTCGAAGTTTACTAATGAAGCGCTGAAATACATATTCAGCACCTCATTAGCATGCGGGCGGCCGCGGCACTTCGAAATTGATGCTCCTCACTGCCGCACGGCTCGTCTCAACGGGGCTCCTTTTCGAAAGGACGCCTGTCAGGATGAGCCACATCAATTTCGAAGTGCCGTGGCCGCCCGCATGCTAATGAGGCGCTGAATATGTATTTCAGCACTTCATTAGTAATCTTCGAAATGGCCATTTGCATGGCCATTTCGAAGTTTGGGGCTAGTACAGACATGGCCGTGGCTAAAACATTGGAAGTGGTGTCCATGATCGGTGTTCACTTTCTGACTCCGCCACAGATTTTCTGTGTGAACTTGGCCAAGTCACTTAAGGCAGATGTTCAAAAGGATGTAGCTGCTTAAAGATACAGGTTGGCATCTAGTGGGATTTTCAAAAACATCTGAGCACCTTACATGCCAAAGTTACCATAAAATGGGAATAGGGGGCTACCTGCTTATGCACTTTTAAAAATGTCACGAGTTATCTACCTGCATCTTCAAATATTTTTCAAATCTGGCCCTTAATCTTTCATGGCTAGATAGTAGATTTGTCACAAGTCCTGAACAAGGAGAGGTGGGTACTTACACTGATCTAGGAACAGACCATGGCCAGGTTGTGGCTCTGTGCATTGGGTGTTGGGAGTTGGGTTAGTAGTCTGCCACAGTGCTTTACCTGGCACAGATTACCCAGATTATTTCCCTTGGTGCTCAAAATCAGATGTGCTGGTCTGACTAAGGTGGGGCTAGAGTCACAGCTTCTATACTAACAATAAAATCTTGAAAAAAACTAGTTGCATTTCCTGTCCCACACACGTGTGGCCAGAGGGAGGCCAGCTGACATGGGGAAGAAGGAGGCAGTTGTCCCAGGACCCAGCAATTCAAAAGGGCCCAGGGCTCCTGGACACCGCTGCTGCTACTTTGGCAACAATGGCAGCCTTAACTCCAGGCCTTTTAAATCAACCTTAGAACACCACACAGCATACTCCAAGCAACTCTGAGGGCTGGGGCGGGAGTGGGAGAGGAACACAGTGTGGCATGCTCTGGGCGGTGGTGAGGACTGGCTGCCTCAGCCCCACCCCTTCCTCCAGAGAGGCAAGTCTGTCAGCCTCCCTGCATGGAGGAGTAACGAGTCCGTGGCTCCTATTCCCTCTTGCCCAGTGTGTTCTGACATGGGTAAAGGAAGATTTCAGTGGTAGGCAGATGGACTCTTTATATGGATTTATAAATGGAGCTATTCTTGGGGCTACGTGGTGAACCTGAAAATGTTCTGAGTGCTGTTAAACATAGATTAATGCTGAGCTCTGCAGGCTCTGAGGCCTACATTTAGAACATAAGAGGGGAGTTTGCTTGATGACAGCTTTTATCTTAAAGCATATTACAGGAGGTACTGGATTTCCTCCTTACTTAACTCCGTCTCTTGGCAATTTATTTTTCATCTGCTGATACATCCCCCAACATTTCGTTTTATAATTTCTATGAATTCACAAAGTAAGATCTCCCATGCTGCATGGCTGGGAGGAAATACACACTGTGATGATTGCAGCTCATTCGATGATGAATAAATATCTATCATTATATACTGGCCCCAGTTCTTATGTAAAATTATAATATCTTCACATTTGTGCAATCTAGATGCACTATGCAATCAAGCTGAAAAGATATATGTGGGGAAACACTGCTAAGTGTCTGATCCTGTTATGATGTGCTGGAGAGATGCTGAGGGCCCTCAACTCTTTGGAGCTCAATGGAAGTCAAAGGCACTCAGTGTAGTCCCTTGGAAAATTGAGCCCTAAATTGGTTTCTCATTGACACCTGCTGGCAATTCAGTGGTATAAATGTTATGTGCTTGTGTGGTATATGTGTAGAAAAGCACGAACTATGAACAAGAGTGAATTGTGTCCAAAGGGGAGGGAAAATGTCCATTTTAAAAGGAGCAAAAGAATATAGCAATGACTAAAGTTAAAAATAGATACAGTTAAACTGATAGTCTCCACACAGTTGTACTAAACAGCACTGTTCAGCTACAGAGAAGTCCTGAAATCAGAAAATATACCCATGGCAGAGCAAGGAGACTGTGAGAACTATGTAACTCAATGTTGAAGGGGAAAGACCATGTCCCTGAGAGGATTCTCCAGGGGCCTGATCCAAAATATACTGAATTAAGTGAAGTCTTTCCACTGATGTAAATGGACTTTGGATCTGAAACTCCCCCCACCCTCCCCACCACAGGCAGGTGACATCTTTCTTGCACCATCCTTCCCCTTTTTTTTGTCCCTGGAGTGGGCTCCCCTTGGGATCCAGACTCTCAAACTGAAACAACATATGTGTAGGGTATTGAAATTAAACTGGATTAAATTTCATATATGTGTTTTCTTGCAGTTCCCTGTGCAGGAAAGGCCATAGGGTGACCAGACATCCTGTTTTTAAAGAGATAGTCCTGCATTTGTGCAGCTGTTCAAACTTTTAGTTACAAATAGGCGAATTGTCCCATATTTTTGGTCTCTCCCCTCCTATCAGTACTGCTGGCTGGCTCCTTGCTTGCCAGCTGCCCACCCACCAGCACAGGATGCGTATGTTCCAGTGGGTCGAATTAGAGTTGCAATAGGAATCTTGGCTCTGAATTCTCTGTCTTTTATGACTGGGTCACCTCGTCATAAACACTGCAATTACTTCACTTTTAATGACTGAGACTAAGAGAAGGAGGCCTGTCAGGGCAGGCTTCCATGAAGTGGCCCTATGGGAGCCACACAGCTTGCACCTCTGTTTGCCCTATGATTTTGGGCCAGATATGCTTCATAGACAATCCAAGGACACAGTGCTGGCTAGCAGCCATAATTGTAAGGAAGGCATATGTAGACAAATGTGAAATTTTGTTAAAAATAGAATAAAACAAGCTATCCAAAAAAGACAAGATGTGAAAATCACCCTTGTATATGGTGCCAACACAAGGCCTGTGAGCCCCTGGGCCATGTACCACTTGATTTCCAACACAAGCTGTATTTTGAAGCCTTACAGTCAGGTCAAACTTAAGCAGTGAGCTTTGTTCATCCCCTGCACAGGGTTGAACTTCACCAAAATGCTGGCAATAATGCCTTAAATGCCTTAAATAAAATAACTTTTCATGAATTACATGAATGACCAAAAAAGTGACTGAAATTGCTAAAACATTTTGCTTTTAAACTTCCTAACACTGATAGATTTAAGCTATTTTTCAGTGTTAGAGCTCATATATTTGTATTGAAAACATGTCTACCAAATTTCACCCTGATGCAAACATGTTCTAAACCTTTTTAAAAATGCCATCAGCTCCTTAATTATAGAGGCACTGCTGGCCACTGTTATAATTATTGAACTTACATAAAGTCAAATTTGCAGCAATATTAGCTTTTAGCAATATTAGCTTTTTAACAATACCTCGATGTGGGGGTGAAGAATGTCCTGCAGGTCGTGGCCGCATGCTGCGTGCTCCACAACCTCATCAAGGCACGCGAGGGGACCCTGCCCCAGGGCTGGATGGCGGAGCTGGCCCCCTGCAAACAGCAGCCCGCTGCGTCCCCCGACCGGCGGCTTGACCGTGACGGGCTCTGGATCCGGGAGGCACTTTGGGAGGCATTCACTCAAGGGGACTACTAATCCCTGCACCCCTCCCCCCAGGCACCCCTACACACACCCCCATGTACACACCCCACACCCCCAACCCCCTCACCCTCACCCACAGTAATCAGGGACACAGGGGGTGCTGAATGCTACCATATATTTAACCCTGAACCATTCCCTACATGAAAAATGTAAATAGTAAATAGTGAATAATAAAAGTAACAATCAAAACCTGATAGGGAGTGAACTATATACATGTGGGTGAGGGGGCAGGGGCACCTACACCTGGATGGGGACTGGGGCAGGAATACTGGGGGGGCCCTAATCAAGGGATGGCGTGGCAGGGTGCAAGCCCCGGTGCCTGCGGGCCCCCCTCCTATCCCAGGTGTGCGGTCCCCTGTGGGGCACTGATGGGGCCGGAAGCACCGGCAGGTAGGGCTGGTCAGCATCCTGCCCAGCCTCAGTGGAGGGTCCAGAGGGGGGTGGGTTGTGGCTCGGGTGACCCTCCACAGGGCCCACCATGGCCACAATCCATGCTGTGAGGTCCCTCAGTGCAGCATCAGGCAGGCCCAGGGGCAATAGGGTGGCCAGGGCCTCAGGGTCATGGGCTGGGGGCACGGGAGCAGCTGAGGGGCCAGCAGGGGAGCCGGGGGAGAATGCAGGGGGAGCAGCTGGGGGGGCAGCAGGGAGGGGCTTGAGGGGGGCAATAGCAGGGGTCTCAGGGAGCACTACAGGAGGGACAGCCAGGGGTGCCTCAGGGGGCACTATAGGGGAGGCACAGCCAGGGGGACTTCCAGGGGGACTGTGGGTGGGGCAGCTGAGGGGGCTGGGGGCTGGCCTGCTAGGGCCCCGCACACTGTGTGGAGCATTCCCACCACCTCCCCCCAAGTGTCCTGCCTCCACTGGAGCTCGGCCTCATCAAGGCCAGCCGTCTTTTGGTGAGGGTGTTCTGCTGGCAGAGGGCCACTGTGTAGGCCGTGACCTCTTCCTTGCAGTGGCTGCGTTGGATCCGGTGCACTGGTGGCTGCCGCACAGTGGGGGCTGGTGCAGGCCCAGCTGGTGGGCTGCTGGGTCCTCTGGCCTGGATGGAGCTGGCAGGCCCCAGGCTCCTCGTCCGCTGCCCTGGCCCTCAGATGCTATTGCTGTTGAGAGAGGGTGGAGGTAGAGGGGGAAGTCAGTTCCACATCTGGGACCTGGGTGGCATGGCCCCAGTTTCCCCAGCTGGTTACCCCCTCCACAGACCCATGGGATGGGCATGTGCCGGGGAGGCCACCGTGCGTGCTTGCGTGCACTCACCACGGCAGCCACTGGGGCATGATGCCAGAGCTGGGGTGCTATCCACAGTGGCCCACCCTAGCAATGGGCTTGTAGGCTGTGGGGAGCTCAGCTGTGGGGGGTTCTGGATGCAGCTCTGCTGCCTGGAGGGGGCCTCAGCATGCTCAGGGGGCGCTGCATGGGAGAGGGAGCTGGGTGCTGCTCGCAGGCATGGCTGTGCCTCAGGACCTGATCAGGGACGGGCTTTAGGGCTTCAGGGCCTGGGGCTGGGGCCCAGGTGCCCCCCTCCCCCCACTGTGCTTTTCCACTGTGTGCACTTACCCGAAGTGGCCTCATATATGTCGGGTGATGCCCAACTGGAGGGGACCTGGCTGCTGGCGGTGGAGGGCACCGCAACGACAAGGGACCCATCTGTGGACTCCCCATCAGATGGGACATCTACCGTGGCAGGTCCCTCGTGCCCCTCCTCCTCCAGTGCAGCAGGGGGCTCAGTTACAGCTGTCTCCATGGTGACGCGGGGTGGAGAGGCGTCATCTGCAGCCAGGAGGTCCCGCAGCTCCCGGTAGAAGAGGCAGCTGGTGGGGGCACGGCCAGATCTGCGGGCGCTGTCCCAGGCCAATATGTACCCCTGCTGCAGCTACTTCACTTTGCACCACACTTGTTCTGGTGTCCAGGAGGGTTGGCCACGGGCAGCCAGGCCCTGGGCTAGGTGGGCGAAGGCTGGGGTGTTCCTCTGGTGCCCACTGGTGTCCCGGAGGACATCCTTGTCATGCCAGAGCCCCAGGAGGCCCTGGAGCTCTGGTTCAATCTAGGAGGGGGCCCTTCGTTTTGGAGCCCGTTTGGGGTTCTGGCTCCCCTCGTCTGGGTTTCTGGGGCTGCCCTGGGCAGCGCAGGGTACTGGGCAGCTAACCATTCCTGCGGGTCAGGACTTGCTGGTGCTGTGCAGCCTTGGGGGAGTGTGGCAGGCAGCTCTGCACGTGCTGCCTGTCTCACACTCTCAGCTTCCTGCCACAGGGTCTGCAGGTCCTTGCAGCTTTAAAGGCTGCAAGGACCTGGGGACCATAGGGGCTTGCTGGGGGTGTCTAGAGCAGCCCTGCTCTCCAGCAGGCTGCCGCCATGGAGGACTGCTTCTTCCAGAAGAAGCAGTCCGGGAACATCTACATATGCCTTCTTCCAGAAGAATCTTCTGGAAGAAGGTCCTCTTCCTGATTCTGGAAAGGAATACAGAATCCAGAAGAGGGGGCACCTTCTTCCAGAAGAAATCCGAAAGAGCATCTTACATGTGTAGAAGCTCCACAGATCTTCTGGAAGAAGACACCATTCTTCCGGAAGATCTTGCCTGTGTAGAAACGGCCTGAGTGTTTTATCGATGAAAGTTAGGTTTTGATTATATAGTATACACACACAGCAGAGCTCATCGTCAATGAATGGCACTTTTTCCCCCCATGGCAGTTGGTGCATGATTCACATTATACTGCAAGAATGAAAAACTAAAGAATTACAATTTGCATTTTGTGCCACTTCCTGCACTCACAAAAATAAATTGGAGTTTACTCTTCAGTTTTAGAAGCAGCAGGATTGCCTTCTTAATATCAAAATATAAGTAGGGCAAAACAGCTTAGCTCTGAGCACATGTGCTAGTTAACAGTGAAATAGTAGCTCATAATTAATTTATAACTTATTTGTTTGCTAAACACTAAATACCTAGACAATCCAGTATTGAATATATTAAGAACATGTTTTAATGCCTGAGCTACCAAGGTGCTAAATTATCTTATTTATATATGAATTAATGTTAATAAGAAACTACTAATTTGGTAAAGCAATTGTCGAGCAAAGAAGGTTAATTTTTGTATCAAAAGGGGTTTTTTGTTTTGTTTTTGTTTTAAGCAGGGTTGATTTTTTTTTTTCACTTAAACTCTACACTTGCGTCTTTTGGAGCATATCTCTGAAATGATCACAGCAGTAAATTGCTTGTGCTTGTCAGTTGATTGTGAAGTGAGGAAGCTGGTTGGGCTAAAAACTGAAGAACTCTATTTATCCACAAGCCAGCTAGATTGAAGGAAGTTACAATAAGAACTAGCTTCTCAGTACAGATTCACCAATGACCCCCATCTTGACCTTGAGTTGGACCTTAGTTATGGGCCACATTCATTTACATGAAGGTGTGATAAAGTGCATAATGTAGTCTGCATGCTCTTTTATTTATTTCTCCCAGGCTGTAGTGCTACATTGTAATGCTACAATCAGCTACAAACTTGGCCTAACTTGGATTAGTATATTTGTTTCACTTTGAACCATACTTGACAAATTTGGAGTTCGCAAGAGGATGATAATTTTTGGATGCATGTGTGTAATACTGAACTGACACTGGGTTTTTTTGTTTGTTTGTTGGTTGGTTGGTTGGTTTTTTGGTTATTATTTTTGTTGGTTTGTTTGTTTCAAATTCCCTCTAGGGGTAAGTGAAGACAGAGCATCTCATGACTGAATAATAATTAAAAAAAATAAAAAACAAACATAAAAAACAGCAGCTCAATGGATAAAACAAATAAAATATGGAAGACAACAAATCTCAGTATTTGCATTGTTTTGAGTTTTTAGGCTGCTTTAGCTACATTCAACTCAACTCTCACATTTTTAAATGTGTAGTACACACAATGAAAAGTCTATTCACAGGTCCCACAACGGCATATTATCTTCCCGGAAACGATAATGAGAATTTCACTACTTATGGACTCCAGTGTTTTCCAGATTTAGCAGGATGAAAGTTAGAATCACCAACTGGTGTTCCCTTCTGGCTCTCTTCTGCCAGTTTATTCAATAAAAGTGTGCATAGGGCCTACTATCTGTATTTCAAGTAATTGTATTTGGTGGAGGGGGGAGTTGTTTGTATGTAATGGGATTTTTTATTGCCTCAGAGAGATAAAGCACACATGGTGTATACTTAAAATAAATTCAATAAAGGCAGTGTAACATATTTGCCTCATGCCTGACTGTATTATTTCTTGTGCGCAGAAGGAACTATAGCAAAGGTTATTTCTAAAAGTTTTTTTGAGAGAAGAGCCATTGTAGTCATATATTTAGTGCCTGATCCCTTTATCTGTGGCACCTGCACTAGTTTATGAGCCAGAATGTGTTTTGTCCTTGGTGGGTTGCACTGTAAGCCAGGATCGCTGTCCATGGCACGTAAGACACTCAAAATGAGTGGGAGCAGGGCGCATTTGGGAGTGGTTCACAGAGCAGATCCAGAACACCGGAGGTTGGATGTAAGCTTCACTGTCCTATGCCTCAACCTGCTCCCTTTGAAGTCAATTGCAAAACACTCACTGACTTCACTGAAGCAAGATCAGACCCCTGCTGGCTGCTGTTGACACTATGTAACCTGGGTACAGGGGTGAGCTTGGAGCAGAATTTTGCATATCCCTTTATTCAGGACAAAGCCCATCAGGCACAATTCGGCCTTTTATCTTTGTTATTATTTAACTTTGCAGAGGAATAGATATAGGCACTTGCATATCCACATGGTCCTGACAGTTCCTCTGCTCTTTCCTTTCATAGTTTGTCTTCCTCATTTACTGTGTCATAATTAACATTGAGGTGGTGAGCTACTGGAGGAGAACCAAGTATTTTTTTCTAATTCCTGTGAAGAAGGTATTATGCTTTTGGGCCCTAACTAATATTATTTATATTACACTACTTCCTAGCAGCCTCAAATGTGATTCTGCCCTGAAGTCTTAAACAAGTGGCCAGAAACTTAAGAATTAGAATTTTTCTTTGCTCTTCATACTCAGATGGGAGCTCTACCAAAGCCCTTTTGCCTGGACTTGGACCATGGGAGAATTCTACCAGACGATGTCTCCCAGTTGTGAGGAAATGGAGGTAATTTATAGTCATTTGCCTTGCCACCCATCTTGTAACCTAGAGTTATGCAGTTCCTAGCACTACAAATCCCAGAATTCCCTTAATCTGAGAGGAAATCAAGCAAAAGTTGGAGCTGAGAACTGAACAACTCATAGGTATGTCTACACTGCAGCTGGCAGCATGCTTCCCACCTCTGCTAGACAGACATGCACGTTCTATGCTCAAGCTAGCAGGTCAGGCATGATGCCTGAGCACAATCCCAGCCAGACACCCTGAGTTCATAGTAGGGGGATAAGCCTGAGCTTCCAGCTGTGCTACATTGCTGTTTTTAGCACAGCAACTTGAGCAGAGCTAGCGGGTGTCTGTGTAGTCAAGCGGAGAAGCTCTTTCCAAGCTGCAGGGAAGAGGTGCCTTTAAAGGCACAGCTACCTCTGTAGTAGTATCCGTACAGCTCAATAATGTATTTAAAATGAATGGCCACGGTGACGGCAAAGTCACATCTAAAGATATACTGAAGGCTTTTGAAGTATTTGAATGAATTTGGCACAGAAATACCACCTTTACCTCAGGAGAGAAAGAATGTAGTAGTATGTACTGATATGCATTCAGAACACTGCTGCCACTGCCTGCTTCTTGCACTGCCCACTGAGCTGCCAAGGGCACATCAGCATGGTTTACACTGGGGCTGATCCAGATTTCAGAGGTAAAATGGATCAAACTAATGTTCTGGCATATATGTCGTTTGGCCAGTATTTCTTCCTTCATAGCCCTATGAAAGGATGGCATTGTTTGTCTGTAAGTTTTCTGGCATGAAATATAGCATTGGGCTATAATGAGGTTTGGGACAGTCAATTAGGAGCACAAAGCCTAAGGGCAGGCATGTTTTTAGACTGATATAAATGTTCATCGTAGATTCTTTGGGTCAGAATAGCTCAAACGTAAGTGTTCCAACTGAGTGTCTTCCATCAGAATACGACCGAGGAGTTTTCAGCCTGTTCAACATTTGCAAGTGTGGCTGGTGGAATTGTTTCCATTGTTGGTGGGATTGTTTACCAAAATAATTATTATACTACTACAACCTCTAATGTGGCCGGAGTTACATAGTCTAAAGATGTGTTACACCAGGATAGTTATTTCTGTTACCATGTGGTGGAGTTTTGCAGAACATACTGTAACCCATAACTACAGAACATAAAACAATGCCAGCTGCTTCCACCCAATGCTAACATAGTTATAGCAGCACAGATTACTGATGCAGTCAGGTTCCCATTTTCACCAGTTTCTATGGTCATTTTTGGAGGAACAGGATGATTAGCAATAAGAGCATTTTTATTTTCATTAATCTAAATAGTGGTTACTTATTTAATTTATTATTTAAAATATGTTTACCCCATCTCTCTACGTCTACGTCTACACGTGCATCCTACATCAAAATAGCTTATTTCGATGTAGCGACATCGAAATAGGTTATTTCGATGAATAGCGTCTACACATCCTCCAGGGCTGTCAATGTCGACGTTCAACGTCGACGTTGGGCAGCACCACATCAAAATAGGCGCTGTGAGGGAACGTCTACACGCCAAAGTAGCACACATCGAAATAAGGGTGCCAGGAACAGCTGCAGACAGGGCCACAGGGCGGACTCAACAGCAAGCCGCTCCCTTAAAGGGCCCCTCCCAGACACACTTGCACTAAACAGCACAAGATACACAGAGCCGACAACTAGTTACAGACCCCGTGCGTGCAGCATGGATCCCCAGCTGCAGCAGTAGCAGCCAGAAGCCCTGAGCTAAGGGCTGCTGCACACGGTGACCGTACAGCCCCGCAGGGGCTGGAGAGAGAGCGTCTTTCAACCCCTCAGCTGATGGTCGCCATAGAGGACCCCACTATTTCGATGTTGCGGGACGCGAATCGTCTACACGTTCCCTACTTCAACATTGAATGTCGAAGTAGGGCGCTATTCCCATCCCCTCATGGGGTTAGCGACTTCGACGTCTCGCCGCCTAACGTCGAAGTTAACTTCGAAATAGCACCCAACACGTGTAGCCGTGACGGGCGCTATTTCGAAGTTGGCGCCGCTACTTCGAAGTAGCGCGCACGTGTAGACGCGGCTTATTTAAAATATGAGGTGACTTGCCACATCTTCAAAACCAATATAAATGTATATAAAAATTAAAATATGAGACCCCAGAAGGACATAAAACCTGCTAAAACCAAGAGGAGGGACACACACACACACACACACACACACAAAACCAATAGAAGCATGAGTAAAAAGGATGGCTTTAGCCTGATGCCATAAAAATGCTAACCTTGGCACCATGTGACTATCCCAGGGATGAGAATTCCACAGCCTGTGAGCAAAAGCTGAGAAGGGTGTGGTCTGCGTAGATGTTAATCTTATCTCCATAAGTAGGGGAACACTTGGATTCTGCGGCTCTAAACATCAGTCTGAAGCTATGTCTATACTAGACTAAGAAAGTTGACCACAGATATGCAGCTGTGCCAATTGCGTAGCTAAAATTGACATATCTGCACTCAGCTAACTTGTCTGTTTATACGGGGAAACTCAATGGGAGATTTTCTCTGATCTCCTTACTTCTTGGATCTTGTGCAGAGTACAGGGGTTCACTGTGACCCTTGAGAGCTCAACTTCACGCGTCCATACTAGATGTTAAATCCATCAAACCCAAGAGATCAATCCTAAGCAGGTCAATCTTCTGAGGTAGTATAGACATAGCCTAAGGCTTACAGATGTTGGATTAGACTTAAATGTACCAGGAAGAGTCTTCCTCTGGGCTGCAGAGCCTCATAAATGTCATGGTTATATAAAACATTATTTTATTTAATTCAATACAAGGTTTAAGAGGACTGAGGTTGACTGATGATTCCAATTTTGCTAATTACTTGCAATGATGATTACTCACCAATATAACAATTCCTGGGTGCAAGAAGAATTGTTTCTATGCAGCAGTAGATTGGGCTGTGACTGGTAGAAGCAATGGTGGCCACAGCATAGCTGGTGGAAATTAGAGCATAACTGATGGTGATACCAGAGTTGAAAGCAGTACAGAAGATACATTCTCCCAAAATGTGTTTTCATTGAGGAATTAGTGCACAAGTTCTAAATCTATCAAACCAAAATGGCTTCCTTGGGTAGCAGTCATAGGCTGGGTTTACATGGAAAAATTATGTTGAAATAACAGTAGTTATTGTGAAACAACTTGGACAGTGTCTAAACAATGCATTTGCCATTTCAAAATAAAATTGAAATAGTGGATGCACTATCATGATTCCAGTACACCTCTTTCAATGAGAAATAATGCCTATTTCAAAACTGCTATTTCAAAATAGGCACTATTCTGTGTGGCCGTTTCTATACAGACCACTTGTTCCGAAAGCAGCATGCTAATAAACAGCCTGGAAAATGCTAATGAGGCATGGATGCAAATTTCTGGCACCTCATTAGTATATGGTCACATGATTCGGAGCCACCTCCTCCTCCAAAACAGCATGTAGAAGTGCAACCCCTGGGGGATCTCCAGGGGACCCAGGCCACGGAGGGCACGGGGAGGGACTGGGACAGTGCAGGGCCATCAATGGGCCTTCCGCTGGCACCAGCAGGGTGGGGAGGAGCAGGAGAAGGCAGAGGACGCAGCCCACATGGCAGCCCTGCGGGACCTGATGGGTGTGCTGTGGGAATGGCTCGCCACAGAGCAGCAGGCCTGGGACCGGGTGGTGGCCAACCTAGATGCTTTGACTCAGGCCATGGTCAGCCACATGGCCCTGGCTGCTGCCCCATTGTGCACCACTCCTGCACCTTAGTTTTTTCCAGTATTCAACCTACTCCTCTTCTTCTGTAACTTCAGACCATTGCTCCTTGTTCTGTCATCTGTCACCACTGAGAACAGTTTCTCTCTATCCTCTTTAGAGCACCCCTTCAGGAAGTTGAAGGCTGCTATTAAATCACCCCTCAGTCTTCTCTTTTGTAAACTAAATAGGCTCAAATCCCTCAGCCTCTCCTCATAGGTCATGTGCTCCAGCCCTTTAATCATTTTTGTTATTCTCTGCTGAACCTGCTCCTGTACATCCACATCCTTTTTATATTGGGGGGCCCAAAACTGGACATAGTATTCCAGATGTGGCCTCACCAGTGTCAAATAGAGGGGAACAACAACTTCTCTAGATCTGCTCACAGTGCTTCTCCTAATGCATCCTAATATGCTGTTAGCCTTGTTGGCTACAAGGGCACACTGTTTACTCATATCCAGCCTTTCATACACCATAACCCCTAGGTCCCCTTCTTCTGTACTGCCGTTTAGCCAGTCACTCCACAGTCTATAACAGTGTTTGGGATTCTTCTGTCTCAAGTGAAGGACTCAGCACTTCTCCTTGTCAAACTGCATCAGATTTCTGTTGGCCCAACCCTCCAGTTTATCCAGGTCACCCTGGATCCTATCTCTACCTTCCAACAAATCTACCTCCTCCCCAGCTTAGCGTTGTCTGCAAACTTGCTGAGGGTGCAATCCAGTCCCTCATCCAGGTCATCATTGTTCATGGTCTGGAGCCTCCATGGGCACCTGGTGCTAGTCGCTGGTCGCAGACGGTCAACCCCTTCGGTCTCTGTCTCGGGGTCCAACGTGTCGAGGATCACAGTCAGGGGTACCGTCTCCTTGGGCCTAAGGAGGCCATCCAGTTCCTTAAAGTAGGGGCAGCTTTTGGGCACTGTTGCCGACCACCTGGCCATGTGCCGGGCCCTGCAGTAGCCCTGGTACAGCTCCTTCACCTTGGATCTCACCTGGTCTGGGGTGCAGGTGGGGAGACCCCAGCTGGAGAGGCCCTTGGAAAGGTGCTCAAATGCCACTGTGTTCTGACGCCAGACCCCCAGAGGGTGAGGAGGTCCTGCAGCTCAGCCTCAGTCCACAAGGGGGCCCAGCACTTAGGTGCCTGGCTCCACTCATGGGAGGACTCCCCATTGTCCCTGGGGGGCCCTTGGCATGGGCGGGGGTCCAGGGTGCTGGCCATGGGGCTTGGGAGCAAGGCGGGCTGGCTACAGCCTCGCAGCTGCCAGTGGGCTGGGGAGCAGCATGGGCTCCCTGCTGCCTGCACACACTCAGCTTCCTGCCTGGGGCTTTGTGGGAGCCTGCATCTTTAGACGCAGCTGGATGCTAGAACCACAGAGTTCCACTTGTGTTGTGAGCAGCACCACTGCCTGCCAGCTGATCGCCGCCATGGTGGACTCCTTCTTTCGAAACAGCAGGTTGCAGAGCATCTACAACTACTCTTTTCTGAAATAATCTTTTGAAATGGGGTGCTCCTCCCACCATGGGAACAGAGGACCAACTTCAAAGGAATGGCCTTATTCTTTTGAAGTTACTTTTGAATGTTCGCGGAGTGCGTGTAGATGCTCCGCAGGTTGTTTTGAATGATGGCTGCCTTTCGACCTCACTTATAAATGTACTTCCTCGCGTAGATGCACCCAGCACGTCTCTCAGCCTGTGGCTGGCCTGGCTTTAATTTTCCTTAGATTTGAGTTATACAGAATTTGAACTGGAGCAGAGGTGAGGTGATGCTAGTGGGCTCGGGAAAGTATTTTTAGGAGCTCACAGTTTCCATTGGTTGAAGATACTCAACAGGCGCTAAGTTCTGACATAGCATCTTCCATGACCTATGCTACCATATACTGATTGGCTAGGAAATGCTGTTCTGTTTTGGTGGAAGATCTAGCCTCAGTTATTCTTGCCTTTGTCACAATCCTGTATTACAGCCATGCAGTATATCTGGACCAGAGGCCTTTAGCAGTTAGGAAATCCCAATTAGTTCAGAATGCAGAATCTTATCTTTTTAACAATACAGGCTTCTGTGATATCACACCTGTTGTCTCCTCAGAGAATGTTGAATCAAACTGAATCTGAATCTATTTTCAAAGTACTTCATGACCCAGGCCCAGGGTATCTAAAAGACTATTCAAAGCTCAGGGACAGAGATAGAGGTCAGCAACTAAGCTCCTCAAGCACAATGAAACGCTCAATGATAGAAGAAAAGGTTGCCTGACCATAAGACAGATTTCTACAGGGCTGGTCATAGACCATGCGATGTTCTCCTCCAGAAACTAAGGATCCCAACAACTCCCCCACCATAAGCCACTCCACATTTAAGGCATGTTTCCTTGACCTCGCCTTCTCTAACATAAATACAAAGCAGCATGTATATTAACATTTAAAAGAGAAAAAGACACTGTCAAAATAAGACGCTTCAGAGCATATGAGCAAACATGTTACTGATGTTCTTAATACACTTCTGGAAGGTGCTCAGATAGTATGGCAATGAGTTCAATGTGGAAACCTGTATAAAACAGAAAAAACCTGAAAGAATTGGAACAAGTATTCATGAAAGTGAACTTCAAAATCACAGGGTTTAGTTATTGTAATAACGTGCAAATATCTGGGCTGAAAGTGCTTGCAGCTAAATCATTCAATCAAGGAGGAGAAATCACATGATATGATTTACATGGCCATTCCCAACTTACATTCCAAACTGCTGGATGTTCCTCTCTCTGGAATGTTACATCTTTCTTGAACAGCAACGAAGGGTCCTGTGGCACCTTATAGACTAACAGAAAAGTTTTGAGCATGAGCTTTCATGGGCACAGACTCACTTCATCAGATGCTGGTCTTGGAAATCTGCAGGGCCAGGTATATTGTAGAAATATAAGAATTATAATTTTAGAGCTACTTGGCATGTTGACACAATCCCTGACAAGAATGAGTGAGTAGGGAGTGGAAAGAGGAATTCCAGAAAAGGTGACCTGGTTCATGATTAGGGACCTCCGTTACACAGTAATAAATAATAGAGATAGATAGTGGTAGCACAACACCCCGTCACCCTTGAACAGCCCTATATTTGTCAGCTCTAAAACTACATGTATTGAGTCCTTGCTAGTATCCCAAAAATGTGTATAATTACAGGCTCTTGGGTCAAATTAGGATTGACTATTCAGAAAGCATCTGAACTCAGCTTCTTTGCTCTGTCTACCCCTAAAAATTACCCCTAGAAGGGATTAAGCCAAGTCAACAATGCAGTACTATGGACTATTTGTTGCTTATTGACAGGGAAAAATATTCATTGCTGACTCCTGTGCTACTTGCCTTTCTCAGTAAATAAACAAACTTCTGGCTATTTGGACCTTGCAATCTTTTATCCCCAAGAGGAAACCATTCATCTTTTTTCATCAGAACACATATCTAAAACTAGTAGCTAAATACCCATGATCCCAAGCATTCTATTCCTTTGGGATTTCTCTGTGAGGAGACAGATTGATTTTTACTTTTTAGGGTGGATTTGTTCCGAAATTATCCCCCCTATAACGTAGTAGTAATGGGGGGAAAGAAGAGCCAGTAATGTTAACGAGATGGAGCAAATGGATGGTTTTTTTCCCCTTTGGTACTTTGAGGGGAATTTCAAACAAGGCAAACTTTTCCAGGTCTGTTACCTAGTATTGGCTCTAAACTATGTTAACACCACAAAGTCTTATGTTGCAGTTTATCCTATCCGCCCAAAACACTGAATGAAACCTTCCCCTGCCTCTCATAAGGAGAAGTCATTAACTGTATGAATGCCCTGAGGGAGAGGAGAACAGCCATCAGATCTAGCCTCAGGGTTAGCTGAGGGCATACAGTGCACATGCATGCACACATAGTGCATTCCCATTAGTAGCTGGCCAGTCTCCAAGAAAAGCAGCTCTTGTTCGGCACAAGGCACAAGAGAACTATTATTCATATGTGTTTACAGAAACAGTTGTAAAAGGAAGACATGAGTTTACAACAGTGTCAAGTACACGTGTTGGCTGTCATGCCCTAATGCTACTGTTCTGCTGATGAAAGAAAGGGAAAGTAAAGGATCTGTCCTATGCAAGCTATTTTATATGCACTGTCTGAAACTCAAAGAGCTTTTGTGATTCCACCTATTAAGCAATCTGGCAGAAATTTTTGATTCATTCTAACTTATCCCATAATCCAAAAGTTTGTTTTTTTTTAATTAAGACACAAAGAAGGAAGAGTAACATCTGGGTCTCTAACACTTCTATCATGGAGGAAAAATAATGCGGCCTTCTTTCTGATGTTTATCTCTAATTGCTGTGGGCAGCCCTAATTCTTATCTGTCTCAATCTTGCTGGAGAGGAAAAACTAAATAAACATACTGTTAATATTTCAACAGGGACAATTGGTGAGAACCTTCAGAATCTCATTGAACTGCACTTAGTCGATGGCAGCAGTTGGTGCAAGACCAATCAAGATCAGGAACCTTTTTTTTTTTATTTCCCTCCAGTTACATACAGTTTGTTGCTATTAAGATTATCCTTTGATTTACTGGGGAACTTGCAGGTCTCTATTTTGCAAATTTTCCAACTATTTCTGGCAATGTGAACTTCAGCATGTGGCCTAGGTCTGAACGTTTCCCCTTCTCTCAGTACTCTATCTAAGGAGGTAAACTAGAAAAGTATAAGAAGTAAGATATTAGAGAAATCAAACACTATCAGATGTAGGGTGAAAACAGCTTTCTCTTTTTTCCAATTTCATTGTGTATTTTTCCTCTGTTTACAGTCAGAGATACATCTGAATATATTAATTGGAAATTATATGTGATCTTTAAAGACATTTCTTTATGGGAAGTGCAGTAATGCTGGAAATGTCTCTTCTGGTTTTGGAAGAGTCTTCTAGTGCAATTTCTGTTTTCTCAGTGATTTATTTACGTTTTATTGAACTAGGGGGAATCCAGCCTGCTATAGTTAAGGACCAACCTCTGCTTTCGAGTGGCACCAGTAATTTTAAAATTCCATTGGCCCTTCTAGCTTTGTTTTGATGTAATTGTAGTTTGAAAATAGAGAACAACATAAGTGAATGTACGTATTTTAAGGACCGCCCATTAGAGTCTTTAGACTGAGGTCCTGTCCACAAGAAGATGAAACACTGAAAGTAAAACATAGCTGGAATGGACTTCTGCTACAGGAAGCTGGAATGTATCCCAAATAGTCTTGTCACTAGCCTTTCCCTCAGTCCTCAGATGAGTCTTGTGTATTATGGGGTGACCACAGTGGATAGAAGTCAATAAATACTGGGAGTGGCAGCATCTGGAACTTGTAGAACTCTGTGAGATGTCAAAGTTGGCTCTGCTTTCTAAAACGTTCAGTGCTTGTTGAGGGTAGGATTGAGATGACTGCCACCTGCTTAGGCAGATGCCAAAGCAACGTTGCCCCCCCAATATTGCTGGAGTTGCCCCTCCAATATTGCCCCCCCCAATATTGCTGCTGCAAGAGGCCCTCCCTTCACCCGTGTTGCTACCAACCAAGAGCAGGCTGTGGCATGTATCACCAGTTCCTCCATCCCTTGGTTCTTGCCAGTCATTCCAAAGATGTAAGAGTCAGAGAGGCGACACCAAACACAGCTCAGGCAGCAACCTGAACTGTCACAGTACACCACATTCTTCAGGTGACTGGCCTGCTCAGGCCCAGATGACAGACTGATGAGGTGGTGGGAAAAGAGGTTGAAGCCCCAATTTCATTGTGACCAACCCACACCATCCAGAGCTACCCACCTCTTCCTGCCACATGCCTAAGACACATGCAGAGCAATAAGAGACTCACTCCCTACTTCACTTGCCCAGCTCAGGAACAAGCAGGGATCCATTCCCCAATTGACCACTCATACCAAAACCAGATTCCTTGCCTAATCTGCAGTGAGAAGATTCAGCACATCTCCCACTAATATTGCTGCACAGACTGCAGGAAAACTGCCACCATTGCTGCTGCTGTAAGAAAAAGTTGCCATGTAAAAGAGCATATTCCATGTGGTACAGGGAAGGAGAAGTACAGTGTGCTGAGATGTAGTGAGCCAGGGTAAAGGTGGAGGTATTGATGTGTTTGGAAGAAGATAAGTTAGAAAATTAGATTGAGGGTCATATTTGGGGAGTGGGAATAGTATTATTTATTTATTTATTTTGTAGGGGAAGATTTGAGTTACCAGACATGCGGGAGGAGAGGGCAAAAGCATTTTACCCAAGAAATGTCATATACATAACATGCAGCTTTTAAATTTCTGAAGTACACCACTGGAGGTGATTGCTTTCCAGGGGTCTCCTCACACAGAATACAAAGAAAACAAATTGAGAAAAGGCAGGAAATGTTGTCTGGGGAAAAAATGGGGGTCTGGATTTGACTGAAATTTCTATTTCCCATTTTGTCGGCCATGTGGTAAATCATCTATTAAGCTAGCTGAGGGTTTAAGTTATTTTGTGTACAAATCCATATCACATCTCCAGCTGTGATGGTGCACATCTGCTCTACATTGTTGTTAATATGTTCCTTTCTGTGGTCTGGTTTATTCTTGCACATATCTCTTTAAAGACATTCTCCCGCAAGGTGCTGAATGTCTACTGGGAAAGGATGGGAAAGAAGGAGAATGGGGTTAATTGGTAAATATTTTATCAATGCAGGGAAAGATTGATAATGCAAAGCATTACTGCTGGTAACTCCCGAGACTGAGCAAAACTAGGGGGCCTGACTGTACAAGCCCTTATTTATTTGTCTGTAGAGCCTATGTCAGTGAGGGTTAATCTAGGCTAGTGAGTGGGCTGCAGGAGTGGCCCTCTTTCATCTCATTGGGCTGCAAGATTGTCATAACCAAGACAGTCTCCCCGCATAGGGTGGTTTTGCTATCTGGGCTTCTGGGCCTCGAGTTTGCAGTTGAACATAGCAGCACTTTGATTAGATGCAGAGAGAGCACACGGCTCTCACCATGCGGTGTGCAATCAGTGTGCAATTCATTTCACATACCCTTGTTTGAGTGTGTGTCACTTCTGGAAGACAAACTATGCAAATGGAAACCAACAGAATCTGGAGACCCTGTGCATGGGCAACTCTAAACAAAATGTTTTGTGGGCCACACACAGAATGCCAATAATCTGTATTCAGCCTTTGGGCCACTAGTAGCCCACTACTGGCCTATCTGCTGCTTAAGCATTCACTAATATAGAATCATAGGGCTGGAAGGGACCTCAGGAGGTCATCTAGTCCAGCCCCCTCTTTCAAGCAGGCTCAACCCCCACTAACTCATCCCAGCCAAGACCTTATCAAGCTGGGACTTTAAAACCTCGAGGGTTGGAAAATCCACCACCTCTCTGGGCAACGCACAGGTTGACTGAGTATAAGGACTCTTCCTGTTTGTTGTTTGTTTGTAGGGAGACTGTGATCCACATGGACTCACAAATTGCATTTCTTTAAGTTTCAGGAAACTTGAAATCTCAAAATGAAACTCAACAGAAAAACAGTTTTGTATCTAAACCATAAAAACTTGTAATTTGCTAGTGCTTTGAAGGAAACTCAGCACCTTGTAGGATCAAGCCCAAGATGCTCAAATTATAATCAAAATTGCCATATAAGATTCCTGTATGCACGTCTGTGCTTAAGACAGCTGATCAGTGCTCAAAGGATGTTCCATTAATACTGTCATTTAAAATATTGTTTATAAGTACCATTGCCAGTGTTTATTATGGAATTATTGGTTTTAGTTTTATCTCCAATAACTCTGGCATTGATTTTATTTTACATGCCTCATATTGTACGTCCAGCCATAACACCTTAAATTTAATTATTTTACTATTGCTTCAAAAACATTCTTGGTATATTATAAAAAGCAATTTTAGAATATTAGATGTACCACATTAGAGAGAGGAACATTGATGCCAAACACTCCCTAGCCATTCAACCTCTCCATACTCATTGAGGAAGTTCAGCTCCAGAGTAGATTTTAGATCAAACAGTCACCACAAGTGGTCAGTTGTAAGGATATTATGGGTGGTAATTTTTCTACATGTGGAAACAAGTCAGTCCAAATTTTCCAAAACGCAGCCTTGAAAAATTGTGAGAATAGCTGATCACATACAACTTGTCAGTAGAACGCTCAGTTTGGGTGGTGCCTCACCACTCCCACTCCTGCTGTAGGACGCACGTCTCTCCAAGGACCGCAGCAGCCCGTGGGGCAGCACAGCCCTCTGGCTGCACCACACAACATGCTCCTCCCTTCTGGGTGATACCAGCAGTCCACTCTTCAACCATTTCTCTTCAGTGGCCAACTACTACAGTCCATTGCTCCAGGACCACCTCCCACAGCACTTTGCTCCTGGGTCAGGGCATCAATCCGTAAAGCCGAGCAGCCAGACTCCCTTGGCTCCTGCTGTCACTGTCCAGGGCGCTGGCTGCTGGGCTTTACTGCCCTCCAAACACAGTCCTTTCCCAGCTGTTCCCTTCACCCCTTGTCTGATTGGCTCCCTCTGGAGCAGCCTCCCAAGGGCTGTTTTAACCCCTTTCCTGACAGTGAGGGGGAGCTGCCTCATCACAGCCCCTTTGTACCCACTTTCTTGTTTCCCATTGCAGCAGTAACAGAAGGCTTCCATAAATGAAGATATTACCTCAGTACTTCCCTAGTAACTGCACCAGAAATTATGAGTTTTCATTTCTTAGGCCATTGGTGCTCAAGAACTGGTTACCATGTTTGACCTTTCAGAAAAGAGACACTCCCTTTCAGAGGTGTCATCTGTATCAGAATCTACCAACTCACATTGTATGAATGCACTATATATATTGTAGCACATTAATACGACATGAGTTGGTAGATACTGTTGCAGATACACTCCCACTCAGGGATGTCCTCTTTTTTGAAAGCTCAGATATGCTAACCCTACCAAGAATCCCTCAGGGTTATATAATCACTACCCAAGTCTTTAAAGGATGGCTTAGAGTATATGGGATCTGGAAGACCTGTTTTCAGGTACCTGAACCTCTGTTACACACACCCCTTATAAGTGCTCTAATCAGTTGACTATTAGCAGGTGTGTGCTTCAGTCTGTCCTTTTGAGGAGGTTCTACTGGGTGTAAATACTTTAACAGTCATTGAACCACTGAGCAAGGCTTACTGTGTAACTCAGTAGAGCACCCACTTAAGATGTGGGATAGTCAAACTCAAATCCCTTCTCCAGTGAATTTGTGTCATTGTCACAAGTAGTTGTTGTTGCCCAATAGCTGAAATTTTCATGAATTAACTATTTGAGAATTTTGCCCTTTTGTATTGTAAAATATCATGTATTTTTAAAACTAGTCTGTACTTCTTTGTCAACTAAAGAAAGTATATTTTCTGATTCAGTTTCCAATTGTAATTCTAGAAATTCTAGTTCAGACATGATGCAAGTAACCATGAGTACAATCTGCAAGGATCTATTGTTTTGCATGATAAACTCATACCTCATCACGTACTATTGTTAGCAACATCTTTACTTGTTTAGTCTTCTGTAAATGATCAGATAGGGATGTGTGAAAGTCATAGAAATTTGTCCTAAAATGTTAAAATATATGTATAATTCCATTCTGGCCCAGAATAGTTTGTATTTGGCAAAATATGTGTGAAGTGGCTGATGTTACAAAGACATCTGTGATATTTCAAGGCAGTGATTGGCAAGCTAATATGTCAAATTCAAATTTTGACTTTCAAAATGCACATGTTCACAATGGGATATTTTTGCTTGAATATACTACTGCTTCTAAGTGTAAATGAAGTTGTCACCAATCAAAATTTTACTAATATTGAGAGAAAATCCATGAAATTTCAGAAGTTTCACATGAAATTGATGGGTTTATGAAATTTAAATGAAATGTAAAAGCCTAGTACTTTGAGATTTTAAAATTCCATGAGTATGTACAGTGTTAATCACTGCAATTATTAATCTCCTTTCATATCTCTCAAATTAGTGTTATTTAATTATACTGACAGCAGGAGCCAAGGGAGTCTGGCTGCTCGGCTTTACGGATTGATGCCCTGACCCAGGAGCAAAGTGCTGTGGGAGGCGCTGCAAGGGAACGTCTACACGCCAAAGTAGCACACATCGAAATAAGGGTGCCAGGCACAGCTGCAGACAGGGTCACAGGGCGGACTCAACAGCAAGCTGCTCCCTTAAAGGGCCCCTCCCAGACACACTTGCACTAAACAGCACAAGATACACAGAGCCGACAACTAGTTGCAGACCCTGTGCATGCAGCATGGATCCCCAGCTGCAGCAGCAGCAGCCAGAAGCCCTGGGCTAAGGGCTGCTGCACACGGTGACCATAGAGCGCCGCAGGGGCTGGAGAGAGAGCGTCTCTCAACCCCTCAGCTGATGGCCGCCATGGAGGACCCCACTATTTCGATGTTGCGGGACGCAGATCGTCTACACGTGGCCATGGCGGCCATCAGCTGAGGGGTTGAGAGACGCTCTCTCTCCAGCCCCTGCGGCGCTCTATGGTCACCGTGTGCAGCAGCCCTTAGCCCAGGGCTTCTGGCTGCTGCTGCTGCAGCTGGGGATCCATGCTGCATGCACAGGGTCTGCAACTAGTTGTCGGCTCTGTGTATCTTGTGCTGTTTAGTGCAACTGTGTCTGGGAGGGGCCCTTTAAGGGAGCAGCTTGCTGTTGAGTCCGCCCTGTGACCCTGTCTGCAGCTGTGCCTGGCACCCTTATTTTGATGTGTGCTACTTTGGCGTGTAGACGTTCCCTCGCAGCGCCTATTTCGATGTGTTGCTGCCCAACGTCGATGTTGAACGTCGACGTTGCCAGCCCTGGAGGACGTGTAGACGCTATTCATCGAAATAGCCTATTTCGATGTCGCTACATCGAAATAAGCTCCTTCGATGTAGGCTTCACGTGTAGACGTAGCCATACAGGAAAAGACTTAATATACACTGTGAACTGTGCATACAAGCTACTGCTAAGGCAGGATAATACTTGCCTGAACACCTTTAATTCAATTCATCAATGGCCAAGAATGTGCTGACATAGCTCCTATAAATCAAAGCCCAGCCTTTTTGCAGGTCTTGGGGATGGAGGAGGTATAGAAGGAGGCAACTTCTGTTCTAGCTCTGTTGTTGGTGAACATCCACAACATTACAGGACCTGTCACAGTTTGGCCCACGCTGCGTCTCTGAATGTGCCTTCAGAATAATAAAGCAAAGGTGGGAGAATGAGATTTATCAGACCCATTTTTTTCTTATCTAAATATTGTATAAATTACTCAAACTGTAAATCGATAACACAATTTATTTGGTTCTATTGGTTTGGAGGTAAGTCTTACCCTGTCAGTCCCTCCTTTTTTACAGATGGGCCTTGGCTGTGGACTGGTAAAGAAGAAGTGGGAAAGAAGATTTGGTAGGAGGTGTTACACTGGGGATGCGCGTTGACTGGTGAGGAATGGGCCCCAGCTTGGTGATGTAGGAGCTCCTGCTATTAGCGTATATAGCTGTTTTCAAGAGACTGAAGGACCTGCTCCTCCATTTTCCTCTTCAGAAAGGGCATGATAAGGGAGAAGAGGAAATTTCCAATATAAGACAAATTTAGTCTCCAAGGAGTAACTTCCTTGTAGCCTGGGGTGAAGGGGTAGGATACCGCCTTCCACAAAACATTCCACAGAGCTAAGCTGTTCACTGGGGATTGGACTTGCCCCCTAAATCACTATAAATAAAGGTCTGTTATAAAGCATCCTAAAGTAGTATGGCCAGTGTGTTATGTAGAAAGTTTGTTGCAGAAAAGCTAATGTTGTTTAGATATAGAAGGCTCAGATGGCAAAAGCATGTTCTTTCTGTGCTGGGCTATCATTAATAAACTTTGTATGCTTTGTTTATTCCTTTACATGAAAAGGTGGAGGTTGTGGTGCAGCATGGAAGAGACATCATTTGTATTACAATTATTTGTAATCTAATTTACCAGGCCAAAGGATAGTCTAAATGATCTAATTCTCAATATATAGTACAGGATTGAGGTGAAGTACAAATCATTTTAGGGGATCCAATAATTTTGTTTCAATTGATCAGTTTCTTAGGCAGTATCCTTCAGTTGAGAATTTTCAGATAAGTAAAGTAAATTAGGTTGAAAACAAAATGCTTCTTTCTAAATTCTGGATTTCACAATGTATTTTCAATCCTATAAGAGCTCAGTAGCTTTTCTTCTGTCAGCTTGAGGCCTACTAAACTGCATATACTGTACTCTATCAAAACCCAGTTCTTTTCAGCTCAGTGAATAAAATACTGCAGTTTCTCCCATTGACTGACTGAAATAAAATAATCTATGATGCATGAACAAGTCTAAATGAAATAATAATATCCTTAGCAGTGAAAAACGGATTGGTAATACAGTAATTGAGCAGATTTATTGCCATCTCCTTGAGCTAGCCTGCTGAAACAGCCTGCTATTTTATTTAATCTCATATCAGAGGAATTACTGGCTGGTAATCCATTGTTAAACATCATTTAGAATGATGGATGAAAATGTCAGCTTTTCCAACATAATCAATTCATATCTCATTAGCACATATTATTTATGATTCTCATAATGGGACCTGCAGGGGTCTCCAGGGGGAAATGGAGACCTCAGCTGTTGTTGAAATGAGATGAGATATACTGTAGCTTATGAGTTAATAACTGCATATAAAAAATACTTCCCCACAGTATTGATTGTCCTTACCATTTTACAAATGAATTGAATGCCTCGGCTTCCCCTGTTGCTGTGTACGGCAGTTCTTCCTCCTACTCATTTCAGGCCTAATAATGTCATTTAAAAAAATAAAAAACATAACACAGAGACTTTTAAAGTAACTTTTCAAGGCAGTCATGGGAAGGGGGAGCCTCTGATTGTAAAGTAATAAGGAACACTTTAGTGCTCTGTTGCTGTTTGTTAAGGACTTTGGGCACTTTTTCCCCCTCAGTACCTATGAAGACAAATCGACATATTTCTTCAGCTGCAGCACAGTTGCATTTTACGGATACTTTCTACCGAACGCTGCCTCAAAGACCAATGAAAAGCAAAGCTTGATTCATGGACTTAATGCAGCTGATGGTGCAGCAGTAATCATGGTCACAGTGTCAACTGCTGCCTCAATTAAACTACATTTGAGAATCATTTTATGCTTCAGCTCATAAACATCAATAAAAGAAAATGAGTAATAAATGACTGTCTAGAGTACAAAGGACCAGCTCATATTTCAGATGAAAATGAAGACAAAATGTAGCTTTTATTTGCCTGTGGAATTCCCATTAACTGCATCACTGACAGGAGAGAGCTGGATCAATAGTTGGCTGGCCGCAGAAAACAGTTTCTGGCTGTTCAGCAGCCAGTGCAAAAGGAAAACTGTCATATTGTGATCTTTATCAGGTAATCTTCATTACACCAGACCAATGATATATGTATATGCTGGTCAGCTAGGGGCACTTCTAATTCTTGGTTCTATTTGTGGTCTGAGTGCAGAGTGCTCACAAATTATTTGTTTACAGCCATGAAAAACCTTCAATGTTCATCTCTTTTATTCTTTTTATAGGTAATCCATACTGGAAACTTTCGCTCGAGCCTACTTTATTCACTAAGAATTTTCAAGAAAGCAGTGTATCAAAACTTATCTTTCTTACTGCTGAAGAGGTACTTTTGTTGCTCAAGTGAAGCTTGAATGATTTACTAAGTATTATCCTGGAAATTCTCAGAGGGTGCAAGTGCCTTATTATGAGTTGATCCCAGCTTATTTGAACAAAGAGGCTGTGAAGGAAAAACAAACATTTTGTATGAGAGGTTTGCACAATGCAGCACTTTCAAGCTGCAGTTTGTGCTCATGGCACACTGTAATCCAAAACCAAAAGGGTGGTCCGCCATTTTTTTCCAAGAGGAGATATTTAATGTGAGTATCGTCATAAGCAGCCAGAATCTCTTTGGGCGTGCCTTGGTATAGCTACATAGACTTTAATGGAGCTGTGCCAATTTTTTTCAAGGCAGCTGGCCCTATAATAGTGGAAAAGTTTAGCCTGGTTTGGTAAACAACCATTTAATTAATACCTTTTCGAACTACATCCCAGATTTTTTAAAAAGGGCATGCAAAAACTTTGAAAGCTAAGGCGGAAAGATTCCTATCATCTGCATTGATAATTAGTAATGCTTCGTCAAACTTCAAGGCTAATCTAATAAAGAAATCTGAGCTGTATTATTTTTACTCATCTTCAGGACTCCAGCCTCTCTGACCAGATACATTTTTTCTTATTTTTTCTGTCATTCCCTCTTTTTTCTAACTCTTCCAAGCAAAGAATCAGTATTGTCAACCTCAGGTATTCAAAAATCATGACTTGGTGCCCACCCAACTCAGAAGTTTTTTTTTTTTCATGGGTTTTAGGATGAAGGATAATAATATATTTCAGCTGTTTGGTTTGTTACACCTTCTGTTTTTTGTGTCTTCAGTGGAGGACATGATGTGCAAAATGTTTGTTAGCAATTTAAGATCCAAACTCAACCAGAAAAGCACATGCAAAACTGTAGCCCTCTCTCCTGGCTGCTGAGAGATGAGTCACCTTATATTTTTCCTAATTGTGGGAGTTGAGGAACTGTCATTCTATCCCTCTTCATCTACATCCCCTGACCAGGCTATCCTGTCTCCTTCACCTCTCTGTCTTCCTCCCTAGCTCATACAGTCTCCTTCTCCACTCTCTCTAAGGTCTCCAGCCATCTTAAGTCCTCAGCCCACCACCTTCATTTATGTATCTCACATTTTTCCATCTTTCCCCTTTAAATATCTGATTTCTCAGATTTTCTTTCTGTCACACTATTCACTTCTGGACAGCTGCCTCACTCTTCACCTCCTCTTCATTCTGCCCCCTGTGTCCCATATTTCCACGATCCCGCAAAACTCCATCTCTTATATTCCACATTCCTCAGTCTCAGGTTCAGGGCTGCAAATTCCCCAACATCATGCTCAGTGTCTTCCTCCATTAGCCTAACCCAGTACTCCCTTCAGCTTCCCCATACCCTACATGACGGCCACGGAGAATGTGTGTCCCTCCACATTATCTGTCCTCTTAGTTTCTCCCTCTCCCATATGCTCCTTCAATCACCCTGCTCTCCAGGCTCATTCGTGCTTCCCACTTTTTCAGTCTCCTCCAGTTTCCAATTCCTGAAGCATCAGCCTGTTGAAAATAGTGGGAGGCACAGTCATTTTCACCTGGTCATTATGGCTTCCATATGCAAAGCCTGTCGGAAAAGCTGGCCAGTTTATCAAAAGACAGTCTGGAATCAGTAATAAGAGATGGAGGCCATTTTAAATGCAAGAAATGTTGTAAACCAGGAATCTGACATTATGTTAAACTATTTTTTTTAAAAAAAAGAAGATGGGGAAAAAGCCATAAATCTGTCACTAATACAAATGTCCCAATAAAATTGAAATTATCTTCAGCATAGTCACTGACCCACAAAAGAACCAAATCCTGCAAACCATATTCTGCAGAGTTCACATTGCTGGTGACAGCAGGAAATACGTGGGACTTAACATTCAAAATCAAATAATTAATCTAGCTTTGTAAGAGTATAAAAATGAGTTGAAGCCTGGGAATAAGGCAAAGAATTCTAATCCTGTATTTCCAAGTAGCCTTTAAATGGAAATAGTTAGAATAAAGACAGAGGGGAAAAGGATTCCTTTAAATACATCCAGACCCATAATTGAAACAAAGCAAAGTTTTAAAATAGTCTCAGATTCTATCATTGAAGTTATCTACTTAAAATATACATAGCCCAAACAGAACGCTTGGTGAGTTTGTAGTATTTACATATATCATTCATCCTTTTGGGGTTACAAAGAAATAAAGGATTATGCTAATTTCCATACTACATTTTCCCACAAGCTCTTCTGATAGTGCATATCTACCAGACTTTCCTCTGAAATTTTTCCCACTGTTATGACTTTGGCTTAGGTCATGTCTGGTAGCAACCAGGAATTTTCCAAATGTAGAAAAAAAAATAGAAATGTTTGCCAAAACTTTGCTTGCGTTGGCCTCACATTATTCAGAACCATGAATAGAGATGTGTTGGTGTTTGCTGCAGTGGGTATTTATTGAAATAAAGTCTAGTGTTGGATCAACTAGTCAAAGTAATGTAAGCCACTGAAAGTAAATTCCACTCTGCCACAGCAAGGAGGGACAGGATGTTAAATCACAACAAATCTTAAGTGTATGACTATTGAAAATTGTGTCTGAAAACAGGTAAGTATGTTATTAGAATTAGCATGGGTAGGTGACTGATTTTGATATTTCATTTTGAGTGCAATACAGGAGAGATGTGGATGATCTCTGTAAAGGTGTGAGAAATCATTGAGAAAACTGGACATTAGGTCAGTGATGGTATATAATTTGCTGGTTTTAAAATTGAGTATTAATTCCTAACTAGGACATTAGTTAGGACTGCCAAACCAGATTTTGGATTTTTGGATAATCTAAGCAAAACACACGTATGTACAGAAACTCTTTCCTTAAGTTTTATATTTTAACATTAGCTTCATTAAATGAAATAATTCAGCATCATATATGAGTCAAGAGGATCTCTGAAGGACAGATTGGAGAAAAGTGGAGGAGATTCATAATGTAAAGGTAGCAACATATGGGAAGTCTGCCACATGAAGTTGAATAATATATTGTTCCTTTGTGTGGTGGTATGTAATTTCTCAAAGTACAACTATTTTTCATAGTATGCAATCTGATTAATAATTAATTTTAGGTTATTGCTATATTATTAGGCGACAGAAGTAAAAGTAGGGCCCTTATCCTGTACAGGATAAGCTGCTACTTTAATTAATTTTTGAAAAAGCAGAGAGGTTATAAGAATTTGATGGGAAGATTTGTGAATTATTTGATTCCTTTAAACTTATTGTTGCCGTTGTTTTTTTGGAACACAAAATACGGTTGAAACTATAGATGAAAAATCCTTTCAGATTATGTTAATGGGATTAAGTTTCTAAATACACTTTTTATTTGGATGGAAAAGCCAGCATGGGTCACCCCGTTATCCTGAAATATTTGTTACTACATTAATATGCACATACAGGAAAGGCAGATTTGCTCACTCTATATTTGGTTTATCTGTATGAGCTCCATGATATCTTGGACAAAATGTAGGTGTCTCTTATCTCAACCACTTTATAAATAAGCATTCTAAGTGAACAATATGGAAATATAAATATTTACTACCCTTTACCCTTTATATAAATTAGACAGGTTCTGGCTTTCCCACCCCTTTTTGCACTTAGTGGATATGTAGTTTGTTATATTGGTTGAAAGCACAGGTATGCACTGTTTTACGCTAGTAGCTATCAATAGTATGTACTTAATATATTATACTGAATGAAAGACTTCATAAATCAGTTATATAAGGGATCTTTCAATGCTTTTAGCAAATTTCCAAAGAGTCATAAAAACTATAAATCAATGTATTTTTGATTAATCAGCTCACACTGGCAGCTTTTGAGGAATCTCTTTGATGTGCCCTTCTTACAGGATATACAGTAATGGGGGAGATATATCAGCTACTGGGGTGGGAGGTAGAGAAGAGTAAATGAGAAAATAGCAAGGACTATTAAAATAACGGCCATATTCATGCCACACCCAAAGTCCTCTGCCATGAGATGCAACCCCAGGGTTACACGAAACAGGCCTGATCCTTCATCCGTGAACATCCAGATCTTGCACCAGCCACAGTGAGAGCTCTGAGCATACAAGGAAAGTGGAATCACACCCTAACACCCTTTGTCTGCTAAAGTTTATGCAAGTGTTTAACTTGACACAAGAGAGTTGTCCTCCAGAGGAAATGGGGCAACTCTTATATCCCAAGGTAAACACCTGTAAAACCTTTTGTCCAGGATCAGACCTGTAGATGCTAACACAGAGATCTGAAATAGAATGAGCACCTCCAAACCTCTCTGAGGTCAATATGAGTTTTTAATGTTACAGGATGTCTCAGGATCAGACACTATCTGGACAAAAGGAAGCAGGGTGTCATTTAAGCATCTCCCTTAAAACTTAAGTGCCAAAAATGAATTTTACCAAAGAAAATGCTGTCAAATAGTAAAGTCCCACAAACAGTTTAAAAGCCATCTCCCATCAATATTTAATTTTATTTTTTACGCTACGGGTACTCAGGGGAAACTGATAAAGAGTATTCTCAGTATTGATTAGAGTGTTCAGCAGTCCCACTTCATACTATTCACAAAACTACACAATTCAAATTAATATAAACAATAAATAAACATAAATTTGTCATGAAATGAGAATGTATTCACAATTTGTGCATGTGATCAGAATGCAATGGGATTTCTGGAATCCAAATTGTAAATTCAAAGTAAAAATAATTGTGATTTAAATATAAATATACACATTAACTTTGAAAAAAAAAGAAATCATCCCTTTTACCCCTACAAAGGCATATATTTTGACATTTTCTGCAAATCATATAACTGTCATCTTCAGGCACACTAGGGGGAAATAGATCATTACTTATTAATCTCTTAAATGTTGCTATTGCTTTTAAGAAAATAAGATTTAACAGCAAAAGTAATAAACAGAGTCTTAATGAAAAATGCATTGGCTATCCTTTTAAATGGATAATTAGGAGCCAAATAGTGCCAATCTTAAAACAAATCCATTTTGTGGGATTTATCAATCACACAGTCAAACTTCCAAACATTTATTTTTGGTGTGGAAAACTATGGTTTCTTTTCATCTCACTTATGCTATTGTTGTTATTGTTACACTTAATTCAAATGAGGATTTACCCAGCTAAATGCAGAATGAAGGATCTCTGGAAAATTAAGGCAAGGTGCTGAAGTAAAATACTAAATAATTTAGAGGATTCTTAATATTGAAAATAAAATTTTAAAACATGTAGCTTTTAAAACAAAACTAGTCCGTATCAGCAAATGTCTGAGAAAGTAAAAAGAAGTTAGGGTTTTATCTGTCATGTGCCTTTGAAAATCTTCCCTTAAGTAATACTTGGTCAGAAATGAAAGATCGACATTCCACAACAATAAAAATATATAGGGACAGTGTATGATTCTCTATCACTTCAATCTCTTTTAGTATCCAGATAGGCTGCATATTCACCTACTGTGCAGAATTCTCCCATGACTGCTGTGTTAGGTACTGTTGTTCTGGCTGCCCATCTCAACTTAACAGATTTATTTAGCTTAACTAGAAAGTTCAAGTGTTTTCATATACAACATGCTGGACCACATATTCAAACGTAAGTAAGTTGCAGCTGCAACATATGTATGGAGATGTGAAAGCAAATAATTGTGACAAGATTTTTAGAAGCTAAGCTCATAAATCCATATGTAGGAACCTGAATAAGTTGCTTGGTTTTGAAAAATGCTAAGCAGCTCCCCGTGAAGTTTAAGGGAGCCATGGGAGGCTCCCTGCTTTTTCAAAAAGCCCCTAAATATGAATTTAGGAGCCTAAAATTAAGAACCAATCTTTGAAGAATTTGCTCTGTATTTGCAAGATGGATGTTTGTGTCCGCAACAGAGGACTTGCTCACTGCAACCCATTCATTCATGCACATATTTTTCAGGAGCCATTTCAAATTCTAAGCTTTTAAATTTGCCCTTCTGTGTCATGCCCTCCAAGACCTCATACATATACTGATGCACTGGTAAATTATTTCACATAATTTGGTTTTGAGTCCAAAATTGTGTATCAAAATTACTTAACTCCGCTTCTGGTTAAAATATATCTCATTTTCAAATACTGGTGTTTGTTTCAATGGGGGGCCTCACAGCCAGGATTCCTCTGCTAGTCACTGCAATCCCTTGATTGCTGAGAAGAAGAAGAGTCAATTGAAGAACAGAAAGAAATTATTTTTAAGGAAGGATAGAAAGAACTCTGGGTTCTTCTAATTAGAACAATATCAAATTCTATGTGGTATATTTTCAAAGCAACATTCTGATCAATTCCCCCCATTGATTCTACTTGGCAGGTAGAAACCTGGCGTGTAGGTGAAAATCTGGCAGAATGCTTTGAAAATGTACTCTTGTGTATCTTGATACAATATAAACAAAAGCACATATCAGACAATGCAATAACACAGTGAAGCAATGATACCATAGTGCTATTCTTCCTGTGCACTGGGCAGGAAGTTTTCATTTCACACATCATCATTCACAGTTTGCTGCAGTGATTTTACACAGTCAGAACATGCCAACAACCCACAAAGCAAAATATTTCATAGTGGTTTTCCTTTAGAAAAATAGAAGTATGGGATTTTGATTTCAATTATCTTCTGTTACAGAGTGAGCAAAGTAGAAGAAAATCACACTTGCTGATTTGGTAACAAACCACCAAATCAGAAGTGTGTTCCATAAATAATTTTCAGCCAGCACAGAAACAGACTTCTTTAAGATTCACATGATGAATGTAATTTATTAGGGAGGCAATGGCTGTCAGTCAGTCTCACTCTATTTAGATAATCACTGGTACCATGGGTGAAAAAGAATGTTATGCCAAAACAACTCATTTACTTGTTTGATATTGATGTACACTCCATAGCTCACCATCTTCACCAATGACAGTACAAATTCAGGCAAGGATATGGACAATCAAAGGGATCATAATCAGCTGCAGATAGAAACAACCATGAAAAAACAGTATCTGGCTGCGAAGAGCAGCAGGTGCGACAATATAGTTTGTATATTCTGGGCTATCATCCAGGTCTTCTTCCTGATCACCCTTTTCCTGCTCTCTCTTTGAGCTTAGTACTCCAGAGTGTGAAAAAAGTTGTTATCAAACATAGAAGAACGGAATTAGAAACTACTGCAATATTAATACCTGACCCACAACGAGTGATATTAAATAAAACAATGACCATAAAAAGCAGAAGGAGGCACTGGCTTGGCGCAAGAACATTTCTGGCAGAGCTCACGTATGAACCATTTTAATGTAATTTCTCATATACCATTCATAAAATGGCTGGCTTTGTCTGACCCCCACCCCACCAGCATCTCCCTCCTGGCAACAGCAGGTAAAATCTTAGCTCTAATACTTGCAAATTGACTCCTGCCACTCTCAGAAGAAATTCTCCCAGAAAGCCAGTGCAGCTTCTGACCATTCCCAAGAACAGTGGACATGATCTTCACTGCCAGGCAACTGCAAGAAAAATGTCATGAACACAACCAAGCCTTATGCATGAGTTTCATCAACCTGACCAAAACATTTGACTCAGTCAATCATAGCGCCCTGTCACAGATCCTCTCACAGATCGGCTACCTCAAAAAATTCATTAGCATTTTAAGGCTGCTTCACCCATGACTGCCACAGTATTGAGCAGCAACAGCTCCCAAAGCACCCCTGTTGAGGTCAAAACAGGAGACAAGCAAGGCGTTGTCATTGCACCATCACTGTTCTGCATCTTCATCACCATGACCCTTCACCTCATTGATGGCAAGCTTCCACATGGTGTGGAGATTGTCTGTAGAATGAACGGGGAGCTTTTCAATCTCAGGAGACTAAAGGCTAACAGCAAGACCTCCACAACCTCACTCATGGAGCTCCAGTACAGGGATAACAATATGGTTGTTGCTCTTTCTCCCACAGCCCCTCAGACCATCTTAAATGCCTTTGCTGAAGCATATGAGAATCTTGGCATTGAACATCAAAAAGACCGAAGTTCTCCATGAACCTTCACTGATGGGAAAATTTCATGAACCTTCTATTAAAGTCAATGGAGAACTGCTAGAAAATATGGAGCACGTCCCATACCTTGGAAGTTACCTTTCTGCTAAAGTTGACATTGATGTGGAAATCCAGCATAGTTTGAGCTGTGCAAGCTCTCCTTTCACCTGCTTGAGACAAAGGGTCTTCTAGAACCAGGACATCTCAAGACAAAGCTCCTTATATATTGTTCTGTGGTTGTTCCAACCCTACTGTATGCATGTGAAACATGGACAACATATAAATGTCATTTGAAGGCACTTGAACAATATCATCAACACTGCCTCAGGAGAATCCTTAATATCTCCTGGGAGGATAGGTGCCCAAACACTAACATCCTGGAAGAGTTGAACATGACCAGCATTGAAACCCTCATCATTCATCAGTAACTTTGTTGAACTGGCCATGTGCTTTGGATGTCCGATCAGTGCCTCCCAAAACAGATTCCATTTTCTGAGTTGGAGGAAGGACAGAGGAGTGTTGGGGGCCAGAGGAAGCAATATAAGGACATGCTGAAGGCACACATGAGAAAGTACAGCATCGGTGTTGATGCTTGAGAGAACCTTGCACAAGACCATCCCCAGTGGAAAACCGTAATCCATGAGCGGGTGATGCAATTTGAGAGGTCCCACTGCAGTGCACATGAGGAGAAGAAACAAGCATCCAAAAAAGCCGCATACCTCTCCAACACCTACCACCACCTGCTCCTTCTGTGATAAGATCTGCAGCTCCAGAATTGGACTGAACAGCCATCAATGGACTCACAATTAGGAGGGTGACATGGAAATGTCCTTCTCATTATTGAGGGACCACCAAGAATTACTGTGTTTCTTTTTATACATTCCTCATAAAATAACTTTCAGAAGCCATGTATGAAAGAGGGATGTGAATCTGAAAGGCACCATAGTCACATCATCACATGCATGTGGATCAATTATCAAAATGGTAAGTTACAGCTCAGTCACTGAAAAGTACAAAATTCTAGTCTGCCTGGTTTGATCTGAACTGTGCAAAGTTCAAAATGTTAGGAGCTTTAAAAGAGCAAATACTATACCAATTTGCTGGTCAATTGATAATTGAAGTCTCTGAAAACTTGCATTAACAGTAAGTGGAAATTATATCATTCTATGTACAAGAAGCAATTACTTCTATATAGCACACATTTTGCAAGTTTTGGAAACATTAGCATCAGTGATCATGTCAGGTGTGTTGTTTTAACATGTGACTTGTGAAATCTTTTACTACACTTTCCACATCATGATCCACCTGCAGGAAAACAGAAACTTTCCAAATGTGACATTCATGACTCTTTATATAAATGATGACTATTAAAATATTGTCAAATTGCATTTGAAAGTAAAATCAACTTTGCTGTGGCGTCTGTAATAGTCTCAGTCTGTGGAATAAAATGAGAAATGTCAAGTTTTAAATAGGGTTCATTGTGATTATTATTTACACAGAGAAGTGCATCCTCACAGCATTACTAATTAATCTTCCCCCCCTTGTAGGTAGACATTATTGCCCCATTAGACAGATGGGGATGGTTGTACACAGAGAGCTTGTTTCCTGACCAGACGCACACACAGCTTGTCCAATGGCAGGCTGGAGTTTAGGAGCCTGTAGATCTCAGTACTGTGCTCCGTTCAATATACTATGTTGCCTCAATAGTTCAAAAACAGATTCCCACCACTTCTGGTGGTATTTTAACATAATAAAAAGACATGGGTGCTTAAAACACATTAGAATTAGTAATGGCTTTAGAAACATTTCCTATGCTTGAGCCCCGGAGCTGGTCATGTCTTCAGAACCAGAATGTTTTGTTTTAGTTAGACCTACTGTATATGTGCTTTGCTGGGTCCAAGGATGGAAATGCAAATGATAACTTTTTTTCTACCCCATTTAAATCTGGTTGGCATGTAATACCCTTTCCTGTTTTCAGATCATTTATAAATATGGTAATTTTTATTCATTATCAACACCATGCAGCTCTGGCTGGTAAAATTACTGGTAAGAAACCAATGACTACATGGAACCGCACCAATTCACACCACCTGAGAAGGTGACAACTGAGTTTCCTCAGCCTTCAGATCAGCTAGAGTATTTCAAGTGGAAGAATACATATTAACAGCTTTGAATGATGTTTGGCAGTGATACAACTGACAGTTAATATTTATAAAGCTCACTGAAGGTGTAAGGCAGTATATATGTGGTAACAATTATTTCCATCTCATGCAGACAGACATAACATGATGGAAGGATGTTCTCAAGAAATGAATTACTTGAAGTTACATTGTATTATCTTTCTCTATCTCCCTCTAATCCCTTGCTTCCAGATTAGATACACCTCAGGCACAGTGGGGCAGGTTTAGTCTGCTTTAAATTCAGAGTAACTTGACTAAATCTATGAGAATAACAAGAAGTCCTGTGGCTTGTTATTCTCAAAGATACAAACTAACACAGATAACAAAGATACAAACTAACACTCTCTGATACTGTTCACTAAATCTAGTGGCGCTATTTCAGTGCTACGGAGATCAGAATCTGGTCCATTGTCATGGAGAGAATTGCAAAAGTATGTAACATTTCCTTTCACTCTGCATGGGACAGGATTGTTTAGATAAACAATTATTCATGTTGTTAATGGATAAAAAATTAAAAAAGGGAAAGTGTACATTTGTAGAAGAATCTTTAGCATACAGGAGAATAACAAATTTGTGCTGCTCCTCATTCATGAAAGTTGCTTTCTATGCATAACAGAAATAAGGCAGGTGAGGTATTATATTTTGGTGGATACCTCACCTACCCTCTCTAGCCCCTATCCTGCGACCAACACTGCAAACCATTTTTTTATACATAAGTTCATCACCCACATTCTCCCCACAACACAGCAGCTTTGTTGATAGTAAATAAAAGACCACTGCCTAACATAGCCCCATCCAAATCCTGCCCTGAAATAAAGAGAAGTATTACCACTGAAATCATGATGGTAGGATTTGTCCCTTGCTCTCTTAAGTGACCAAAGAAAGTGGTTACTTACCTATACAATTTTTTTATATTGCCCTATGAACTTAACAGTTTTATCTTGTTACAAAATTCTATAAAAATGATTTTAAAACACCTCAGTTCTCTAGATGTTACAATATATTCTATAGAGTTCAGTTACTTTCAGCATTGCTAACTTCTATATGATTTTTCTGTAGGTATCTTTTTTACTATACATTGTATCCTGCTAAATGACACTACATACTGCTGAACCCTGAATATGTGGTGTGAACCCTGGGAATCATCTTTCAGTTATGGATCATTTTAGTGCACATTTAGCTAGCTGTTAGTTTTAATTACCTGCGTGTTTTTCTGTACATGCACATAACTGGGCAACTTTGTTATTTCAGTCCTTGTTTCCTTCTAGCAATTAGAAAAATTATTTAAAACACTCTAGGTCTGGATCTCTATTCAATTAATTTGCCCCAGTGCAAATTGAATGTAAAACATGACTCTGTATGGTTTGCAGCAGTTTCCAATCACATTTGAGAATCAGGTCACTGGCTTCGCTGTCATAAAGATAACTCTAAGAGACGAAGCTTATATGTTAATTTGAAGCGTAACCTAAATACGATTTAACTGAAACTCTTTATTATAGGTTACTTATTTTACATTGTTATTTATGAGTCAGTGCCTCTCTTAGCTAAGTTGCTTTTTAACGCCTTGCTGTTGGTTTCACTGCCATGTGCCAAAGGTTAACACTACTGACTGTTCTTAAAATATCTCAGAAATGTCAAATAAGATGAAACCCATACAGATATGAGATGCTGCCACTTGAAACTCTATCCAACTAGTGATTGGTTACTAGTTATTCCACTAGTGAAAAAAATATCCACTTGTAACTTAATAAATGCTGGGTAAAATAAGTGTTTTATCCACAGTTTTCTGAACTTGTAACCAACCTGATATACATTCATTTGGCTTTCATTCATTAGTATTCATTAGGAAGAGATACTTTATCATGAATTAGAAATTCATCTTTTGGCTTAATAGGAAACCTGGGTTCTCATTTTCTTCCAACAGTATCTTACTTTTTCCGTTTGTCATGTTATTTTGCATTGAAAACTACAGAGCTTTGGGTCCATTTGCATTGTATTGTTCAGATCCTCGTTAATTATCCAGCATGATTTTTTTTTATGAAAACTGGGTAGCATTCAGTTCCACAACTGCAAACCCTCCTCACTGGGCTCTGCTGTTCTAGGCTGATGCAATACTGCCACCGTATGGTCAGCCTCTGGTGGCACATCTAGATAAAAGCATCTTTTAAATCTGACATGGTTGCTGCTGACACACAGCTTGGACTCAGCATAAACTTATTATTAGGTGCAGAACTTAGCAGCATGAGATCAGAGAGGCCAAATGATTGGATTGCAAGCTTCATGCTATTTGGTGTTTTTCTTAAAAACCCAGGCATATGATTATATACATGTTTCAACTTTCTTTAAAAAAAATAGGAAATGTTTCTAGTCCTTCTGGATGCAGAGAAAAGCCTCAAAACATGACACCAGTTCCCCTTTAGGGCTCAGAAACTACACAACAAAAAAAGTATTAATTTTTAACCATATGACTTTTAAGCCACTTTCATGATGGGGAAGAGGGTGGGCCTGACACGTGATTTTTAAATGCTGGCAGTGCAGCAGGAGTAATGACTGAGGCCAATAGACAATTCACCATACTAACCATTGGATTGATAATATTTGTAGGGTCTTGCCTTAAAAAGTTCTTATCATACATAAGAAAAGGTACATCAAACTCTGTAAATAGGACCCGTTATAGATGAATGGCTATAACATGTCCCAGGCCTCTATGTGCTTATTTAGATGTAGCTTGAGTCTTTGCTCAATGCCTTGAATGTGGACTGGTACATAGCTGTGCCAGTCTTTACTTCACACTTTCCTTGCTCTTAGGGATGAGTAATTTGCTGAAGCCCTTTATTGACTGTAGAACATCACTTTACTGGTACCAATGAGCTTTGCTGGCTGGCTCATTTGAAGGAGTTACAACAAAGGCTCCACCTGTTCCCTCTCCAATGGGCCAGGCAATACCAAATATATGTCCCTTGCTTTCTGTCCTGGGATTAAGGTGTTCAGTAGAGAGCCACCCAAAGGGAAAGCACAGTTTTACTCACCCTTACTCACCAAGAGGGCCATACAAAAGCTAACCCTTAATTGTGAACACTTCATACTTGTCTGATGATAGCCACTTAACAACAGTGGGTCAAATTCAGTTCTTATTCGGGCAGAATTCCCATTGCAGTCCATGTACTTTTGGACTGCTATTAAACATGGTGCCCATAACAATGAAAAAGCTATTTGAAGTGGTCATGACAAAGTCTGATTTTACTATTAAATCAACCCAGATGTTTGTATTAGAAAAAAATATATGCATGATTTGAAATCAAACAGAATTTTGCCATTTACTTAATTGAAAGAAGAACAGGAGCCCAAAAATCAAACAAATTGCTCCAGCCCAAATATATGGCTGTGAGCAGAAATGGAGCAATTTCCTTAAAGTGAAAAAAATTAATATAAATTACCTTTTACTGGTTTATCGGTAGGGTGGTCAAATATCCCCTTTTTAAATTTGTATTTAATGCTACTGGCAGGTGTTCCTACCTCTTTTGTCCCATATTTCCTGTCTCTCTACTGATGGATCCTACTGCTGGCCAGATCTTTGCTTGCCAGATGCCCACCCACCATCAGTCACTGGGGCAGGGAGTCCAGTGGCTGATGATGAGGTGCGAGTGCAAGGCTGGTGGTTGGGCAGAGCTGTAGCATGCGGGACCGGCCTCTCTCTTTGCTGGTCTATCAGTGCAGTCCTTGCTGCAGTGCCTCTTCTTGGCCACCAGGTCCCCTTTGCCTTCCATCCCATTTCCAGCCAGCACTGGCTACTTACTGCAGTGGTAGGTGAGTGTGGGTTGACAGTAGCTGGTTACATTTCACCTCTGCTGCCCACCCATCAGTCCTTTAGTTGCTTCCCCTCTCCTTCTTGTGCTCGTTCAGCCCTCCAGCCCCGCTGCTCTTCCATAACCCCTCCTTCCCCCGCATGGTTGTGTGATGCTCCTGGCACTGTGTGGAGAAACAGCCCCTAGTCAGATCACTCAGCTCACCAACAGCCTGTCTGGCAGGCTCCTTCCTTCCTCCACTGCCACTGGCCAAGAGCAGCCAGACTCAGCTGCCCAGAGCTTGACTGAGGGGCAGAGAAGCTTCCCCATACCAGCACTACGTGCAGTTTCCAGCCTGTTTGTGCCCCAGCCCTGAAGGCTCCACAGCAGCACCCCCTGGCAAGGGCATAGCACCCTCTTCACATACTGCCACTGACCTAGGTCTTTAACCCAGGGCATGCAGGGCTGCACACACACACACACACACACACACACACACACACACACACACACACACACACACACACTGAGCCACCTCACTGAAGCCCCTGTAGACAGATTCTCTGACCCCTGGAGCACAGTGCATCCTTAGCACTTAGCCCCTTCCTGTCAACACTTTATCTAGGGAACAGAAGGCGCCTGGGTTATGTGAGTGGCCAGCAGGAGCTTGGAGATGTTATCTGCCATTCAACACAGTGAGGGGAAGAAGGGACAAGGTGTAAGGGAAGAGATGATCTCTTGAATACACAGGCCACCGCTGTCCCCCCTCCCAAAACACTGATACCTCTCTGCCCCTGAAAGCAGTTCCCTTCCCTCCCACACAGTGCTGAAAGGCCACTGTTGGCCATGCTCTGGTGTGAACTCTGACAGAAATGGGGGTGGAGTGGGGGGGTGGCCGTGCATGGCCCCTCTTGTTGCCTGAAAAAGATATTGAACCTGATATCAAGAGGAGCAAGCCTGTTCTGGGGGCTCAGCTGGGCGTGGAGGATGTAGAGAACTGGAAAGGGAATGCTGGGTTAGTTCAGTCAGTCACCCCAACTCCCCTGTGGGAGAGATGTATGGGAGTGTGCGTGTCACCTCTCTGCATGCAAACCTTAATGTAAGAAAGTAAATAAAAATACTCTAGCTGTGCAGCATTTTTTTTAACAGGGCTCAGTCAACTTGATGTTAATTTGAACATTTGTACTGCATAGTTCTTATTGATTGCCATTGAAATCACTTGAGTATGAACAACGAGAAGTGCTGTGGTGCCTTATAGACTAGCAGATTTATTGGAGCATAAGCTTTTGTGTGCAAAACCCACTTCGTCAGATCCATGCTGATGTCGATACTTTGTCACTTTGATAATAGCTCCTCCATATGTCCTCCCATACCCCAGGTGCATGTTAATACTCGAGCACAAGTAATTTTACAAGGTGTCCCACATTCAGTATAGGGAAATATGGCCATCCTAGTTACATGGTTCATATGTCAAAACAAAACAGAATTTAGGTGGAAAGAAATGACATTTTCAGACTCAGAAAAATGCCTGAAAAGTGGAAGATTCCATGTTTGTCTCACTGAAGATAGTAGCAAAACTTCAATTAACTTTATTGAAAGTTAAACTCACAGGCTACGTCTACACTAGCACAAATCTTTCAAATGACCATGGAAATGACCAGTTAGAAGATTACAAATGAGGCACTGAAATGCATATTCCACGGCTCTTCGAAATTGCCACATTTTGCTGCCACGCAGCTTGTATAGACGGGGGTCCTTTTCAAAAGGACCCCGGGAACTTCAAAATCCCCTTATTCCTATTAGCAGATGGGGCTTCAGCAGATAGGAATAAGGGGACTGTGAAGTTGGCAGGGTCATTCCAAAGAGGAATGACCATTTACATGCCCATTTCGAAGATTTGTGCTAGTGTACACACGGCCACAGAGTGTTAATCTAAGAAGTCTGGCCTTGATCTTGCAATACATAACTGGCCTCAACTCATGTCCATTTAGTCAAGCTTGACTACTTGTGATGCTATAGCAGAGTGTTCAGAAGCCTTTTTGCTCCATTGTTAACTTCTCACACTCAGCAATTTACACACCAGTAATCTGCTGCGCACCATCAATCCAGCTCCTCACAGTTGACTCCTACCATGATGAATCATAACCATTCTTTCCTTGATACCTTTCTCAAAATTATTTCCATCTTTATACCTGATGTGGCCAAAGTCTGTAAGCCTACAGCTACTGGATTCTGAGAGGAGGAGTCTTCTTTCTAATATTTTTAAATAAAATGGTATCTCTGAAACACACAAGAGTCTTCACTAACACCCTATATAAAAGGTTTCAGTTTTCTTTTTGTCATCAGTATTAGTTTCACTTGCATAAGCTTTTTCACCAGTTAACCTCTGTGCGTTTCAGCAGGATGTGCTTTCCCCACACTTAAAGGGAAACCATGGCAGAGCAAGTCATCCAGAGTCTTCAAATTTATTTAGAACTGCATCCCTAGCTGCTCATGTTTATGCAAGGAGTACCACTGAAGTCAAGAGACGGCTCAGGTGCATAAAGGCTATTTGTATAAGCAGTGAGTATCATTGTGAGTATCATTATCATTGCTCTCTAGCACCTATTCATTTATCGAAAATGGTATCTTTTAGCAGAAAGGGAAAGATAACATGTGAAAACAGTTCCTGAGCTAAAATCAGCATACATCACCTCACAAATTTGCATGCATACACAAAAAATTAAGATGATTAATTATCTAAACAAAAATCCAATATTTTGACAAATTTCACAAATTTGGCCAACACTAGAATTGTATGCCACTTGTCATAAAAATGTACTTTTCACCAATAAATATTTCCTTTCATATTTAGGGGAAAAACTGAAATAAAACTATGATTCCATTAACCATAATTTACAAGGCTTCTAGTTTAAGCTTTTAAAAACATTTCTGCGTGTTTAAACAGGAAGATCCCTTCTTTTAAACATCTCTCTCTGTCTCCTGATCTTTGATGTCAAATTTGGATTAGCCCACTATAAACCAGGGATGAAATTCAGATCTGGAGTTTAACTTCCTATCCCCCAAATCAAGTATGAGGTTGCTGATTTCTATTTGGCACAGTCACATACATTTGACAGTTTACTATGAGGATGATTTTTTTTTAGCAAATGCAATTCCTCTTAGTCTCCACAATCTTTATTTTAGTGGAACTTAATATACAGTCCACTTTGAAAACGTGTGCATTCAGCAGCGTGTTGTATGAACATAAGATATGGGTGATAACAAAAGATTCAAAGAGGATGCTGACACTGGAGAGGAGTTGTAATAGAAAGATCCTGAGAATAGGATGGATGCAGGTCACCAATGAGGAATTATATAGGAAGACAGAGCCAAAACAGAACCTACCGCAGAAGGTTATACAATAGAAGCTACAGCTATCCGGGCATAATTGCAGAATTAACGACAAATAAAATATCAAGACCCTGGTATTCAGCATAATGGAAGATTTGAATAGGCGAGGCAGACCCCCAGGTAGATGCTATGGAAGACGGGTGTGGAGCTAGTCTATAGAAACTAAGCCACTCTGCATTGGCAGGGAAAGATGGCAGGAAATAATGAGAGAGGCATCAGACACCAACAGGTGCTGAGCTCATTGTTATTGATTATGATGATGACTTGATAATGCTGCATAATTTTGCAAGTGGATAAATTTTACTCTGTCTTTAATTGAGTTTTTGAAAACTTAATTCACCTACTTACCAGGACTGAGTAATGTTTTGGACAGAGATCAATAAAATGTTTTCACTTTTTCTTCATCCTCATGAAGGAGAGGAGGTAAATAAATTTCATGCCTACATTTAATCATGTTCAAAACAGTTTTGAAAAGATACTTTAATTACTTATATTTATTTATAAAGTATACAGCACATACGTTTCTCACTTCAGCTGCAGTTTGGAGGCACAACTTTACTGAACTCATAATGTTATTTTAATACAGTTTATTTTTTAACAAATACATGCTCCCATCAGGTAAATGTGCTTGTTATGACTAAGTCAATGGCTTATAATGACCTTTTATCTTTATTGCAAAGCTTTAGATCATGGTAGGAAGGGCTGGTTTAAACAGCTCCAGATAGGAATGTTTTCTAATTGAAAGTCTTCATCAATCTTTAATGACAGCATTATTATCAGTGCTGAATGTGTTCTACCACTTGCTTTTCCCTGTAAAAGCTATTTTTTAGATAGGTCAGGGATGTTTGTGCTTATGAAGGTTAAGGCAATGGCAGTATTTGAAACACCATACTTTAAACTAGACATATGCAATCCCATTTTCACCTTGCAGTCCCCAGGATGCTCCCTTCAGCCTTTCCTCAGGAGACTATTTTCATTGAACCATCTAAGCAAGGGCTATCAACTATGGCTTTCCTTGAAGCAGCTTAACTAATGTTCACTATGCTGTAGTACTTGCTGCACAGCTACAGCACTGTAATGGAGACCCACGAAAACTGTTACAGAATCCTTTGTGATAATTAAGAGGTCTGGCTAAACAATACAACTGTTAGTGCATCTATAGAAGGTCCTTTAAGAAGCTGTGCTACTTACAATTTTGAAGACTTTTCATGCCATGATCTGTACAGACCCCAAACTGCCCCATCCTGCTGGTATTTATGCATTTGCTTAGTTTAGTCCAACTGAAATCCTGCATCCGAGAGGTAGCCATGTTAGGCTGTAGCGTCAAAAACAACAAGAAGTCTTGTGGCACCTTATAGACTAACACATATTTTGGCGCATAAGCTTTCGTGGGAAAAGACCCTCTTCAACAGATGCATGAGTGAGGGGTTGGTTTCAGAGGGGTATTTAAAGAATGGGGTGAGCCCGAGCTGACAAGGTCTATTCAGCAAGGTGGAAATCACACGTTATCAATAGTAAATATCAAAAGAGGAAAAACCAAGTCAGATCAGACAGGGGGATATGAGCCATTGTCAAAGTCTAATGGGGAGAGCTTAACATCCAGGGCAGAAAAGCTGTCTTTGTCAGCTGTGAGCCACTCCCAGTCTCTGTTTAATCCTTGGTTAATGGAGTCAAATTTGCAAATAAATTGCAGCTCAGAGATTTCTCTCTCCATTTGAGTTTTGCAATTTCTGCAATTGAGTTTTGAAATCTCTGAGCTGCAATTTATTTGCAAATATGACTCCATTAACCAAGGATTAAACAGAGACTGGGATTGACTCATACCTTACAAAGGCAGATTCTCTGCCCTGGGTGTTAAGCTCTTCCCATTAGACTTCGACAATGGCTCATATTCCCCTGTCTGATCTGACTTGTTTTTTCCTCTCGATACCTACTGTTGATAATGGGCCATTTCCACCTTGCTGAATAGACCTTGTCAGCTCTGTCCCTCCCTTTTTCTGGGATCCCACTCTTTAAATACCCCTCTGAAACCACCACCCCCCACTCATGCATCTGATGTAGTTGGTCTTTGCTCGCGAAAGCTCATGCTCCAAAATATCTGTTAGTCTATAAGATGCCGCAAGACTTCTTGTTGTTATTGAAATCCTGCTAATAATTAATAGGTGTTTTACCATTGATTTAAGTGGAGACAAATTTTCATCCATTGAGACCTTTCAAGAGTTTGTAGATAGAGGGTTGTTTTGGCTGGATGTTGTGTTCTTTTTCTTTTAAAATATGAAAAAAAAAAGAAAAAGTGACAAGAATGGGGGGGGAAGGCTGTTTCTTCTTGTTAATGAAAGGAGCTGCCCAGTGGGAATGGCTGCTAATGCCAGTCTTTGGGAAGCTAAAAGCAAGTTTTAAATATTTTCTGTTAACTCACTGTAGGCTGTGTCTACATTACTGAGAAGTGTCGGTAAAAGATATGCAAATTGCAAACCGCAATTGAGTAGCTTTCGCCAACAGTTCTATCGGAAGAGGTTTCTCCAACATTTGACTTGTCCATATGGGGCCAAACATTGGAAAACCCCTGTCTGTCAGGACATCCCTTCTTCTTCATGGAATGAGGTGTACAGAGATGTCAACAGAATGCTCCCAACCAGCAGGTCTCTTCTGAGAGAACTGCAGTCTGGATGTGTGACTTTTGTGGACAGAACTTTTGATGACAGAAGACATAGCTATAGCTTCCAAAGGATGTTTTAGTCACTAAGGGTATCTGCATTATGTCCTATCTGAGTTTCATAAGAGAATTTGGAAAATACTAATTTGTTATCTAATGATAACACCGTTGTCTTTCTTCTGCCTGTTAATTTTAGCATAACTTAGACTAAATCTGGTAACATTTGTTCAGAATAAATATTTCCAATAGGCCTTACTGTGGTTTGCATCATCCTGATTAATTTATGCAATGACACAGCAGGCTTTTTAATTGATAGTGATTAGTGAACTTTCTAAATCTGTAAACTTCAGTGGGTTTAAGCTTCCAATAAATGTCAGCCTCTATTTTTACACCACAACTTCCATTTAACTGAAAGGCAAATACATCAGTCTGCAGCTGCTGCTGATGCTGCCTACACTAAGAAACATCTTGTATTCCTATGGTGAAATAGGAGTTTCTCCCTATACCAGCTGAATATCTCTAGCCTGCCACTCTCTGGTCCAGCAATATCTGTGGTCTACATGGTTTTATTTAGCCAGATGTCCACATATCATGGGTGTGGCCAAGTTTCCTATGAAATTTTGTTTACAACCACCGGTTGTGATTCTCAGTGTTCTGTGCTGTTATTTAGCTGTAATTTACCCCTAAATGTCTTCTCAGGGTGAAGTAAGCAGTGGAAGTGTTGGTAATGCTGCTAGACAATAATGGCCTCCCTTGGTTAGGAAAATTCTCTGGCTTGGCAATGGTCATGTCCCAAGGGTGCTGAATGAGAGAGGCTCAAGCTCTATTATCATTTAAAAATTGTGTTGTACATATGTTACCTGACCTCAAATTAGAAAGAGCGGGAATTTTTAATAGAGAAACAAACAGGGACCAATTAATTATCTCCCTCTAAAGTCTCAAAACAAAATTGCTTACCCTTTTTTGCCCTTAATTTTCTACCTAAAATTAAATATTACCTACTAGTGACCATGGGACAATTCTTAAAGGCCTCTAATTTTCTGCGTACAGCCTCTTCAAACACAAATAATTTAATTTAGATATTTAATAATCATATTCATTTGCCCTTGCAAATCATGAAATTAGACCTCTAAATTCTTATCAGATCCACTTTCATTGTTCAGTCCACAAAACTACACCTGACTTTAATGCAAAATTATAATAATTTTTTTCTGGGGAAAAAGTTGAAATTTTGGTGAAAATTGAAAAATATAATATTTTGTACAAATGTGAAGTAGGTCAATTTTGAAATACCACCTCATGGAACTGTAGTTTGAATGCCTAATACACCGATCTTCCTGTGTAACCTGACCTTCCTGCTTGCATATTATATCTCCCATGAATCACCACAGTTGCATTTCTTAATGGAGTCTGGTAATGGATCATGGGAATGCTGTGGTCATGATGCATTATGAGATTTTGTCCACAGAGGAGAATTAGAACATCAGAACGTAAGATGACCAAACTACAAATCCCATGAGGCACCATAGTGGCACATCCAAATGCAAACCTTTATTTTCAGGCTTTCATTTTTCAGTGAAAAATCTGTTTTCTGCAGAAGGCAGACACTTTTTACCTCTCCAAAACTTTAATCAAAACCCCAGTTTTTCACTGAAAATTTTCCGGCAGCTGTACTCTAATGGATCTCAAAGAAGGTTCCTGGTCTTTTCTTTAAAGGAAATGTAAACAGTAAATAGTTTTGTGCCTGTGACACCTTAACTGAAGTCATCTTCATTCAAGGATTAATAGTTTTAAAAGCATGTCTTCAGTGCTCTGTTCATTCAAAAATATTGCAGCAAGCATCTCTCTGATGTTATATTTCCTATAAATCACATAGAAAAGAGCTCTCATATCTTCATATATTTCACTGCCTGAGTACACTACTGTCCTGTATAGCACAATCAATTAATCAACATGGATTAGACTATTTAGTGCACATAGGTAGACACTTCGGTAAGTCAACCTAGGTTACATTACTTCAGTGATATGTATAATGTAGCTGGAGTCAATGTAGCTAATGTCAACCTTCCATGGTATAGCAACAAAGGGTTTTGTTAGTCTATAAGGTGCCACAGGACCCTTCGTTGCTGTTACAGATCCAGACTAACACGGCTACCCCTCCAATACTTGACTTCCATGGTATGTGTCCACACCGTATCAAGATATACTCTCCTATCCACTTACCTTACTTTTCTCAGGGATTTGGAGTGCCAGAGTCAGTGAGAGAACATTCTGCTCTTCACCAGACTCACTAAACTGATACTGCTGCATTGATTTCAGCAGTACTGATCTACTGGTCAGTATAGACATGGCCATACTAATACACTCTTGAGGACTTAAATTGAGCAAACTGCTAAACATTAGATAAACTTCTTCTTTGTGTGTCTTCTCCCCATACCTATTAAAGCATTTAATTAACAGAACTAACAATATCCCCTTGGTCAAGCCTTGGTCCAAAATCAAAGAACGGAAATGAGGGGAAAAGAATGGATCTCAAAAAGGAGAAAGAAATGTCATGTTACTGAGTATAAAACATCAAACATGTTGAGACCATTAAAACTGCTGACAGACAGCTGTAACCTGAAGTATTGTTTCTTTCAACCATGGCAATGCCTGTGACACCTTCACTGAAGTAATCTTCATGCAAGGATGAATAGTTTTAAAACCACATCTCCAGTGTTCCGTTCATTCAAAAATACTTTTTCCCCCAGCTACACGAATGTATGCCTTCTAGTTAATCTTTTTTAGTCTTCAGCAAGCTATTACTTTCCCCAGGGCTGTCAAATTCCTCCTTACTTTGTGCCTGATTGCTGCCCTCCTGAGTACATACTAGTAATTCCAGACCAGTGATAGAATGCAGAGTCTTATTCCAGGCTTATAACTGTGTATTTGTTTTGCCCCACTATCATAACTAACTAAATAAATAAAATTATTTGATTACATAAAGTGATTTTTATGCTTTCTTCTTTTAGATATTAATTCCCCTCATCTAGCCACATGAATATACAATCTTTGAAGTGCTAATCAATTAGACATTTCAGTTATATCAGTTAAGACAAATGTCGAGAGATGAAGAGGCATTATTACTAGCATCAGTAGATGCAGATCATGTGGTTACAGTTTCATAGCATGAAACCAACTAGTACCTATTTAGTATTAAGTAGTAAGCCTCTTCCATTCCTTCATCTTGGAACATAGGCCATTGATGACCATTTGCCAGTGACTCCTGTTTTGGATGATCTTTTCCAGTTCCGACCAGGTGTGTCCTGTCTTTTTAGTGTCTGACTTCGGGTCCCTACACCAGGTGTTTCTTGGGCACTCTATTTTCCTTTTTACTTGTGGGTTCCAACTTAAAGCTTGCCTTGTGATGCTGGTGGCTGGTTTTCTAAGGGTATGTCCAATCCATTGCTGTCTTCTTGGTTGTTGACGGTGTATGGCCAGTGCAGCTGGAGAATTTTATGGAGGCAGTTATTGATAAATGTCTGGATTCTTTGACAGTCCTCTTTCTTGTTCTCCAAGCTTCTGCTCCATACAGTAGGACTTATTTGACATTGGAGCTGAATAACCTGATCTTAGTCTGAGTTCTGATCAGTATCTATTGGGTGTAGACTAAATTCTTTCATCTGTTGTAATTTTATTGTTTTATCAGGAGTCCCAGTAACTTCAGCTGAAGTTTTGCCTGTGTAAGGATTTGATCAATGGTGCTACCAAAAGCTACTCCTGCATATAATATTCTGCTGCAAAGTCCAGCCTGTTAAAGAATGAGGTTTCCATACTGGATGATTAGATATTTGGCTAACTCACCTACATCTGAGGTATATAGTTCATTGAATGGAAATAACTTACATGCTTCTGAGTGGAGTTCCTGGGTACTACAGTGATAAGAATAATAGTAATTGGAGTATAGCATCTGTGACAGAATGTATCCCTCTGTCAACTATTGTAATAATCTTGGTACAAAGTATGCCTTGTCACTTGAAACTTATATATTACCAGAACAACAATGACCAGTAAATTATATGTGACAACACTATATGTAATGTTACAAGATTATACTGTATGGTGTTACTAAAATATGTTCAAAAATCTGAGAAGTGGACAAACCTCAGAAATGAAGGGCAAGCTGATCCCTTTAGCCAGATGTAAACAAGGAAAGAGGGTATGGGCAAAAAAAAATCTACATTTTAGCTGAGAAATAACATGGAGTTCCCATCCAAAGAGACTGCCCATCACAAGGCTCCCAGTTGGAGATGCTTCTCCAAGACGGGAGAGGTCTATAAAAAAGGGGAAAACACCTCCAGGTATCCATTACTCCTCTCTTTCTCTCTCTCTCTCTCTCTCTCTCATTCTGTCTCTTGCTGTTGATTCACTGTACTCAAAGGAACAAAGGGAATAGCCACTGAACTGGGGAAGGATCCTAAAATGTTTGTCCAGTAAAACTCTTCAGAGTATGGGTTGAAAAAAACTTTACTTTGAATTCAGCACGCAAACCCAGCTGGGAAAGACTAACATATTGGAGGCTAATAGTGAGTATCCTGACTTGATGCTATAGCAGCCTAAAGGAGCACCCAGATTAGAAGTCAGGAGGTCAGGTAGCTACTCATTAATGTAGAGTATGGCCTAAGTATGTCACAGCATCATATTAAAAACTAAGATCTTCATCCTACAGTGAGCATGGTGTAGACATGTCTGCCTATGTAGAGCTCACTGCAGGATTGATACCTATGAGTTAATGTTCTTGGGATAAATATGCAAGATGTGCTGCCCAGTGCTCTGATATACACAAGATTTTAAAAAGTTTTAAAATAAATATTTAAAACAAATACACATTAAGATTGAAGCAAGAGAACTGGAAAGGCTGCTTTTGGGTAGGCAAAGGTTGAACCTCTCTTATCTGGCACCCTTGGGACCTGACCAGTGCTGAATGAGAGAATTTGCCAGATGATGGGAGGTCAGTAATGTCTGACACATTACCAACACTTCCACGGTTTACTGGACTCTTAGAAGACATTTAGGGGTAAATTACAGCTCAATAACAACACAGAACACTGAAAGCCAGGACTGGTGGCTGGAAACAAACTTTATGGGACCACGGGAAACTTGGCTACATCCATAAGAGGTTGTCTGGCTAGCTAAAATCATGCCGTATTATAGATGTTGTTAGACAAGAGAGTTCCACATTAGAGAGGTTCAACCTGTAGTAAGACGGTATTGGCATTTTGGAAATAAAGTCCTGATGGAGGAAAGAGCTTTAAACTTGTATTAAATTCATCTATTCATTGAAATACTTAAGTATGGGTGTGGAGAATCAGGACGTTTTGTACCTCACTTTACCTGTGTGATATTCTCCAGCATGATTGCCAGACATTAAATCAAAGGGGTAAAGGTAGAAACCACCAGGTAATGAAAGATGGAGGTACCTGGGTTAGCTGAAACATACCAAAGGTAGTGATGAAAGATTATGGGTAAGGGGACATATGCACGTAGACTTCTATTGTTCTTACTCTTCTCTTTGCATGCTTTGTCCCTTTGGGTGAATAAATAAAGTCTTACCCCACCTTACGAGGGTAATTTGTTCCTGAAAAAACCCTCTTAGGGTGAATTCTCGTAAGATGAAAATGTAATTACCATTAATTTCAATGAGAAAACATTTTATGTATTCCTGAGCCCCAAAATTTACACTCATTCATGCTAAAATAACACCAAATCCCATTAAATCCCGTGCAAGGGGGCAGGCAGGGCAGATCAGGGCACAGGGAGGCAGCCCAGCCTGAGCGCAGCTTAGGTTAAGTGGGGAGGGGGTACTGCCAGGGGCTGGCACAGGTGTGCTCTGGCTGGTGAGGGGTGATGCCTCACTCGTGTGGGGCTGCATGGCGGAGAGGCCCTGCTGGCGGCAGCTGAGGCGGCAGTGGCGGGCGAGCCAGGCACTAAATGGGAGGGAGCACCGCAGATGGCGAGCAGTGCCCGAGACACAGCTGCACAGGGCGGGCAGCGGTGGCTCCGTAGACTCCCGGGGGCGAGCAGCAGCAGCGGGGCAGGATGGGCTGCGCACCCAGCATCCATGTCTCACAGAGCAGCATTATCTACTGCCAGGACTCGGATGAGTCTACCTCCCTGCACCAGACTGCTGCCCTCTCACAGGGCACCGCCGTCCCCTTGCACGGCCTCTTCGTTAAGACCAGGGCAGCCGACTCCATCCCCTCAGTGCTCGCCTACCAGAGCCGCCAGCCTCCCAATCGGTCCTCATAAAGGCGAAGAAATGCCTCGTAAGCTGAAGTAGGGGTATTAAATGAAACTCCTTGTAAAGTCAAATTCTCATAACTCAAATGGACGAAACTCGGGGTATGACTGAGAATTGTTTTGTTATGAATAGCTGTTTTTGAGTCACTTTAATTGGTGCACTAATCACAGGTCTTCAGAATGAAGGGGATTAGTGTTAAATCCAGATGTATCTGTCATGGTAACATGATTGGCAAACCAGTTGCATGCTGCACAACGACCTAGTTGCAGCATTGTTGTACATTGGTGATATGTATAGTTCTCCCACAGAGGGCTGAGATGAGTAAAGCTATCCCAAAAGAGGCACTCAAGAAGGACGAAAACAGCTGTAAAGTCCAGTTCTCTCTATAACAGTGATACATGCTTAACTTCAAGGATGTGTGTAAGCACCACTTACTTCTATGGCTTTATATATGTGGTTAAATTTAAGCATGTGCTTGGGTGCTCTTCTGAATAGAAATGTTTTCCTCAACTGGATCCTTAATGAATACATTTCTGGAGACATGTTTAACAGCCTAGATACAATTTTTCCAGTTTTTAAAAGGCCACTGCACATCCAAAGTGTTATATTTAGCAGTAAATACAGGCATAAACTGCTGTGATGCTACGGCTGCATTATCCTGCCAAATGCCATTACCTTATTAGAAAGGGAAAATTATTATAATCAATCATTATTCTAGTGGTCACGTAAACACCATTTGAGTTCAGATGAAGTTATCACAATATTGTAATTAAATAAAAAGTGAAAATCGTGAAAAAAATAAAGAGTTTACACTCCTGGGTATAGAGCTAAATTCCACAAAATCCTTTGTTTAAAACCTGTCTCATACTTAATCCTACAGGGAGAAGAACAGCCACAACAATGTGGTTTTGGTCAGTGATCCAGTGGCTGGATTAAAAATAATCTCAGTAAAAAGATAAAGAAAGAGTTGCAAGTTCTAAAGGAAGAAATCTGATAAAATTAAAGTGTAATAGACACTTCAAACTGTGTGATCTGACCTAATAAGTTATTAATAGGGAACCATTACTCCTCATACATTTTTTATTAGGAAGGCATTGCCTTTTTGTCAAGATTAGTGGATTATAAAATATTTGTGCTACACAATATAAATGACCCTACCTATTAATAAATTTCTAGGAAGATATGTTTAAATTGAATTACATTAAGAAGAGAAGTGCCAACTGAAAATTAGGCATAATTAATGGTAACACATAAATAAACCAGAGATAGAGAGAAAAGGACATTCTCTCCATTGATCACTCTGAGGATTAATTGCTGATATGCTCTAATGACATGCCAACTATTACTGTTTGTATAAGGACCATTTCATAAAAGATGAAATTCATGTAACAATGAATATGTATTGCAAAAAGATAATTACGTTGATCACATATCTGTAATTAGTCAGTATAATTTTGAAGGGCTAAAAGCTACAGCTTAAAATGAAATATACAACAAAGGCTCATTAAACACTTCCATTGAAGCAGAATGGTGATTTTGCTGATAGTCAACTACTGGCTCTTCCTGTGAGTTTGGAGTATGACTGCCTGGGACAATCTCCATTAGAAGTAACTATGTGAGCAAGATCATTTTATTATTTTGCATGGGTTGGAGCCAGCGATCCACTTACTGAAGTGATACCTTAGAGATACAGGAAATTATTTTTACATCCCATTCACATAATGGAAAATGTGAATTGAGTTACACAGCAAACAAGCACCCTGGATCTTCTCAATTTGCTGGCATATATAAGGTTTCCTCTGATATCAAAGCCCTGCCTCCACTGTGCTATCTCGTAGGGGAAGTAAACATTTTCGATTTTGTGCTTCATACTCACACAGAACTTTTGAAGTATTAACCATTAACTAGAAATTTAAATATAAAACTTTATGGCACTGAACTAGATTAAATTTTGTATTAAACATGCCAAGGTCAAAACATCCTTCCTTTTGCTTATGTGGTTAAGTTTTAAAAACATTCAATATTCAATTTAATATGGTAATAAAGTAAAAGTAAAACAAAACAATATAGCTTGTACTTGCTAGAGCATGTTATTCATGAATAATAAAAATATAAATGCTATTTTAAGGGCCAGGCAAAACAACAAAAGAAGAACATTCAATATTTATATGTTCATCCACATCCTTTGTTTTTCCCCATTCTACCTAGATAGTACAGAAGTCTGAGAGCAGTGGTTGTGGTTCTCCATCATACCACAAGTGCTGTGAGACTTAACCAGGATGGGATATATTTAAACCTGAATGGTAGTCTGTGAATGGAATTTATCTCTGTATCATTATTGCCATTATAATCAAATATTGACATGGTTCTGTAAATGTACATGTGCTTTGAAGAAGAGAGAAAACATGTTTTGAGCCCTTCAAGTGCTTAACATGATTTTCTTTCTTTCTTTCTTTCAAATTGAGACCTCAGGAGAAGCATTGGACACATTCAGATTATTTTCATTATGATACGTAAAACCCATCATACCAATGTTTTCTTAAATAATGTATTGACACAGAACCTCTTCCCCTTGCCATATGGTAAGCAAACTAGTAGCATCCTTCAGTCTACATAGACTATGGAACACGCCCTTCGTAGTTCCGTTTGGCATCCTCATTTGCAGCATCGGCTGTGACTATGAAGACCCACACAAGACTGACAGTCCTTGCTGCATCTGTTGCATATGTAATGGGTGTCTGGCAGGTCCTTGCTGTGCTTTCTGTGGGCTCGCTTCTCATTTGCCAGCTGTCTGATCCTCAACTCACCCTTCTGAAGGCCCTTGTATGGTTCCTGCCTCCATCTGCTGCAATCGTCTGCCAGCTCTTCCCCGCTGTCTGGCTTGATGTCTACTTCCCTGAGGTCTCTGTTGCAAACATCTTTGTAGCACAGCTGGGGGTGTCCAGGAGGTCTTTTGCCAGAGGCTAGCTCACCATACAGGATGTCTTTTGGGATCCTTCCATCATTCATCCTGTGGAGTTGGCCAAGCCAGCGGAGCTGCCACTGTCTGAGGAGGGTGTGCATAGTTGGGATTCCAGCTTGCTCATGGATGGTAGTGTTGGACACTCTGTCCTTCCACGATATTCCAAGGATGCACCTGAGGCAGCGCAAGTGGAAGACGTTCTGCCTTTTTTCCTGGCGGGCGTACAAGTTCCAAGTCTCGCTGCCATAAAGGAGGGTGCTGAGGATGCAGGCTCTGTAGACTTGCATTTTGGTGTGAGTGTACAGCTTGTTGTTATTCCACACTCTCTTACTGAGTCTGGACAGAGTTGTGGCTGTTTTACCAATCCTCCTATTTAGCTCAGTCTCCAAGGACAGGGTGTCAGTGATGGTGGACCCGAGGTAAACGAACTCGTGGATGACCTCTAACGTATAGTTGTCAATGCTGATTGATGGAGAAACAGCAACGTCCTGAACAAATACATTTGTCTTCTTTAGGCTGATGGAGAGCCCAAAGTCCTTGCATGCTTTGGAGAACCGATCCAGCAGCTTCTGAAGCTGGTCTTCTGTGTGTAACACAACAGCAGCGTCATCTGCGAACAGCATATCTCTGATGAGGACTTCCTGCACCTTAGATTTAGCTTTCAGCTTTGCAAGATTAAACAGTTTCCCATCAGATCTTGTGTGCAAAAAGATGCCCTCTGTTGAAGATCCAAAGGCATGTTTAAGGAGGAGTGCGAAGAAGATCCCGAACAATGTCGGAGCAAGGACGCATCCTTGTTTGACGCTGCTCCTGATGCTGAAAGCATCCGATAATGTGCTATCATATTGGACGGTTCCTCTCATGTCTTCATGGAAAGACTGGATCATCTTGAGTAACCGTGGTGGACAACCTATCTTGTGGAGCAGTTTGAACAGTCCATCCCTGCTGACCAAGTCGAAGGCCTTGGTTAGGTTGATGAAGGCAATATAGAGTGGCTTCCTCTGCTCCCTGCATTTCTCCTGCAGCTGCCTCAGAGAGAAGACCATGTTGACGGTAGATGTCTCTGTGTGGAATCCGCACTGTGATTCAGGATACACCCTCTCAGCAATCTTCTGGAGTCTGCCGAGGATGATAAGGGCGAACAGTTTACCAGTGATGCTTAGGAGGGAGATTCCACGGTAATTGCTGCAGTCGCTTCTGTCTCCTTTGTTCTTATACAAGGTTATGATGTTAGCATTGCGCATATCCTGTGGAACCTCTCCCTCTCTCCAGCACAGGCACAGTAGCTCATGTAGGGGTTCCAGGAGAGTGTCTGTAGCACACTTGATTACCTCTGGTGGTATACCATCCTGGCCCGGGGCCTTTCCTACTGCAATGTTGTCAATGGCTTTTTTCAGTTCATCCACAGTTGGTTCCTGGTCCAGTTCATGCATTACTGGTAGGAGTTTGATGGCATCAAGGGCTGAGTCGACCACAATGTTCTCACGTGAGTTCAGCTCGGAGTAGTGCTCAACCCAGTGCTCCATCTGTTTGGCTTTGTCAGTGATGACTTCACCAGATTTGGATTTCAGAGGTGCCATCTTGTTCTGGGTGGGTCCTAATGCCTTCTTGATGCTCTTGTACATTCCCCTGAGGTTACCAAAGTCAGCACTGGTCTGGATGCTGCTGCATAGCTCGAGCCAGTAGTTGTTGGCACAGCACCTGGCCGTCTGCTGTACTGTTTTTCCGGCTGCTCTGAGCTTTTGCAGGGTATTCTGGCTTGGCGAATGTTTGTACTCCAAGAGCACAGCGCGCTTTTTTTCGATGGCTGGAATCATCTCATCGGAGTTAGCTTCAAACCAGTCATTTGTGTTTTTAGCTCTTCTTCCAAACACCGACAAGGCCATGTTGTACATTGTATCCCTCAGATGCTGCCATCTGGATGTCACATCGGCACCCCCAGGGTTGCTGCACAGATTGTCCTCGAGGGTCACTCTGAACTTTTCAGCTCTCTCTGAGTTAGCCGTCTTTCTGGCATCGATGCGGGGCCTTCCAGTTGGTTTAGAGCAGCGCAGCTTCTTGGGAATCACCTTGAGTTTGGAGCAAACTAACGAGTGATCTGTATCACAATCAGCACTATGATAGCTGCCTGTCAGAAGGACATTTTTGAGGTTATCACATCTAGCGATGACCATGTCTAGTTGATGCCACTGTTTTGAGTGTGGGTGTCTCCATGACACTCTGTGCTGTGGTTTGGTTTGGAAAAATGTGTTTGTGATGCACGGATTGTGGTATGTGCAAAGTTCGAGAAGACGCTGACCATTTTCATTCATTTTTCCCACACCGAAGTGGCCTAAGCAGGAAGGCCACAAGTCACAATTGGCTCCAACTCTCGCATTGAAGTCACCCAGAATGTACAGTTGTTCGCGAGCAGGTATTTGCGCTATGGCAGCACTGAGCACGTCATAAAATTTGTCTTTTTCTTCCAGTGTGGCGTACAGGGTTGGGGCGTAAGCGCTGATCAGGTGGACAGAACTGGCGCGAGTTTGAAGTATGACCTGAAGGAGTCTTTCTGATCCACCCATGACTAATTCCACCATTTGTAGAAGGGTAAGCAAACACCATAAAGCATAAAATGAGACTTTTATATTCCATGTTAAACAAGCAGAGCAAAAACACATTCAAGAGAATTTAACCTCTTCATAAAAGCCTTTTATCTACTTGAAAATTATCAAGTCGCCCACTGCCCACACCTTCAGCTTTCTCTTCTCCAGACTCAATAAATCATTTTTTTTCAATCTTCTCTCATAGATCATGTTTTCTAAACCTTTACTCGTATCTTGAATACTAACAAAGAGGAAGCCGTGCTAGTCTATACACTATCAAAACAAAAAGCAGTCAAGTAGCACTTTAAAGACTAGCAAAATAGTTTATTAGGTGAGCTTTCGTGGGTCTGTCCCACTTCTTCAGACCATAGCCAGACCAGAAGCGGACAGACCCACCTGAAGAAGTGGCTCTGTCCCACGAAAGCTCACCTAATAAACCATTTTGCTAGTCTTTAAAGTGCTACTTGACTGCTTTTTGTTTTTACTCATATCTGTTGCTGCTCTCTGGTCTTCCTTCAATTTGTCTGCATCTTTCACGGAATGTGGTACCCAGAACTGGACACAGTGTTCCAGCTAATGCCTAAGCAGCATGGGCTATGGCTACACTAGCGAGTTTAGCCAGCAAAATCCTGGTTTTCTCAACAAAACTAGTGGAAAGTGCACACACACGAAATGAGATTGGTCGACAGTATCTCAACAAAACCCAGAATGCTCATCAACAATCTTCTGACTCTCCCAGATGAGGATGAGTGCCTTTTGTTGACAAGTTCTGTCAACAAAAATGCTGTATGGATGCTCTGGGACAGGGTGGGCTTCTCTTGGCAGACAGGGCATCCAGAACAATGGACAGCCCTGTCTGGCGTGCTTCTGGGTGCCTGTTTTGTCACGAGAGCACCTAGGCAGTCTGGCCACTCTGTCAACAGAGCGGAGTACTCTTCTGATTGTCTTTTGTGCATGGCTGAATTCTGTTGACAGATGATTTGTTGGGAAATCTCTTCCAACAGCTGTAGTGTAACCATAGCCATAGAGTAGAGTGGAATAATTACTTCTCACTCATCATTGCAAAAGTTCTGATAATACATCCAGATTGATGTTTGCATTTTTTGCAACAGTGTCACACTGATGACTCATACTTAACTTGTGTTCCACTATGAACTCCGGATTCCTTTCTGCAGCACTCCTTTCTAGGCAGTCATTTCCCCATTTACGGTATGTAAAGCTGATTAATCTTTCCTAAGTGGAGTACTTTGCATTTACTCTTATTAAATTTCATGTAATTTATTTAATTCACCCCTTGTCTCCAGTTTTTCCAGTTATATGATAGTACCCCATTTATGAATGGGGGAAGTTGAAGCAAGAGTGTAGCTGTAACCTATAGATCTATATATGAATCAATTCCTAGGCATCTGGTGCCCACAAAGCAACATTCCCACTTCTCTCTGGATCTGCCAAGGGAGTACATGTGGCCTGGAGGATCCGTGCAGAGGAAGGTACTGGAAAGAAGGGTCTTGGAAACAGAATACCTTGCTCCCCTCCTGCAACAATGTAGGATATATGTTCAGATAAAATTCCTTCCTACTGAGGCAGATACAGTCACAACCAACTACTTACCTTGTGCATTCAAATGTGGTGGGGTGCTTGAAAAACGGAACTTAAATTAACCTGATGACATGTCATAATGAAGATACACTAAGGGGAAAGGAGCTAAGTGTTTAGTCTTCTTTCATAACTAGTGTTCTGTGAACACGTGCCACCAGGTTTAAATAAAACATGAGGATGAATCTGAGGTCCCTGTGTCCCTTTTGCTATCCAGATAAAAAGAAAGAGGACACTTTCATTAGAAATAATCCAACTGAAACAAAACACCCTATGCTAATCCCCTAAAAACCTTATCTATTCTTTGACACCATTGTAACAAACACTTCCAAAGTTCTGTGCCAACATTTCTCATATGTTCAGTGGATTTTAATTAGAGCTCTGAGAGCTTGGGAAAATTGGCCGAATGAGCAGGCTTGCGTCTTTCAAAGGGCACCACAACTAACCTTTCTCTCAGCTCACAATCAGAGGGTGAGTTTAACTAAAATCAGGGCAAATAAGAGAAATGGGGAAAAATCCTCCTCCAAGAGATTACTGAAGAAAAAAAATATTTAAAAAATCTACAATGAAATGAACAAAGCAATCCATGTTGTTTCTTATTTGCACACTGGAAATGTCAATGGATGGGTCTTGGAAACCATGCTATGATACCATTCTAATAATTATTTTAAAGGGGTTTAGATAAAATAGAGGGATTAGAGAAAGAAAGAGATTAGCAAGAGTAAAAATACAGCGGAAAATGACAACAGAGAGTGACAGAAGAAAATCTTACTTATTCTGTTGCTGGGTTAGTAGTAGCACATAGAGCAAGTTTGTGATGCTACATTTTTTTTCTTTAAGATTCATTGCCATAGACAGGTCCAGTCCCCAAATCATTCTCAGGGGCACAGTGGGCTGCCAGTGCCAAAGCTGTGAATGTAGTTGTTCTAGGATAACCCAACATGAATGTGCTAAAGGGATGAGATGCAAAAATCAGCCACAAGAAAAGAAATGAGGGCCCTGAGTAATGCAGTGTGCACTTTGAAAACTAGTAGTTTATCTGAGGTCCAAAATGATATGCTTCAGCCATTTAACAGGTGCAGTCTGAGCCTGAAAGGTGCCCAAATTAATCTTTTCACTTCTATATATCTAATGAGGAGTCTTGGAACTGTTCTTCAACAAATGCTGAAAAGTTTCATGAGTATGAATTTCAGGGGGCTGCAAGGGCTGGGTATAAGTCATTCTGGTATCACAAAAAACAGAAAAGATGTGGTGAGGCAACTGGTCCCTCATTCAGTGACAAACAGGCAATCAGAGTTAATACCTTCATCACAGTAATAGACAACCTGAAGAATTCTTTAGAACACTGGATCAAGGTTTACAAAAATAATAATAAAACCTTTATTGTATTGACAATTTTTTCACCTAACATTTCAAGTTCCAATGCCCATGAAAGTATAAAATGTCTGTGTCAGACATACCCAGATAATCTCCCAATAAATGTTATTAAAGAATTTATTCAATCTGTTGAATTCATATCAGTGTCCAATGTAGAGAGAAAAGATGACAAAAACAAATCTATTTCGATGTACGGAGTTATTACTGAATCCAATGTGACAGAATGTTTCCCTAATGTTGAAATTGTATTACAGCTGTATTTGCCACTAATGATCACCAACTGCATTAGAAAATATTCCTCCTCTCTTCTAATAAGGGTAAAAAATGTCCTCAGATCCACAATGACTTGTCCCTCTAGGAATGATATTGTCAAGTCTTTGAATTATGATAACACTTATGATTTTGCCATAGCTAAAGATATGAAAAAGTTGGTTTTGTTAAGAATTGAGTGTAGAGTAGAGTGTAGAGTAGAATAAACCTGTTACTTTTACACAAATAGCATGTAAATATGTATGTTAATAAATGTTTAATGGCATCCTAAATTTTCTGCAATCTGTAAATCATACTTAGGCCTTCCCTCCCATTAGCCTTAGGCCCCTCAGAACCGTAACTTGGTCCACTTTGAAGGACATTTTAACTGACTGTTCACTAAAACTCTGTTGCTCTTTGGGTTTAGATGGCAACTCGTTTGTGTGTATATGTGTGCTTACTTTACACTGTAAATAACCTCCTTATTTTTTTCCTAGTTAATAAAACGTAAGTAGTTTCTTACAGAATTGGCTACAGGCATTGCCTTCGGTGTAACATCTGAAGTACCAATTGAGTGACTAGTCTCTTTGGAATGGAAGCAATCTAAATATTATATGATTTTTGGTATAAGAGGAAATTTATCAGAAAGGCTAGTCTGTGTGCGTAGCAAGAGAGCTTGGCGAATCATAGAATCCGAGGGCATCACTTAAGGATGTCTGCCCTGTTCTTGACCAGAGCAGGCGTTCAGAGTCATGAACGATTCCATAGTATAACAGAGGTTGTATTAAATAGTATTAAATAAATAAGCTGAACAAAAATAGAATAAATACATGTAGGTAAACTATAATCCTAGGCTGCATAAGAAAATAAGGCTCCTTATTCATACATGGCTTGTTCTCTTAGCCCAGACTACTAACACTGGGCACCAAACAGCTGGAGTCACAAAAGTCATTGAATGTTGTGGTTTGTGCCAATGTTTGACAATTGCTGGAACATCAGTGCTAAATATTAAATAATAACTTTGTGATGAACCACTGTGAAAATGAAAACCACATTCAACAGCTTCTGTAATTTCTCCTTTTCCACCTACTGTGCGGTTGCACATCGAGCTGTGAAAAAAATAGTAAGGACAAAGATTCAATAGCTCATCTAGGGTTAATTTTATGCAGTCTGCAACATATACCTGAGCTTCATTATTTAAGTACAAGTAGCTCTGTATTTCTATGTTATATTTATCAAATTGAAAAGAAAGCAAAACAGCAATTAAAAGATGCTGCCACTATGTAGCAGCAATTATTAAAAAGCACTGTTTTTCTGCAAAAAATAGGGAGAACCTCCTCTATTGACCCTAGGAAGCAGTATTGTAATACTGGTTTCTTGTAGAATCCCAAGATTTTCCATGGGTTTGTCTGCAATTATAAAAAAGCAAAGGGGTGTCATTCAAAGATTGAGAGAAAAGTTGCCTCCCACAGGTTGCATGCACACAAGAAAGCACATAATTACCTGCACTGAAAATAAATGTTTTGTCATCATGTCACTGGTTACATACTCAAGTGAAAAAATAATTTATATTCTGGGCCTATCAAAGCTTGCTTGGAGCAAGGCATCTCGTTCAACAAGCTTTCTGTTAGCCATTTCGTAAATAAGTAAAATTAAACTCAGAAATTGGCCTCCTAAACCTTTTAACTTCACAACAACAAAACGCAGTTGTCACTTCACTTAACTGAAAGTGCAGCTTGTTCATTAGGCCCTGGTCAAGACCCTGGATCAAGACCAGGAGCTCCTCAGCTATTGCAGCTTCACTCTACCCTGAGAAGAAATCTACAAACCATCTTATCTTGCCTTCTGGTTCCTGACAGACTACTGCCTTCTCTCTGCCCTCCAAGTCATTGGAAGACCAAGTCCTGTTGGTACTATGCCCAAGTGACTTTTCTAGGTGGCAGTTGTAGAGGTGATGATGTCTCCAGCAGCAGGCATTGAATACCTCATACAGTCCAAAGTGTGATGCAAGTCAAACCCACATAGTAATATTTGTCTGTAGTTTTACAGTTGTTTGCAGACATATTAGATTTGCACATACAAGTGTTACTTTGCTCGCACATATGTTTCACTGGCACAATGAATGAAGTTATGTTTTTGGTATCCCACATGTCAAACAGGGCTCTGAAAATTTGTCCATCTTCCTAACAGTTCAAAATCAGCTATGATGTAACTGAGTGCAATTTCAGTTTAATTAATTGAGTTTCGTTCATCTCAGCCAACAATTTGGTCCAATGAGCCTAAATATATTTTTTCATTTTCTTTTCCTTTTTTTTTTAACATAAGGAGGTATTCAATTTGTGTCTCAGTCAAGCAACCTGAACTTTTTCAGGTGACAGAACTGTGAGACAAAATTGTGGAAGAGACTATTTCCACTCTGTCCTGGGTCCCTAGATTCTAATTTTCATAAGACCGTTTAGGAGATACCTTAGGTTTTGAATTAAGATTTCTTTTCTAAAAATACCATACCCAATCTCTTTATTTTGCGTCATATGACCTCTAGTGGCAGTGAACAAGAATTTATAATCAAAATCAAGCTATGTGATTCTCTCTTGCTTTATAAACTGCAAATTGTTCAAACGTCAACTTTAAGAAAACCATGCTGTTGAATCATGATCTATATCTGCATGTGGAGAAGATTGAGCAAGGAGATCATTATCTGAGCAGAAACAAATACAAGTGCAGAAGATACCATTGGGAAGATAGAGGCATTATTTCAGTTGGGAAAAGAAAAATATCTGTCAGCATCAGAAAATGATGTTAAGCAATAACATTTATAAATTAATTTTAACACCTCAAAATGTAGGTTGTTAGGCTCTGGTAGATTGGATCCTCTCATTAAGTCTGAATATGCACCTGTGTGTGCCTGCCTGTACCTAGTTATGGGATCAGGCCCATACTTTGGTAAAATACAAGCCATTTGCAAGATTTACCTTTGATGTCAGGTTTGGATTTCAAACTAACCCTGGATTCAGGTTTGCACAATTGTTTTGCTTCAGGCCCATTTCTTTACACAGCTATATTTTTAAAGGAAAGTTAGTATGTGCATTATTGAAACATTTCTGCAAAAGCTAGGAGCAACAGGACACATATATTGCATAGCTGTGTGTAGTCTTTGCAGTCTTTGCAAAAGACTGCCTGTTCACCTATCTGTTTTAAATTATTTTTTTCATTATTTTCATATGATCTTTGATTGTTCCCTTTAGGGGAACTCTAAAGCATTTTGCCCAGGTTCAAAGAGGGGGGCAAAGCATCTGAAAAGTCACACACCTACAAGGGTCAGATAGGGTTAGAGGGAAACTACAGAAAGATAATCTGATGTAGGCTGATAGCGAGCAAAAAGTTATTGGCATGTAATGACTGGCAGTATCAATGAAGTTCCTAGCGCAAAAGTGTACACCTCACAAAACCCCATCATTGCCATTGACACTAATCGACAGACTTGTTGGCAGTCTTACAAAGACCAAAGATGGACTAGGCATTAACCTGAACTACTTGATACTCTAGGGATTCTTTCTTCGTGTCATAATAGAGGTTCATTGGTGAGGTGGGATTGGGAAGCTTAGCCGGTTGCTGTCTTTGCTATACAAAGTCCACCTTACTTTTCACAGATGTCACTCTGGCTCCTTTCACAAGAATGGCATTCACTTAAACACTTTTATTAAAGGCCTCTTTACTGGTACAGTCCCCATCTTTATATCCTCTGATCACCATATTACAGCTGTCCATGGGCATCAAGATTTGATTTTTGACATAATCTTAAAATACACCAGCTGTTTCTAATGTAAAAAACTCATATTTTCCTGATTATTTGTAGCATAGTCCTACCTCAGATTGTTGCGGTGGGAGGGTTTTGTCAGGCTAGTTGGTTGTGGGGTTTCGTTTTTTTTTTTTTTTTTCGTGTTTATGAAAGAGAGAGAGAAAGAGAGAGAGAGAGAGAGAGAGCAAATTGGTTCAGTTTTCAAGTATCTTAAAGTAACTGCCAATCATGCTATGATTTCTGTCTATCTTACTCCTGTCAAGGGATCTTGTCCTGATAATGCCATCAGCTTCCAGCTTCTTTTGCTGCAGAGCACAGTAACCTTAGACACGGCAACATTCACAATAAATAAAGCCACAGAGCTTTAACTTCTGTCTTCCAGAAGAAATGACATAAAGAAGGATGATTGCTCTAGAATGTGTTGTCCTCCTAAACCACATGATGCATTCAGAGAATTAAAATTTCAACAAGTCATTTACTGATAGCCGCTCTGTGAGTGCTACTTCACCAGCTTAAGTTTCTTGTGGTTCCACAGACATTTATAGGACAGGGCTATGTTATGGAAAGCTACTACGTAAAAGAAATTCTAATTGTCTTTTTCTGCCAATGTTTGTTCTCACCAAACAAGGTCAGGATTAAAAAAAAAAGAAACTTAACCCTTGAATAAATGTCCCCTAATTTTTAACAACTATGAATGTTATGGAGCTGTAACTCCTTTCATCAAGTGGTCTGACTAGCAGAAGTACATTCACTACTGATGGGCAGCATATGTAAATGAAACTGCAGCAGCCCAGTTGTGGAGGATTTAGAACACATTTATCACAGACCAAGTTTCTGAGATCTTTATCATTTCTCTGAAGCTTCTGAATAAGCTTCAGGAGAACATTTCTTGAAAAAGAATATGTTTATCATCCAAGTATAACAAGGGGGATAACATCCACAGAGAAGTGATACCACTATCATTTTCCTTTACAAAAACATGATAGGTTTGGAGAGGGGCTTAATTGCTAAAAGTAGGAAGAACTGGATCCCAGCAAAATGCAGATAATTGCAACTTTGAGCTAACATGTTCCTCTTTAAAGAAAATGATCTCTCCTGTCTGCGTCCAGTCTCAGAACCTTCATTTTTATTAATCTATTTCTATTTCTGTCCTTTAACTGTAGCCAAATAAATGTTTCTGATATTGTTTTCCCTTTAATCTTTTTGTCTTTGAGTGACTTAATTATTAGTTTCTGAAATTTGTTATTGAGTCGCAAGTTTCTGTAATATGAGCCAATGTGATGGAATTAGTGTGCAGGCAGAGTTACTCTTATGACAGTTTTGTCTCCCAGCTGATGGCTAATTTCTTCTTTTGAATTCTTCCTTTTTCTTTCTGTCTCATCAAAATCTATATTAAAACATTTTTTCTTCCTTGTCCACACCCCTTATTTTTCTCTCCATGTGCTATTATTTTTGCTCTTTATTTCACTTTCCAGGCATGGGTTATTGCAAAAGTTAGGGAACAGGATCCAGAATTTAAGGGTCCCTCAATGTTGGATGCAAAAATGCTTGTGGGAAAATGTGTCACTGCTTTCGGAAGAAGTCTAGATTTGGTCTCCAGAGCACAGTCCTCATCTTCCTTTGCCATATATTAATTAATTAGGTTTGACAGATTTAATCATACGTACATCTTATCCTTATCCAACAATAAACCATGGGAACAGCCATTAATATTAAAATGGCTCTGCAAAATGCCAACCTGCTCATGGGCCACCTTGAAGTAGAATTTCTGGTGAAATGCTCTATAGAAATCAATGATATGCCTGAGATACACTGATGGCATATTTATCCTCTTCACAGATGATCTAAACTCGCTCATAGTTTTTCACGACAACTTGAATCACCACCCATTCACTAAAATCGCTCTGGAGCACTCCCATGCTAGCATCTATTTCTTTGACACCACAATCAGCTTCAGTAATGGAATCGTATAGACTATGCACAAGAAACTCACAAATCACCACACCCACCTTCATAGTTCCAGTAACAAAGTTTGTTATCTACCATAGATACGCTCTGAGGAGAAGGTCCAGGATATACATCCTTACACACTGAAACCACTTTCATGAAACAAGGATGCGGCAAGTAATGAGGTATTACACATCACCATATGCTGTCCTAGCGATTAGCCCCAATTCACTGATGCACCTTCATCTAGTGGAGTCTCACTGCTTTCACTTCTGTCATCAGAATCTATGCTGCTGTCAGAACAGGGGTGTCTTCTTCTGGACGTAGGTCCTCTGGCTGTTTTCCACTCTTTTCTTCTCCCCCATCCCCTATCTGGGTGACCAAAAGTTCTCAGTCTAACCACAAGTGTCAGTGGCAAACTGGTCACTCCCCTCAGTGGCAATTGGAACAAGGGGGAGGAGACCCGGCCATCCCACCTCTGTGGGTCCCAACCCAGGAACTATATCTCCAGCAGCTGTGTACTACCCCTCCATCAACTACACCATCTCCTTTTCTGGGACACTTCCTCATAGCCCCAGCACCTCTTGTCCCCTTGTGTCAGGGCCTCGGTCTGGCAGCTGGCAATATGGACCATCCTCATACTCTGCTGCACCTAGTCAACTGCTTTGTGCATTGCGCTTCCATCCTGCTCCCTCAAACTCCAGGGACTGACTGCCATGCTGTGCTCAGCAGCCCCTTTTATATGGCCCAATCTGGCCCAGATTGGCTCCCTCCAATAAATCTTTCCCTAATTGGCTGGCCCTCTAAGACTTTTCCCTATTAGCTGTCTTCCACACAGCCTCCATAGGTTTGTTTTAACCCTTTACATGCCAGTGAGGAGGAGACACCACACCACACTCCACACTTCCATGTCATGGAATGGACCCACCCAACACCCTAGCTGATCCTGCTTCAGTAAAGAAATAAAACCTACTCTGACTGCATGTCTCTAGTTGTCACCTACCACACTAAACCAGAGCTGATATTGGGTATTATCTGACAGTTACAACTCATATTTGATAAGCCTCCATCCCAACTCTTTTCTGAACCTCCTCTTCTGGCCTTCAAACAAGTCCCCAATCTCACCACGCCCATAATCAGAAGCTCCTCACATACAACACACCAGCTCAAAGCAGCACCAGACCTGGCCAGAATAGCAGCAGGGCTACCAGCAATGGCGGACCCTGGGGGGCAAGGTGGGATGGGGGCCCAGCTCTGTGCCCCGGGGGGGCATGGCCAAGGGCAGCATGGGAGGGGCCTCGAGCAACCAGTCCTTAGTACCACCCAGTCTGCAGTGCTGGCCTCCCCCAAGAGCCATGCAGAGCAGCAGAGTAGCATACCATGGTGATGATTGTAGTGTAAGAGCAAATAACAGAATATAATCTCCTAGTAGAAAGTAATGGTGCAAACAGCAGAAAGTTCATGCCCTACAACTTTCAGAATAGGAGCATGTGTAAAGTATATATAAACTTCATGGCATTAAGCATCTCCATCCATTTCTTATGAATTCAACTTCATAAGACACATAAGACTTCATAAGACAGAGGACACACAAGTGATGCTTATGGCCTGATTTGCTTCTTTCTTGGGTTAAAAATGAATAAGCTTTATGACCAGACACAAACTACCTTCCAAAGTATATTTTTAATAAATCTCTTCCAAAGGCTCTTAATGCATAGCTAAATTCTTTGATCTATGTATTATGTTATACAGCCAACAGACTAATCCTAGAATATAAAATATTTGTAGATGAAAAAGAAATGTATGAAAATTTATCTTGAAAAAGTCAGTAGAAGACCTGTATGATCCACAATGAAAGATACGTTTGAAGAAGACTTCAATATTGTAATACAAAGCTCCTTAGCGCCACAGGTTTATTACTCTTATAATTATGTTTCATTCCCCATAATTTAATTTCACTGAGGGTGTGTAAAACCAAGGAACAACTATATTTACAATTACTTCTTGGCATTTACCTTCTTCCAAAACAATAATCTCCCTGGCCTGACCTTGACCTGTAGCTAGACCTTGACATTTAGTGATACTGTGGTTTGTGGTAGCAGTAACCGCAAAATAGGATCTTCCCAGTGGCTTCAAGCCAGAATGTTACTCACTAGCTAATGGTTGGATTGGAATGATAATAGATATGGGTGAAAAAACGCTACATTTTGTGTTCGTGTTAGTGTGAAATAAGTAAGAATAAGCAGAGAAAATGACACTGGTAGACCATAAAGGTTTACTTTGAGTCTACAAAATATATAGTTGTAAAATAATGCTAAGCTGTATCTGAGTGACCATGAACTCCTTGGTTTAAAAATTGAAAGACGTGCTCTGAAACAATTGTCACTCAATCATAGCGTATGGTTTGTACTTCCCTCATTGTTTTACTGCAAAAAGCTCATTTTTACACACAGAGTCAAATTCTGTCCTCAGAACTATACAGGCACACTGATGACATTGGAGTTCTACAAGCATAAACAAAAGCAGACTTTGACCCAGGCTTCTTATTTTTAAAAGACAATTACAACACATACCATGTTTTCCCTATCTCTGCAAACTTGTGAAGGCTATGGATGACAGCATCCCTTAGCAAGGCCACCTGGCAAGAAGAACAGTCATTCTACAGCCAAAACAAATCTCTCACTCCTTGGTGAGGAGTTATATATCTTCCCAGGAGAAGATACAGGGCAGATTCGTCTACACTTACTTGTGATGAGTGGCACTTAACCTGTAGCTGAACTGATTTCAATGGAACTATTCACAAAGAAAATATTCATCCACATAATAAAGTCACTAGACTTTAGAAGCAAAAGTACACGCATCCCACTTTTTACACTTCATAATTTATTATTATGGGCTCTGTCCATTAACCTCCACCCCTGACGTGCATGTGCATGCATTCACGCACACACACACACACACGCACACACACATATGCTTGTTGCTGTGTAGCCTTTTCTAACCCTAAAGGGTGGCTGAAGGGAAAGGAACATGAATTCTACCCTACTTCTTAATCAGTCATGTTCAACACAAACTGCATACAGACCCACCAACAGGGAGGTGTGGGTGTGGGTGGCAAAGATGGCCATTGCCCCTGGGCCCAGCATTTCAAAGGGTCCCAGAGCTCCAGCCGTTGCCTCAGTAGTAACGGCAGCGGCCATAGCTCCCAGCCCCTTTGACACACTGCAGAGTGCTGTGCTGCTGCTCCATGAGTGATGTGATCAGTGCAGAAGGCCCTAAGCCCTGTTCCGAGCCAGCAGCTTTCAGCATCACTGAATACATAGGTCTGATTCAACACTGTTTCATTCCATCTTCACACTGACATCACTGTTGAAATCAACAGAGTTTCACTGAGATAAAACTGGAGTAATGCAATAGTAACCAGAGCCTGCGTCTGGAAATTCTGGATGAGACAGTCATTTGCCTTCCAATAACTCATCTGGCAGGGTAGAAAAAGGGTTTCTTAGTCAGTAGTCTGTTGTTCCATGGGTGTCAGACAATCACTAGTTAGTATGAGCCCATCTGTATAATAAATATTTCTGAAAAGCAAAACTTTGACCTGATCAAAGGAAATTCAAATATCTGCTTAATACTGATCTTTAAGAAAGAGAACTTAACTTGCCCACCAGATTCTCACACTTTTCAGTCTCAGAAGCATGCATGCAAAATATAAAGTACACACAGGATCAGCACTTCATCACAATCCGTTTCACCAATTATCTCTTACGCAACAAGTCAGTGTTTTCTGGGGTTTCCCTTTATTAAACGGTCAAAATGCATGCTGACATATTAATTTCAGAAAGATAGCTCCTAATTACCACATGCTTCCCTTACTTATAGCTTTCTGTTGTAGCAGTTCATGTACGCGAGATGCTTTTCAAGAAATTACAAAATTTCAGCATGTTCCAGTACTAGGAAAACATATATTCAGAATATTAATATTCATTCAGTCCAATACAGTAAATGACAACATGTGAGACTAATCTGTAGAAGAGCTAATTCTTTGTGTTCTCAAAGATTCATTGTCTTGTATCTTTACATCATTGTGATACCTTGGAATATAAAGCAACACATTGAATATAAGAATGCGTTAGTGTTTTCATTTTATAGGAGATTGACGTCCAACCAAAAGTTATTAATCGTAGGTCTGAGGTCCAAGCTCAAAAACAAACAAACTGACTCAAATGGTTATTTCACCTGGTGAAAAATAATAGCACTAAATTTTTATTGTAAAATATTTTGAATTAATTTTCTTAGTATTATGAAAAGATAAACTATCTCAGAACATAAAAAAACTTTTAAGTGTTAAGTGTTTTTGAAGGACCTTCATACACTATAAAAGTTTTTCTTAGGCATTTTCTTTACCCATTATGCAAATATGCCAACTTATTAATAATTCAAAATAGGCAATACATTAATAATTAGGAAACCCTATTACAACTCTGACCTTTAATTGAATTCTATAGAAAGAGACTGTGAAAAATGAGCCTCTTGATTTATGCTAACAATAAAGGTTAAAAAGCGTTTTCCTAGTAGATCTAATTTTTGTCGTTATTGGCTGAGCGGAAATATTGAAATGAGAAACTTTGTTTCCCAAGTCAAACTCCTGTGGTTGTGGTTGTGGTTCTTCTTGCTTTTGTTTTGAATTCTGGTTTTGGTTGTTTGGTTGTTTGCTTTTGGAAAGCCAATACTCAGAAAAAAATGTGTTCAGTTTTGTATGGCTAGTAACAAAATAAATGAAACTTCATTAAATAAGTGATATGATAACTGTAGTTTAGGTGGTTTGAACAAAAATGTCCAATCTCTTTTTTTTTCATCATCATTATCCAAGTTATCTGTCTGGCTTTACAATCACATAATTCTTGTTTAACCTTATTTCCCAAATACCCTTACTCACTGTATAAAATAGTGATTGCTGTACTAACAGAAGAACTTGAATCCAGAACAAGTGGAGAATGATGCCACATTGCAAGGATGTTTATGGTCCTGAATATTTGGTTTACTTTTATTTGTTTTAATAATTCCTGCTTTAAAATGATTTGCCTATACAATAGTGCTATGGGGTCAGGTTTATGTAAGCAGTGGCAGGCTCCTGCCACTCCTGGAAATACCACAATGTCCTGTATTTCAGGAATGTGTGAGTGGTCATCATAACTTAAACCCCAGTCATTAAAACACTTGCACATGAGTGTAGTAGTTCTTTTTATTGCAGTTGTAGTACTGAAATGCATGCCTTAGAATGCTGGTATAATTTCTGTTAAGTAAGTACATAAAGTGTAGGTTGAATCTCTCTCATCTGGCACCTTCAGGACCTGACTGTGCTGAATGAGAGAATTCGCCAGACCATGGGAGGTCAATATTTTCTAGCACCGTTGTCAACACTTCCACTGCTTACTGGGTTCTTAGAAAACATTTAGGGGTAAATTACAGCTAAATAACAGCACAGAACATTGAGAGCCAGAACTGGTGGCTCTAAACAAACTTTATAGGACCATGGGAAACTTGACCACTCCCATGATAAGTGGTAATCCAGTTAACTACAATCAGACAGATTACAGATGTCAGTTAAGAGAGTTCCAGATTATAGAGGTTCAATCTGTATGTGATTTTCCTTTGATTTTGGATATATTTGGAGATATTTAAAATCAGTGTTTTTCAGAGAGAAGAGTGTATTTCAATAAAGAATCTCCACAGTTAATTTTTTGCAGTATCAACTCCTCTTAAGGTGACACCTTCTATTTTGTCTTTTTAAAGATGTAATAATTCAATGTACCCCTTTCTCTTGCTGAATAGCATTTCCCATTACAAGTAATCCCATGGACATCAATGATAATGATTAAGTGTTTAACTGTGTAGATGAGGGTTGCAAAATCTGGCCCTCTGAGAGATTCTGACATTTTATGAAAACAAACAAGTTCCAAAATATATATTACAAAGAAAAAAATCAAGTGACAGTTGATGAAACCCATGAATGAAATATTGCTCACTGGTACTTAGGTGAAGTCAATGGGATTAACACATTTTGAATAAAGGAAAAAGGGTGTATCTCTAAGTCCTTGTCTTCCCCTGTTTAAAATACTTTTTTTTAAATTTTGTAGAGTCATTGTGATTGTCGGGAATGTAAATTAGCACAGAATTCTGCCCATACTTTAGAGTAAATTAGGAGGAAGGATACTGTAACTTTCAAAGACAATATTCCACAGAGTTGCAGATAAAAATTAGCATTAGAGGGCATGCAGTTTTCTTCCTGAGAGAGGTGTGTATGTGTGTAAGGTCAGACTTTGTCTCACAGTATGGCACCAATACACTAAGGCTGGGTCTACACATGCTCCTTCCTTTCGAAAGGGGCATGTTAATGAGCAGGCTCGAAAGATGATAATGAGGCGCTGCAATAAATATGCAGTGCCTCATTAGCATAATGGCAGCCGTGGCAATTCAAAAGTGCAGCTTTTCGAATCACACGCCGCCCGTGGAGACGGGACCTTCCAAAAGGACCCCCCCCAGTTTTCGAAAGCCCTTCTTCCGATCACCAGAAGACCCAGCCTAAGCTTTTAACTGCTGGTGCTGTTTGATGCTATTGCAGAGGGCAGACAAATAACATCTACTGCTCTTCAGCACTATAAAGTTTTAATCTTCAGCGTCAAAATAATTTGTGTGGAAATTATACTCATTATCAGTAAAGAACAGTAAATGAAGTGGGTGGCCTTATGTATTAAAATATAGGATGAATGCCATGTCCAAATGAAAAGACATTATGCGAGTGACAAGGAGAAAACGTCATTTTATTGCAAGTGGTGGAAAATGGCTTTTTCCTATTTCAGGTAGCAAAAGGGAATAATTTCAAATTCATCAAAGGAATTTAGGAGCACAAGTGTCACTGACTTGCTAGGGTAAGGATTTTGCCTCTTAAATCCTTAGATGTTTTGAAAATCTCCCACTACATAATTAAATTATATATTTGCTAACAGAGAACTCTTTGCATACTAATTTCTCACTCTTTGTAAAGGATGACACTTTCACTTTGAAGGGACATGATTTATTCATATAAATAGGTCATATAAATAGGTCATATAAATAGCTCCATGCTCTTGAGACATATTTTTTAAATTCTGTGTAAACAGAAAATATTAAGGGCTTGTCTACATGGGGAAACTGACTGGCAGAATAATTGTATTATTGCAGCCAGTAGAGCTCACAGACTTGCCAGGCCCCTGAGCAAAGCATGTATAGTGGGAGGTGGCTCCATGGTCACAGAAGGAGCAGGGCCTCAGGTGAAAGGGCTGGCATACCCAGATCTCAGGGCTGCCCAGAGAGTGCCCCAGTGGTGCTCCAGTGGTGATTTAAAAGGCTCGCGGCTCCAACCACCGCCACTGCTGTGGTAGCAGTGGTGGTGGAGGTGGCTGGAGACCTGGGCCCTTTTGAATTGCCACTGACGATCTAGGAGTCCAGACCTTGCCACAGGCTCATTGGAGATGTTGCAGGTGATGTTGGAAGACAGAGCTGGGCCATGGTTTCTGCATAACAATTGTCTTTCCTTTCTTCCCTATTTGTTTTCTGTTACCAGGGCAAGGCAGTTTTCCTCAGAAGTGGACGTTTCTTCTTCTTCTTCTCAAAGAACAGGAAACAATTTGGAAGTGTTTCTTCACTTCAGTAACCTCACTCTTCTAGTCCTTTAGTTGCTCTGTGAAATACACTCTCATATGTCACATGAACTCTGAGAGACTATGCAACCAGCTTTAAAAGCTGATGCTTGGAAACAGTAATATTTTAAATGACAGCTCTTTCAATTTGACTCTTCCAATTAAGCTGTTAGACCCTTTGTGCAGGCACTCACAGGGTGTGGTGAGGGCTCAGCCTCATCAGATAAAAAGTCATTGGTCTCCTGATCTAGGCATGAACTTCCATTGCTGAAGCAACACCTTTTAGTTACTAGCAGCTAGCCACACTCGCATTCATTTATTTTTGTTTAATACCCTTAACATTTAAAGGGATTTAAAGGGTCGATTACAAAGGCTCCTAGGTTCCATGATAATACAAACAATAAATAATACTAATAACATGCTGAATTAATAAGTTATTTGCACATATAACCCCAGCATGGGACTGTAGCTTTTTGTCAAGTAGCTGGTCAGTAGATAAAGTTAATTGCTGCAATGGCTGCTAGAGAGAGGAGGTATTTCTCTAGCTCCAGCAACAAAGGCTTATTTACTGTGAGAAGGTTCAGTCTGCACTTTAGCTTCAAGCAAGACCTGGTACACAGGTGTTTGTATATATGTAACTATCTACTGCACATATAACATAAATGCATTCAAATACATGGATGCCATTCTTTGTGGTTTGAAAATCTAGCCCTCCGGACCAGTTCTCTGGAGCCAGGTAAGGACCTGTAGCAACAGAGACTGTCCCCTTCCAGTGTACCGGGAAAGGTACAGAAAAGGAAGCAACATGCTCAGGAGGGTTCTGTACCACCTGCATGCCACTGATAAAATATCCCCAAAAGGTCTAGGCCAAAGAATACAGAGGGGGAAATGATTGTATTACCTATATATGAGAAAGTGGCCTGAGGTTCCATGCACTTGCTCACATATGGAAAAATCTTACTTATGAAAGGAGCATTGCGTTGTATTCAGTGTTCCCTGGATTTGCAGCAGCACTTACTGTGGCAGAGAATTGCCTCCCCATTCCCTTCTGAAAGCAAGACATTTTCAGGGGCACAAAGCTCTTTTACTCTGGCCTTGAGTCTTTTTCCAGGGCCAGGCCACTTATGATGACAGGAATTTGCATTGTAATGTGCTCAGTGTTGTGTGTGTCTTCCTTTACTACAAAAATATGATAATGTTTTGTTTATGAGGCAGAAGTAAAAGAGAAAAGATTTTTTGTAGGAGGAGGACATCTAGTGAGCTGACATATATTTGCATGCTTGACTGTTTCCTTCTATGTAACTCAGCTAGGCGGCTAGTTAGCTAAAGAATGGCTTTCCTAACTGAAAGTGGTTGGCAAGCAAGGGGAAGAATTCCTCAGCATGGTTTCCTGTAAAGCAGAAGATTTATGAATTCAGGTTTTGATAAGTTTACCCAGAAATAACATCAGTGATTTGTCTGAAATGTATTGCTTCATTCGCCAGGAAACCATTTGTGACTGTGTATTACATATTTTCCATTTGTACTTCTAACTATTTCACTTCTCACTTCTTGTACCTGCTTTTATTACTGAACTCTACAAACTACTGATATAAAATCAAATAAAATTAAATTCATAATGGCTGTGACCACACTAGCCCCTCCCTTCAGAGGGGCTATGGCAATGTGGCACTTTGCAATATGCTAATAAGGCACTTCTATGAATATGCAGTGCCTCATTAGCATAATGGTGGCCATGTGCGCTTCAAAACTGCTTGTTTTGATACGCATGCCACCTGTGTAGCCGAGGGCCTTTCAAAATGGACCCCTAATTTCAAAAGCCCCTTCTTCCCATTAGGTTTTGGGAATAAGGGACTTTCAAAATCGGGGGGGTTCATTTTGAAAGGCCCCCAGCTACATGGGTGGTGTGTGTTTTGAAACTGGCAGTTTTGAAGTGCATGCAGCTGCCTTTATGCTAATGAGGCACTGCATATTCATTGCAGTGCCTCATTAATATATTCCAAAGTGCTATATTACTATGGTTCCTCCAAAAGGAGGGGCTAGTGTGGCCACAGCCAATGTGTTTAAAGCTTCTGTCTTAGCTGTTCAAATTTAAACTAATAGTTTAATTAGTCTCATAGTAGCTGCAGTAGCACTTCAATGACACTGATACTGGCAGAAGCTGTTGATTGACCTAGAAGTATGTTTAATGCTCCAACAGCTCTGAAGTTGTAGAGAAATTCTTTTTTTAAGTTCACTTGAGAGAATGACAGCTCTCCATCTTGATGTTTGACTTGGGCAACTTGCTCAACTATGCCACGTGTCAGCCTGATGCAAGCTAGAGTGGCCATTCTACAGGATAATGACCCCCAAACTAAGGTTTATTACAGATACCATCAGATCCACATCTATAGCAACCTGCCCAGACAGAGGAACAATACATTTATGGCTACGTCTACACTACAGAGTTCTTTTGAAAGAAGCTCTTCCGGAAGATCTCTTCCAAATGTTCTTCTTCTGAAACAATGCCTCCACATACAAAAACACGGATCAAAAGAGTGATGTGCTCTTTCAAAACAGAGCATCCGCACAGCCTCTGCTCTTATAAAAGACCAGGCCAGGGACTGAAAATGAAGACTGTTCTTTCGAAAGACGGGCCCTGAGGAGTATCTACACACATTTGCTTTCGAAAGAGGCTTTCGAAAGGGGACACTATTCCTGAAATAGGAAAGGAAGAACGATTTCGAGAGGAGCACCACATTCTTTCAATTTACTTTTGAAAGAATGCTTTTTGTGGGTAGACACTCCACGGGTTACTTTCAAAGAGCCCCCTTCTTTCAAAAAATCTTATGTCCTCTGATGTAAAATCCTACTAGGTGCTGAATTTCTATTCAAATTTTCCCTGAAAGAAAATATTTATATTGTCGACTATTTAAGTTTAATCTGTGCAACATTAGAGGACTCACACTTAAATTTTGGAAGAGAAAGATTTACCAATAAGCCTCAGTTGTGTCACATGGAGATATGCCTCGATAAGCACATATATACATTAGTGTGAGTTGCCAGTGCACCCTGAGGAGCAATATGTCCTCTGATATGCTGGTCTATATTTATGAAATAAATTCTCAATGTTTTATGAGAAGCCAATGTACAGATCTGAGGACGGGTTTGATGAGCTCACTGTATCATGTGTTGGTAGGGATACCTGCTGTAGCATTCTATTCCAGCAGAAGTGGGTTTCATGCCATGTTTTATTCATTATTTTCATCCAAAGTAGAAGTTACAAAAAGCGTGAACAATGAGGCCAGGTCTATGTCTTCCAGGGTGGGAAAAAAATGTCAAGCAAACTAGATATTTCTGCTATGTGAGAGCTAAGTATTAGTTATGCATCATATTCTTAGACTGCAGACTAAGTTCACCAGTTTTCTAGTAACTGATGTTGAAAAGGACTAGAGAAAGAATTGGTACCTGTGGAACTTCATAAATCAGGATTCTGGTAGTGGAGGTGCAGTTCCTCATCACTGTTCACTGAAAACATTGCTCCAGAATGAAAATGATTTTAGGACTTCTGCTATCCCTCTCCGTGAGCCAGCAGAATCTTATGGTGAACAGGTCAAAGATTGCAGAGCAGCCCAGGAGCCTGTATTATCAAAAGGAAAAGACCAACCATCAATGTCACTGAGAACATTTCATTTCCACTTCCTGGCCTAAATGGACAGGTTCAGCTTATTACCTTCCGTTAGATGAGCTTGTAGTAAGCATTTGGTTATCTTCTCTCTGACTTAACTTAGGAATTCTATACTTGGCGTCAATTGGTTAGAAACAATGCATTCAAGATCAGTTTCTCCAATGGTGGCCAAATTATTGTGTCTTTGAAGGAGGAAGATAAGGTTGCTTCTCTAAATGATGCATTGGATATTTTGGTTAGGAATTCTCCCAGTTCTTTAAGATTCTGTTTCACAAGACCAGTAGAACATGCATTAGATTCATGAGTCATGGATTGGAACTCCATAAGTGTGTCCAGAACTTGGTAAGTGAACTGGATGCTGGCAATGCAGAGCTGCTGTTGATTGGTGTGCATAGAGAGCATGGATTCATGCTGTGTGGAAAGGCTTCTGGAATACGCGTGATCATTTCAGCACCGTGAAATGACAGCTCTCTGCAGTGCTTTGAGCTTGGCTCTGATGCAGTTTGAGGGGATTCAGGACCGATGTAGAAACCATTCCTGCCCCCAAAGACACAATAATTGAGCTTGCATTTTGTTAGTATGCTAGCACGGCTGTTTTCTGAAAATGAACAATTAAAGCTGTGACATTAAAAAAAATAATGATGAAAATTCAGATTTGTTCTAAAGCTTTTGGAAATTTTTTTGCAAGCTGTTATCTAAAGTACTAATTGATGTGGTTAAATTTTAATTTCTTGACTTTTGTCTATTTGTACTTCGTGTATTTGCAAATTTGTCGTATCCATAATGGCTTGACAGCAAACAGATAAGCAATTGCCTTTTATTGACATGCAAAAGAAATTCGTTTGGCACAAATGATCTTGGTAACTGCACTATTTGTTTGTTTGTTTGTAAAAGGAGACTGATCTTTCTACAGGACCCAAATACCAAGTGCATTTGTCAGACAGAAGTAATTCAGGTGTGCAGGAGACACCTTATACTCTTGGAAGGGAAAGAAAGCTTGATCACATATACTAATTGCTCAGATAGAACAAATTCATTTTCAGTTAGTAGACAAGGTAACAGGAAAAACTGATATAGTGTTCACAATAAACACTTTTTGTAGCGAATGAATAAATATTTGCTCAGTGTTTACACCATGCATTTTAATAATTTTCTTATGAGTAAGATTAAAATTCTTCCCTTGAACATTACATAATAGATTGTAAAAGGCACAAGGAAACCCCTAAAATCAAAAAATTTAAATGGAACTAATATTCATTTTTCCTTTTGTTAGAAATGACATATTATGAAGAATCACATGCAGGCCATTTTTAGAAATGTAATTACTATATATCCAATGGAAATATATTCATACACAAGGAAATTTTTATTGCACTTCATTGCACATCACAAAGGGAGTGAATTCTTCAATTTGACTCTGAAGCTGCTCTGAAAGAAATCAGTTGAGCACTGTATTATTGCCTATCATAAGACATGAAATCCTTCAGTGTCAGTTGTAACAATTCACCATAATGAATACCAGTATACAGAGCTCATACTCATTTATAATACAAAGAAACAGATCTAATCTTGCTTCACTTTAGTAACTGAAAGTCCACCAAAGTTAGTAACAGCACACACGCTGAATAACTTTTTAAGGAAGGTAATTCTGCGCAGGATTCAACCTTATTATCATAAATTACCCTTAAACTTCCCTGATTATTTAAATAAAAATTCCATTTTCCCTTTGTTTACAGTTTCTTGGGGGTAGGAAGTTCTCTGTCATGATGAGCATTTTCTTTCAAAACTTTGCTGAACAAAATGGGCAGTGACACTGCAGTGATTATTACAGTCAAGGTCCTTATTTTTAATATTTTCCTCCTGACAGATTTATTTCTCCCTAAATCAAAAAAATTCCTTCTTAGAATAAAAAAATACATGGCTTCCTTATATTTCCTGATTCTGAAAATTACCAGGTGCCAAGCTGTGAACATAAGGAAATTGAAGACCCTGGAGGGTGACCTTAAGAACCACAAAGGTGGGGAATTGTGATATAGTGGTTTAGGCAATTTCATTGCAGCCGCTTGGCGCTCGAAAAATGAGAAATGGGTTTTCTATTACTAAATATAATGAATTTCCTTTCTGTCCTGTCACAAATTGTCAAACTTCATTAAAGAGAAAAAAGATGTGGTGCATACATATATAAAAGGGTAGTATGAATGTACATATTTTAAAATGGAGAATGGCTGTATATGCATACATAGTCTTTGTCTCCTAGTAGGTGAGCTGAAGCAACTATCTTTAGAATTCTTTTAAAATAATATTTCAAAATTTACATAAACACATATGCACACATCCGGATAACCAGAAACAATTCATTATGATGAAAATATGGTGACACTTTGTTCCAGTGCATAAATACTGCCCTATGACTTCTGTTCAGCAATGCACTCAAACTCACATGTCCCTTTAAACATGTGAATAGTTCCACTGTAGTCAGCAGAACTACTCAACCACTTAATGTTAGACAGATACTTACACAGATACTTATATAATTAAAGCCCAATTTTCTGAATTACTTGATGAACGTTGAACCTCTCTAATCTAGAACTCCCTCATCCACCAACATCCGTAATCCGGCATGATTTTAGTTAGCCAAACAACCACTTATCATGGGTTTGGGCAAGTTTCCCAAGGTCCCATAAAGTTTGTTGTCAGTTACCAGTTCTGGCTATCAGTGTTCTTTGCCGTTATTTAGCTATAATTTAACCCCAAATGTCTTCCAAGAGCCCAATAAGCAGTGGAAGTGTTGGTAATGTGCTAGACATTATTGACCTCCTGTGATCAGACAAATTCTCTCATCCAGCACTGATCAGGTCCCGAGGATGCTGGATGAGAGAGGTTCAACCCAAGCATAGGCTTTTTTTACCCAATGAATGCTATATAATAATTATTTGTTCCTGAAATTTTTTGATAAGATATGTGTGGCTTATATTCTGGTCTTGAAGATAGAAAGTACCATGCCATTTTATTGTTAGTCATTATATTATTACATAATATACAGACACATGGTAAATAGAAAATTATTTGATTTATTTTGCCCTATACAAGCACATGCATTGTAAATAACTCCCTTGCAGCTCATGTCATTTGCACTTGTACTGGGATCATATGAAGCCATTCTGGTTAGATTCAGCACTGTGTTTGACTGGGTTCTGCTCAAGCAAAATTGAACTAATTGCTTCTAGCAGCAGAAACTTTGGTTGGATGGAATGTTATAAAAATCTGGAGCATAGCAGGCCTATTTTAATTGTTAGCTTATTGGATGGAAAAGTTTGTGAAAAGATGCAAGAAAGGCCTGAATAAACTGAAACAAAGAGGTGTACTGATTGCACTCAAGACCAGTGTTAAGACCTCGGTTGGAAAATAAGAGGAGTGCAGAACAAGAAATTAGGCTTAACTGGTAGACTAAATAAAAGAGGAATGAAACTATTCTGCCTCTTGCTCCTTTTTTTGGGGGGGGTGGGTCATTTAAAAGAGACTTGGTCGGGGTGGAAGGACTACTGCCATGACTACTGCAGCCATAGTGAAAGAGTATAGTGAGGTGGGGTGACATTCTTTGGACAGTGACTGGGAGGACCCACCCCAAACCACTGTCAAGAAGATTTTTATAATGGCATCCAGATTTTGACACACCAGTGAGGACAATTAACCATCACTTCTCCACTAGTGAAGATCCCAGCCTGATAAATGCACTGTTTTCCCCTCCCTTGTGTGTCCCTTTCCATCACCCACTATCTTTCTAATTTTTTCTCCTGATCCTGAAATCAGCTACACTGCCTGGCACCAGCATGAAGAGGTGAGATGACCCAGCCAGCTCTGCTCAGCTTGAGAAGGACCAGTGGAGGAGAGGCACATGACCAGAACAACCCAATGGTGTCCTTGACTGGGGAAGCTAGCTGTGTCAAAGCAATAGCTGTCATGGCCAGTCTGTACATCCAAGGCATCCATACATGACTGACTATCTGCCCTCTAATCCTGAAAATATTAGAAAAAGCCACTCTTCTCCTACCTTTTACTAGCCAATGTTTCTCTTGTTAGTGTCTGTCTGTTTTAGGAAAAACATTCACAACTCAAAACTGAATAACAGAACTAAGCCTTCCTTCCCCATCTACATGAATTGCTATTATCACGCTTTCAAAAAAAGATTTTGATAGATTTTGATTATTTTACAAAATCAATAAATTCCAGTTTCAATGCTTTTTTTCTGGGTTTAATTATTTTCCATTTGTTTGTTTGTTTGTTCGTTCTTTCTTTCTTTCTTTCAATCAATAAACATATAACCTTTGCACAGATTTCATAGGTTGTTTGCCATAGTGCCAAGAAGGCCAAGGTCTCTGTACTTTTTGGACTGTTAATGTTGTATAGAGACAGTTATCTTGGTACCTTTGATCTGTGCCTTTTTATAAATTAAAGAGGGGCCAGTACTCAGCCGGCTCTGCCACCCCACATCCGAAAGACAATGCATGGCTGGGGCTGCTGAGGTGCTGGTACTCGGTACCAGTAAGTACCAGACAGAAAAAAGCACTGCCTTTGAGTTCATTGACATTTACACAACAGGAGATTACAGCAGTAAGAAAAGCAAATATGGCAGGCAACCAGCTTGGCTTACGAGGGAAATCCTTGGTGAGCTTAAACTCAAAAAGGATGCATATAAGAAGTAAAAACGTGGACAGATTTGTGAGGAGGAGTATAAATATATGGCTGCAGAATGCCAGGGGTTAATCAGGAAAGCGAAAGCACAATTGGAACTGCAGCTAGCAAAGAATGTGAAGGGCAATAAGAAGGGCTTCTACAGGTATAATAACAATAAGAGGGTTATCATGGAGGGTGTGGGGCCATTACTTGATGAGAGAGGTAACCTGGTGACAGATGATGTGGGAAAGGCTGAAGGATTCAATGCTTTTTTTGACTCACTCTTTATGGACAAGGTCAGCTCCCTGGCTACGGCACTAGGCAATGCAATATGGGAAGGAAGTGGGCAGCCCTCAGTGGGGAAAGAACAGGTTAAGAGCAATTTAGAAAAGCTAGATGCACACAAATCCATGGGTCTGGATTGAATGCATCCAGGGTACTTAGAGAACTGGCAAATATCATTGCGACGCCTTTGGCTGTTATCTTTGAAAGCTCATGGAGATTGGGAAAGGTCGCGGATGACTGAAAAAGGCAAATGTAGTGCCCATTTTTAAAAAAAGGAAAGAAAGACAATCCAGGGAACCATAGACTGGTCAGCCTCACATCAGTCCCTGGAAAAATCATAGATGGAATCTTCAAGGAATCCATTTTGGAGCACTTGGGAGAGGGGAAAGTGAGCAAGAGTAGTCAACATGGATTCACCATGGGCAAGTTGTGCCTGACCAATCTGATTAGCTTCTATGATGAGGCAACTGGCTCTGTGGACATGGGGAAGTCAATGGATGTGATATATCTTGATTTTAGCAAAGCTTTTGATACAGTCTCCCACAATATTCTTTCCTAAAAGTTAAGGAAGTATGGATTGGATACATGGTCTGTAAGATGAATAGAAAACTGGCTTGATGGATGGGCCCAATGGGTAGTGGTCAATGGCTCAATGCCTGGTTGGCAGTTGGTTTCAAGTGGAGTGCCCCAAGGATCAGTTCTAAAGTTAGCACTATTCAACATCTTTATTAATCACCTGGATGAGGGGATGGATTTCACCCTCAGCAAATTTGCAGGTGACACTAGGGGGTAGGGGGTCAGGTAGAAACACTGGAGGGTAGGGATAGGGTCCAGAATGACCTAGACAAAATGGAGGACTGGGCCAAAAGAAATCAGATGATGTTCAACAAGGACAAGTGCAGAGTCCTGCTCTTGGGATGGAAGAATCCCAAGTACAGTTACAGGCTGGGAACCAACTGGCTGAGTAGCAGTGCAGAAGAAAAGGATCTCGGGATCACAGTGGATGAAAATCTGGGTATGAGTCAACAGTGTGCCCTTGTAGCCATGAAGGCTAATGGCATATTGGGGTGCATTAGAAGAAACATTTCCAGCAGATCTAGAGGAGTTATTATTCCACTCTACTCGTCTCTGTTGAGGCCTCATCTGGAGTACTGCGTCCAGTTCTGGGCCCCCCAGTACAGAAAGGATGTGGACGCATTGGAGAGGATTCAGTGGAGGGCAACGAAAATGATTAGGGGTCTGGAGCACATGACCTAAGAGGACAGGCTAAGAGATTTGGGCTTATTTAGTTTGCAGAAGAGAAGACTGAGGGGTGACTTGATAGCAGTGTTCAACTTTATGAAAGGGGGCTCTAAAGAGGATGGAAAGAGACTGTTCTCAATGGTGACAGATAACAGAACAAGGAGCAATGGTCTGAAGTTACAGAGGGAGAGGTATAGGCTGGATATCAGGAAAAACTATCTCACCAGGAGGGTGATGAAGGACTGGAATGTGTTACCAAGAGAGGTGGTGGATTCTCCAACACTAGAGGTTTAAGTCCCAGCTTGACATAGTCTTGGCTGGGATGATTGAGATGGGGTTGATCCTGCTTTTAGGTGGGGGGCTGGACTAGATGACCTCCTGAGGTCCCTTCCAGCCCTAAAATTCTATGATTCTTTGAGTGCCCTTTTCAATGCAATTTAAAAGGTGGGTAGTGATTTTCTAGAGTGGAGGTATGATAAGGACGCATGGAGTAGCACTGATTCGGAGAATAATCTAGCTCTTCTGAGATGGTATTATGGACAGTGCTTTTTTTTTTAAAAAAAAAGGGTGCTGGAATCCCCTGGCAGCCTCAGACTGCCCCTCCACAAACCCAGGCTTAACCCCTCCATAGTCACAAACTACCCCACTTACCCTGAGGCTTAACCCTCTCACAGCCCCAAACTGCCCCACCTGCACCCAGGCTTAACCCCATTGAGGCCCCAAACTGCCCCCACAACCCAGGATTCACTTAACTACCCAGGAGGTCCACAAGCTGCCACCACCTGCACTGCTCCTTTGCCAGCCACCATCTCCTCTTCACCAAAGCTGTGTGCCTCCCCCAGCCCTCCAGCTCCCCTCACGTACAGCATGGCAGGGGAAGCTCCCAGCCACACTAACTGAGTAGGACTCAACTGAATTGGTTTAACAGCCAGATCCCTCCTGCCAGCCAGTAAACCAATTAAATCGAGTCCTACTCTTTCAGCACAGCAGGCGGGGAGTCAGAGGAGTGAGTGGCGGCAGCAGCGGGAGCCGCAGCTTGTTTCTTAAAGAGCCACATGTGGCTCAAAGCCACCCAGCAGGTTTCCAAAATGGCAGCTCCTGGAAAAAGGGTGCCAGAACTTTGTTCCAGTATATGCCACTGGAAAAAAAAACCCTGACTATAGGGCACTAACTACTACATAAAGCTGCACTCCCCCAGAAAAGGTAGAGCAGGCCTACAACTCAAACAGTGTTCCTCTTCAGATGGTGAACCCTCTTTGCATTACTGTAGTCCCTTCTGGTGCACAAAGGCACAATTTACATTTCCAAACTCTGTCAAGGAAAAAGATAACACCCAGTCTTTGCAGAATGCACAAATGTTGTGTCAGGAATCAAAGTCTGCAGCAAAGCCAGTCTACTAAATGAGTATAACTGGGACTACCTCAACCTGCCTGGTTGGCAATATTGACCAATTGGTTGGGAAAGTCATCAGATTAGCTCCGAAACCCAGCACCAGCAGCTGTCCACTGGCTGTTCACAGCATTGTCCCACAATTGTGACAGTGTGCTTGGACTCTGATCTGGTTAGTGTTGGCTCTGACATCTGACTGTTGCTCTGGCCTTGGGCTGTGACTTCTAGCTATGGATTCCTATTCTAGCCATTAGACATGACTGGCTGCACCTTGGCTGCAGATTTCATACCTTTAAAGTTCAGAATGCGCGCACACACACACACACACACACATATATATAATATGCATATATATGTATATACAAAAGTGCCCATGTAGCAAATGACCAAATGGCAATGGTATAACTAGAAGAGATGTATCTGCAATTGATTGTAAGTCTGTCCTCTCTGAGAGAGATCGACGGGAACATTTCTTCTGTCAACCTCCCTTACTCCTTACTAGAGCAGGAGTACAGGGGGTTGACTACGGACCCCAGAGAGATCGATTTTGCAAACGTTTGTCAGACTCATGAAATCAAACTCTGGAAGATCAACCCTGGTCAAGAGCCAGTAGGCATAATGTCCATATGTTATAGCACTACCAATACTCAGAGCTCCAATGGGACCACACTTTTGTAAAGAGAGGGAAAGATCCAAACTGGATGGAGGACAGTAAATACTAGGGGTAGTGGTAGGAGGGGGCGGTGATTAGTAGGCATGGGCCACCAAACAGCCATCAGCTGATAAATTTTGGTTTAAGCTGATCAACTTTTCATCACTCTGTGCTTCAAAATGGTGATGACCAACAGGTGATAAGTTCCATATCCCATTACCAGTGTCCCTAAAGAGTGAGCCACCTAGTCCTTCACTTTCTAATTTTGTGGACTTTAAGGCCAGAAGAGATTGTCTGGTCAATGATTACTTTTTCCAGGGCTAGCCAAGTCCAAACACTGGCTTGCTACATAAGTTATGAAAATTTAAAAACAAAAATTGAGCACTAGCATGTAATTGCTTGAGCCCCAATGTCTCTTTCTTTTACATATTAAGTGCTGTCTCTGGCCTAACACAAACCTTAACATTTCAACAAGTAATTCTGGCATCAAGTTTGTAACTTGTGTGTGAGTTATAATACTTTTTAGGGGAAAAAATCTAAAATTGATTTAAGACAGCAAGGAATAGAGAACTTTTTAACAAATATAACTGAACTTCTCCATTTCCATGTAAAAAGTACACTGCCTGTGCTGTCTGACCCTCAGCTTTCCTACGATTGTCCTGTTATCCATCTGTTCCGAATACCAGCTTTTTATAAGCATAGAAACAATGTAATTTACAAAAAAAGCAGATCTTGAAATTGAAAGCCCATAAAAATATAAATGTTATCCCTCAAAAATGCCAGCTATAGGAATACACTTTCAGGGTTCAATCCTTCATTCACTTAAGACAAAAGCAACGTTCCCTTTGACTGCAGTGGGACAGGAACCACCCCCCCCCTTCCTTTTTTAGTCCCCAATGTCAGTTGTTTTGTTCTCTGAGTGTGAGATAGGCTGTCCATGTTTATTGGTCTCTTTACTTGTGCATATGGACGATGACCTGCATGATATCTTACTAAGGCAGAGTCTAATTCAACAATAGATCTGTTTTTGCGCTCTTGAAATTTGTACCAAACAGTGTAAAAGCTGGCTGCTCTGGCTCCCCTTGGGGGGGTCCCCTGGGGGCGCTGGGGGGGCTGCTGGGCAGCCATGGCATGTGCTGGCCCTGTTCTGGGTGGCTGAGGGACGTGCAGGCTGGCCACGTGTCTGGGCTGCCACCTGCATGTTCCCTCAGCTTCCTGCACAGGAAGGGAAGGGGAGGGGACCTTTAAGGGGCCGCTCCACGCAGCCACCATTGAGCTGAGGGGCTGGAGAGAGCATCTCTCAACCCCTCAGCTGATGGCCGCCATGGAGGACCCCGCAATTTCGATGTTGCAGGACGCGCAACGACTACACGGTCCCTACTTCAACGTTGAACGTCGAAGTAGGGCGCTATTTCCATCCCCTCATGGAGTTAGTGGCTTCGACGTCTCGCTGCCTAACATCGATGTTAACTTCGAAATAGCGCCCGACACGTGTAGCCGTGACGGGCGCTATTTCGAAGTTAGTGCCACTACTTCGAAGTAGCATGCACGTGTAGACATGGCTATTGTGTGTCAGATCAGAGAAGCTACTGCTAAGATGGCTTCAACGAAATTGCCTTTACCTCAGTACCTGCAGCAGAGCTAACACATTATAAATGGAGACTGCAATCCCTTTAGCCTCAGGGAGTTTTCTTTTTCACAAAGCCAAGATATATTCTCCTCCCATATTGTCAGGGACAAGTTCTCCTCACAAGTCCTGTAGAATGTCCAAAACTGTGAATTGAAAGAATCTACAAGAGTACTGTGCATTCTTTACAGCAAATTCTGTTTCCCGATGAGCATTACTAGAATACGTAGGGCTGTCTATTTCTGCAAGCACTCATGTCAGGCATTATAAATATAAAATTAACTCAAGACTTTAAAGGTCACATCTGGATGGATTCACAGCTTATATTTCTCACATTGGGAAGCAGGAGCCCACATGCAGGAACTACGCTTGCATTAACACAAATAACAAGATCAAAGGATGACACGAGCAGGCTTTTACTCGTGGCAAGATGACAATTTTACTAAAAGCAGTGGTTAGAATCATAATATAGCTGAAACAAAGGAAGGTGTCTTCTATCATCCAGAAAATGCCTCTTATTCTTCCTAAGAAAAATAGATCATGGTATTTTCTTTCTCTTTGGAGATCTGCAAAATACAAGAAGATGGGATAAAAACAAGATCCATTATTTCTGTATGAAGCTGCCTTTAATGGCTTCTCTTTCATGGAGGTGCATGACTAAATGAGGTGAAAACTTGGCCAGCAGTGCTCTGCTGATGAACTAATCTCCATTAGACCGTGATGAGACATCTTAGCTGTTGCAGCAGCAAGATGGGGTGGTAATGGCAACATAATTAACTGTTAATAAGATCATTAATTTATGTCACCTCCCTATCCCAGCAACAGTGGCCTCTGAACCTGAATCTACCATAAGCCTTTTTATCTTGGAAATTTCATTGTAGTAGCTGGTATTCCCTCTGAAATAGATGATATGTGGTGTCCACCCAGTGGAACTTCCAGGCTCAGCAATGGAAACACAGCACTTCAAATAGGAGAAGATCTGGTATCCACTGAGTCAGGCTCCAGCCCACTACCTATTTGCCTCTTCAGTCCCATCCCCCTTGACAGTAGAGATTCTGGGTGGATTTAGCTTCAAAATATTGTAAAAGAAAAAGGAAACCCAACCAAATACTGGGTTATTCACCAGTCTTCCTGGGGCATACCTGCCATTTCCTCAGGTTTAATTTCTAAATACCCCTTATTCATGGGTCGCTTGCACCTTAGGGTCTAACTACTACTCCTCCCCAGTGGCTGCTCCAGCTTGCAGGCCCATTTCTGTGCAGGCAGGGCTCCATCATCTTTCCTAGCCCATCAGTCCTGAAATTATCCAGGTTCTCTACTTTCATTGTCCTATCAAGCGTGGGATTGGCTTCAGGAATAGCAATATGTGACTGGCTAAGACCCAAGCTCTCCTTCGCCTCTGTTCTGGTAGTGTGGAACCTCCATGTCCAATCACAACATAACATGGGAGTCCCATTTACCTAGTATGCAAAGGCCAAAGAGCGTACGGCATTTCACAATACTTACAGAGCTATAACTATATAGTGGCTCCGCTGGTAATAATTAGCTTTTAATTAAAAATTGGTGAAACAAAGATCTATTATTCTCTTTTTCCAGCTTCTCAGTGTGAAACTTTGTTGAGCTTCCATTATTAAAAGGAACCAAATACTATAAATACAGATTCAGAAACATTAACCAAAGCTCTTGTTGATTAGCGTACCAGAAGAACAAGGAAGAATCTGACATTTGATTAATTGGGGGTTTTCATAGAAGTCTGGTCTCTTTCTACAAGTCAAAGGACAACCCTTGGATGTCACAAGACCAATTACTGAATGGTATCATCTATTACTTTTAGGTTTCAGCTCTGATTTTACCACTGTCATCCAGTGGAGATACTGATATTAGGGTTCATGTCAGAACAGGGCTTAAATGACATTTGAGAGTTGTATGGATTTTGTCTTTCATATTTGCATAGTGGTGAATGTCACACATGGAACATATGGTCTGAAGAAGTCTATGGTCTGAAGAAGTGGGTCTGTCCCATGAAAGCTTACCTAATAAATTATTTTGCTAGTCTTTAAAGTGCTACTTGACTGCTTTTTGTTTTGATAGTGTATAGACTAGCACAGCTCCCTCTCTGTTACTATGGAACATATGTTAGAATCAGGTTTGAATACTTTATGTATACTACAGGACCTGTTGCACCTCTGCTTGCAAGCAGACGTTGGGCTGGAAGAAAGTGGTAGACAGAACCTGTAATACACATCCAAATTTTATTTACCATTATGAGGCAAAGAAACCGATGCTTGGAGAAGTTAGAAAGTAGTATTCACAAAATTTCATGATAGACTGCGTTCTAAGTGTTATTATCTATGCTGTGAGGCAGTGCGAAGAGGCTGTTGTCTGGGTTGCCAACAAGAGACAACAACATAGAGCTGTCCATTTATGAAAGCAGGGTTTTGTACGTAGACACCAACTCTCTGTAGTGTCCGCCCCAGAGCTTTGTTGATGGTCATGGCAAATGCAAGCTGGACTGTAAATTGATGCACACAAATCATAGAATCAGAATGCTAGGACTGGAAGGGACCTTGAGAGGTCTTCAAGTCCAGCCCCCTGCCCTCATGGCAGGACCAAGTACTGTCTAGACCATTCCTGATAGACATTTATCTAACCTGTTCTTACATATCTCCAGAGATGGCGATTCCACAACCTCCCAAGGCAATTTATTCCAGTGTTTGACCGCCCTGACAGTTGGCAACTTTTTCCTAATGTCCAACCTAAACCTCCGTTGCTGCAGTTTAAGCCCATTGCTTCTTGTTCTATCCTCAGGGGCCAAGATCAACTGTTCTCCCTCCTCCTTATGACAGCCTTTTAGAGACGTGAAAACCGCTATCATGTCCCCCTTCAATCTTCTTTTTTCCAAACTAAACAAGCCCAATTCTTTCAGTCTTTCTTCACAGGTCATGTTCTCTAGACCTTTAATCTTTCTTGTTGCCCTTTTCTGGACCTTTTCCAATTTCTCCACATCTTTCTTGAAATGAGATGCCCAGAACTGGACATAATACTCCAACTGAGGCCTAACCAGTGCAGAGGAGAGTGGAAGAATGACTTCTCGTGTTTTGTTCACAACACACCTGTTAATGGAAATGTATTGTCAGTAGATTGGAGTGTGATACATGGAATAAATTCGATATGGTGTGTTTCTGCAATAGTTGCATCCAGGAACTGTCCAAAACCACCTGATTCACCAAGAGATGGGTGCCATTGCAAAGACCATCATATGGTGCTAAGTTCCATAACAGCATGATAATTATCCCTGGTTTGAGATGTAGGATGTTCTAGAACACTGAAGAATTTGATAGAATCTTGTGGAACTGTATAGAGTGTCAGAGAATTTTCCAGAATCTGGCAGAGAGAACATGATAGAACCTTGCCCAGATGGACAGACAGATGGACACAGCAAAAATAATATATATATGAAGTATTGGGATTCCCATTTACAGAACTCCACATAGAACTGTGGAGCTTTCCTGCTCAGTCCCCCAAATGCTCAGAGATTAGGGTTATTTCTGCAGACTCACCAAGTGAAGCTACTAGCTGAAAACCAGGGGTATAAAACTGCCACTCAGAGGCAGAGGTAAGTAGGGGCAAAGACAGAGATTTGTATAGAGAGAAAGCACAGCACAGGAGACAAAACAATTATGTTTTGCTGTTTCCACCTTTTGTCCCCTTGACTATTCTTCTTTCCAGACATGCAATCCCCATTCCCTGCAGTTCAATCATTTCCTCATCATTTTGGCTACCTGATACTCCACATTGCTTCTGAGTCTGTTCTGGTCTGGCTATGGTCTGAAGAAGTGGGTCTGTCCCACGAAAGCTCACCTAATAAATTATTTTGCTAGTCTTTAAAGTGCTACTTGACTGCTTTTTGCTTCTGAGATGTGTGAGGTGTCTCCTGCTTCAAGACCCCTGTTGAAAAGAAGCTTCTATGGCAATCAATGACTTTTCCTCACTGTCAGAACCACATTACACATGGAAATTTGGAGTCAATACCTTGGGAAAGTGGGTTATTACATTTGTACCAGAGTTAACAAGCATTAGTACTTTACTAGGAGTTGGGTGACCAAGCCTGTAATTTTACAGTGTGATCAACAGGAAGATAGTAACTGTTGCATGTTTGAAAGCATAGGCAGAATCATTGCAATCAGACAATCACTTTGAATACATATGAGAGAACACAGCATGACATACATTACATGACATTACATACACTCTCCCTCTTGTGCTAAAGAAGTTATTTCTGTTTGTCTCCTAGTTAATAATTAGGTTCGTCTGTTCTGAGAGCCAGTACAGCTGCATGTTGCCTGTGAGGGTATATATACACAGCAAAGCTATTTTGAAATAAGAGCCATAATTTCAAATTAACTGTGTTAGTGTCTACACAACACAACCATCATTTCAAAATTATTTCAAAATAGCTGTTGGCTTATTTCAAAATAGGTAAACCTCATTCCATGAGGAATAATGCCTATTTCAAAATAGTTATTTTAAAATAGGGGCTGCATAGGCAGGGAGTACAGCCTATTTAGAAATAGTGTGTCCAATGACTCTATTTCGAAATAGGCTCTATTCTGTGTAGACAGTCTTTTTCAAAATAGCTGAAGACTATCTTATGTGTAGCAGCAGTATTTTGAAATAAGCTGTTCCAGAAAAGCTCTTTCAGAAAAGTTTATTTCAAAATAATGCTGCTGTGTAGACATACCCTATGAGGGCAAACACTTGATATAATAATGCCCACCTCATAGAGAGCAATTTAGACCAGAAAATCTCACAGCACTTTCTTTGCTGAGGAGAGCAGTATCATTATCTTTATTTTACAGATGGAGACTCTGAGACAGAGGAATGATTTGCTCAAGGCCACCTTGCAGACCAGTAGCATGCTGAGAGTAGAACGCAGGTAATTCATTGCTCAGGCCACATTGCCTATCTGTTAGCTTATGAGGGACGTAATAAGTGTTTATATCTGCAATATTTAGGAGGCTGGCTATTAATAATCCATTTTCATTTAAGTATATTGTGTTGTTGAATTCAATACAAATACATTCCAATTACTTTCAGGGCAACCTTGAAGTATGGAATGCTAAAGGATACATGAGGAAATGAATGAGCACTGGTGAGCCTCAAATCTTCCACCTGTCACTCTAAAAATCTGATCCTTTTATGTCTGTACTGAACAAAAGTATCTTGCAAGTTTAACATACATCTGTCATAGTCTCACCTCCCAGCAGATGGCAGTAGTTCCACAGTATTACATAGATTAAAAGAAAAGAACCAAGAACAGAACACCACTGGTCATTACCTACAGCCCCCAATTCAAACCTCTGCAATACATTACCACAGACCTACAACCTCTCCTTAATCAGGAGGCCACACTCCAGAAGGCCCTAGGTGACAGGCCTGTTCTCTCCTACAGACAACCTCCCAACCTTATGAGGATTCTCACCAATAGCCACAGTCTATACCGCAGGAACACCAGTCCTGCGACTTTTCCTTGCAACACAGCCTGCTGCCAGCTTTGTCCACATATCTATTCTGGGGATACCATCACTGGACCTAACCAGGTTAGTCACAGAATCATGGGCACATTCTCATGTTCCTCAACTGACATCATATATGCCATCATGCAACAACAATCCCCAGATGCTTTGTGTATTGACAGACTTTAAACTCTCTTAGACAAAGAGTTAATGGGCACAAAACAGACATAAAAACACTCCTGATCCACAAACCAGTCAGCTGACATTTTAATGGAGCGGGCCATTCAGTTTGCATCTTAGTGAAGAAGAATTTTCACACTACTTTTGAAAGAGAGGCTGCTGAACTTTCTTTTATATTCAAATTTGACACGTTAGCACATGGTTTAAACCAGGATGCAAATTTTCTGGGTCATTATAGGGGCTCTTTTGCATACTTGGCTTAATCTAATTCTGGACTCTCCCCCACCCGCCCCTCTGCTGTCTGATTTGCTCACCTTGATATTTTTTTTTCTGATTTGTCAACCTTGATTACTATTTTTGGTTCTCTGTGCCTTAAATATTGAGTCTGTTCTGGTATGGCTATGGTCTGAAGAAGTGTGTCTGTCCCACGAAAGCTCACCTAATAAATTATTTTGTTAGTCTCTAAAGTGTTACTTCACTGCCTTTTTTGTTTTGGTAGATTAAAAGAGTGCTGCTTCCTGCTAACAGGATCACATTTGTTGCATTGAAAACTTCTGATATTTTAGAAGATAAAGAAGTACATATTAGTATTGCTTTGCTGTTCACATACTGTGTATGATTGACAGTCAACTTAGATCTGCATTGAAAGGAAAATATGTTATAGAATCCGTTATTAGTCTCTTTTTGAGGAGCCTTGTGCAATGTGGTAGATTTACTTCTGAGCTTGATACAATAAGATACACATAAGATTAGATGTACTGAACTGTCAGCTATCTTGGACACATTTACCATGTCCTTGAATCTTGTCCTTTCTTGGCTTCTATGACTATCCTATCCCAGTTTTCCTGCTACCATTGTAATTGGTCCTTCATCATGTCCTTTGGAAAAGCCCTCTAACCCTCTAGCAGTTGATGCTTTTCTTACAGCTCCAGATGCTGGAATCATATGATGATGTGAGAGAATCAGCTTTTATATTTCTCCTTCTTTAGAAAAGTAATATTCTAGCTTTTGTGGCTACAGAAAAAGACTTGAAAACATGAACCCCAAATACTCAAAAAAAAAACAAACCCAAACAGAAGGCAAATTAAAAGACCAATATATAAAAATCTCTGTATTTTTGCTGAGGCTGGAGACTGACTCATGATATTTGTAGTTTTAGGGTTGACTGTGCTATTGTTTCCTTGTGAAAGAAGAGGCAAGTTGTGGATAAATTCCTCCTGACTGATGCTGCTCAAATTACTAGCTTCTCTGATCATTTTGGAAGCCTTGACTTTGTGCTCTTTTGCTTTTGGCCCTTTTTATATATTGATAATTTGGGTAAAAAAATTACCTGAATGTTTGTGGATCTATGTGCATCTGTACATGTGTTGTGTGCTGAAACATACCCTCTTTTTAATGCATTTGTGCAGTACACTTTGAACAACAGGCCTTGATTATGACTGAGACTTTGTGAGCACTTCTGGAACAATAAAAATAATAATAATAATAATAATGTCTTTGTTTCTAATTTTAATGTGTTTTGAAGGTCAGTTTCTTTTAAACTGATTTTCCAGAGTCACTAACTTCTATCAACAACTCAATAATTCATCTCATTATAACTAAATACCATTTTCTATACTTGTAATATGAATTGTGTAGGGCATTAGAGTTATTTCGAGGACCATAGGTGGATTATAAAGCAGCACTTTTCAGTTACACTCAGAAATTACTGGGTCTAACTTTGATTATTTTTCTTTTTTTCCTGATAGTTTCTGAGTTAAGTTGATTTATCAACATAATGGCTGTGTCTACACAGGCACAAATCTTCGAAATAGCCATATTTCGAAGATTACTAATGAGGTGCTGAATTGAATATTCGGTGCCTCATTCGCATTAGGACGCTTCTGGCTGCGGCGCTTTGAAAGCACCGCTTACGAAAGCGCGTGGCTTGGTGCGGCTACATGGGGCTCCTTTTCGAAAGGACCCCACACCTTTCAAAATCCCCTTAGATCGGAATAGGGGATTTCGAAATGTGTGGGGTCCTTTCAAAAAAGGAGCCTCATGTAGCTGCGTCGAGCCGCTCGCTTTCGAAAGCGGTGCTTTCGCAGCGCCATGGCTGGAAGCGTCCTAATGCTAATGAGGCACCGAATATTCAATTCAGCACCTCATTAGTAATCTTTGAAATACAGCTATTTCAAAGATCTGTGTCCGTGTAGACACAGCCAATGAGTTGGGAATGTTTCTAGGATGGTTAAAGAACAATTTAAAAAAAAACACAATAATCTCTCTCTTGATCTTATTTCGAAAGAAAAAAGTGTTCAACTCACTCTCCTGTGCTTCAGTTCCCAGTTGTTAAATGCATCTTCATCAGCACTGGAAGAACTATTGAAAGGGTTTAATCCCTCAAAATGTCTACAATGCAAAAATAAGATGCAGAGGATTCTATCAAAACCTAAGTCAGTTGCCCCTTCTGAGTTCCTTTTCACCGTCCCATGAATACATCCCCCTTTCAAGTGACAGGCCTACCCTTCCAAATCTCTTTGGTAAGGAGCTCCATGAACAAACCTTTCTCAGGCTGGATCTGACAACCATGATTCTTGTGGGTCCAATGGACTTGGTGTAGCAAGACACCGGTGTGGTGTTTTGGCATCTGTTCTGCTCCCTGCTGTGTTGATAACCTTTGGCTGTGTGCATATTCTCCCTCTCTGAATGCCAGTGCTGGGTCTGTACAGTTAGCCTGCACTGCAGACTTCTGAGGGCCCCCAGTATCTACAAATCAAGCAAGGTACAAAGGAACTGGAACCAGGTTTATTGTCAATAGCACATGGGCTCTAGCCTTCTGGACATTTAGGTGTCCAGCATTTACACTAGTGCATGCATACACTGTGACAATAACCTTGGCATTATCCAGTGGGCAGATAATGTTCCCCAGGGCAGATCACACAGTCCCAGTGACATACACTTTTATACCCAGGTACAAACAAATTACATTTATCTTACATATTCCAAGTAAAGCCCCTTCAAGTTTACTGTTACCTTGTGAAAGCAACATTATCCATCATATTGTCATCCCAACCCCATACTGAACCTGGGCTGGAATGGCTCAAGTATCTCTGATACCAAGCAAGATGTTCTGTTTCCTTAATGGAATGTTTTTGTGTATCACTTAGTGCCTGGTGTTCGGTGTGTGTTATTTTGAAGTATCAGCAGCCCTTGACAAATTCATGTGAGCAGGACTCACAGCATTGCTTTTTGCTTTAGCTTTGCTCTGTGTTAGCATTGACCATTGTTCAGGCCTTTAGGGCTTATTGGCAGACCCTCTCATTACTACACTTTGCACCTCAGAAAGTTCTTCTTTGGGAGCCTCCAGACATTGATAGTGTGTTGTGACAAAGACACAGCTTTTCCAGAACAAGTTATGATTTTTTATACCTGCAAGGTACAGAGTGCTTCAAGGCGAGCTTCAGAGTATTGCCTTACCTATGCATGCATTTCCCTGAAGCTTCTAGGTAGATTGGCACTTCCATCACTGCAGAGTTTTAAGAGTGGGTTAGACAAGCACTTGTCAAGGATGGTCTAGGTGGTGCCTGGTCCTGCCATCAATGCAGGAGACTGGATCTGATGACCTCTTGAGGTTCCTTACAGTCCTTTGATTTTATTTTACTTCTGGTGTCCCCTGTTCTGTTGGAGAACACATGGTAACCTGTTTGCTGCAGACCCTGGTTCTTGGTCCATCTGTGGATCAGTCTGCAACTTGTTCTCTCTGTATTAACCTGATTGTATGCTGATATGGAAATCCTCCTTCCCCTCAGTCTATTAGTGTCTCTTAATATCTATATTTTCAGTCTTTTCAAACAGCTGTTTCTCCAGAGTCCAAGATAAGGAGTCCTTCAAGATTATAAACCTGGCTATTCTTAGAAGAGATGCCCTTATCTAGATCATTGTTTTACCTTTCTGCCAGGCTTTTTTCTGGACAAGCTAAAGGGTGTTAGATTAAACAAAGCCCTGCACCAAGGAGGTCTGTTTGACACCTCCTGAGCACAGATCCCAGGACCCAGTCAGTTCCCTGCTGCAAACCCAGGCAGGAGAGCTCCACCCCAGTATACACTAGACCCTGCCCAAGCCTCCTAGGGGAGAATGGCTGGCAAGGAAGGGTGAGACCAAGGACAAGGTACAAGCGAGTGAAACAAAGTAATTATTTTATTAAACTAACTATTAAAACAACAAGCTAACCTTACTTAAAACCCTTCATAATAACTATAAACTTACTAGATACATTGTTGAAGTGATGATTCCTGAATGCAGTTATAAGATTTTTATTGATCCGGAAGGCAAAAATTAATTCGTTATTAAGGAGGGAAAGGTATAAAGGGTTAGGAGTTTAAGATCCCTGCTGCCAACTTATACAGGTGGAGTGAGGGGTGCTAACCCCCGCTCCTGACCGGGGGCAGGGCGCTACACCTGCCCCGAAATATAAACCCGGGGGGCGGTCAAGGTTGTCTCCTCTATATGTGGGAGGCCTTCTGTTTCCCTCTGTGGGCTTTATTTATAAGTTGCTCCTGGGAGGCCTTAGCTCTCCTTCAGGAAGCACTGTGTTGGCAGCCTGTGGGAGGTGAGGAGGCTGAGCCTTCACTCAAAATTATATATAAATGGAGGAATATATAGGTAAAACAGGGTGAGGACTAATACCTTCCTAATAAAAATATTAATAAATACTTCAATACGTACTATAACGACAACACTAATAATATAAATAATTAACAATTAATAATTAAATGTGCTATATTTGAATACCCTGGGCTCTTAGGCCCGGCCCTGAGGGTCAGGCCCTTGGGTTCGGCGCCGACCCTGTCGGGGCGGCACACCATAGGGGGATGACCCCTACTCCCCCTTTGGGGGCCCCGATGTCCCAGGTGTATATGTGGAGTGTCAGTCCAGGTAAGTTTACCTGTCTCAACGTTTGTGGTCCAATCCGATAGAAGTGTCACGTCAGGTAAATGAGGAAGCCAATTGTCAGAATGGCGGCGCACAGGTAGAGGCGATGATAAAATGGCGGCCTCCGGGATTGGCAGCCAAGCGTGCAGTACCCGCCAAAGGCGGGCCAGTTCGACACTCGGCCACCGCTCCATGGAGACCGCTTGCTGCTGGCGCCACTTGGGAGAGAAGCTGCTGCTTGAGAGCGTAGGCGCTGCTCGAGCCCAGTCAGCGCCACAGGTGTAGTGGTGGAGCTGAAGTGATTTAGCTCAAGGATAGTGATTTCAGCTAATCTTCACCACTCTGGGCTGGCCTAAGGGCTCGGCGGACGCCACGGATGCAGCCACTCCTCCCTATGTGGAGTAGCAGAAAGGAGTCTGTGTCCTCCAGGGCCACAGAATGCCCCACAGCACCTGCTTATATGCAGGGAGTCCAAGTATTATTCATGATTCCAAATGAATATTCATGATTTTACCTGCAGTTTTCAATTAGGTCCTCTGGGGCTTGGAAGGTGCTAGAAGTTCTCACCTCTGCCCAATCAGAGGCCTAGAATTCAAACACTTGATCATGAATAATTCATGAGTTCAGGTTACCGGGGGAGCCAACTGACAAAAAGTGACCATTGGTAATGCTGCTAAATGGCAGCCTGTGACACTTTAGATTTTTCATGCGCCTGCACTGATTTTACACAGCCAAAGGCATGTATTCCCTGGCCCATGGGGACGATCATGTCCAAGGTGTTAAAAAATCCTGACACTTTCCTCTATGATTCCTATAACTTCTCTTTTTCCTATTTAAGCTTTGGAAAAAAGTATCTGTCCAAGATCCCTTCAGAAGTCCACGTTTAAGAGTCTCAAACGTCAATCTCTTGGGCTATTAGAAATAGACTATGTTCTTACAATGGTGGCTCATTTTTCTCCAGTGCATATTTTGGAGGAAAGAAGTCACCCATCTGGATTCAGAATTACAGGGCTAACTTAGCCATGACCTGGTGCACTGGTGGATCACAAAGTCCATTTTTCAGTCATCAGTGTGGAATGGTCAGGAAAGGTGCATGACGTGCATCTTTAGGAACTCAGAACTCATCAGAAAGCTGCAAGATAGAATGTTCTTCCCCGAATTTAAAATTACCATTGTTGATATCGAAATACTAATAGCATCCTTGGAGACCCAGTCTACCCCTTACTGCCATGGTTCATTAAGCCATACACAGGCAGTTTGAAATATAATAGGGAACAACTCAACTATAGACTGAGCATGTGCAGAATGGGGGTAGAATGTGCATTTGGCCATCTCAAAGTGGGCTTTCAGAGCTTATTAATGAGATTAGACCTCAGCAAAATCTATATTCACTTTGTGGTGGCTGCTTGCTGTGTGTACCATAAATATCTGTCAGAATAAGGGGAAAAGATTTATCACGGGGTGGGGGGATCCAGGTAGAATGCCTAGCTGCTAATTTTGAACATCTAGACACCCATACAATAAGGAAAGCATATTGAGGGGCACTACAAACTAGTTTCATGAACAATCAGCAAATAATCTGACATTTATGTATGTTGCTCTTTACAAAGTGGGCCCTGAAATCAATGTATTGACCTGTATTTTATTCCACTTTCTGGACACAGCTGGCACAAAAAAGGGCTCTGTTGTTCTAATATTCATTTTAAGTTAGGAAATTGAGAGACAGTAAAAAAGTTCATGGTATGATATATAATCCAGGGAGGGGTGTGGAGAGTGCAAGGGAAAGTGGCATACTAAATCTCCCTTGTGTAGCAATCAAAGCTGTGGAAATATCAGCCTTCTGTTCTAGAAGTCGTCCCTGGGAGCTAACTGTGACTTCCCTCCTTCCTCCTGCATTCTAGAGTACCTGGGAGAAGAATCTATGGAACCTGGTGAGGAAGGTTCATGAAAGAGAGCGGTGGAGCTTTGCTCCAGGTGCTTTTCGGGTACCTCAACCAGGCACATGAGACTATTCTGTATTCCATAAACAAGAATCTGCCAAAGGAAAGCTTTCCTTCCCTGATTCCCCACCCTCAAACCCCGCATACAAACACGCACCCTACCTTAAATCTATATTGTTAGTAGTCAAAGAAAAATGTTCAAGTCACAAGCTGTGTCACACGCAGAAGCCAGTGGATTAAACTGAATGAATTGCAAAGCTAAATTGACTGAAGGTCAATTTGCACATTTAATGCTTGGGTGTTTGCAACATGAAGAATTTATTAGAGAAAACACGTCAAAGTGAGGTTTGTGAAGCTTAGACATGCACCTTTGAAAAATGTTTCATTTTCCCTTTCAGAGAGCCAAGTTTCCTGGTGTGTTAAATTGCTCCAGAAAGATTCTCTCCCTCTCTAGCCACTTCATTTTTATCCCTGTTTTTACTCCTGTTCAGAATGCAGTAAAGCTGATCCAAAGCATCCACACTCTCCCACATGAAAGGATTTATATTCTGTATATCTTTGGTTACCAGCTTAAAGGTGGCTTTAAGATCTTGTTTGCATCTTAACAATGCTGTTAAGGGACCTTATCAGAAGACTGAGCAATAGCCAGGTAGAGCCTTTTAAGTGTTTATTTTCCTGTAACCCACCTCACAGCTAATTTATATCCTCAGAAAATCATGAGAACAAAGTAATTGAAGGATACACAACTCCAAGATTAAATGAAAACAAACCCATATTAAGATGAAAGTGACAAATTATGTTTGGCAGTTGATGTCAGAGAGAAAATGCCTCCTAAATTACATCATACATCACACAGGTGGCATGACATGCAAATTCATCATGAGATAGGGTATAACTGTGGAGATAATATCACCTAGTGGAAAGGTTAATTGGTTTGAGTGTCAGAAGACTTTAGGTCCAATCCTGGCTCTACCACTGACTGAATCTATGTGACCTTGGTTAAGTCACTTCAGCTCCTAGTTTCCGTCATAGTTTTGTCTATCTTTAGTATTTAGATTGTAAACTCTCTGTCTCTTACTTTGTATTCATAAAGCACTAGCACAGAAAAACCTTTGGCTTTAGTTGGGATTGCTTGGCACTCCTCTAATCAAAATAATAAAATAACAATATAACCTACACTTCTCAGTCAAGATAAAGTCCACCAACAGCAACCAAAGAGGGTACAAATTTCAGATACAAAGTAGTTCGACAGTCACGGCTCCAGTCTGTCTTCAAGCACATGCTGGTGTATGTGAACTCCATCCAGGTAAGTGATGGCAAAATTAAATCTTCACTGTGTCAAATATTCATCAGATTTATGCTGCATATGGATATACAGATGAGCCAAAGTGCATGCAAAAGTAGGTGCCTCAGACAGTCAAAAACAGGGGACACTGAATTCAGTGCATATGGGGTTTGTCTGATATTTCTGCTCCCACTGTGAGTTCACAAGTCAGCACAACAACCCTTTTGGCATCAAGATGTCTTAGCCTTTACCTCATAGTTTGAATAAAAGCTCATTCTTTGTGTTCTACATGGAAGAGAACTATGCACAGTATAATTGCTAGGAGTCCCAAAGTATGGCAAATCTTGTTTAATCAAATTCTGTGTTAACTTTAGTGGCACTACTCAAAATAGCATCAGGAGTAAGACATGGCTGTTTATTGGCCAATCATTTTGTTTCAATTAAAATCAAGTGAGCATAACCTGGTAAATCCCTTTATAGAATATCTGAAATTCAAGATTAATGATTTAATGTTGAATAATTGTCATAAAAAGGAGCAGTTACTAACCCAATCTTCCCTGGGGATTATAAAACCTACCGTAATATTAATATGATCACTAAAATAATGATAAGGGAACTATACGTAGAACATAAAAAAATTTCCAAGGCAAGCTTCCAATACTGTGGCTAGAAAAATCTTGTTTGCACTTCCATATCCTTTTCCCTAAGGAAATGTGATTAGTCATGTGTAGTGGGGCCACTGTCCTACTCCTGTGCCAGAGAGATTAATGCAGACTGGAGGTAGCCTGTGTAGCACCCCTGCCAAAGAGAGAGGGACGGTTAGGGAGCCAACTGGGGGCAGCTTGCTGGAGCAGCCCTCTATACAAGGAGCTGCTCAGCAGAGCTGAGTCAGTTGGGCATGACTAGCAAAGAGACAGGACCAACTCCTAGCAGTAGGGGAAGCACCTGGACAGAGCAGTGCTGGCGAGGCTCAAGGGAACAGGAGAATGTGAAGTGTCAAGCTGGAGCCTGACTGCTGGCCCTTATATAAAGGCCGGAAAGGTGCAAGGGATCCCAGGGAAGTGGCCCAGGGGAAGTGAAGCAGTCAAAGGAGAGAAGAGGATGGCAGGACAAGGCTGTTTCTAGAGGGTAGTAGGTAGACCTGAGCAGTGGGTGAGCCTGAGTCCCACTCCTTCCCCCTTATGCCACACACAGCGCCCCTGAGGTGTGTATAAGTTGAGGTGTATAGGAACTGTGGCTTGTCCCTGAGGTGATGGGCTAGATGGAGTCTGCAGCTGGCCACAGTGGTGTGAGTATTGAGGCAGGACTGCTCAGACCCCCAGAAGTGGGTGAGTGAGTCTGGTGGGTACTGCCAGAGGGCAGCATCCTGAAGATGACCCAGGGAGCAAAGTGGGTCCAAAGCAGAGTGTGAGCTAGACTGGGAAGTAACAATGGATGATACACCAGCCAGGCAACCGTGTGCTGCTGAAGATAGAGCTAATTTCTGAGTGACCAGCAGGAGGTGCTGTGACAGTGAGTCCTGCCCTATGACATACATTGTAAGTTTTCCCTGAATTTCCAACATTGCCATCTTGTTTTTTTAAGACATTATTCTCACCCATGAAGGCTTTGGGTATTTCATATTTTCCAAATGCCATGCTTTCAGTTTCGGCAATAAGAATTGCCACTGCTTGTCATTTAGAACCTAGCTTTCAAACCATTTATTCTTTCAGGAAGTAAAGAACACTTAATATAAATTAGAAGTAATAAAGTGTTGAAAATCAGGGGAAAATGGCTGGCATGGTCAAGGACATCAAGAAGAAATTTAATTGCATAAAGAACATGAAAAATAAAAGAGTGGTAGTGTTCTGCCAGTATTCAAAATGAGTAAAAAGAAGTATAGATGAGTTAGCCTGACATCAATATCAGGCAGGATGGAGGAAAACTGATGTGGGATTCAATCAATAAACATAAGGGCAGGGAAATAATTAAGGACAGTGAGCATGATTTATGAAAAATCTATCTTGATAAACCAACCTGATTTCACTTTTCTTATAGATTACAAGTTTGGTAAAAGATAACAGTATAGGGGTACATTTTGTGATGTTTTTTACTTAATCTCTCAAATATTCTAATTCAGTACTGACAATATAAGATATTAGCAAAGCATATTTTAAATGGATTAAGAACTGACAAGCCTTAGAAAAGAGGTGCCAATGGGGAATCATTATTGAATGTGAGTGCTTCTATTGGAGTTCGGTTCTAAGCTTTATACTATTCAATGTTTTCATCAATGATCCAAAAGTAAATACAATATAATTGACAACATTTGTGAACAGCAACGTTTTGGGTGGCATATAATGATCGGAACAGGGCAATCATATAAAGTAAGTTAGGTCTCTTTGGTAAGCAGGGCCCATTAAAGCAAAATACCAAAAAAAGTAAGGTCATAGATACAGGAATAAAAATAAGGCCCTAACTGCAGAACAGGGAACTATGTCCTAGAAAGCAATGACTGAAAAGAACTTATTGATCACAGTGGACAAACAACTGAACATGGCACAAGAATCAAGGCAATTCTTCTATGTGTAAGTAGAGAAGCAATTTTACCTTTATATACAGCACTCTTGAAAAAACACTGAAAGAGTGTGGTCAGTTGTAGTATCCTCAGTTTGAAAGGGCATGGAAAAAAATGGAAAAGGTTCAGAGAAGAGTTGCAGAAAGGATCCATGGGAGAAAAAGTAGCTTTACAGCAAACAAACTTTAGGATTTCATCATTCACAAATACTTTGATTACAATATATACCTATTTAAAGGTGGATAAAACACATGGTATTAATACATGGTATTAAAGGGAGACATAACAAGAACTAACGGCTGGAGGTTAAGACCAAAAAAAAAAAAATCAAGTAAGAATTATGACACACATACTTAACAGTAAAGGTGATTTCACATGTGGGGGGAAAAAACTAATAAGGAAAGGGGTAGAATCTCCAACTCTTGGAGTCTTCAAATCAAGACTGGAAAATATGGTTTAACCTTACAGAAGTTATTAGGCTCAGTGTTGGTGTAACTGAATAAAATTCATTGGCCTGGTCAGACGAGATGATCAGATGGTCTCTTGTGGACTTAATTTTTGATACATTCAAAGATTTTAAGGCAAAGCTTTTATTGGCAACAAATGTCAGCATATCTAATTAACGTCTAGTATTCATCTCAGTTGTTAGCTGATGTTGTGTGGCAAGTTTCTCTTTAAAGAGACTAGAAGTTTATTTAGTAGCATTTAAAATATCACCCCCTGCCTAGGTTTATGTGGAAGTGCACACTGTGTAGCTGTATGTGTAATGTGGGAGGGCCATAACTATATGCTTGAAGACAAGCATATGCTTAAGCGCTTTGCTGAGTTAGGATCTAAACCACTTTCTTTCAAAGAGATGCATGAGCAGAGTGTGAAAATAAAGGAACACATAAGGGTTGCTATGAACTGGACATTAAGTTATCCCCAATGAAAAATTAAATCATATTAGAACAGCTGTTTAAAGGGTAGATGAACCATACAGCTTGTTGTACTCTATTGACCACAGTGTTGAGGCTAATAATAAGTATGCCAGAAATCACAGTACAACAAGAAAATGTCTCAGTGTAAATAATGCCCAAGCATTTCAATCAGTATTTGAGAAGGCTATTTATCAGAAGGGGACAGAAGTTGTCCAAATTGGCATAGTTAAAAACAACAACAAAATCAATTAAAACAAAATAAATATATACATTAAGCAGAAGTTTTCACCTGCTAACAGTGAGTAATAGAAAACCAATAGTTTCTGTTAAGAAAAGAACACCTGTTGAGAATGTTACAGCAAAGCACTTTGCTGTGAGTTAATTGAAACATTTTTTCTGACTTTCTGAAGGAACATTCACTTTTACTCATTTGAAATCAATAAGACAGAAATGGACCTTTCACTGGCCATCGTGGCTTTGAAAGGGCATTACCAGAATAAATTAATGATGTGGTAAATTAGTAATGTCACTCAGGGAATGGGGGACAGTGCCACAAGAGAACTGTTAAATACAGACCAGAAAAGTAAGGATTCGGACAAATGATTGAAGGCACAAAGAGCTTAAAGTGACCAAGACCACATGGCTGTACATGAACTAAATTCATAAACTATCAGTTCTGGCTCTCAACAAGTGAGTCCAAAAAATTTTGAGCGCGTTACCAATTTCTGAAAACTGGAAATTAAAATGAGCAAAACTATTTGTGATCTTGCATCTCCATATTTTATGGAAATATGCTTTTGGATATGAATAAGCATAACTTGAATATGCTTTATGCCAACTGGGACATGTAGCCTCTCCTTGGAGACTTTGTAATCTCCTGAATGTGTATGTTCTAGTTACATATTTGTGCATGTATCATTCTTGTATGTGACCTTAGAATTGTGAAGTATAACCTATTTATATATCGAGATGTGCTAATGAAGCCATTAGCAGTACCCAAGGAACTTAATGTCTCCTTGATCAAGACACAGATCTGTGTGGGAATAGTCTTGTTTCTCCTGTAAAACTAGATTATGGTTGGTTCTACAAAGGCATGTGACCATGACACCTGGGGCTGGAATCCATCTTGAATTTTATTTTTTTCCATAGTGGGGCTGGGAACTGAACAAAGACTTCCCATACTGGGGAAATTCTATATAAGGAATGGGAAGCAAACAATGATTATCTTCAACTGGTTTCACAGGCTGCTCCCCACACTGAGAGGAAACATGAAAACTCTTGGAAACCAAAGAACTGTAAGGACAGGAGAGGAGAGAAGCTGTTGGACCCAGGTCAGGAAAAAAAAAAATTTTGCCTTTCGCCTGAGAGGAACTTCACCGGAAGTAAGACCTATAATGAGAAATTATAATGTGTAACAACTTTTCTTAGGCTGCATCTACACTACAAACTTACTTTGTAGTTTACTTCAAAGTAAGGGGCTACTTTGAAGTAGCACGCAGCGCATCTACACACACTTTTCCTTACTTTGAAGTTGACTTCAAAGTCAGGGAGGCTAACTTTGAAGTCACTACTCCATTCGGGAATGGAGTAGTGCACTACTTCAAAATTTAACTTCAAAATAGGTGGTGTATAGATGTTCTGCACTTACTACTTCGAAGTAAGGGGTCCACCAAGGAGGTGGTCCCCCTGGAGAACAGAGATGCTCTGGTCAGCCCAGGCAGGGCTCTGTGGTCCCTGCTGGCCGCCTTAAAGGAAGCAGCTCTCTGGCAACACCAGGCAGGAAGCTTAGACCGTGCTACAAGCTGGGGAAACACAAGCTCCAACTTCTGCCCCTCCTTGATGCAGCACCCAGCCTCCGCACCCCCAACTCACCATGGCTACATGTCAGGAACCCCCTGCCCCTCCAGGGGCCCCAGATGATGAGTCTGAGCGTTCACAGTGCCCGGGCAAGGACCATGCCAGGAGGGGACCCTCCAGAACTGAAGAGGAGCTGAAGGACTTCCTCATTCTGTCGGTGCGGGGGGCCTTCGGCAAACCAGTGGCCACCACAGGAATGCCAAGCCCTTCAACTGGCTAGCCTGCACTCTCACTGCCTGAGACTATCCCGACTGCATTGGCAGCAACATGCGAATAAAAGTGAAAGAGCTAAGGCAGGCATACATGAAAGCCCAGCATGCTGACAGCCAGTCAGGAGCATGGGTCGTGCACTGTCCCCACTACAGGGAGCTTCACAGGCTCCTGTGTCTGAGGGAAGTGGCCTCCCCAAAGCACCTTGTCGACACTGCGAGTCCCACCCCACCCCACCCCATGAACAGAGATGAGGAGGTGGGCTCCTCCAGTGCCACCAGCCCCCCGCACAGGGACCAGACCACCACGACCAAGATCGAGGGCGATGATGAGGGTTCCAGTGATGGGACCCTCATCGTCGCCCTCCCCTCCAGGACACGCAGCCGAGCCCCATCGAGCAGAGCCTCACTTGAGCCCCGAAAGGTTGCAGCCAGTATGTATGGGTGAGCAGGATGTCACAAGGGCCAAGGACGTGCCCCCGGAACAGCCCTGAAACCCACACATATAAGGAGGGGGGAGGGTAAGGGAACTTGGGACAGCCCTCACCAGATGGGGACCTCTGGGCAACTGGGATCCTATGGGGTTCACAGACCAACAGGCAGCAGGGGAGCAGGGTGGGCCCCAGTCCACTCCCAGGTTGGGACCAAGGACTCATGGGCTGTCTTCCTGTCCTCTTCTGTCGCCATAGGTCCATTACTGAGCAGCCACCACAGCCCTTCCGAGAAGGCTGCAGCTGCAGAGGGCTGGGAGGCCACCCCATCGCCCCAGCTTGCATCCCCCTGTGGCTGCAGCTGAGCCTCATAAAGATGACACTAAAGGCATGAGGAGGCAGCTGCCAACCAGGCAGTCATGCAGGAGATGACTGGGGTGCTCCAGGACTGCCTGACAATGGAGCAGAACATGTGGGTGCAGCTGGCTGGCAGCCGAGACATTGTGACCCAGGCCTTGGACGCTTGCCTCACTCAACCTCCCAGCACCCCGCCGGCCTGACCCACAGCTGCCCTCCCTGCAGCCGCCCTTCTGGCAGCCACCCCCACCAAAGGCACCCATGACATGACAGTCCTGACTCTGGCCACCCACATTGAGCTGGCTCAGTGGCTCCTGGCCAGGGCGGGTGCAGCTGACCCAGTCCCAGTGGCCCCCTCCTGCACACCCTGCAGAGGCTGAGCCCATAGCACCCCCATCCCACTACTACCTCCCCATGCTCCTGTCCCCATCACAGCCCCTCAGGGGGCCCCAGACCCAGGGCAGTGGGGCGGCTGTGGCCACATGGCTCCTGGCCTCCCCACACCTCTGGGCAACTGAGCCTTCTCCCATCCCAGCCCCCGCCCCAGGTCAGTGCCCCCACCTATCCCCCCTCCAAGTTCAATCTCCCCACTCAGCAGCCCCAACCTCCCCTGTGAGGACCGTCCCCTGCATGCATTGTAAATTGTTTGACAAGTTCTATTTTGTTTTGCAATTATATTTATTCCCCAAAGTAAAGTTTATTGTCCCCACCCTAATCCCATGTCCCTGGTGTGTGGTTGGTGGGTGGGGGTGGGAAAGGTTGTGCTTGGTGCAGGAGCGTTAGTGGTAGAGGAGTCGGGGGGGTAGAGTGTGACTGGGGGGGGTCAGGGCAGGCCCTGTGTAAAGGCCTGGCACAAGGCCTCCTGGACCGTGATCCCATCCCTCAGGGCCTCTCAGCAAGGGAAAGCAGGTGGCTGTTCGTAGCCAACCCCCAGGTCTGCGTCCCAGCCCTGGATAAAGGGCTCCCACCACCCCTCCACATGATTGTGGAGGACACAACCAGCAGCGATCAATGAGGGGACATTTGGGAGGCTGACATCCATCCTGGTGAAGAGGCTGTGAAACCTCCCCTTCAGCCTCCCAAACGTATGCCCTACTGTGACCCTGGCATGGTTGAGGCAGCCATTGAAGGTATCCTGGGCTGGCATGGTGCGTGTGGTATAGGGCCGCATAAGCCATGGGTGCAGTGGGTATGCAATGTGAGCAACGATGGAAAGGGGCATTGTGATGTCTACGAACGGGAGCTCCAATGGGGAGACATACATGCCCTCCCGCATCCAGGATTTCCAGCCATGAATTCCAGAACTCCCAGTCATGGGCCCTGCCCAGACACTCAACACATACATCCAGGAAATGGCTCCTCATGTCCACCAGGGTCTGGAGTACCACCAAGTGATACCCCTTTCCTTTTAATGTAGGTGCTCAGGCTGTGGTCTGGAGCCCAACTCACCATGTGTGTCCCATCCAGGGCTCCAAAACAATTTGGGAAACTCAGGTCCCAGTTCCAGCAAAGGCAGTGTCCAGGTCTCCCAGGGAGACAACATGTCATGAGAGCATTGTGTTGATGGCTCAGACAACCTGCAAGGAGGGGGAAGGAAGACGCGCCCATGAACGCCTGACCTGGAGGCCCCCCTTCCCCCTGCTCCCCTCCCTACCAGGGGCCCCTTTCCCCCTGCCCAGTAGCCCCAGAGTGGGTCCATGGTGGGGGCTGGACTTGCCTCGATCAGCACCTCTCCGATGGTGGCCTTGCTGACTCCAAATTGGTGGCTGAAGGACCGGTGGCTGTCAGGGCTGGCCAAACCCCATAGTGCAATGGCCACCCTCTTCTGCACCAGGAATGCTGGCCATATCTGGGTGTCCCTTTGCTGGAGGGCTAGAGTCCTTGAATGTCTGCAGGGTCATTCTGAAGTTCTTCAGCCACTGCTCATCATCCCAGTCCTCCAGCACCAGACAGTCCCACCACTCACTGCTGTTGGTGAAGGCACACTGGCACCATATTGGGGGGACCCAGGGGAGAGACACCAAGTCCATGGCCAAGGCATGCAGGCAACCCAGCCATGCCACTCAAAAAGCAGAGTGACCAGCATGGCCAGCAAGCTGGCCAGGGTGGAAAGGACATCATCCTTGGAGAGGGTGTGAGCAGGCATGGTCTCCAGCTCTTCTCCCCAGTACATTCTCTGCTTCTGTGTGCAACCTCGCAGCCTTGAGCACATGCAGGGTGGGGGGGTTGGGAGGGGCCCTTTAAGGGGTCAGCTGGCTATAAGCCTGGACGGGCTTGTCAGCCATGCAACCCCATGCCTGCATAATTTCCTGGCCCCTTACTTCAAAGTAGGGGCTATAGTGTGTAGACGCTTTACTTTACGGTAGGGGAGAGCCTACTTCAAAGTAAGGCAGGGTGCTTTGTGTGTGTAGATGCTCTACGTCAAAGTTGCTTACTTCAAAGTATACCTTCTAAGTAAGCAACTTCAAAATTATTTTGTAGTGTAGGCATGTCCTTAGTGTATTAAGATTAGCCCGTACGTTTTTGTTTTATTGGGCATAGTAACTGACTTTGGTCTGTCTGTTATCACTCACCACTACTCAAATCCTACTTTTTTATACTTAATAAAATCACTTTTGTTTATTACTAAACCCAGTGTTAAATAGTTGTTACCAAAGGCATGTGGAACAACATCTGTGCATAACTCTCTTTCATTGACAAAGGGAGTAGACTGCCTGAGTATACTCTGTGTGAAACTTTTATACAGTAAGACAGGTTTATCTGGTGTTCTGGTCTCATTAGAACTGTACAGCTAGGCACTGTGTCCAGTCCCTCTAACTGACCCTTCCCAGAGCACAGCTGGTCTCAGTGGCTATGTTGTTCTGCTGTGGGCTGTGACCTCAACTCTGAGCCATTGCTGGAGGAGGCCAGAGGTTCTGGTTCAGCAGGATAGGGTTGTGGGGTGCCCCAGAGGGCAGGTAAATGGACTCACTCAGTGGAATGTTCAGCACATCAAGAGACAGTCTCAAGGATATCTCTATGACCCAACCCATCACATTACTCTTATCACAGCCTGTTGGAAACACACAAACACTCACTAATCTCAGATATGTCTTTCCGCATATAATTTTTTCTACCTTTTTTGTTACCAGGCACTGAACAAGAGCAGAGAAAGTGAGAAAGGCATTAAAATAAAGTAGTTCCATGTTTAGCTCTCTAAACCACATCATACTTCTCCTTGTTGCTGAAAAGGAGGCATTCTGAAGGGCTTCCCTAATGCCAATAAATAAATATACACATGAACTTCCTGCTAAAACATGACTGAGCAAATGGGTATGTATGGTAATGTTTGAAACACTGTGGCTACGTCTACACGTGCACGCTACATTCAAATAGCTTATTTCGATGTAGCGACATCAAAATAGTCTGTTTCGATGAATAACGTCTACACGTCCTCCAGGGCTGGCAACGTCGATGTTCAACTTTGACGTTGGGCAGCACCACATCGAAATAGGAGCTGCGAGGGAACGTCTACACGCCAAAGTAGCACACATTGAAATAAGGGTGCCAGGAACAGCTGCAAAAAGGGTCACAGGGCGGACTCAACAGCAAGCTGCTCCCTTAAAGGGCCCCTCCCTGACACAGTTGCACTAAACAACACAAGATCCACAGAGCCGACAACAGGTTGCAGACCCTGTGCATACAGCATGGATCCCCAGCTGCCGCAGCAGAAGCCAGAAGCCCTGGGCTAAGGGCTGCTGCACACAATGACCATAGAGCCCCGCAGGGCCTGGAGAGAGAGTGTCTCTCAACCCCTCAGCTGATGGCCGCCATGGCGGACCCCACTATTTCGATATTGCGGGACGCAGATCGTCTACACGTGCCCTACTTCAACGTTCAACTTCGAAGTAGGGCGCTATTCCCATCCCCTCATGGCGTTAGCGACTTCAACGTCTCGCCACCTAACGTCAATTTCAACTTCGAAATAGTGCCCAACATGTGTAGCCGTGATAGGCGCTATTTCGAAGTTGGCGCCGCTACTTCGAAGTAGCGTGCATGTGTAGACACGGCCTGTTATTCCTCATTCTTTGGCAAGTCACAAGAGGTGTTTTTGGGTGGTTGTGGAGGGCAATCTCACAATAGTGCAAGGAGTTCTTCAGTTCTCTTAGGAATGTCATCTCTGTCTTGGGGGAAAGCCCAAATGGGCTGTCTTGCTCCCTACCTTGCTTCATGGGAAAGAGCAGCCAACTAGGTATACCACAAGAGAGAGGCAAAGGTCTCCTCCCTCCCCTCAAGACCAATACCATCCTCAAAATTTGGTTGGGAGGAAGCGGGAGGAGAAAGAAAGGAAAAGAATAGAGCAGCTGGAGGCAGCTTGGCTGCCTCCTTCTCCTGCTTCTGTAAGCATGTGGGATAGCTCCTCTCATCTTCCCTCAGTTCTGCTCTCTCTCTCTCTGCTCCTATACTTGCAAATTCCCCTGCAGAGAATTATATGTAACATTGGCTACATCTACACTAGCCCCAAACTTCGAAATGGCCATGCAAATGGCCATTCAAATGAGTATTCAGCACTTCATTAGCATGCGGGCGGCTGCGGCACTTCAAAATTGACGCACTTCGCCGCCGCACGGCTCATCCCGACGGAGCTCCTTTTCGAAAGGACCCCGCCTACTTCGAAGTCCCCTTATTCCCATCAGCTCATGGGAATAAGGGGACTTCGAAGTAGGTGGGGTCCTTTCGAAAAGAAGCCCCTTCAGGACGAGCCGTGCGGCGGTGAAGTGCGTCAATTTCGAAGTGCCGCGGCCACCCGCATGCTAATGAAGCACTGAATATGCATTTCAGCACTTCATTAGTAAACTTCGAAATGGTCATTTGCGCGGCCATTTCGAAGTTTGGGGCTAGTGTAGACACGACCATTAACTAGAATTATCTGAGCAGCAAAACTAATGCTTTTCTCTCTGTGTTAGTTTTATTTTTCGACACTGATTTTAAACCTTGGTCTATCTCTTTTTCTGTTAAGAATGGTATTTGTTTGTTTTTTAACTGCACAGGGCAGACCCTGATTCCTATGTGCATTCATAGCTTTGGTCACAAATCTTTCAGTGCCTTCTGCCATGTTTCAGCCATGAGTACTTTCTCCAAGGACTTCATCCAAAGCCAGATGAAATCAGTGAGAAGATTCCCATTGACCTCAATAAGAATTTCACGAAGTCTTAAGTTCCCACTTTCAGACAACATGAAAATGGAGAATTTCTTAAGAAACAAGTGTCAGGCCCATCTAACAGCAAGTCACTCATAAAAGAGGGAGAAGTATTGCTTTTTCCCTCTGTACTCAGCATAGAACAACCATTTTGCCCTGAACTAGTATTTGGGCACTCTTCTCTGTATGCTCAACTGTCTGATACAGTGAACAGAACACAGGGCTCACCTCCTCTCTTTTTTACCTGCACAAAGAATGTGATCCAAATTCTAATGGTCAGACTACATCGGTACGCATAAGATCTAAATAAAGCGAGATATCAGTGTGTGTCTCAGGGGCCGCATCTACACGTGCACGCTACTTCGAAGTAGCGGCGCCAACTTTGAAATAGCATCTGTCACGGCTACACGTGTTGGGCGCTATTTCGAAGTTGAAATCGACGTTAGGCGGCGAGACGTCGAAGTCGCTAACCCCATGAGGGGATGGGAATAGCGCCCTACTTCGAAGTTGAACATCGAAGTAGGGCACGTGTAGACGATCCGCGTCCCGCAACGTCGAAGTAGCGGGGACCGCCATGGCGGCCATCAGCTGAGGGGTTGAGAGATGCTCTCTCTCCAGCCCCTGCAGGGCTCTATGGTCACCGTGTGCAGCAGCCCTTAGCCCAGGGCTTCTGGCTGCTGCTGCTGCAGCTGGGGATCCATGCTGCATGCACAGGGTCTGCAACCAGTTGTCGGCTCTGTGGATCTTGTGTTGTTTAGTGCAACTGTGTCTGGGAGGGGCCCTTTAAGGGAGTGGCTTGCTGTTGAGTCCGCCCTGTGACCCTGTCTGCAGCTGTTCCTGGCACCCTTATTTTGATGTGTGCTACTTTGGCGTGTAGACGTTCCCTCGCAGCGCCTATTTTGATGTGGTGCTGCCCAACGTCGAAGTTGAACGTCGACGTTGCCAGCCCTGGAGGATGCGTAGACGTTATTCATTGAAATAGACTATTTCGATGTCGCTACATTGAAATAAGCTATTTCGATGTAGCATGCATGTGTAGATGTAGCCAGGGTGAGGTAAGTCACCTGACATATGGTGTGAGATGTTTTAACACAATACCATAAAAAGTCAAGCATCAGTTTGTTGTCAATCATTTCTGTGACTGTCCTGCCATCAAAATTGTCCCAATATCTTCACTCCCTGTTTCTGTGTTATTAGTCCTAAATTGTATTCTACAAGAAAATACTGGATTCATTTTTAGGCATGTTTCATTCCGCTATCACTGCAGACTGTCAGAACCCCATAAACCATCAACATTGATTCTCATAGGATGGCAGGTGCTCTTTGCACAGCTGCCTTTCATGGATAGTCTTGTTGGCTAGTGCATCTGTGATTGGTGCTCATTGGCACAGGCTGAGCTGGAGATAGGATGGCTCAGCATAACCTCTGGGCACCGCAACATAACCCTGCCATGCCCTACTGCCCACTCTTTGAGCTGGGTTGTCCATTTCCAGGCTGCAGAAGTTTTGCAATGCCTTGGCCTCTGTCTGTATGAACTCTTTTGAAGGGTATCCTGAGGCAGAGTCATGCTCTTCATTTATAAATACTACTTGTACTAACAAAAGTGCCACCATAATGTAATCATCAGTAACTCATTTGAGTTACTGCCTATTAAAGGAGTGACTTTCTGACTAAAAATAGTGTTTCTTGCAAAATTCCTCAGAGAGTGCAATTTGGAACACTCCATGACCATGCTGAGTCTTTGTAAGAGATGCAGGAGGGTATATTGTGATCATGGAGGTTTTACAGAATGCTTACCTCATCACACAGTGGAGACCTGCCGAATTTTCCTCTCAGACAATTTAGAATGGGTCTTCAATCCTTCCACTTAGAGCACAGTGCAAATGTGTGCTGTGATGAGCTGGACTAAGATGTTTTGAAGTGAAAGCTTGTAGCGTGATAGACAGAAACCATTTAATTCTAGTTTGTTTTATGGACAGAAGATGCTGAGAAGATATCCTGCATAGCAACAGAGCAGATCAGAGTTTCTTCTTTGCCATAATTTGTGAAAGGAGAGAAGAAGAATGGAAGCATTGATCTGCTATTCCATGCCCCCCGCTGAGGTTGCGCTTAGCTTTGTGTGAGGTGAGAGAAATGCAATGGGCACGCTAACCATCCACTCACTATGCAATGGGTTTATTTAAACTAAGCCCCTACACTCCATGAAAGCTAGGCTGCTGACTTGTGACACCAGTGTATGTGGCCTCTTCATTCCCCTACAAACCAGCCAGAGCTGACACTACAAGAGAGGCACTCTCTAGAGACCCTGTCAGCTGATGGTTGGGTAATGAGTGGTCTGTGAGCCTATTTTACATCCGAGTCTTTAGCTGCTAGGACGGCCCGTCCCTTCGCAGCGGGCAGCCAAGATGGCTGACAGGTGCTCCCGAGATTGGTGCTGAGAGCTTATTACACCCGAGACTTTGACTGCTAGGACAGACTGTCCCTTCACAGTGGGCAGCCAGTGTGGCTGACGGGTGCCCCCGAGATTGGTGCAGAGAGCTTATTCCACCCGAGATTTTCACTGCTAGGACAGACTGTCCCTTTGCAGTGGGCAGCCAGGGAGGCTGACGGGTGCCCCAAGAGTCTGCTCCGTGGAGGCAGCACGACTCAGCGCCCAGCTTTTACTGCACCTTATCACTGACCAGGCTGAATATAGCTAAACCGGCTAAGGTTCTTTGTTTGTGTTTGGCCAAGTTACAGCAACTAGAAGGAGTCAGGCTGAAGCTTAAACATGGTTACTATTTATTACAAAGCAGAAATGAAAATCTTAATGGTTACAGAATTATGTAAAGTCTTAATGGTTACAGTTGCAGGAAAAGTTAGATAAAATCTTAATGGTTACACTGTTATTGATCTATTTGCTTAGTTACTATAGTAGGATGATACAAATGACATGTCAATTAGAGAAAATTACCCATTTGAGGACCAGACGCCTCAGACTAAAGAGCTCTTACTATTAAATGTGCACAAAAGTACATTGCAGGTATAATTCTCACCCCTGCATCCTTCGATTGCGGCGTAGCAACTTCGTTCACTGAATCCCTTGGGAAGAACAAACGAGGATAGCGTCCCCAAGATCCTCGGGAGGCAATAACCTTGCCCAATAGGCAGTCACAGGAAATTGGAGCTCAGTTAGAGTAGGCTGCCGGGCCCTATTTATACCCCCTTGGGGCACGTAGGTTCTTCCTTATCTCAAGGTACCAATTGTACTGGTTCGTCTTTGTGACGCCAGCGCTTACAAGGCAGTTACACTTGTAAGGACAGAGGTAACTAAATTTATAGAAACAGGGCAAACTTTCACACGGGCAGTAAAATTCCCCTTCCTGGGACAAAAGTGTGGGTGGATCAATTATCAACACCAGCCAAGGGCAGCTTGAAGCCCTGAGGCCATCAGCTAGACCATTAACCCTCTTATCTGTATTCTTCAGTCCAGCGTCATGCTGACATAGCACATCTGTGTTTGTGAGGCACCAGACAGTGTTTGAGATTAGCGCATCTGTGCTCTCAAAACATTTCAAGACTGTGCTGTTTCTTTGTGCTGTGCGCTCTGAGGCACCTAAGAGGGGCAGGCAAGATGGAGTAGAGCAGGGGGATTCTGTCTGGCTACAGACCCGCAGCAGGTTGAATTGAGCACAGTCTTGCCCTCACTGAGAGCAGTTGCCAGACTGACATATTTATTTAATAACAGTAATTAATAACACCTATCTCTTACCTACCTAGGGTCATCAGCAGATCTCAAACCACTTTTAAAAGGTCAGTATCTTTATCCCCATTTTATATAAAGGCAAACTCAGAAGCACACATGAGTTTCCAAAGGCCACATTGTAGGCCAATGGCAAAGAACTGAACATACAGGTCCCCTGGGTCCCAGCCCAGTGTCCTGACTATACTGAAAATGTATGCGATTGTGCAATTAGGAGTGCTCATTTCAAATCTGTGACATAGTGAACTTTGGTTATTTTGTGTGTTATCAGGCAAGATTCTGTACAAATGAAATTTTTATTTGAAAGGAAAATGGCAAGCAATCTACTGAACTATGTATCCTTTCTTCAGATGGCAGTAGATAGTAATTTAAGCTACCAGTAGATACAGCTGGTACTGTAATATAAGGCTGGAATTCACTGATATATGAACTTGGCATGTGTGTTCTAGTTTCTTTGAAGCAAAAGTCTTTTTTAGTTTATTCCTTTTGAAGCAGGGTTCATAGAGGGTTAGCTCAGCTTTGCATGCTCAAATACATACCTCTAGATCTCAAACACTAGCTTTTGCACTGGACAGCCAGACCTCTGCTAAAATGGTGTAAAGTGATTTGTGATCTACTGATGAAAGTGGTAGGTAAGACCTAGATGTTTACTATTATTAATGAAAGGAAAGTGCCAGTCTTAAGACTGGTCTTAATGATTTAATTCCTGCTACCAACTGTGAAACCAAGGGCTCCTTCAGAGATAAATCAGAGTGGCTCCGATACGCAGGGCCAGTGAGCAAGATGGATGAGTCTGGGTAGGTAGTGCAGATACCCTGCATACTGCTGAGTTCAATCCATAGAGTCTTTCTGTGAGTGCACACAGCAGAGATTTGAGCACAGAGTCCATGAGGCAGTGGCTATGCAGAGGACCAATGTAGCATGGTCTACTACAGCCTTGCCGCCTGCATGGGAGCAAGCTATTTACAATGGGGCTTCTTAAGCACAGTAATTGAAAGGCTGAGTATTAGTGTGCTCTGTTTAATAGCTGGGCCTTAAAGCATTGCAGCGAGGAAATATTGAAATGACACTAGCACAGTTCTTGCTTTTTGTTGTAAATTTTTTTTTAATCGCACCCCAAGACTAATCTAAATTACAACTTTCATCAATTACCAGTGAAGTAACAGGGAGAGGATGTGTGGACAGAGATAAGGTTTTTACAGAAGTAGCAGTAAGGACAGCAGAGGTATCTCATTGACTCTGATTTAATGGTTTGATAATCACAGTTAGCATTGTTCTCTTTTAAGGCTCAACAGGTTATTAAAGCTCACTACAGGACATGAGGCACTCTAGCAATATTCATCTCCCATGGAAGTGATAGAAGCATTGCACACTGAGATTAATTTTACTCTTTCTTATAAACGAATTGTCAGAACAAAACTTTTGCACAATTCTTCAGTCCTTGCAGTCCACACACTGTGCAGTGATAAAAGTTGGAATATCTCACATGAAGTACTTTTTTTCTCCCTGAAGGTTAATGAACTCCTGCAGTTCATTTGATAAGAGTTTTATAACAACTATGGGGAGGGATTTTCCCCTTTCATTTGTGGTTTTGCTTCTTTCCAAAGTCATGTCTCTGCATTTTTGGAGTCATTCTCTTAATAATTTTGCTGTCTAAAAATGTTACACTATGGGGTCTGAATTCTGCTTTCAGTAAAACTAATGTAACGGAAAATAGAATTTCGGTCATGCTGCCTTTGGCAGATCTAAAGAATTCCTCTCTTTCTTTGGTATTTGTTTCCATCCCTCTGATCTTCATTGGTGAAAGAGGGTATGGTGGGGACACACAGAAGGAAATAACTTGCTAAAGCTGGAGTGATACTGTTTGTGGCTCTGACTTGGCTCCTGCCATGTGCCTCATCCTCATAAACCCCAATTGAGACTTCATCTGGGGCCAGGCTTACATGCAGCTCCTGTCTCAATAGCAGAAAGATTGTGGATGGCTGCCATTTGCCACAGCCACAGGTACTCCTTCACACAATTCACTAGAAATGGCCAAGGGACGGATGATGACAATGCTCTTTTGGCAGTACCAAATGTTGACCTGCTGCCTTCATTTCCAGTAAATGTAGCTAGACGTGCTTATTTCTGTATCCTTCTATATCTTCAGAAAGTGGACTCTGGGAGGCAAATGTCCTCTGCTCCAATCTATTCATCATCACTAGTCCTCATGAATCAATCACAAAAACAGGGAGCATATCTAATGCTATTTTTCTCCAGGTCCAAAAGACAGAGAACTTTGCTCTCAAGCATGCCCCATTGCCCCTTGCCTGTTTAAATTCCCGTCTTTGGCTCTTAATGTTAAGTGTTTGTGTCCATTTGTACTTACCCTTTTTGGATCAGATTCAGCATTCATTACTCATTCAGTCTGACTGTCACCTTCTCCGTAGTAAGACAGTAGAAGTCTCACTCTTCACAATACACAGTTTTTTCACTTACCTCGTAAATTCTTCTGACTTAAGGCACCAAAATCTTATCTCCCTAAACAACTATTTTCAGTATGTGACCTTGGTCTCACTACCCATTGTTTTTCTGAGGCAGGCATAGAGGTGACTTCCATAGATGCTTCTAGAACCCTCAGAATTATTATCGGTGTTGCATTGGTGGCCAGATGCCCCAGACAAGGTTAAGGTTCTACTGGGAAACAAGAGAAATCCCCTGCACCAAAGAGCTTGCAAAATAAATAGACAAACTTTAGGGAGGGAAACAGAGGCACACAGAGGTGAAGTGACTGCCTAACAACACAAAGAAGGTCACCAGACAAGCCAGGAATAGAATGTAGGTCTTCTATTTTCCAATCCATTGTTCTGTCCAGTAGGCCACACCGTCTCTCAGACAGTGCTGCCCCTTAGCTATTGTCTCTCTGATTTATAACTCACTGTCACTAGCCCTCATGAAGCTGACTTCTAAGCGAGTACATGAAAGCTTATGCTCTGATATATCTGTTAGTCGAAAAGCTTCCACAGGCCTTCTCTTTGTTGTTGCAGATGCAGACTAACACACCTACACCTCTGATACTTAGGCAAGTACTGTGAATTGTTACTCTCCTCAGAGTTCTGCATCATGACACTGAAATCAGCCACAAGAGGGAATGCACCACCTTGCAAGACACTCCTTTGTCCCAAAAGGCTGAAAGCATTGTCTCTGCAATGCTGCAAGTGTGTGTTATCCAAAACCAGAGTCCAGTCAAATGATTTGACCCCAGTACAAACATTTGTGGGAGATATGGCCAACAACTTATTGACATAAAATATTCTTGCAGGAATTGCCATAGGCTTTTAACATCTAAATATGATATATGTGAGTAACAACTCTTGCCCAGAGTTCCGAGCCCCAGCAATGGGGCTAGGAGCCCACAGCCCAGGTTACAGTCGAGGGAGGGGAATCACCAGCAGGGCCAGTCCCACTGCTCTTGGAAGCCCCTCCGTGGGCAGGAACCACAGTCTGGCCAGGCTGTCACCCCAGCCCAGCACTGCCCCAATATCAGCATCTGTTCCCTTCCAAAGTATCTCCTCTCCTGAGAAGGGGCATGGAAATGGCGAGGATGGAGTCAATTCAGATGCCAGTAACCTTCAAGGAGGCAGCTGGTTTGTCAGTGTTTTGTTGAGGGTCAGGGAGCAATTCTGGACCCTGCTCAGAGAGCCCTCTACAGATACATCATGCAGGAGAATTACAACCACAGAGTTATGGACACCTTGAGAATGTAGGTTGTCTATGACTCTGAAATGTTTGTACCTTGAACAAAATGCAACTCCAGCTCCAGCAGTCCACACGCTGAGCCAGGTTCCGGAGGCAGCATGACAATTTCCTTGCAGGCAACTCTGGTTTGTCAACAAGCTTGTCCCACTTCTGACTGGGGGAGACGAGAAATAATGTGTCTCCCTCTCTGAGGTGTGTGAGTGTGTGAAAATGGCACCTCTCCCAGCTGAGGGGTAGGGTGAAAATAGTACCCACTGCTTACAGGAAAGTAGCACAGACTCTGTTGATGCTCCTGTAGTACCCAGAGACACTGAGACCTCATTGTGAACAAGCCCCCAATCGTAACAGTGACAGACCTGGGTCTGTGGCACCAGGGATTGAACCTGCGAGCATAGGGGCTAAAGGCTTTAGCCCCTATGCACTCAGGTTCAGTCCCTGGTGCTGGTGACCTGGGCCTGTTGGTGTTACAACTGGGAGCTCATCCGGGATGAGGTCTCAGTGCCTCTGGGTACTATGCCACTATTCCAGCTGCCTTGGGCTGACAGTGGGGGCTCACAGCTTTACCTGCAAAACTCAGTGTCTCCAACTTCCAGCTGATAGTGGGTGTCTGATGAGTGGGGTTGGGGGTGGAGGCAGGCAGACTACATATACCTACCCCTATGATTCAATACAGGCATGATACAATATTGGCTTTTTTAAATCCCTGCTGCTTCCTTATTGATTACTCATAGTTTCAAACAATGTCCAGTTGAGTCCTTAACCCCTAACTCTTGTGTTTGTATTTTTGAGATTCTACTGTAAGTTTAAGAGGAACAGAAAAGACACTAATGGAACACAGTTGCCATGACTACTGGTCAACAGCTGGTACTTCTAGATGCGGTTACAGACTTATTCTTATAACTGCAGGAAAAAACCTGTTAAATAAATGCTACTGCTAAACATGGTCTTATGATTCCTGGGGGAGAGATGTAACAAATATATCAAGTTTAGGTGAAAAATCCCACTCAGTCTACACCTCACTTAATACAACATAATGAAAATGCAGGAAAATTTAGCTTTAACAGATTATATAAAGATTTACTGATGACTAAATATAAATCCATTGTGAAGCAAATTCTACAACTAGATCATGTGTTAGGAAAGTGTAGGAAGTTTTTAAGTTAATTTTATAAATACTAATTTGATAAATATTTCGGATATTTGCTGCAGCACACAATTTTATTATGCATACAGCTCTGTTCTTCCATCACTTTATGTGTTCAACTTCTGCAGAAAATCATGGGACTTACATGAATTCTAGTGATCAAAGCAGGGAACTAGAAAGCAGGAAATGTAGGCTCTGCTCCTTGAGTGCCTCTCACTTTGGCCCAGCACAAATCCCATGCACTGCTTAACTTGCATTTAAACCTTCAAAATGGGATTTAATACCAGATTAGAGTGCTGAAATCAAGACATTTGTGTGAAGGTTCTCCCCACCTGGCTGACGAATACAGTAGACTTCCGATGGTCTGGAACCTTTGGGACCTCAGTGGTGCCGGATATGCCTGCCTATTAGGAAGTACTTTAAGCTGGTTACATACATACATCTGGTTACATACATTTAAGATGGTTCCACACATACATACATACATGCATACAGTATATAAAGTGTTTGAACCCTTTACATTGTACATACTGTTTACAGTATACTGTAATGTTTTAGGGTTTTTTTAACCATTTTTTACTCTTTTATTGTACTTACTGATACCACTGCTGCCTTGTGACTCATTTTTTGCCAACACTCACTTGCTAGGCTCTTGCCATTTTGATGGTGGACTATCAGGGGTGCCATACAATTGGATGCCGGACTACTGGAGTTTTACTGTATTGTGTGTGGGAGGCAGACTGTTATAAAAAAATGCAAGAGCAACTCCCAGGAGTGCACATTGTGTAGAAAGTTCTTGAAGTTTTCTCAAAGTCTCAGCATTGGCCATATTTGATCACCACAGGCCTGCAGATAACAAACAACTTATTGAAGGTCCAGTGGAAGATGTTTGAAGCAGAAATAGAGATGCTATCAGCAAACTGGCTGAGTTGGACTTGACAGGTCCAACCAATATAAATGATTCCTACCACAGTTTCTGTGAATCAGTTCAGGCAGCTGCTAAGCAATTGATCCCTAGAGGCTGTTGTTAACTATTGATCCCCAGAGGTATGCTCCTTGGAGTGGATGGTCATCAAAGGCAATTAAGGTCAACTAGGAACTGAGATTTGCTGAACAAACAGGAGGCCATTAATAAAAGCAGATAACTCATTCCACTACTGGAGCAAAACATGTGCAACTGATGGTGAGAGTCAGTCACAAAGATAAGTTTGACTCATTCTAGTCAGAGAACATTGTGGACCATCAAAAGACTTTCTGGAAATTCTAACCTTAGCAAAGAAAAGGTTCCAGTCACCACAAATGCTATTCCTCCTCAACTACTGGCTAATGGCTATATTTAGAATTAGGATAAGTCTCTCACCCATGAGGTCAAAGATGAGGTTACATGGGTGTCTTTAGTGTGGATTCCAACTTGAGGGCTCTTTTTTCAAAGATCTGGATCAACCCAGAAAGCTTATGGAAACAGAAAAGGCTCCAGGCCTCAGTTATATCCATAGTAGTTTCTAACTTCATGTAGGTCTAACATTTGGCTCTTTGAGTTCTTCAACAAATTTTTCCAAGGGCAGCTTCATCCCAAAAACTTGGAAGAGACCACAGCCATTCCAACACCATAAAAAACATGTGACAAACCCAACAGCTATCAACCCATCTCTCTCCTTTGTGTCACATATAAGCTTATGGGAAGACTAATACTGATATACATCAATGAGGTTATTGATCTACAACTGCCTTTGTTCATATGGCCTTCAGGTGAAGACAGTGGGACAAAGATCAAGTCATCTGCCTAACACAAGATATTGAGGATATCTTTGAATAGGGCAGGTGTGTGCCATTCAGGGGGACCTGTCATCCAGAAGTGACACTGCTGGCTATATGAGGCTTCCTGCCAAAGTGTTGTATGTTACTCCTGGGAAGCTCATGCTATGGTTCATCATGGAAGAGATAACGAATGGGAGCTTCATCTCGCAAGCTGAAGACAAAGTTAGCAGGGTTGACTATCTCTGTAATTGATGCCCATAAGAATCCATTCCACTTCTTCTCCATTTCTTCTCCATTTCAACATGTATATTTAAGATCTATCTACAACCAAAACTAGTAAGTGCATACATGCCAATGACAATGGTGTTACTGTTGAGGGTAAAGATCTACACAGTACTGATGGGTCAGTTGGCTGGAACATGAATTTTCTGGACATTTACTTTCATCAGTGGAGACTTCCGTTGAGTTAGTCTAAGAAGCTGATAACTTTCCATCTGAATAATCACCTGGGAAGTCTGTGTCAAGGATCAGTCAATGCCTTTACTGTCACTTGACACTTATTTAGGAGACAACCCAGATCTCAGTCTAACATGCTGGTCCCGTCAAGAGCACCCTTTCTCCAAAGCCCCCTCTCCCAGTTCTGTGGCTGGACAATTACCGTGGGGGGCAGTGCAGGAGTCTCCCCGTGGCACTTTATAGACTAACAAATATTTTGGAGCATAAACTTTTGTGGGCAAAGACCCACTTCATCAGATGAAACAATTTGGACAACTTTAAAACAATGTTTCTGAGTGCATACAGAAAGATTGCAGTTCTTTTTCCTGGTTGCGTTCCTAAGCACCAGCCTTGTGCCTTAGAAAAAGGATGTTCTTTTGGTTATCAGCCTTTCTGCCTCTTATTGGTGAATAAGATTCATCTGACCTCACTGCCAGAAGTTTCACTGATTATAGGGGATGTGCCTTGCAACAACAGGAGAAAAGGGAGACGGGATTTGGAGTGCCACAAGAACACGAGTCAAGGAAAAGACCCTTAATAGTGCTATATCTGAAGCATAATGTAGAGTGACAGTCAATAGCTTCTGCCGAGACCTGACACCAGGGTAGAGACTTCTATCCACACCAGTCCCCGCAAACTCTAGAACTGGACACTGTCAGAAATGGGATACTAGGCAGTATGGGCCAATAGTTTGACCCAGAAGGGCAATTTTTTTCCCCTGAAGATACTTTATACTCAGGGGAAGATCCCATTCTGCTCCTAATCCTGCTGCCTCTAGAAAGGGGCAGGTAGCATGCAATGCCCCTAGACAGTTATGCTGCCTTGGGGTCTGTGACAAGGCCCTCACGATACTACTACATGTTGAACCTCTCTAACCTAGCACCCTTGGGAACTGACAGGGGCCAGTTGAGAGAATTTGCTGAATCATGGGAGGTCAATGTTGTCTAGCGGCATAAATGTTACTTCCACTGTTTACTGGACTCTTAGGCTATGTCTAGACTGTAGTGTTTTGTCAACAGGATGGTCATTTTGTTGACAAAACTCGGGGAGTGGCCAGACTGCAAAGTGCACTTTGTTGACAGTTAGTTGACAGAATGGACCGGTTTTGTGGACAGCTATGTCCTGTTGATGACACTGCTGTCGTGTCACACGCCGAAGACCAGCTTCAGAAGCTGCTGGATCGGTCCTCCAAAGCATGCAAGGACTTTGGGCTCTCCATCAGCCTAAAGAAGACAAATGTACTTGCTCAGGATGTTGCTGTTTCTCCATCAATCAGCATTGACAGCTATACATTAGAGGTCATCCACGAGTTCATTTACCTCAGGTCCACCATCACTGTCCTTGGAGACTGAGCTAAATAGGAGGATTGGTAAAGCAGCTACAACTCTGTACAGACTCAGCGAGAGAGTGTGAAATAACAACAAGCTGTACACTCATACCAAAATGCAGGTCTACAGAGCCTGCATCCTCAGCACCCTCCTTTACGGCAGCGAGACTTGGACCCTGTATGCCCGCCAGGAAAAGAGGCTGAATGTCTTCCACTTGCACTGCCTCAGGCGCATCCTTGGAATAACGTGGAAGGACAGAGTGTCCAACACTACTGTCCTTGAGCAAGCTGGAATCCCAACTAGGCACACCCTCCTCAGGCAGCGGCGGCTCTGCTGGCTTGGCCATGTCCACAGGATGAATGATGGAAGGATCCCAAAAGACATCCTGTATGGCGAGCTAGCCTCTGGCAAAAGACCTCCTGGATGCCCCCAGCTGAGCTACAAAGATGTTTGCAAGAGAGACCTCAGTGAAGTAGACATCAAGCCAGACAGCTGGGAGGAGCTGGCAGACGATCGCAGCAGATGGAGGCAGGAACTATACAAGGGCCTTCAGAAGGGTGAGTTGAGGATCAGACAGCTGGCAAAGGAGAAGTGAGCCCACAGAAAGCACAGCAAGGACCTACCAGACACCCATTACATATGCAACAGATGCAACAAGGACTGTCACTCTCTTGTGGGTCTTCACAGTCACAGCCGACGCTGCAAATGAGGATGCCAAATGGAACTATGAAGGGCGCGTTCCATAGTCTACATAGACTGAAGGATGCTAATATTACTGTGTCCTGCTCACCAGGAAGAAGAACACCTCTGTTGAGACAAATCTGTCGACAAAAGGTGGGCGTGGACATTCCAGGGAGCCTTCTGTTGAGAGAAGAGGCCTCTGGGATGCCACACAAGAGCCCCAATGGACACTCTTCCCACAGCAATCAGCACTCTATGGTTCCCATCTCCGGGCCTTCTTAAAGCTGCAGGTAGTCGGGGGACCCCCATGGCTAGAAGCTGAGAACGTGGGAGCAGCTGTGAGGCATGCAGCTCTCTCCCACGCCCTCACAGCCACACCCCTTCAGAGACAGCTGAATGCCAGGAACCCTGTGAACCCCTCCCCTTGCCAGACCCTCAATAGAGCAGTCCCAGGAGTCACAGGATCATCCCAAGAGCTCCAAGGGGCATACCCCATTCTGGAGTAGGGCTAAGATCCATGCCCTGCTGAACTTGTGGATGGAGGAGGAAACCCTTCAGGAACCCAGAGCCTGGTTCAGGAATGCCAATATTTACAGCTGGATGGCTGAGACCCCGGCAGAATGGGGCCACTGCCACTGAACCCTTGAACAGGTGTGAGCAAAAGTCAATGAGTTGTGGCAGGGGTATATGCAGGCTGGGATGCCACGGGATGCTCAGGAGTGAACCCCCGTCCTGGCCCTACTATGCAGAGCTGCACCACATCCTGGAAGCTGGGAGCACATCACTGCCTGGTCTCAGCCTGGACTCAGAGCTCAGGGCCCCCTTTGTTGAGCAGGAGCCCGAAAAGGAGGACCAGTCACCAGAGGGGCAGCACCAGGGGTCAGATTCAGAGACCAGCAGTCTGATCATCATGCTGGACTCAGTCCCTGGCAGCCAGGACACCTCCAAGGCCTCCTTGGAGCTCAGCGAGGGTATCTCCATTATGTGCCCCATTTGTCACACACCTGAGCGTGTAGGAGGCAGGCACAGATGGGGCAGGCTCTGAACATCGCTTGGCCAGCTCAGATGAGATCCCACAGCGTGGTGCCAGCATGTGGAACCACATGCAGAGGTAGTGTGTGACACCCAGACCCAGCAGATCGCTCCAGGTCACGGGCGGCATTCTGCTGCCAGACTTGGGGGGGGCTGGATGAGCATCAGGCCCCAGAGGTGGGGGCCCTCCCAGAACCTGCTACAGCTGGAAGCAGGGTAGCCACAAGGGTGCTGGCATGACCCCAGCCACACTGAGGAGTGTGGCACATGGGCATGCCTGCATGCATGAGGCGGCACCCACTCCTGCAGGCAGCTCAGCATCCTGAAGATGTATGAGTGGGTCCCAGGGATGGCCAGTCTTCTCCCAGCTCCCCTGCCACCCATGAAGGGACCCTTCTGTGGCTGGACACCCCTGTTGGCCGCTAGCCTTTGATGAGGGTGGAGGGGGCAGCAGGGGCCAGCATGGTCCTAGAGGCACCTGGGAGTTCCTGTGTGGAAGGGCCCAGAACATCCCCAGGACATTGCTTCTGAGGCATCCCCAAGTCTTGGCCTGAGGGGTGTTGTTAACTGCTCATGGTAGGGGCATTGCCTGAGGGGCTGTGTTGCAGGAATGACTCATCGTCTCTCCCTCCTTGTGTTCCATACAGCTGGGCCTGCAGTGACTGAGGGCCAGGCTACCCTAACAACACTGCCAGACTATCCCTGGAGGAGGAGGTGAAGGGTGCATCAGGACATCACGTGGCACCATGTTGCCATCGCAAGAACATCTGGTGACCCCAGGCCTACCGTGTCCAGGAGGATGTGGAGTGGTGGTTGCAGGCGTGGGACCAGCTGACGTCCTGCTGTGGCTCAGTCACCAGCATTTGGCAGGACATTCTGGGCCACCCACCTGCTGCTGCCCCTTCCACCATATACTCGCTTGCCCTCACACAAGGTGCCCTGTACCCCCAACTTCTCCCCTGGGTGATGGCCATGTCTCTTCCCTCTGCCCCCCTGCCCCTCACCCCTCTGACAACACAGACCCTGCCCCAGCCACTCCTCATCTGTACCTTCCCATGGTCCTGGCCCCAGGCCAACCCCAAAGTGGGCCCTGAATGTGCGGTGGAGGGGATCCCAAGGTTGATGTCACTTAGGGTCCTGTTTCCCCTAAGGTTGGCACCCCCCAATGTATTTTCTTCCTCTACCTGCTGTCCCAAGCCCCATCCCGTGTCCAAGTTGAAAGGCCCCACCACCACCCAGGTGTCTAAAGGCAAAGCACCATGATTCCCAGCACTGCACCTCATAAGGTCCTCATACAACGCAGCCTAAGGGAGCTGGCAATCTATAAATATAAGGCAGAGATTGGAGGAAAGGGATACTGCATACAGGCACAACAGTAACAGTGACAATGAGCAAAGGGTTTTGTTGTTTCTGTGATATGCAGGTTTTTTTTGAACCCTGGGGAAGAAAGGATGGATGGAATGGTAAGGCAGATTGAGTGTGGTTCAGGAAAAGGAAAGGGAAGAGCAGAGAAAAAGGGGTAGAAATGGAATGGGGCAGTTGAAGGCTTACCTGTTCTGACTAGAACAAAGATTATGGTTCCCCTGTCACGCCCCCTTGTCCGGAAAGAAAAAAAAGGGTCCCTATAAACACAGTTAAAAGGTCATGGAGACTCTGAAGAACATTCAACTGCTGCTCCTGAATGTGTGAGAAGGAGGGACAGGAGCAACTTTTGGGGACCCTAATCTTTCAGAAGCATCTCTGGATGCTCTCTCCCCTTCTGGTCCAGATCTTGTACCTTGCATAGCCATTTACACCTGTGCAAAGTGAAATGCTTCCATTCATGTTTGTTAGCATTTCATACCGCTGCAAACAACTATCCCTGTGCCACGATGCAAGACTCTTGAGAAACAACCCACACGAGTGTAATGTGCTGGCTTTAACTCCTTAGATGAACTGCTGCATGACTAGCTCATGTGGACTTCAAGAGCAACTCCACCTATACAACATGGAAGACGCTGTGACAACTCTGCACCAAAGAAAGCTTGAAACAAAATTACCTGCCTGCAGATGAAAAATACTGAACAAACCACCCCTGGTGTTTAAGAATGCAAGAACTAAAAAATCATGACCTTCTTTTGAAAAGGGTGTCCAAAGACCAGCAGCACACAGAACAGTTAAAACACTCCTCCTTTTCTCAAACTGCTGCTCCTGGCCATCCAGCTTCAATCCTTTCTTTTCCGGATTGATTTTTGTCTGATCATTTTCATCCAGGTCCCATCTTAGTCAGGCTGTAGATAATGATGGAACTTACACCATCTAGGTCTAATAAACATCAGCTGAGGAGCAGACGGCTGGTATGAAGGACAACAAAATGGAACCTAGTGGGGCACTAAATCAGAACAGCCGTGAGATGGAGCAGCAAGTACTCAGCAGCATCCACTACTAGCCTTCTGTAAGTTAGAAATGGAATAATTTATAACCATCTCAACAGGCTTTTATAAGCTGCTGATAAAGGAAAATCTGCATGAATTCCTCACCTTGTTTCCTTAGTGGACGACTGTAAGTCCTGAAAGCAGAAAGATACGGCAGTTCTCAAAATGTGGCAGTTTCACACACAGTTATGATAATGCACCACAGAAATCCTGTCCATCTCTATTAAATATCACCACACAATATATACTGCACAGCACTTCATTAATAATCTCCCGACACCTTACTTACCATGCTCCCTTCGAAGTAGGAAGCTAGTGTAGACAAGCCTGCTGTGTTTTGAAAATGGCTAGAATTGATTAGCATTGTACTAGTCATCACATATACAGAGAATGCTGGGCATTGGCCTCAAAAATAAAATGACCAATTTTAATAAGTTGATATTTTGTTTTGATCTTGTTCCACACTTAAATATTACCCTTTAACAGTTCTGAGGCTTGGCCAATGGATGGGGTGGAACTGTGGATTGTTTCTTTCAAAAATAGTACACTTGAAAGGAAAATAATTCTGAAATCAGAGCAAAACATTCTGAAAGCTTTTTACAGTTAAATGATGTCTGTCTGGGGGAATTTTCTAATATATTTTCCCTATATCTCAAAAGTCAAGCCAATTCTAAGTCTGGCTGAGTGATTTGAAAGAGCAGCTAGCAAGGATTCATACAGACTTTCTTCAGAAAATGTATATACCAGAATTGATATCCTTGTCTAGCTACTCCCTATGGTAGCGGAAAGAAAATGTGGAGCTGGAAAAACAGTAGGGGGCAGTGTTATCTAACTGTTAAAACTCTATAGTGACATGGAACTTCAGTAACTGGAAAAGTCTAAAGTGCATAATGTTTGTAAACTTGTTGGGCACTTTTGGTAGAAAAGTAGAATGTGAATTATTAGAATAAGTACTAGTGATTTAAAAAAATATTGAAGTTTCCTACAAAATCATAAAGACATAAGATTTAATAGAGAATGCAATGGTGCTACTGCTCCATGACCAGGGCTCCTTGGACTATAGAAACACAATTAAACAACAATGGGTTTATTTAAATAGAAGGATATCAGACAGCTGTGATGTCCAGTGTATTCCCTAGTCTCTACATGTGGCAAATAGGACACAGGGTGTGGTGACTGCAGGCATACCTAATTCATAGGAAATAATCATTCTTCAAATTAGACACACGTGCTCAAAATGATTAGCGCAGGTGCTCACCCAGGCCAGGCAGCCTGGCAGCCAGCAGGGCCTGCGGCCACTGAAGCTGCTCGCGCTGAAAAGGAGCACTGTCAGGGATGGCATGGCAAGGATGGGAGTTTGGTATCATGCCCTCTAACTCGTGGGGGCAGCACCGCTGTTTGCGCGCTACTCAGTGAGCAACTGGAGTCGCACCACTACCAGCTGCACCAGGGTGGTTGTTACAAGCTACTCGGGGTTCAAATCCTTTAGCCTTTCTTTGCCACAACGAGTTGTGCTGCCACACTTGTGTCTGTGGTTATTATCTCATTTCACAGTTCTGTGCGAATTCAAAGGCCCAAAGGTATTTATTTGTCTAACAGTAGTTAATAAAGTTTTGTATAATATAATGTGGCAAATACGGAAAGACAACAACCACAAGTATGGTGGGTTTTGCATTCCTAATGGACACCACTGTCCTAGAGTATTACTTGTAACATAGATTTCTACTGATATTATCACATCATGAATGGTGTATCACAGGGAAATAACATCTAGTGTAACATAAAATGCTAGTTTTTTCTCTCTCATAACAAATCCCAGCACAAAAGAATGTATAGACATTATAAACTAAAGAAAAACTGAAAAAGAATATTTGAGACAAGTAGAAGTAGAAGTCAGTACTACTGACACCTGTTTTATACATGTTTATTCTCTAAGGGCCACACCAGCTTGTTTCAGCAGCTGTTGAAGGTGTGCTGACTTGGAGGGAAGACCTGCACAAACTCAGAAGTCTGTTCCCTCTACCTACAGCTGACCAGACTGTAAGACAGCTGAGATGGCTTGCACTCTGGCGAGCACTAGGGGGAACTTTGGTCCTGTCCCTTCTGCACTAATCTATTGATTTGGTAACATATGTGCGGAAGAGAAGACTGCATTCTTCCAAAGAAAAGTTCAGTCTAAGTTTTCTCATTATATGCCAGACAGGTGCAGGATTTATCATGCCTCCTGTAACGCTACCTCTCCCAGAACTCATTGCTGCACTTCACTACTCCCAATTATCTGACTCTCAATGCCAGCTTTTTTGAGCAGTCACAGAGGGTAGCTTTCTGCCTACTTACTGTTCTGCCCTCTCCAACCCCCACTCCCCACTTCAATATCACAGCAATGTTCACAGGGCCAGCTTAAGGATTTTGAGAAGGGCTTGATTCAAAGATTTTTTGGACTCTACCACTAAACTGTTATAGTTCCTGTAGCTGAAATACCATGGGGGATTTATCATTCTGTAATGGAGCACTACCCTTGCTTAGACCATACTTAGCTTTTTTTCCCCCCTTCAAGTGTGTGTGGAGGTTTGTGCAGTAAAGGGACTGACAAGTACAGAAAACACTCATATATCAAAATAGACACCTCTGTTGTTATCCTCACACTCCAAAATACTAGCTGTCTACCCTGAGTATGCATTCGGAGTTGTCTCAGTTTTATGTGGCATTCACCTATTACTAATCGGCTTTGGATACCTCAGTAACCTCTAGGCTGAAGCATTATTAGACAACATCCTGCTGGCTATTGGTGAGTCATCATTAAATAGTGCACTCTAGCTGAAAGGTGGATCACTATAGCAGCAGGTATTCACCATCAGCCTGTGTTTGTGAAATCCCTTTAATTTTTATAACGTAAATCATAAGTCAGAGGAGCAGTTTTATACCCTTCCCTTACCTTAGACTTCAATTCATCCGAAGTTTTGCTGCTCATCGAGATGCCCACGTTTGCCATCCTTGCCCAGCAGCTGCCTTTCTTTCTAAATCTTCTCATTTCATGTTGAGGTGTTCTGTGTCATTCACAACTGTTCATTTCCATGTTATTTAAGGTCTTCCTCTTTCTTATTGCCTTTTTCTGGCTTCTATTCACGGGCAGCTGTAGTGATGAGAGGCTTGGTGTAAAGCTAAAGGCCAACGAGAACAGTCAATGCTTTGTTAACATACAGCAAAGCTAAAGTCCTCAAGCCTGAACAATGGTAGGTTAAAGCAAAAACTGTGCTAGGTAGATTCTGTCCATGGGTCAATAGAGGATGATACATCTGGGTCTTTCCACATGTCCCCAGTGCAGCAACCATTACAATTGTCCCATGTTCAGTATTTTACTTTGGCTCAGGCCATCTGTATTCATTTCTATCTCATCTCTGCCAACATTTTAAAAACGTTGGCAGTCTGTTGTGTAACAGGGGGACAGCACATTTTTTTTCAAGTTCTTAATAGCTGTTTTCAATCAATAAAGGAGGAAAATGTTGTCTGTTTGAAGTACTTGTTGACCCTGCCCACAGGGTTAGCACTTTCCAGTGATTTATTGACTATGTTACATCCTTTCTCTCTGTCTGAGCTTTACCTTCACATTGAAGGCAGGCAGAGTAGTATGTTGTTTAAGACTTCCATCATTTGCAAAGTTCTGTACTTTTTGCTTTTGTTACTATTCTTCTGAGTTTCAGTTTCTGTCATTGCTTTACATGACAGTCCAAATTTCCCCACTTCCTTTTTTTAAATTCATAAGGACCACCCCACCTCCGGCTGGCAATCCAGTGGGTCCATGTTTCATCAAACTCTGTGGGGATTTTAACGGAGGGGTTATACAGGGGATTCTGTAGCTCCAAGTTTTCTGCTATGTTAGATGGCAATTCCTGCAGAGGACAGCTCGCTTACTCACCAGATCAGCAGTGGGGGTCACCAGTGTGTTTGGGCCTCTCTATCAGAACAGTACTCAGACATCCAATCTGTTCCCTCTGATGTTAATCATTTTGGCTGCGCGCTGGTGCTTTCTTTGGAAAGCAGCGAAGACTCCGCAGTTAGCCAATACTACAGACCTTGGACAGCCCCCAAGAACCACTAATCAAGCGAGGTACAAAGGCACTGGAGCCAGGTTTATTGTCATTGACATATGGTTTCCAACACCTTCATGAGTCTCCAGTATGACTCAACAGTTTACATTGATACATGCATATGCGTGACAATGGACGCAACTCAGTTGACAGGAAGGGGGCTCAGTCATCCCCTAGGTCACACACAGTCTGTTACACACACTTTCATACACAGGTATAAACAAGTTACGTATCCAGTTACAACCTCTTCATCGTAATACACTGAAACTCCTTAATGTAACTAGATCTAACCATTAACTTGGGGGGGATAATGGTGGTACCATCAAAACAACGCTATCCATCATGCTGTCATTATGACCTGTTCCTGAACTTGGGTCAGAGTGTACCTGGTGCTAAGCTGTTATCTATGGGGAGGGTATAGGGAGTGCGTGGTACTAAACAGGATGTGTTTATGTGTATCACTAAATGCCTGGCTCTGGGTACTTTTAGGTGTTTTTTATGTGCTTTTAGGCCCTGTGACTTATCAGCCCTGTCTCTTGATACATTTCTGCAGGTGGAATCTACCTAGCATAGTTTTTGCTTTAACCTACCATTGTTCAGCCTTGAGGCCTTTAGGTTTGCTGTATGTTAACAAAGTATTGACTGTTGTCCTCGTCCTTTAGCTTTACACCAAGCCTCTCATTACTACAGCAGCATTTGGTAAATGTTCTTTTTCCATTTACACCATTATCTGACCACCAGTTTCATCAGAGGGCTTTCTACTAACATTAACACAGAATTAGTCCTTCTACTGATTTTTTTAGGATGACGGTGAGATGATCAGCTGGCTTAATAGTCAGTTCAGGGCCTTGCAGTTTCTCCCAGCCTAGTCATCCCACAGGAGGCCCTTGCCTCAGTTTCTGTCACTGCTGCACACTCTAGTTGCTCCCTCTGAGGTTCTTTTACTGCAAATGAGTGAGAGAGGGTACAACTGTACGGGAACCCAGGCCCACGAACTCCACCCAGTCCCAACCAGGAGCCCTTGGGGTAGATCAAACCATCCAGCCCAGTCACTGAGCAATTCCAAATTTTATTTTTAGCCTGGGTCACTTCCTACCAGCCTGGAGCTCCTTAGCTTGGGGAATGGTCGTTATCTTAGAAGGCTTTCCTTAGCCTCTTTGTGTCTGGACCAAGTCATCTTTTTAGGACTTTCAGAGAGGGAGAGGAATCCAATAGCAGCCTTCATAAAACTGTAGGTATTCCTGACAGCACTTTCAGACTTGCTCCTTAGTGTAGTAGACAGCTCCTTCGTCCATTTCTGAGAAACCAAGGCACTTTTAAGCTAATCCTCTACTGGGTACATGTTCTGTACCTGTTGCTAGACAAAGCATCCTTAACCCAGTCTTGCATTACTGCCAGTCCTGGTGCTGTGTGTGGTCTGTGGACCCCGGAACAATATCCAAACTTAAACAATGGAATGGAAGAAGCAGATGAGTTATGGGACACAAGTTTCTAGAAAATACCTTTAAAGTAAGTAGGATTCCATCAGTGTCGAAAAAGAAAAGAAGAGAGAAGTGGAGGCCTTCCTGCACATGGATAGTGCTATAAAAGAAAATCAGCACTTTCTTATGTAATTCATTTAGTTTACAGAAATGTACTTACAACATCTGACTCTCCACTTTGCAGTTTTACAATTTGATAGATTAAGACGCTCAAAACAATCAAGTCTCTTAGCATAATCATAAAATTGAGTGGAAAATCAGAGATGTAAATAGCATCTAGGAAGATTCTCAGATGTCTTCGTCTTAGCAGAAATTATGGTTTCTTCTCAGACTCAGATGTGAAAATCTGAAGCCACCGAGATTAGCAGCAATAAAGACGAATTTCAGATGGGATAACTTTTTTTTATTTCTGTTAGAGCCTGATTCTCTCTCACACAAACTCTGCTAAATATATTCAGATAGGATTTTGGTTTTAAAAAGATATTACTTTCCAACTGAATTTCTGAGGATATGTCTACACAGTAGCCTTATTCCAGAATAGCTTTCCCAAAATAGCTTATTTCAAAATAATGCTGTTACACCCAAAGGCCATGTCTACACTGGCCCCTCCCTTTTGAAAGGATAATGTAAATGCGGGAGTTTGGAAGATCCTAATGAGGCACTGACATAAATATGCAGTGCCTCATTAGCATAATGGCAGCAGTGCGCGATTCGAAAGTTCACTGCTTTTGGAATGCGTGCCACCAGGGTGGACAGGGCCTTTCAGAAGGACTCCCCCTAAAACCAAATAGGAAGAAGGGGCTTTTGAAGTCAGGGGAGCCTTTCGAAAGGCCCCCGTCTACACAGGAAGCACATGTTCTGAAGCGGCGCGGCTACCCTTGTGGTAATGAGGTTCTGCATATTCATGGCAGCACTTCATTAGCATCTTCTGAACTCCCTCATTAATATGCCCCTTTTGAAAGGGAGGGGCCAGTGTAGACATGGCCAAAACTGCCTTTCAAATATCACTTAGCTATTTTGAAATACAGCCTCTACACACAGAGACTATATCTACGCTACCCCTCCCTTTCAGAAGGGGCATGTAAAGGTAGCGGCTTGAAAATGCTGATGAGTACCAATGTGAAAAATCAGCACATCAGTTGCATAATTGCAGTCAGTCGCTACATCTAAAGTGCTGTTTTCAAAATGCAAACTAGCTGTGTAGATGGGGTTCCTTCGAAATGAAGGCCTGCTTTTGAAAGCACCCTTCTTCCTAATTTTTTTCAAGAAGAAGAGTGCTTTCCTTGCAAATGAACGCTGTCTACACTGCTTGTTTTTTTTCTGAAAACAGCACATCCAGAACAGCGAGTGGCTGCCGTTACACAAATGAGGCAAGCAATATGTAAATTAATGCCTCATTTGCATTTCCCATCGGCTGCATTTGCATTCCCTTTCCAAAAGGGGAATGTAGTGTAGATGCAGCCCATGAAATTTGAAAGAAGACAGCTGCTATTTCAAATTTATTTCAAAATAGCATTTATGTTGTGCAGATGCTAACGTAGTGATTTCAAAATAACTGTGCTGTGTAGACCTCCCCTGACAGACCTATAACTATTGCAATATGGCTAGGAATAGCTATGACCTATCGATTGGATATTCACGCAAAACAAAAAAAATATTGAGGTCCTAATCACATCAAACACATTCTGCACTTTTTAGCTACGTCTACACGTGAAGCCTAATTCGAAGTAGCCTATTTTGATGTGGAAACATCGAAATAGGCTATTTCGATGAATAACGTCTACACGTCCTCAAGGGCTGGCAACGTCGACGTTCAACATCGACGTTGCGCAGCACCACATCGAAATAGGCGCTGTGAGGGAACGTCTACACGCCAAAGTAGCACACATCGAAATAAGGGTGCCAGGCACAGCTGCAGACAGGGTCACAAGGCGGACTCAACAGCAAGCCGCTCCCTTAAAGGGACCCTTCCAGACACAGTTGCACTAAACGACACAAGATCCACAGAGCCGACAACTGGTTGCAGACCCTGTGCATGCAGCATGGATCCCCAGCTGCAGCAGCAGCAGCCAGAAGCCCTGGGCTAAGGGCTGCTGCACACGATGAACATAGAGCCCCGCCGGGGCTGGAGAGAGAGCGTCTCTCAACCCCTCAGCTGATGGCCACCATGGCGGACCCCGCTATTTCGATGTTGTGGGACGCGGATCGTCTACATGTGCCCTACTTTGACGTTCAACTTCGAAGTAGGGCGCTATTCTCATCCCCTCATGGGGTTAGCAGCTTCGACGTCTCGCCGACTAACGTCGATGTTAACATTGAAATAGCACCCAACACGTGTAGCCGTGACGGGCGCTATTTCGAAGTTAGTGGCGCTACTTCAAAGTAGCGTGCACGTGTAGACACGGCTTTTAACTGTTCTAAAACTTACCCTATAAGGAAAAAGGCCTAATTCTTTCCCCTTATAGACTATTGATGATTAACTGTCCATTATAATTAGAGTGAGATATATTTTAATTAACATTTTTTTACAATCACCAAGCTTTTTACCACACCTATATAAGCAACCCACATGTGTAGGTGTGATAAGCAGATGATGCTGCGGAACAGTCTGCAGGAATGTTTGAAATCCTTTATATTCTTTCACAACCAAAGGACATAATCATTGTCTTATTTGGTACATGTTCAAATATAATGCTTGAGTATGAAATCGGACAGTTTGTGGGGAAAAAATCTAAAATAATCCACTTTTTCACAAAGGGGCTGTTCACAGCTCCTGAAGAAAACATCTCTGAACAGTTTGCATCAAACTCAGACTTTTGTAGGCTAATTTTTGAACCCTACAGACTCCTTCAATTTTAACTGGGTGGGATCCACTTTTCAGAAAGCTCTTACAGTACACTCAAAGCCATTATCTTCCCTTAGGTACAGATAGGCCTGAGCCTTGCTAAGCTCTAACCCATCATGTCTCTGCTTTCCGGCTGTTTAAGAAGCCAGAACAGTAGCAGACTGGATTAAAATAACATATACTATTTTAGGAAAATATTCAGGTTTACTTCAGCCTAGACAGATGTTCAATGGCACCAAAATGAAAAGAGGTGATTAGAAATATACATATGTGCCTCTACTTGTATTCTGTTCTCTTCTCTGATGGTAGAAGAATTATATTTTTGTGCAAGAACTGAAGACCAAATTAGCAGTGCATCTCCTCAAAGGCACCTACTAATTTTTCCAGTGCATCATTCACTGCATGCTCAGAAACTTGACCCATTCATATGTGTCTTTATATTGTGTAATTGTTTGCCTGTTTGCTTAATCTGGGCTCAGAATTAATTATTCTGATTATTCTTGATTATTCTGACTACAAGAAAGGGAATAGGGATTATGTTTAGGGATGAGCCTGCCTACATTTAGCAAATCTGAAAAAAACATTTGGATCTAAAATCTGAAATGATAAACATACAAACCTATATTTTATGTTTTGTTTGTGAAAAAATGTAATAATAGGGTCAGTCAAATTATTAATTGAGTATAAATTATAGTTGGCAATATAAAATGAGTGATTAAATAGCTAATTGAGTGTGTATAGATTTAACCATTTGGCTGTGTTTAAAATAAAAACCTTCCTAGACAAAGGTGAACAGGCAGCTCAAGATAGTTTGTTGGAAGTAGTTGCCTTTCAGGAAAATCATAATAAATGACATTCTTTTGAAAAGTTGTATAACCCAAACACAACTATATTTCCAAAGCTGTATTTTACTTAGCCCTATGCCTTCTTGCGCACTGCCTTATGCAATCGGTCACTTCTCATGAAGACTGCCCCTTCAGACAGATGACACACTGAATTTGATGCATCATGACACATAAAACAAGTCAGAGCAGACAATGTATAAAAAGAACAGATTTGTTCCTCCAGAAAATTCCTAGTTTTCAAGATTTTATCACTGCTTTCTGTGAGGACACAAGAAAGAGTAAAAACCAGAATTAATTTAAACAGTTTGTTGCCAGGTGATAGTGTTTTTACAGTACTACCTCAGGAAGTGACTAGCTTCATAAGTGTTAACCTCAGCCCAGGAAGGGTGCCTAGAAAATGCCAAAAGGGGAAATTGAATCACTTGGATTGTTACACCCATAACCTCTACTGGCATTTGCTACCTTCAAGAGCCATCTGACATAATTTCTCTGCTTGTTTAGGGTCCTGAGCTGAAACAGACTAGACTGGAAACTCATACAAAAGCCACTGGGGAGATTTGGATGGAGTGATTTACACAGATGATTTACATAGCTGGGCAATGAAGATCCAGAACTGATCAATTCCATCAATGGTCATGGACAGGCTTCCTCAACAACCAAAGGATTAATTTTGGTTTGACTATTGAGCTGCTTGAGTTGGATCTGGAACAGGAACAGAAGAGCCTTGGAAGTCTCTAATCAACTTTCATTCCTTACACAAAGGGGGATTTTGAGCTACATGGAGTGTATGGGAATACAGTACCAGTCTTGAAGATACCTGAGATCAGGCATATGAAGAGCCAAAGTAGTACTACCACCCACCGCCCCCCGTAATAAAGACACCAGGGGCCAACCCAGGCAAGAAGAACAGGTTGGGGAAAAGAGATAATTCCAATTTAGAAAACTCCAGAAAGAAGGCCTCAGGTACAGAACTTATTACTTGGGATCCCTTCTGAACTGTTTTGGTCAAGAAATGAACCACGTAACACTGGAAGATATGATCAAACAGATGGCACAGATTGTCCCTCACTGGAGGCTGAACTGAAAACTCCTGAGAGAGGCTTGCTGTCATGCTATGTATTATTTCTCTGTGTCATGTTCCATAACCTAATTTTATTTCATCAGCTGAGGCAAAAAATACAACACAGCATTTCAGAATGGAGTTGAAGTGGCAGCTACGATAGCAGATAAGTAACAGAGAGGTAGCTGTGTTAGTCTGTATCCTAACAAAACAAAACAAAAATCCATCCTGTAGCACTTTAAAGATGAACAAAATAATTTTTACCCATGGGTCAGTCGGGGTACTTCAAAGTGCCCGCACTTCTTTGAAGTCCCTTTACTCCTCAGAGGGACTTTGATGTCGTGTGGGCACTTCCATACACAAGCCAGCACTTAAAACTTTCACACTTTGAAGTTGCTGTGGGGGAGATTTTGACTAATGAAGTGCTGCATATGCACTGCAGCACTTCATTAGTAGTCTCCCGACACCCTAATTACCATGCCCCCTTCAAAGTTGGGAGCTACTCTACACACAGCCCAGTGAGACTTGGCCTAAGTCTTGGGCATGACTTCACTTCTTTGCGCTCCTCCCTCGTTGTTCTGCAGCAGTGCTAGATGCAGCTTTTACATCTGCTGTTTGTCTCTTCTGGCCCACTTCTTGTCAGAGGTGGCAGCAGCAGTACTGAAGTACAACTATGACTGCCTAGTTTTTGTGTTCCATAAGAAGCAAAGATTAAAAAAACATTCTGAACTAATTATTGTTACAAAAAGAAATGGAAGTGAGCCATAAAATTAAAATTCCTATCTAACCTTTTCCTCAAATGTATAATTCAGATCCTGAGTCAGGATTGACACATTATAGCCGCGTCTACACTTCCCGGCTACTTTGAAGTAGCCGCGCCAACTTTGAAATAGCGCCCGCCACGTCTACACGTGGCGAGCGCTATTTCGAAGTTGACATCGACGTAAGGCAGCGAGACGTCGAAGTCGCTATCCTCATGAGGAGATGGGAAGAGCACCCTACTTCGATGTTGAACGTCGAAGTAGGGCACGTGTAGCCAATCCGCGTCCCGCAACATGGAAATAGCGGGGTCTGCCATGGCGGCCATCAGCTGAGGGGTTGAGAGACGCTCTCTCCAGCCCCTGAGCTCTATGGTCACTGCATGCAGCGGCCCTTTAAAGCTCCCCGCCCCCTGCCTTCCTGTGCAAGAAGCTGAGAGAGTGTGCAGGTGGCAGCACAGCCACGCAGCCTGCCTGCATGCCTCCCTGCAGCCCAGAGACACCCCCCATGCTGCGATGGCCGCACGCCAGCCCCCCAAGCGCCCTCGGGGCACCCCCCCGCAAGGGGAGCCAGGGCTCCCAGGCTGGCAGCCAGCTGGGGAAGAGGCAGCGGGGCCCCTCCTGGACGGAGGCTGAGATCCAGGACCTGCTGGGGCTCTGGAGTGAGGAGGAGGTGCTCCAGGTAATGGGGAGCAAGAGGCGGAACGTGGATGCGTTTGCTCGGCTGGCCGAGGGCCTGGCCGCCCGGGGTCACCCTGCCCGCATTCCTGACCACATCAGGAGTAAGGTTAAGGAGATGCGGCAGGGTTACGCCCGGACCCGGGATGCGGCCAGCCGATCTGCGGCCGCCCCCGTCACTTGCCCCTTTTACAGGGAGCTCAGGGAAATCCTGGGCCCCTGGCACACCTCCTCCCCGATGGCCACTCTTGACACCTCGGCCGACGAGCCCCAGCAGGCCCCAGAGGCAGAGTCCGCCCCAGAGGCAAGCCCCGCACGCCAGGGGTCCCCCCAGGAGCCCACCCCTGGGATGCCGGAGGAGGAGGAGGAGGGGGAATCCTCCTCCAGCGACGGGGGGCTCCACATCACGCTGCCGTCCCGGAGCTCCAGCAGAGCATCCGCCCCCCGGGTGTTCCCCCGACCGTGGGAGCGGACCGTCAGGTATGTACCCCCCTGGTGCACACCCCCGGGGTTGAGTGGCGGGGACAACAGACATGACCAGGGCCCTCCATATGCCCAAATGACCATGGCCCCAAGGACAGCAGTGGCATGTCCCTCAGAAGAGTGCATCAGCCCCTGGCCCCCTAGCAGGACAGTGCCATGACCCACCCCTGGGGATGGGGGGAGTGGAACCTAGGGTCCCCCGGGGGGAGGGGGTGGGACACCCATCAGCAGCAGCAGCAGCATCTCCCGGGGACGGGGATGGGCAACCAGCAGCAGAGGGGTCGGGGGACAAGGGCCACGGCTCGAGGCCCACACTAATGGCTGTCTCCACTCTTCTTCCCCCCCTGTGTTCCGCAGCTGCACCATCGGAGGGACCGGAGAGCGCCGGCGAGGTGTCAGTGGTCCCGGAGAGCCCACCAGGGCCATCACTGCAGGCCAGCCCCTCGGCGGAGCACCGACCAGCCCCAGGGCGGGGCCGACGGCGGACCCAGCACCACCACCAGATGGCGACGGACCCCCAGCTGCTGGCGATCCTCTGGCGGCAGCTGGAGGTCTCGGACCAGCGCCTGCGGGTGGATGAGCGGTGCCTCCATCTGCAGGAGTGGGCGCTGGCCTGGCACCAGGAGGCATGGGGGGCCTTTATGCGCACATTTGAGTGCTTCGCGGACTACCTGGCTCCCCCATGCTGCGCTGGCCACCACTCTGCCCGCCCTGCCTGCTCCACCTGCCGTCCCACTGCCGTCCGCCACCGAGGGGCCTTCCGCCAATGGGGACCTGGGGCCTGCTGACACCCGCCAGCCATATCTACCGGTTTGCCCGCCCCCAGCCAGCCCCGGCCAGGGCTGAGGCTGAGGCGAGGGTCATGCCCGCCAACCCCCAGCGCTGGACATTAGGGTGTGCGGGGCCCAGGACGTGCCCCCCCTTTGTACATATCCCCTTAATTTATGTTGTATACAGTTTGTATTAGACCCCTGTTATTTTATGATACCTGCCTCCCATGTAAATAGTTCTCCCCTTCCTTGTGTTCCACTGTTTGTTTATCATATAATATATAATATTTATATTTGTAGTAATAATATAATAAGAATTCACCGTTTTGTGGTTTCACGAACAACAGGTCTATTTTTATTTGCAAGAAAAGTTGGGGGGGTGCTCTTGGGTGCTCTGTGGTGTGGGCATAGGGGCAGGGAGTGTTGTGGAGGATGGGGGGGTGGAGTGGGGGTCCTGCCAGCGTTCATCCCGCAGCCTGGTGGAAATGAGCCCGCAGGGCGTCCTGGACCCGGATCCCCTCGGGGTCCACCTGGCGACTGGGGGCAGCGGGTGGCTGCACGTCAGCCCTGCCAGCCTCCACAGCCCAGCCCTGAAAGAATGCCTCCCCCTTGCTCTCCACCACATTGTGGAGGGTGCTGCATGTGCCCACAATCTGAGGGATGTTGGTGGGGCCCGCATCAAGGCAGGTGAGGAGACACCTCCAGCGCCCTTTGAGGCGGCCAATGTGCACTCAACCACCTGGTGCGCGTGGTTCAGGAGCGTGTTGAAGCGCTCCTGGCTGTCTGAGAGATGGCCTGTGTAAGGGTGCATGAGCCAGGGCTGGAGGGGGTACACCGTGTCTGTGATGACGCAGAGGGACATTGTGGTGTCCCCCACAGGGATCTCCCGCTGGGGGACGTAGGTCCCCACCTCCAGCCAGCGGCACAGGCCCGAATTCCAGAATACCCGGGCGTCGTGGGTGCTGCCAGGCTAGCCAACATAAATGTCCAGGAAGCAGCCCCAGCTGTCCACCAAGGCCTGGAGGACCACCTACTGGTAGCCCTTCCTGTTCAGGAAGCATCCTCCGCTGTGCTCCGGAGCTCGGATGGGGATATGAGTCCCATCCAGAGCCCCGAAGCACTTTGGGAAGCCTAGGGTGGCAAACCCTGCGATGGCGGCATCCGGGTCCCCAAGCCACACAAGCCTGTGGGGGAGCAGGACGTTAATGGTGCGAACGACCTGCCGCGGAAGGACATGGGAGATCACCAATGAGGGGTGTGCAGGGTGTGTCTGGCCCTCCACTCCCAGGGCTCCCCTCCCCTTCCCTCCCCCCGCAGGGCTGCCTCCCCCTCCCCGTGGGTCCTCTTACCTCCATGAGGACAACCCCGACGGTGGCCTTGCCAATGCCAAACTGCTGCCCCACGGATCGGTAGCTGTCTGGAGTGGCCAGCTTCCAGACAGCGATGCCGACCCGTTTCTCCATGCTGAGAGCACGCTGCATGGTGGTGTCCTGGTGCCTCAGTGCGGGGGTGAGCCACTGGCAGAGCTCCAGAAATGTCTGCCAGCTCATACGAAAGTTCTGGAGCCAGCGGTCATCGTCCCACTCGCCGAGCACCAGCCGCTTCCACCAGTCGGTGCTCGTGGGGTAGCTCCACAGCCGGCGGCGTGTGTGGCGGGGAGGGGGCGGGGGGCAGTAGAGTCTGGGGTTGCTTCCTCCTCCCCTGGGGGCAGCTCTTCTTCCACCAATAAAAGGTGATCAGCTGCCTCCTGCATGGTATTGATCAGGGCGAGCACTGCTCCTGCAGGGGCGGCTGGGTGGACCTCTGGCTGCTGCTGCTGCTGCTGCTGCTGCTGGGAGTCCATAACTGCTTCGCTGGCTCCAGACCTATGGCTCTGCAAACCACGTGCCGTGCAGGCTGAGTGTGTCTGGGAGGGACCCTTTAAGGCAGCGGCTTGCTGTTGCCCCGGAAGTGCTAGTCCGCCCTGTGACCCTGTCTGCAGCTGTTCCTGGCACCCTTATTTCGATGTGTGCCGCTTTGGCATGTAGACGCTCCCCTGCAGTGCCTACTTCGATGTGGTGCTGCCCAACATCGACGTTGAACGTCAACGGCACCAGCCCTGGAGGACGTGTAGACGTTATTCATCGAAATAGCTTATTTTGATGTTGCTACATTGAAATAAGCCATTTCGATGTAGCGTACATGTGTAGACGTAACCTATAGAGACAAGGCCAGCTCTGAGGTCTGGAAGGGGCATGGTAATGAGCAAGGTCAGAAGATGCTAATGAGGTGCTTCCATGAATATGCAGTGTCTCATTAGCATAATGGTGACTGCAGCAATTCAAATGTTCCGCTTTCAAATTGCGTGCCACCTTTGTAGATGGGGGCCTTTTGAAAGGACCTCCCCAGTCTTTGAAAACCCCTTTCTCTTATTTGGTGTTAGGAAGAAGGGGTTTTCGAAGACTGGGGGAGTCCTTTTGAAAGGCCCCCATGTACACAGGAGGCGCAAGATTCGAAAGTGGCACTTTCAAATCACCACGGCTTCAATTATGCTAATGAGGTGCTGCATATTCATGGAAGTGCCTCATTAGCATCTTCTGGCCTCGCTCACTACCATGCCCCTTCCTAAAGGAAGGGGCTAGTGTAGACACAGCTCAGAAGTGTTTGATGTTACTTTTGGCTTGAGCCCATCACTTATAAGTTGTAACAAAAATTTGCAACTTTTGCTCCAGCGAAAGCCTGGTTTCCCCCTCTTTATTGATTATTTCAATCACACAGAGGAACAAACACTCATGGTAATTATTTGCAGTCAGGAGCCAGGCTCTCTTCATAATTTGTTAAGTAAAAGCAATGCTAATACCGCTGCTGCTGGTTTAGATTTTCAGTATTCACAGTATTCGCATAACGCCAAGCCCTTGGAGGTTTTATTTTACTCATGTTCTGAGAAGCCACCTAAAATATTGCCCAGTGTGAATTGTAACATTGTGTACCTCTATTTGGTACCTCCATGTGGGGCTGGATCTACTGTCAGACATCTTTTTCAGAAGTTATCACTTAGCTAATTAAAGTTAGAGGCCATTTGGGGGATATTTTCTTTGGGATCAAGCTTCTTGCTTGGGTGCCTTATTTTGGATTTAGGTGCCTAATGTGGGCAATCACACTTGAACATTTTGGTTTGGAACAAAAGATAAAAACCAAATAACTCATGAAATGGAGGCAGCCCAAATGTAGAGGCCACTTTTGAAAGTCTGAAACTATGTCAGTATCCGGAGGCAAATGCATAATCAAACCCAGGATTCTATATGGTGCAGGAATTTTCTGTTTTGTTTTATTTTTTTAGTATTTTGGTTTTGTTGTTGCTGCTGTTGTTCATCCTATTGACTTGAATGCTTGTGAGGGTTCATAATTTTAATCAAACCTGAAATTCAATGACTGCATGCACAGATGTGTTTTTATATATATATATATATATATATATATATATATATATATTCAAAGTAAAACCAACCCAACTAAATCATTCTAGCCAAGACTTTGTCAAGCCTGGCCATAAAGACCTCTAAGGATATAGATTTCACCGATTCCTAGGCACCCCATTCCAGTGGTTCACTACCCTCCTAGTGAAAGTAGTTTTTCCTAATATCCAACCTAGACTTCCCCCAGTGAAGCTTGGGACCATTACTTCTTGTTCTGTCATATGTCACCACTGAGAATAGCCTAGCTCCATCCTCCCTGCCTTTCAACTAGTTGAAGGCTACTGTCAAATCCCCCTCACTCTTTTCTTCTGCAGCTTAAATAAACCTAGTGCTGTCAGCCTATCTTCATAAATTATTTGACCACAGGATTCCAGAGTAGGGTTCTTGTGTGTATGTGTGTGTGTGTGTGCGTGTGTGTGTGTGTGTGAGTGTGTGTGTGAGTGTGCGTGTGCGCTCTTGTCTTGACAGGACCCAGGTCTTTATTACATCCATGAAAAAAACCAGTTCTAGTTATGATAGTGTATAGATAAAACAATGAAAGGCCACCTAGGCTGGTGAGTGGACTGTGTGAGGGGCCCTCCTTCATCTCAGTAGGCCACAAGATTTTTGTAACCAAGACAGTCTTCTGGTATAGGGTAGTTTTGCTAACAACACTTGTGTACCTAGAATTTGAGGGGTATACTGATTGAACCTCAGCAACACTTTGATTGGATGCAGAAGGACTTCATGGCTTTCACAATGTTGTATGCAATCAGCCCACAGCCCACTTCACACGCTCTTGCTTTTAGTGTGTGCCGCTTTTGTAATACCAGAAGGAAACAAAACCCTGCAGAAGAAAACCAGCAGAATCTGTCAACCTTGTGCATGGGCAATGGTTAACAAAATGTCCTGTGGTCCACAGAGAGAATCCCATGGAGCCACTTGCGGCCCATCACTGGATTAGGAGCTGGAATAAAAAGCTGAGGGTTTGAACAGTGTGTAAGAGGAAATAATGTAACTCCTTTTAAAAGTTCTGGATTTCCTACTTCCTATATTTTTGAAATTTATGAAATATTCATAGCTGCAACCCTACATCTTTTGGTTCTTCTTGTCATTGAAAATACACATACACCTTGCTTTATCAGTTGAGGCATAAATATTTCAGATACAGTATTTCAGCTCTCAAATGATTCTGGATTCTGGCAAAAACAAAGAAAAATGTGGGAATTAAAAGAACACAATTGAATAGCTTGATAGAGAGAAAGCACATTTCTGCTGTTTGAATTAGTGGATTCCCTTCATGCAGAATCGACCGGGAGGATTCCCCTCTCAGAATGTTCATGACAGCTACATCGCTTATTCTCGCAGGCTCTGACAAGCTGTGAAATAGACACCCTTCTGAAAAGGAGTTACAGTCTATTCTCAGTGAATGAGAAGAGACTTTTTGTATCTATCTGTACTCATATCCTTCCACCTCCTCTTGTCTACATTTCTGGAACTATTGACCTATGTGACATTCAGACAGAAAGCAGAGAAAAGACGACTTTATTTTATCGTGTCCAGTTTACAAAGGAGTCACAGCAGTTTGCTGACTACATCTGTTGCGCAGTATAGTAACAGAGAGGGAGCTGTGCTAGTCTATATACTATCAAAACAAAAAGCAGTCCAGTAGCACTTTAAAGACTAATAAATTATTTTGTTAGTCTTCAAAGTGCTACTTGACTGCTTTTTTGTTGTGCAGTATGTACACAATGCTAAAGACACAAGCATTAAAGGAGAATCTGGGTTTAGGGAACCTTCAAACATATTTTTGTTCCTTGGATCGTGTTATGGGAGAATGAAGAGAGGCAGCATCCTAGCAGGGAATCCCAGTCCAGAGAAATTTTACCTGACATTCCCTAAGGGTGTGAGGAAGCACTGCAGGAAGAGCTTCAGTACTCTTTGAAAGGGTGCAGTATGCACGCCGTTCATTCCAGTACATCTTTACACCTTCGTGTGAGGAAAGGTAATGCCAAGATTCATTTCTTACACTGTCCCCATGTGTGGGGTTAATGCCACCACCAGGGCTATCTGAAGCAGCGCTTACATTTCTCTTTCCAGCTACTATTGTGGCTCATCCCAGGCCAAAGGCATGAGAGAAAGGTTCCTTGTAGCCTCTCTTGCCTTGCCCTTGGCCACCCTCTCAGGACTAACTGCTATCTTGATTTAAGATGTTTAGAGGCCATGGGCATTTATCACAATTTTGCCTTTAACTGCTGCCATGGGATTGGTCTTTTGAATGCATACTTGAATTATGTACTTCTGAGGATGACGTGAAAGCACTGGGAAAAGTGGTTAGCTTCTGGCAAGGGGACCAGAGGTGTTGTTTCAAGTTTGTTATGTTCCACCCATGGGGCAATTATGTATTTTGTGTTTGAATAAGGTCGTAATGGTGGCTCAGCACTGAACGATTATACAAGTGCTAATATTATTTCCAGAAATGTCCATTTACAGGAAAAGTACCACGGTACAAAAATGCAGGGTACATAAGTGGATGTTTCGTGGGGGAGGGGTTGGAAGGAACGGGAAAGCACAATGTGCTGATTTTATTCCATTCCTGGCAAATATCTCTCTAATGATGCTCTTTGCAAACTTCTGAACCCTCAGAAAATGTGCTAAAAAGACACGGTGTTTTAAGAAATTTAGCTGGCATTATCCACAATGTTTCATGGAACATTTGGCTCAAAGGCAGCATGGATATTTACATGTCTACCTCCAGGACAATGCTACCTCACTAAACTCAATGGTTTCTGAAAGCAAAATACTTAGGAGGTGGCTCTTCTGGAAGTGGATAGAGATGAAACACAACAGAGGGTGAAACCTGGTCCCATGGATGATAATAACCAAAAGTGTACGGGTTGAACCTTTCTAGTCCAGCATTCTCTCATCTGGCAACATCCATAATCCAGAGGGATTTTAGTAAAATGGATGAACACTTATCATGGGTGTTGCCAAGTTGCCAGTGGTCCCATAAGTTTGCTGACAGACACCAGTCCTGGCTCTCAGTGTTCTGAGCTGTTATTTAGATATAATTTACCCCTAAATGTCATCTAAGAGCCCAGTGAGCAGTGTGTTGGTAATACTGCTAGACAATATTGACCTCAACAAATTCTCTCCTTTGGCACTGGTCAGGTCCCAAGGGTACCAGACTAGAAAGATTCAACCTGTAGTCACTTCAGGGGAAGCCAAGATTTCACCCACAGAATGTAATTGCTTGAGCGATAGCAGTCCAAGGCCTGACTCACCCTTGTTCTCCCGTGTGTGTAGCCATTTATATGTGTTCAAAGTGAATATAATAGATGATAGTTTCTGCCATGATGATTCGATAGCATTTTACATCTAATTTGCTATGCAGTAAATAACTAAAAAGGGGCAAAGCTATAGAGAGTTGGTACTGTTATTTTCAGAATCTGTGTTACTGTGTGGATTTAACTTAGCAGAGGGGGCAAATTCATTGTAGCATTAACCTAGGAATTAATTTAGTATGGGATAGACAAATACCACAGCTATTTTTTACAGCGATTAAAATCTGATTAATGACAACATAATTAAATGCTTGTGCAGTATAGCTTGGGACGCCAATTGTGATTAAAGAGACTCCAGTAGGGAATTGTTTCGCCCTAATGTAAAAGTAAATTATACAGGCTTTGGTATCGAAATAGTCTGGGGTGTGAAAAGTACCCAGAAAAGTTACTTGGGTAAAAGTACAGCTACTTTGCAAAAAATGTATTTAACTAAAAATTGAAATATACTTCTGGAAAATGACTTTGGTAAAAGTACAAAGATGTCACATCTTGATAGTACTCAAATATCCAGAAGCAAAAAGTAGCCATCCTATGGAAATCGATGGTTAACCACCTGCGTTATCATAGAGCTCCATTATTTTTTCATGAAGTACAGTTACTTTGCAAGAATAAAAATAAAATTTATTAAAAAAATAAAACTATGAAAAAATAATTTTTTAAAATAATTTTTATCTTTATTTTTGCAAAGTAACTGTACTTTTACCCAAGTAACTATTCCGGGTACTTTGTACACCCCTAGACTATTTCAGTACCAAACCCTAACCCTAACCCTATAATCTACTTTTGCCTTAGGGCAAAACAACTCCCACTGAAGTCTCTTTCATCGTAATTATAGCAAGGCTTCCCAATCTCTACTGCACAAGCATTTAATTATGTTATCATTAATCATAAAATATACACACATACCCTGCATAATGTGCATACACACACACACACACACACACAAACACACATGTGTGTGTATATTATATACGTATATAATACACACACTATGGATTTATGTTTCTAATCTGGAATTTAAATGTAGTTGTAGCCTTCATTTATTAAGCTAAAGAGCAACCAAATTAAATACAGGCATCAAATTACAGGAATGTATTTATTTTTGTCCACATTCACAAGTGTGCATTCTAGCGCTGTGATCATTAGTTACAAAAATGCTTGTCCAACCTTAGAAGCAGTTGATTTTCAAAATTATCAGAGTCAACCCTTAGGGAAAATGCTGCCCTGGGCAAACTTGCATTTCAGTGCACTGATTCCTGCTCCCATTTCCCTTGGAGGCTGCTCAGTCCCTTGCTCCGCTGAGTATAGGGCTGTTATCAATCCCCCTTGCAAAGGGAGTTGTCAAAGTCCTTCTTGGCCAAGCCCGTCCTTTAAGAGCTACATGGGGAATGGATTATTTTAGCGTAAGTCCCAGGTAGGGAACCTAAGGCCCGGGGAGCTGGGTGCAGTGCCTGGCTTGCCTAGATCTGCCCTCCGAGACTCAGGGCTTCCCCACAGCACTGAGGAGGCCATGCTGGAGCTCTAAGCTCCTGCCATCCCCTCATGGGGCTGGAGCACACAATCTACTAGCCTGGGCCCTTCAAGGGGAATGTGGGAGGGGAATTCATTTCTTCTCAGCTGGGGGCCACATTAGGGAGAGTTCTGATTGCTTTATTTTTTGTTTTTGCTTTTCACTTGTGTGTGACCCTGGATTGTGGCCCCTAACCCTGGAAAGGTTCTCTACCCCTGAATTAAATATTTTCCACCACATACGACACACAGGAGGCAGACTGCTGTTTTTGAATGGCATCAGACTGTGAAATGAAACAGTCGGTAAAAAAATCCGTGGGAGTCCCTCGCCGTTCAGTGGGTTCTACCTCCACAGTTTGAGCTGCTATGAAGCAGCACTGGCAGATCCCCGGCTTCAGCAGCACTTGCCCCTTATGCCTGGTGCTTGGCCTGCAGCTCATGGGGATTTCCATGCTGTTGGATGGGGACTGCGTCTTGCACATGGCTCTCCTGAAGCCCTCTGACCACTCCTGACTCACCAGTGGTGCTATTTCAGAGTGTGGTGGTTCTGGGGAAGGCAACTTTAACTGTCATTCCAGGAGATATTTCGGGACCTGCAATGTCTAGGGTTTGGGGGCTGGTCTAAATAACTTAGAAATTAGCTGATTTCACAGTATACAGTAATCCTAAATATTTCCATCAGTAATAATTACATTATCTATAGCTAGGGAAAGCAAGAAAAATGTGGCCTGAGAGCTTGTTAGGGTTAAAATTCAATGACATAAACTCCTGACCTGGGCTTGTAACAGATGGACAAGCGAATGAATAGTTAAATCAACAAATCGTGTCTGGTATTAGGGTATTTATTTTGTATACCTTGGCATGGGATATAGTGGATTTTGCTATTTTATTGTAGTCACATTGATGCTTGGATGAGAGCCACAAAGTCAGTAAAGTAATATCTTTAAGTGGACCAAATATGGTTGGCAAGAGAGAAAACCTTTGGAACTCCTTAGAGCTCTTCTCCTGGTTTGTGAAGCTCAAAAGGCTAATCTCTCATCAACCAAAGCTGTTTCAAAATAAAAAAAATATTACCTTGCCCACCTTGTCTCTCTGTCTTTTAACAGCTTTAAGGATTGAACTTGTCGCATTTCAACTTCGTCTGTCATTAAAAATTCTCAGACCTCCCTCTATAATTTCCCACAACTTTGAAAAGTATAAAAATACAAAAATCTTAAAACATACTACACAAACATTATAAAAAATCAAAAGTGCATTCCATCAACCTTTTTACGAGCCAAAACAACAGGGGTGAAACTGCAGAGGGGATGGGGGGATGGAGAGAACCTTTATTCCCACTAAATTCCTCTGAGTTTAAGTGCCTCATTGAAACTGCAAGTCACAACAATCACACCTGATCCTTCCAGAGAACAAAAATGTTTTGTAGGTCAAGATGGGAGCAAAGAAAAATCCTTATTCCTAATTTTGATGCAAGAATAACGCTGTGCTCAAAAATTTTTCAGGCCAGGGGGATTTAAGAAGGCCCCCTGACCTGAGAAATGTCAGCATACTGATAAGTACAACTTGTAGTGAGAGCATAAACAAAACCTGAGAGTGTAGCTAGGTCATCAAGAATTGAAGGAAATGTAAATATGTTTCAGCCTTCCAGCAAAACATCACCCACTGTGACTCATTTCCTTAGGGCACTCCTGGCAGAGCTGACTTCAGTAACAGTTATCTCTTCTGCACCCACCCGCCTTCCTCACACTGGGGAAGCAACAGTAGTAGCAGTGTCCCTCCTCCCCCATCCACCTCCAAAAAGTGAGCAAAACTCCAAAGCCAGTCAGGGAAGCAGGAAGACTACGGGAGGGGAGGGACACAATTAAAAAGTTTCCATCTCCAAACTCAAGTGTCTTACCCCAGTCTCCAGTGTGTAGCCCAGTCCTCCTGGTCAGTTCCACCAGGAGGGCTGAGGAGGAAAAGTGGGTGAGGGTGGACCCAGACCTGCTTCCCACTAACACACCTAGGCCGCGTCTACACGAGCCCCAGACTTCGAAATGGCCACGCAAATGGCCATTTTGAAGTTTACTAATGAAGCGCTGAAATGCATATTCAGCGCTTCATTAGCATGCAGGCGGCCGCAGCACTTCGAAATTGACGTGGTTTGCCGCCGCGCGTCTTGTCCAGACAGGGCTCCTTTTCGAAAGGACCCTGCCTATTTCGAAGTCCCCTTATTCCCATCAGCTCATGGGAATAAGGGGACTTCAAAGTAGGCGGGGTCCTTTCAAAAAGGAGCCCTGTCGGGACGAGCCACGTCAATTTCGAAGTGCCACGGCCGCCCGCATGCTAATGAAGCGCTGAATATGCATTTCAGCGCTTCATTAGTAAACTTCGAAATGGCCATTTGCATGGCCATTTCAAAGTCTGGGGCTAGTGTAGACATAGCCCTAGAGAGCAGGGTTACTTCAAATCCCAGCCAGCCAACACACAAAGTGAAGCCACACACACACACATACACACTTATACCCTCCCCACACACATTCCAAACCCCAGCCAGCCAGAACAGAGAGAATACACACACACACACACTTCTTCAACACCCAGAGACCTCAGCCACCCACCCTGAGCCTCTTCCAGCACAGCCTGCCCCACCCTCTTTCCACAAGGAGCCCTCTGTCCCAGGGGTAGGGGGACCCTCTGCCCTGGGCACCCTCCTTTTTGCTTCTCCCACCAAAGCAAAGGAATTACCTGAGACAGCTATGGTTCTTCTTCCTGGATTTCTCCTCCTACCTAGCTAGCTCACCTGCAGGTAAAGTCACATGATACTCTTCATATGCATCCCCTCAGCACATCACCTTGGGCAATAGCCTGGTCACTAGGGATAGTAGATACTGCATAAATACTGGTTTTGAATGAAAAGATGCTGATGCAGCTATTATAAGGCTAATAAAAAGGTTCTTCTTTAGCAAAGTCATTGTGCTTGTTGGTCATTTTTTTAAAAAACTGTCACTGCATGATGATTGAATAATATGCATGTGCAGCTGTGCTTTAGCAAATTGGAATACTGGCTTGTGGGGTGATGAAAGCAGTAAGTAACTAAAATACTTTTGGAAATAGTAGGTGTGTAAAGAGTACAGTGTTTTCCAAAAGCATACTTAAATGAAAGTACAAGTTCCATGAAAACTAATTACCTGAATAAAGTACAAATCCTGAAAAAATGTGGTGTAACACAGTATATCTACTTAGTTACTTTACACCTCCGTGGCTACGTCTACACGTGCACCCAACTTCGAAATAGCTTATTTCGATGTTGCGACATCGAAATAGGCTATTTCGATGAATAACGTCTACACGTCCTCCAGGGCTGGCAACGTCGATGTTCAACTTCGACGTTGCTCAGCCCAACATCGAAATAGGCACAGCGAGGGAACGTCTACACGGCAAAGTAGCACACATCGAAATAAGGGAGCCAGGCACAGCTGCAGACAGGGTCACGGGGCAGACTCAACAGCAAGTCGCTCCCTTAAAGGGCCCCTCCCAGACACACTTTCATTAAACAGTGCAAGATACACAGAGCCAACAACTAGTTGCAGACCCTGTATATGCAGCACGGACCCCCAGCTGCAGCAGCAGCAGCCAGAAGCCCTGGGCTAAGGGCTGCTGCCCACGGTGACCACAGAGCCCCGCAAGGGCTGGAGAGAGAGTATCTCTCAACCCCCCAGCTGATGGCCGCCATGGAGGACCCCGCTATTTCGATGTTGCGGGACGCGGATCGTCTACACGTCCCTACTTCGATGTTGAACGTCGAAGTAGGGCGCTATTCCCATCCCCTCATGGGGTTAGCGACTTCGACGTCTCGCCGCCTAACGTCGATTTCAACTTCGAAATAGCGCCCAACACGTGTAGACGTGACGGGCGCTATTTCGAAGTTACTGCCGCTACTTCGAAGTAGCGTGCACGTGTAGACGCAGCCCGTGAAATACTATTTGACTACTTCTATTGCAATGATAAAATTGCTTACCTTTACAAAGTCCTCTTATTTTACTGCAGTTTATTAAGCTTTATTTTGTCCTTTCTAACTGTTAAAAACCATGACACCCGAACTAGCCAAAATCATTGGCCTAATAGAAAACTAAAAAGCAGTCATGTAGTACTTTAAAGACTAACAAAATAATTTATTAGGTGATGAGCTTTCGTGGGACAGACCCACTTCTTCAGATCTCACTGTCTTCTTCAGATAGTCAGACTATTTCCAGATCTGAAGAAGTGGGTCTTCCCCACAAAGGCTCATTACCTAATAAGTTATTTGTTAGTCTTTAAAGTGCTATATATGACTGCTGTTTTGTTTTGTTAGGTTACAGACTAATATGGCTACCTCTCTGTTACTAGCAGAAAAGCTAATTGATAATTTCATGGTTTAATGAGTGCATATTAACTCTACCATAGTCTCAGATTTCAAATGAGTTTTAAATTCTTGATTTTCCTTCCTCACCTCAGACATTAGGATTTTTGTCTGTGCATAAATGAAGAAATATGAGCAGGCTGCAGCTAGGCTCTGGAAGGTTCTCATGACAACTGTAGGCACCTCTCCATTGTTTTACTGCTGTCTCTTAAATTAACTCATCAGGTAGCCAGAAATTATCCAGTCCGGTGTCTGTCTCTCTCTCACACACACACACACATATTTGTTATGCACTGAGAAATAGTTACTACTTCAGTCTCTCTGCCCCTCAAAGCATGTGTTGTAAAGATAAGTTCATATCTGCCTCTTAAATCCTTGGGGCTACATCATGTGCACTAACCTTTGCCTAGCTGTATCATGAGCTATGTCATGAATCTTGCACTGAAAATCAACAGGAAACTCTCTCTCTAGTCTAGTGTAACTTTACAAGTATTCTCACCAGCATTTAACGATTTGAGAAGTGTGGCACAGTGAGATGGACAGAGCTTTTAGGTTCATTCCTACATAAAGAGGAGTTGCATAACTCACCCTATTTGGTAACAGAGGTCAGGGATCTGCATGGAGTTACATATCAATGTTTGTGGGTGCTACAATGTAACCAGTCTGTTTCGGTGCCTCTGGAAGCCAGGTGTAGGGCCCTACATCCAGTCCTTTCATAACATTTCCATACACAGATGGCAGAATGCCAGTACTGCGATACCTCTGAGGCAAAACAGGCCAGGACAATATTAACATAAGTGAACAGAAATTAACAAAGAAAATGTGTACTTAGAAATACCAGCACTTGATCCCACCCCTGCAGACACCCTTGGGCCTGTTATGAAAGTTTTAATATGAGAAACAGTTGAGGAACTATTCCTTAAGTCCACTTAGCTCTGATTCTATGGACCCTATGGAGGAAGGTAAACTAGCCTTTGGCCCCACTGGAAGGAGTTCACTCATTTCAGGTGTCAGTTTGTGGCTAGGTAGGGGCAGAGCAGGCTCCTTTCCTCCTGTTTGGCATCTCCTGCAAAAGGCTCCTCCAGCTTTGCAGGGGTCTGGATCCTCTTACAACGCATCATTCCTGCCAGGTAACACTTTATGCCCACCCCTTTTGGTCTAATGTCTTTTCCTGAGCCCTCTGGCCAGGCTGGCTCTACTGATCTGCCCCTTTCTGGGAAGGGGGTTAAAGCACCTTCAGTCTGTTCACTCATTAATATGTCACCAACCTATTTTTCAGGGACCAGATCGCCAGTATTTTTTGTCACTCTGCCCCACCCCAAACCGATCATCTTTATCTTGATCCTGACCATTATTCCTCAGCTTAAATCCCTTTTGTCATGGACTTTTCCCAAAGCCCAGCTTTCCTAGCATATAAGTCAAGGCTCTTCTTCCCTGAAGGCTTACCCTTATATTGCTTACTCAGCCCTCCTTCAGTCTCATCCAGTCTGGTCCTGAATCCTCATCCAGGTGCAACTGAATGCAGAAACAGAGTTTGCCAGCCCTTTTGGTGTGCATTTTCTAGCTTGTCTTTCTCGTAGCTATTGTATCTATACACAACTGATTTAAAAAAAAAACTAATGTATTTGGCTTTATTGATGTTAAACAATTTAGAATATATTTTTCTTTTTGTAGAAAAAATAAGTGATGGGAATGTGTTAATCTGTGTGACAGCCACAGAAACACCCACTATCCATGTATTTATAGAAAGTCTCCAGAGATAATTTTTAACCGAATATCTCTCTTCCGAACCCCCTGCTTTGTCTACTAGACAAACAGGGATTCTTTATTCAAAGTATATCATAAACTTGTACTTCTACACCTTATACAGTTATATAGATTTGTAATAGCAACAAGAATTGACATTACATAATTATTCAACTCCATTCCCTTTGTATTTCTATTTTTCTAGTTCCCCTATCGAATTGTTTCAGAAATTCCTGAAAACCTACATTAAAAATTTACACAACCAATTTAGTGTCTTCTACCCTCTTTCCTAAATTAAGCCCTTAACCTAAAAAGGACAAATGGATGTGTGCAACTAAGCACATTGGTAGTGACGTTAGTTTTAGTGTAACTACTCAGGCACATAAAGTTATGCATATTTTTCAATACTTTGCTGAAGCATGGCCTTCTTGCCTTACCACTAGGAATAATCAAAGATTTGCTACTTAATGTTTTCCGTTATTTTAAGAAAAATAAAATATTTAAAGCCATTCTACCATTATGGTGAGAACCATGATCCATGAGCTAGTCATCACTTGCCTGACTACTGACTAGTGGTTCCTCACTAGCTTCTCCAATTCTCAAACCCTCCTGTCAAGTCAGATAAGTGTAATGAAAATACCCTTTCCATACACCACCCTAAACACCTCCTCTGACCCTTGAAGTGGTATCTGATTACTTCCTGCATCCAAGTCATACTACCCATTTTCACCCTCAAGGCTGTGCCGCAATTACAGCTCCTCTCTCATTCCACCTTCTACCCTGTGATCTGTCAATGCAGTACACCTTGACAGTGTCTTTACCCTTTCGCTGAACCAGAAGCTTCCTCTCTTTCCTGGAATATCTCTCCTGAATGTCTAAAATGTCTATACCCTGTTGCCTTGTCTACCTCTTCATTCCAGGGTTCACTACTTTCAGTGACCCTGCCACTGCTGTAAGTTCCACCAAATACATCTTCACTGTGTTTTACCAATACTGCTGCAATCCACTTATGTTCTGTACTGAGCCTGGATATAATTATATTTCAGTATGAGCAATAGATTCAGCAAAGGAAAGTTTACTTTTATTTTAATACAACTTGAGGTTTCCCCAGGTTGGCTTGCTATAATCAAGTGGAGACCTTTTGGGAAAGTTAATTCCTGTTTTTATTATTTTATAAATCATTTTGGATTGATCAGATTGTTTCAATTGAATTTTGACTTTTCTAGTAGCATATTATGGTATAAAATATAATGCAAAATAAAAAAGTTAAAGGCTTTAAAACCCAAAATGTTTTGGTGTGTAAAGGTTGGACTGGGAGGATATTTTGACATAGTCAGAACTATTTTGTGCTTTCAGGGACTAGAGAACTAAAAATTAATGATTTTTTTTCCAGTTTTTGGATTTTTGATGAAAGCAAACAATTTCCATGGAAATTTTCATTTATTTCTTCACAAAATGTTTTGACTAAATTCAGCCAGTGCAAAAGGATACTTGTTGTTCATAAAACACTGAAATCTATATGATCAAAATCAAGTTAGAAACATTAATTTTATTTTCGTCTAAAGTAATTCTCTGATTTTGGTGTTATGTCACATAATTCTTTGGCCAGCTTATCATACTATTTTGCTGAATATTTGTTTCAGTGAATAATTTGTAGTATCTCTTCTTCCTATTTCTTTAAACAATTGCTATTGGACTACCAGAGGCAAGATGTTCCCTCTTTATGTGATTAGTGCTTGCAATTGACTACCAAATACAAAGCGTTTGGGAAAATTCAATCATTTCCCATTAGTTTGTGAACAGTCTAACTTTTTTGCCACAAAGACTGAATTACAATGATCTTTAATAAATTCTTTTCTAATCAAGAAAATATAATCCTTTTTGCAATTTTTCATACAGCCAGTAAAATTTCAGAATACTAGGCCTGTCATAAGAAAGAAAATATATCAGTAGTATATTATTTTCAGCATGGAGATATACATGCTGGGTAGATCATCTCTATCTTCCTCATTTTTCTCTTTGATAAGATTTTGGACAAGATCAGTACAAAATAATTCCATGTATGTGACACTGAGTTTTTGAATGAATAATTAACCTAGCTCACAAACACATTACAGTTTTATTTGAGTGTAATTTAAAAGTATCATAGTATGAAGGGTCTTTATTGTCAAAATTTCTCTGTGAAAGCAATGTATTAAAAAGAGAGTTTCATTTCTACTTGTGTAATCCAGTTAGAGTACTGGAATAGGAACATATAATGAACAAGAAAAGAATTTTAAGGAGACTAAAGTTGCCATATAAACTACAGAAGAAACTAGAATTGGGATTTGGTCATGAAGATAATAGATGGAAAAACTGTCTAGTAGCACTTTAAAGACTAACACAATGGCCATGTCTACACTTAGGAAAAACTTTGAAATGGCCATGCTAATGGCCAAATCGAAGAATACTAATGAGGCACCTCATTAGCATGCCGCTGGCCATGGCACTTCAAAGTGCCGCGTTTCGCTCACCTGCGGCTCGTCTACACAGGTGTCCTTTTCAAAAGGACCCTGCAAATATCAAAATGCCCTTATTCTTATCAGCTCTACTGTGTTTTGCAATTTATTCCTGTGTATTTAATTTTCAAACTTCATAGATATAAACAAAATGATTTTTTTTGCAATAGCTTCAATGAGGCACAGAATTTGAAAGCTATTATTTGTCCCTTGCTGAAGAGGTTACAAACACTGAACATCTTTATTTAGAAACTACAGCTTCTACTAACATTAATTACTTTTTCTCCCTCTGTGATTTTCAAAGTCAGATGGCTTCAAATTCAAATAAGGGATGGCTGATAGTAAATCTAATAATTTTCCATTGCCTCCTGCGTAATAAGTGCATAGTTAATAAACAAAGGTGGCTTCTACGTTAAGAAGATATATTGATATGTTAATATGACTTTTTTATTTATTTGAGGGGTATAACTCCTTAGATTATTATTGCTTACTCTGGTTGTTTACTCACTCTTCAGTCTGTTTGCTATCTGAACAAATACACAAAAAGAAAAATATAGAATGCCTTGACAAATAGAAAGAAATACAAACAGCTGGGTTGGGCTCCAATAAACTCCTCAGAAGCCTTAGTTGTCTTAGGCACATTACAAGATTCAATTTATATTTTAATACCAATGGGGTTGTGTGACACATTTTTCAGGGCTCAAAGCTGGAGTATATTGGGGTAAAATGTTTTGCTCTCAGTTTTTGGTCATTGTCTTAATAAGGAGATTAAGGAAAACCCCTCTGGGATCACCCTGATGTCAGCAGTATGGTATATGAACCTGTGATATTCAGACAGCTAAAGTTGGCCATGTCATGGAAACTGAGACACAGGAAGAGTACACAGAACTTCTTCAACACTGGGTGTGTATATTTAGATGATCTTTCATTTGATTCAACATGACCAGAATTTCTTAGCCTGTTCCTGAAATCATGTCAACGGAGTACTTAATATATTTTTTATTATTCCTCTTTCAATTTTACTTTATTTTAATGAATGTAAAACTGCTGGGTTTAACACTATCAAATGCCTGCAAGCATTGAGGATATTTAAGTTTGACTGTGATTAGGAAAAAAATCTTTCTAAAGAAGTCCTGTTCATCAATGTATGGATTCTTTCCTCAAGTAAGAATCAGTAGTTGCAAGAGAGCTACGGTTATGCTACCATGATCTGTTGACAGAAGTCACTGTTGGAAGACAAGTAGCAGAGAGATAGCCATGTTAGGCTGAATCCACACTTCTCCTTACTGTTAGAAGAGATTCCCCAACTAAACTTCTAGTGACAGAGTGTGGTTACACACAAAAGCCAATGGGAAGAGCACTCCACTCCGTTGACACAGAGGACAGACTGCCCGACTGCTTTCTCAACAAAACAGGCACCCAGAAGCACAGCAGGCAGGGCTGCCCATTGTTCTGGATACCCTGTCTGTCAAGAAAAGGCCCCCACCAGAGAGTCCACACAGCTTTTTTGTTGACAGAGTCTGTTGACAGCAACTTCACACCTCATGGTTGAGAGGCAGAACACTGCCAGCAAAAGTGCTGAGTTTTGTCAACAAACTGTGGACAAAACATATTTTGTGTGTGGATGTTCCACCAGTTTGGTTGACAAAACCAGGGTTTTGCTGGCAAAACTCACAAGTGTAACTGTAGGCCCAGGGTTTCCAGCAGAGTGACAAGAGTCCAGTTTATTGACCGGAGTCCAGTCCAGTCTGTTTGAAAGGCAAAAGCTGAAGTGAAAATTTCGGAGAACTCCCATGACCACTGGGTCTCCAAACCATTATGGTTTCATTTCATTTAACATTAAATATGGGAATAGAAACAAATGGGAAAATATGCTATGCCATTTTTTAAAAAACGGCTCCTGAAGTGAATGCACAAAATATGCAGCTGCATAGCTCCCTGTTTGTGCTCATAGTCTGATATTTAACATGTCCAATTTTAGTGCATAAAGTCCTAAAGGCTTTTTCACATTGGTATTACTGGCAGGAAGTATGGTTTCTGAGGTGGAAAAACACATTTGAAAGAGATTTTTAAATTATGATTCTTAAAGATTCTCCTTGCACTATGACTGTAATTATGGCATTCAAGTTATATCAAGTCTAAGACCTGCAAGCACTCCTGCATGGGTATCTTTACACATGTGATTCCGCTCAGTAATATCGTTGATGTCTTTGGCACTTGGGTACGTGCAGAAAGTTGAGCAACTACTTTAACAGGTTTCTTGATTTGGAAATTTTCTGTTTGTGTAACTTTCTGTTCATCTCTGAGATAGAATATATGTTTCTGTGTACTTTATATTATATTCATAAACAAGTCCATTTATTTTTAATATATCCAATCATCAATATTGACTAAGCTCAGAAAACAGACCTTTTAGAAAACAGGAGAAAAATATCTTTGGTAAGGTTATAAAACTGCTGCTGTAGCTGCAAGAATGATATTGTCTATAGTTTTTATTTATTCAATTGGTCACAAATAATCAATAGATCAATTCCAAAATTACTTTTTTTTCAGTTCTTGCATACTGTGAAATCACAACCCACCAGCATGGATTTCCTTAACCAAGCACTTAACTTTCATGTGACCAAAGAAAGGTTTTTAGGAGGTGCTATGAGATTAAAGCTTATAATCTAACCACCTTACAAGACAGTTCCTTTCTCAGTAGCAACTCAGAGATGCTCTTCACATCCATTAGCCCAATCATGAGAGACTGGAGCAGGTGTATCTATTGAAGTCTGAGGTTATGAAACCAACTTATTTTTTCAGTTCTTGCTCAGCTGTCTTCTTCTGCGTGCAAAGCTTCCTAACTTGTCTGTTTCAGCATTGAGATACACAAATGTATTATACTGGTGTCCAGGTCTAAGGGTTGCACAAGCAAAAATGATAATTTTTAAGATGTAGATTCAGAATAGCACCTATTTCAAAACAGCTGCTGTTAAGACAGGGAATAGAGCCTATTTTGAAATAAGCCATAGTGCATCAGTGGTTCTATTTTGAAATAAAGTCGAGGGCTGCAGCTACACTACATTCCCCTTCTGGAGGAGGCATGCAAATGAGGAAGATCAAAATGCAAATGAAGTGTTGAGTTGCAAATTTCATGCCTCATTTGCATAATCTCTTCCAATCACATTTCTGGAAGAGAGTTTTCTGGAAGCAACAACAGCCACGTAGAGGGGGTTCCTTTGAAAACAAACCCTATTTTCGAAGGAACCCTTCTTCCTATTTTGTTTAAGAAAAAAGGGTTCTTTTGAAAACAGTGTTTTTTTTCTGAAGGAACCTCATCTACACAGCTGTTTTATGCTTCCAGAAAAATCTCTCCTGGAAAAGTGATTGGAAGAGATTATGCAAGCGAGACTCAAGATTTCTAAATCAGGGCTTCATTTGTGGTTTCGATCTCCCTCATCTGCATTCCTCCTCTGAAAGGGAGATATAGGCTGTGTCTACACGTGCCCCAAACTTCGAAATGGCCATGCAAATGGCCATTTCGAAGTTTACTAATGAAGCGCTGAAATGCATATTCAGCGCTTCATTAGGATGCGGGCGGCAGCGGCGCTTCGAAATTGACGAGCCTTGCCACCGCGCGGCGCGTCCAGACGGGGCTCCTTTTCGAAAGGACGCCACCTTCTTCGAAGTCCCCTTATTCCCATGAGCTCTATAAATACAAAATGATAACTATTATGGTCCTTCCACAAATACAACTACCAGACAGTGGGAATATCACATTAGAGAGACAGACATGGGTTTATTTTTGAAAACAGGGATAAGCTTCAAACCCTGTGCAGATTTATGGTTGTACTGTAGTTAATTAGATTCTTAGTGCCAATAATTTATCAGTTACTTTAAGATGCATTATTCACACTTTAACATATTTTAGGTGATTTCTTTATATAAAGTAGCCAGATGAATGTTATGTTTGAGCGAATACAGTCACCTGAGAAATAATTGCACAATAGTTGTTTATAAGAGTCATTACCCTGTAAAGTTTTAACTCTGGAAAAATAAAACTACAAATGAAAACGTCTGCTGTCTGAGCATGTTGATTATTATTGAGGAAAGGTTTTCAGAAAGCAATTTTTCTGATAAAGTAACTAGAGCATCTCAAAAGCTGTATTCAAAATATGATTTTATTAGAAGCTGACAAATAGATCAATACATGTCTTGTGAAATGCTTTCAGACTGGGCAACCAAATCAGTTACTGTGCAGCAAGCTTTTTCAAATGTCAAAAATATTATTTCAATGTTTGTTTATAGCAATCTATAACATAGAATCATAGAAAAAGCTGTACCAGATGAGTGATCTAATTAATATACTATCCTGGCTTTGATAATGTCCAATTCCAGATGCTTTACAGAAAGGTTTAAAAACAAAGTGAAAACAGCATACTGGGCAATTATGGGATAAATAGCTCAGAGCAAAAAGAATGTTCTAAACCTTAAGGTAGTGATTGACTTATCTAAGTATGAAGGTTTATATCCATAATAAACTTTTGGTGTATACCTGTCTAATACAATCGGATGTTATTAAGGGCCCAATTTTCATTTACACTAAGGCTAGTTTTCAAACCACTCTGGAAACATAAAGGGCATTAAACTGAGTGCCAATGTAATTTATGTCCACTTTACAATCCATTTACACTGCCACAGTGGTGCAAGGGAGCCTTTATATAAATGAGAATCAGATACATAAATATAACTAATGTGTTCTAAATTCTGCTAAGTTCTTAGCCTCAGATATCTAGTATCAAAGAGTTCCATAAATAAATTGTGTAATTTTTTAAATGCAGTATCAGTTTAGAATTTTTATCTCTCATATTCACTGAATGTCCCATTATTCCTGTATTCTGAAAGTGACTAAAGCCAAGTACCTAATTTACTTTTTCAATACCATTCATAACTTAGTATATATCTGTCATATTAGCTTATATCCCTATTCCTTAAAAAATAAACAGAGCCAATTTTATAGCTTCTCTTTATAAAGAAGTCGTTCCATCTCTCTAATTCTAAACCTGTTTCAGAAAGATATAGTAAAACAATTAAACTTGATATATCAGCTGAATTCATATAATTCATTTGCATGGTCTCATGGTATGTTCAACATTATTTTTATTCCATTCTTACATCCATGCTTTATTGAGCACAATTACATGTAAACTGAGTACAATTTTTCACTGAGCTGCCCACAAGGATGTCAAAATCTTTTTTCCTGAGAAGATACAATAATTTGAGAATGCAGATATATATATGAATATATATTATTTCCTCCAAATGCCATTGACCTTGCATGTGACAAAAATCATAGAATCATAGAATCAGAGAAGAGTAGGACTGGAAGGGACCTTGAGAGGCCATCGAGTCCAGCCCCCTGCCCTCATGGCAGGACCAACCATTTTCTAGACCATCCCTGAAAGTCATCCATCTAACCTCTTCTTAAATATCTCCAGTGATGGAGATTCTACTACCTCCCTTGGCAATTCATTCCAGTGTTTGATCACCCTGACAGTTAGGAACTTTTTCCTCATGTCCAACCTGAACCTCCCCTGCTGCAGTTTCAGTCCATTGCCTCTTGTTCTATCCTCAGAGGCAAGGAAGAACAAGTTCCCTCCCTCTGCCTTATGACACCCTTTTAGATACCTGAAAACTGCTATCATGTCCCCCCTCAATCTTCTCTTTTCCAAACTAAACAAGCCCAATTCTTTCAGCCTTTCTTCATAGGTCATGTTCTCTAGACCTTTGATCATTCTCGTTGCTCTTCTTTGGACCCTCTCCAATTTCTCCACATCCTTCAACTGCGGTGCCCAGAACTGGATACAATACTTCAGCTGAGGCCTAACCAGCACAGAGTAGAGCAGGAAAATGACTTCTCATGTTTTGGTCACGACACACCTGTTAATGCATCCTAGAATCATGTTTGCTTTTTTTTGCAACAGCATCACACTGTTGACTCATATTTAGCTTGTGGTCCACTATAACCCCTAGATCCTAGATGAAAATGAATTTCATCTTCAATCATTTTGTACTAGGCTTTGTTACATTCCACATGGTCTTCTCAATGCACAACTACCCTAAATAGTTCTTTAAGATGCATACTGAATATTATTTAAAAAAATTAGTCCTAATACAAATTTTGGGATCCCTCATTATTAACTTGAATTAACCAAAGAAAAAATTGAAGGAAATAAATAAACTTTTTTTTGGTGTAATTTTCCAAGACAATTGTTTCTCAATGAAAATTTTAATTACTTTTAAAATGTTTAAAATTGTACTTTTTTTCTTGTTTCAGTGAAGACTCTAGGTAAGAGCCCAAAATGTACGTCTTTCAATGAAGGAAAAACTGCTTGCAGGAGGGTTTGATAGAGAGTTTTCAAACCAGACATCTGGTTAAGCTGGGTTTCAGTGAGACCCAAGGAGCTGTTGAACATGATTATTTCACTTGAAATAAATGTGCAGAACCTCACGTGCTGTAGGCAACTTAATAGATTATAAAGATCAATTTGCAAGCAGCAAAGGCTATTCTGGTGAGTTACACATCATCTCAAAGGAAGCATGATGTTATAAGTGCACATGACACGTCTGGTATATGTAACTCACGACGTGATTGAAAACTGGAATCTTTATAATGTAATCATGGAACGAGGCACATGTGCCAACACAGGGAAAATGTGTTTTGCATCAGTCTGAGCTGCCACTTCCCATTTTGCTATATTTTGGGTTTACTTCTGATTTCAGTTACATAAATATAACTTCTGTTTAAATCAGTGGGAGTTACATTTGTATAACTGAGGGCAGTGATGGACATTTTCTTATCGGCTACATGTTTTGTTGACAAAACCCGCAGAGTGTCCACATTACCAAGGTGTTCTGTCAACAGTAAATCAACAGAAATGGGACTTTTGTCAACAGCATTATCCTACTCACCGCAAGGAGGAATGTCTCTTTTGACAGATCTGTCGGCAGAATGCTAGTGTCAGCATTCTGGGGGGCCTTCTGTTAACAGGAAAGGCTTCCAGGGTGCCGTGCAGTGGCCCCAGGGGAGAACCTGTCCACAGCATGTGGAGCTCTATGGTCCTTGCCTCCAGCCATACTTAAAGCAGCAAGGAGCCCGGGAAATCCTGTGGCAAGAAACTGAGAGCTTTGGAGCACTGCAGCAACATGCTGCCTCTCCCCACACCCTCAGAGCCACTCCTTCTAGCAGAGCCTTCACAGACAGCAAAAAGCCAAGCCCCTGGCAACCCCTGTGGCTCTTCAAGGTTGCAGCCAGAGGGGTCACAGGATCCACTCTGGGGCATGAAGCATCAAGTCTCCTCCTAGCCCAGGGCCAAGGTCCAGGCCTTGTTGGACTTGTGGGGCAAGGAAGAGACCCTCCTTGACCCCAAAGCCAAGCACCCCAATGCCCCTGTGTATGCCTGGCTGGCCATCAGAATTTTTAATGTTTTGTCACAGAATGCCTTCAGGAGTAAATGACAACAAATGAGAAGCAAGGGCTTTTGAAGGCTGAGGGTCCTTTCAAAAGACCCCTGTCTACACAGGTGGTGTGCATTTCAAAAGTGGTACTTTTGAAATGCGTGTGGCCACCATTATGCTAATAAGGCACTGCATATTCATGGCACCGCCTCATTAGCATCTGCTGAAGTGGCTCATTACCATGCCCCTTGCAAAAGGCAGGAGCTAGTATAGCCACAGCCCCCAATACTATTGTAATAGGCATCATAGAAATGCCTTTAAATCAACAATTGGTAGAAAAAGGGATTAAATTTTATGCCTGCCAATTAAAAGAAACATTGACAGTATTTCTTTGAAGACAAGCATAGTGGTTCTTACGTGCAGTTACACATTTTGTTCCTGTATGTTCTTATTTAATGTTGCCATTCACTGCAAATACCCTTTGATGTTAATGTCTCTTGCAGATTTTAGAAGCACTGAAATCAGTTCATGTCTGCTGTTATTTTCGTCTCCAGTCATCTAACTCTGAGCTGAAGAGGTAGATTTCTCAATAACTGACCTATTGATGCACACTGCATTGAAATGTAAACAGAATACAGTAAAATCCACTGGGTTATTGCAGAGAAGTCAATTAATCAGTAAAGATTTGTTATAGCAGAATCCAGAAGACCATTGCACAAAAGTCCATTAATCAGTTCAGTAATACCCTCGGAGTTATACATTTCTATACAAATGCTTTCACTTTACTGGACACATTTCATTTAAAACCCTCAAAGCTGATTACAAATAATTTATTGTTGTAAGATACATTTCATGCAGAAAACTAACTATTGTATTCCTTCTAAACAGATGGGGAAACTGTAGGTTTCCATAACAGTCTGAGCCTTCTGATTACTTAGAAGGTATTCTGTACCTTTTTAATTGAGGGTCATAAGTACCATAGTTGAGCATGAAATCATGTAAATTTAAAACGAACTTTCTGACTTATCAGCTGTGTCCACACTAGCTGGCTACTTCCAAGTAGCCAGCACAATGTCGAAATAGCATGCACCGCGTCAACATGTGCCGTGCACTACTTCGATGTTGAAATTCACGTTAGGCAGTGAGACATCGAAATCGCTATTCCTATCCGAAGACAGGAATAGTGCCCTATGTCAACGTTAAATGTTGAAGTGGGGCATGTGTAGATGATCCGCGTACCACTACTTTGAAATAGCGGGGTCCTTCCTGGTGGCAATCAGCTGAGAGGTTGAGACGTGCTGTTCAGCCCCTGCAGGGCTCTATGATCACCACACACAACAGCCCTTAAAGCACCATGCACCCAGATTTCCTGTGGCAGGAAGCTGAGAACGTGCAAGCAGCAACACATGCATATGCTAGCCCTGCACGCCCTCCAGAGACCCCAGACTTCCCAACCAGCACCATGCCATCCAGCCAGTCCTCTGACCTCCACCAGGACTCCAGCCCTGGGGGGACCCCAGGCCTCCCAGCAGCCAAACGGGTGGCCAAAAAGGGGTGGGGCCCCTCCTGGTTGGAGGCCGAGCTCCGAGAGCTGCTGGGGCTCTGAGGTGAAGAGGAGGTGCTCCTTGTGATGGGGAGCAAGCTGCAGAATGCAGAAGCATTTGACCGACTGGCTGAGGGCCTGGCCGCACGGGGTCACCCTGCACACACTCCGGATCATGTCCACAGCAAGGTGAAGGAGTTGCGGCAGGGTTATGTCCGGCCCTGGGATTTGGCCAGCCAGCCTGGGGCCACCCCCAATCACTTACCCCTATTACAGGGAGGTCAGGGCCATCCTGGGCTCCTGGGACACCTCCCCCCGGAAACACTGGACACCGCAGCCGACGAGTCCCAGCAGGCCTTCGAGCCAGAGGCCAGCCCAGAGGCCAGTCCCACACCCCAGGGCCAACCTCAGGGGCCCACCAGCCCTCATAGACCTCCCCTCCCGGAGCACCAGCCACGCGGCCACCCTCCAGGGTTCCCCTGACTGCAGCAGTGGACAATCAGGTACATACCCCACAGGGCACACACCCACGGGCCACAGGATGGGGACACCAGACACAACCTGTGGGGGACCCACACTCCCCCAGCAGACCACAACCCTTAACTATCCAGCCACAGCATGGTCACAGGACAGTGGCATGGCCATCAGCACCCGTCAGTACCCACACCCATGGACAGCACTGTGCCCTAACCTCAGGGGCATGGGGACCATGCAATGGGGACACACAACAGGGACACCACACCCATTGGCGGGGTCGGAGACCCAGCACCCAAGGGGGGATGGGGGGGACGGGCCACAGGGCAGGGCACAGTACCAACAGCCTTCCCCTCTCTCTCTCCCCCTTTCCGCAGCTGCACCATCTGAGGCCCCAGACAGCCAGGCACCCGCCGTAGCTCCCGAGAGCCCACTGGAGGTCAGGCACCGCCATTGCCGAGGAACACTGCCAAGGCCAGGATGGGCACACTACCGCCGGTGGCAGGCAGTGTTGGCCAAGGAGAGGCTGCAGTTTGACCACATGGAGTCCATCTGGGGTAGGGCAGCATGATAGGAATTCATGGGGGTCTTCCGGGACACAGCCAGGTCCTTCTGGGAGGCTGTGGCCTGGCTCCCGCCTGCCACTGCCCCCCTGCTGCTCTCCCTGCTGCTCCACCTGATGCCCCCCCTGCCACCCCACCTGCCTTGCCTGCCACCCCCCCTCCTTGCTTGCTGCCCTGCCGGCCTCACCTGCTGCCACGTCTGTCAGCCCCCCCAAGACTGGAGCCCACTGGGGCTGAAGACCAGCCGGTCCCCCTAGCTCCCAGCCTGCCTCACCAGGGACCCTGAGATCCAAATCTGCCAGGGGTCGCACCCCTCTACCCCCACCTTGGATTGATGCCTGAAAGTATTTTTTGAGATTTTTTGACAACTTGATAGTGAGAAATTCCTCTAGTGTAGTGTAAATCTAATGTACATCTTGAGAAAGGCAAACATCAGACCTTAACTTGTTGCCACTACATGTGAGTTTAATCTACACTGATGTTCTAACAGGAATTGCTACTGTTGATTGTTTAGTAAACATCTGTGCATGTGATACATATGATAACCTATGCCTACTGCAAGGTTAGGCACAGATTGGAAAAGACATGACTGCACTGTGGAAGACTGGTGGATCCCCTGAATGTTATAGTCATCTGTTTATGCTGAGGAGTGAGCAGACTTAAAAATCACCTGTGTTATCATGCTTCTAGGTTGATATTGGATTTTGCAATGGAATACGTCTGTCTTGTGCTCTGTCGTATTGCAGTTCCCTGACACTATAGCTAATATAAATTTTGGACAACTTATTAGTTACCTGGAAATGTGAGGCAATGCAATTTTTTTTTCTTTTTGAAGCTCTGAGCATCAGGTGCTTAGTAGAAGAAGATCTGTGAGAACAGGTGAAGATCATTATTACCTCTATGCAATTATGAGAGCAGAATCACTTAGCAAATGAAGCCTTAGAATTGTACTCCTCCGCTTTCTTAGAAAATAGTTCAATAATGTGAGATAGCCCCAGATAGTTATTTGAGAGTTGTGAGACTAGGATATATGAGTGAGCAGAAAAGACAATCTCGTGTTTCAAGCATTAGCCTGGGACACAAGAGAGACAAGTTAAATTTTGTGCTCTGCCATAAATTTCTTGCTTAGTTTTGGGCAATTCTCTTAATCTTTCCATGCATCATCACCAAAATGGGGACCCTGCCTGTCTGAGGATGTAATGAAACCTTGTTACAGGTAGAGTGAAAACCTCTTTGAAGTTTATGTCCTCAATTTAAAATGTAAGAGATAGTTAAGGCACCATGTTTATAAGGGTGTTGTGAGGGGGTCAACAAGCATGTGGATAAGGGAAATCCAGTGGCTACAATGTACTTAGATTTCTGGAAAGCCTTTCACAAGTTTTTTTTAAATAAATAATTGGAGATAGACATCTCCTGGAACTGGAAAGTATTGAGGATGTGAGTGACGTATGAATAAATTTGAATATTGATTAGGCCAAGTCAATCACACCAGAGCAATGGACTGAACTAAAACTGAGTCCTTACCAATGCTTCCAGGATTTTATTCCGCGACCCTGCTCGCCGTCTACGGTGGGTCTAATCACAACGGGGTTTTAGGGTGTGTGAACTGCGCTGCTGCGGTGTGTTTACCCAAGGAAGAAAATACAAACAAGATGTTAGGTTCAAACAGGGAGACAGGGTTTATTTTTAAAACTTAAAAGTATGAATTTTGGTAAGCTAAGTTGCACAAAATGTGTAAGCCCTTGTTTTTGTGTAATAGACACAGGATTTGAATACTATGGGTTATAGCCTTAAACAATAGGTAACTGCTGTAACAGCACTGCTATTTAATCCCTTAGCTACTTACTGTGCTTCTGGGACGGACCGTGCAGCCTTTGATGCGTGCTGTAAAATGGAAAGATTAACTTCAGAGCTGTATTGTATTTATTTATTTATTTTTGGATTTTCCTGAGGTTTACCAGGTCGCTTAACCCTTGGCCGACTACCGCGGGGAGCAGATCTTACTTAGAAAAAGAATTTGCCTGCGCTGAGCTAGGTCAATTTTTTAGTTAAATGGGTTGCCCTGCTGGCCAAGCAGGGGAGAGCCCAGTATATGCGGGGTTTCCTTTTGAGAGGTTTTCCCCTTAGTTAAGTGGAGGGGTTTTTCTAGTTAAAGGTTATTCCCTTAAAAAATGGTACTGCCTATTTTGACCACCTTGTTATGGTAGCCCTTTATTGCAGACCTTTATTACCCTTAAAGGGTTACTAAGAATACCAGGGTTTTTCCTTTATAGGGTTATTCCTGACGGCTCTACCCTCCTAAATAGGGGGGAGCTTATAGCTCTGGATTATAATAACAAAGCAGTTTACCTAACTACCCTTCTGTGTGCATGCAATAGTTTTAAGATAGACCAATAGCATTGGCCTCCTGTGCCTTTACAGAAAGACAAGGAATACAAAATATAAGGCGCAGATCATGGACTTGGGGAAGTTCCAATCCACCCTTTATTATAAAGCTATATAAAAACATTAACTGCTCACCTAATTATTTAACCCTAAACCCACACCATAAATACCTCCTTATTCCTGCTTTGTGATCCAGGCGCTGGGCCTGTAGTTTTCTTTGAGCTAGGAAGTTATGACCCTCACGGCGCGCTTGTACGGCAGCCGCGTTAGGTCAGATAGTAAAGGAGGAAGAAAAAGAGAGCCAGGAGGAAAAACCGGCTTGGTTAACAAAAACCTCCTGTGTTTTTAGGAACGACCGTGATATTTCAGACACCGGCCTGAGCTAAGGTCGGTGACTGGAAGGGCAGGGTCGCTGCTGCGGTTTTCCCGTGCAGGGCACCGTTGTTTAAGCGGTGCGGTCTGCCAGGCAAACCCTCCGGATAAAAGAACCGGAGCTTTACTAGTGATTTAGCTCTATGGAGACTGGAGTTCTTTTGGTCTTCAGGCTGGAGCTCTTCTGTTCTTCGACGGCCCACGGCGGCTAGAGAGCGATGACTGACACGCAGGTCAGCTTCGGCTCTTTCGCCAGCGATGTTTGGCTACAGGCTCAGTCCAGCTCTTAGCTCAGTCCTTCTGTAGTTTTCTTTTTTCTTCTGCTTTCCTCCAAGGTCTGGTCCGGAATGCCCCAAGCAGGGCTGCTCTCCTGAATATATGCAGCCTGGGTGGACCTGTTTGACAACCTCTGCCTGCTAGGTCCTCCTCAGTGCCACAATGTATCAAAGGGGCATTTGACTATTGCATATGGATAAGGATTTTAAATTAACCAATCAGTTTGAAACCTTTTAAACCATAACTTCATACATATTCATAGCCCGCCGAATATTAATTGCAACTGTCATTTTTTAACTGTCATTCTCCGGCGGCCATTTTGTGTTTCTAAAACTCCATTTTAACAGTGAATATGGTTTTTAATTTATCTAATTTTGATGTGGTTTGTGAGGGAAATATGTCATCACTGCTGGTAAAGCAGATTATAAGTTTAAAATGCTTAGCTTAAGAGCTATTTGGTCAGGATGCAGGGCAACCATACAGACACCACAGCTCATGGACAGGGACATATAAATCACCTCAGAAGAGGATATTTCTACAGAAAGGACTTTGTGTAGTCCAGTCCCTGGCCCTCTCAAGCACCATCCCTGACATCTATTTACCCCAATCCCTAAATGGCCCCCCCAAGGATTGAGCTCACATCTCTAGGCTTAGTAGGTCAATGTGCAAGCCACTGAGCTACCCCTCTCCCAAAGCCTCTTAAGTCAGCTAAGTTGTCATGGGCTATGAGAGAAGGTCCTCCTATAGATTGATTAAAAGACAGGAAACAAAGGGTGGGGATAAAGAGATAGTTTTCAGAATGGAGGGAGGTAACTAGTGGTGCCCCCAAAGTTCTGTACTGGGACCAAACTTATTCAATGATCTGTAGAAAGGGGTAAACCATGAGGTGGCAACATTTGTGGATAATAATAAACTGCTCAAAACAGTTAAGACCAAAGCAGACTGAAGAGCTTCAAAGGGAGCATACAAAACTAGGCGACTGGGCAACGAAATGGCAAATGAAATTTAATGTTGATAAATTCAAAGTAATGCACATTGGAAAATAATCTCAAATGGAGACTAATTTATCTACTACCACTCCAGAGAGAGATCTTGGGATCATTGTTTTTATTTCTCTGAAAACATCCACTCAGTGTGCAGCAGCTGTCAAAAAAACACAAACAGATGTTAAGAACCATTAGAAAGGAATAGAGAACAAGACAGAGAATATCTTACTGCCTCTGTATAAATCCATAACATTCCCACACTTTGAATACTGGTAAAGTTGCAGTCACTTCATTGGAAAAAAAGGATATCTTGCCATTGGAAAATATTTTGAAAAGGGCAACAAAAGTGACTAGGCATTTGGAATAGGTGTTATATTAAGAGAAATTAAAATGATTGCGACTTTTCAGGTTAGAAAAGAAAAGACTAAGGGGGAATGTAACAAAGGTCTATAAAATCATGACAGACATGGAGAAAGTGAACAAGGAAAATCTATTTACTTGTTCCCACAACACTAGAACTTAGGGTCACCAAATGAAATTAGTAAGTAGGAGGTTTAAAATAAACAAAAGGAAATATTTCTTCATGCAGCACATAGTCAACCTGTGGAACTCTCTGCCAGAGGATGTTGTGAACACCAGGTTTCTAACAGAGTTCAAAAAAGAACTAGATAAAGTCATGGAGGAGACATACATCAATACTTATTAGCCAGGATGGGTAAGGAATGTTGCCCCTTGACTCTGTTTTTCAGAGCTGGAAATGGATGACAGAGAAGGGATCACTTGATGATTACCTGTTCTGCTCACTCCCTTTGGGGCATCCAGCATTAGCCACTGTTGATAGAGAGGACACAGGGCTAGACGGACTTTTGGTCTGACCCAGTATGGCCATTCTTATGTTCTTATGTAAAAACAGGCCTCATAGAGTCTGCCCAGAAATTAGCACCATGTGAGAAGAGGATTCAATTGTGTATTTTGAACAGGTATTGTGACATGAGATAGAAACTGAGAAGAGCTATGAATGGAGAGAAAGAGAAAGGGAAACTCAAGAAAGCCAAGCAGAAATAACATGATCCTGAAGGAGCTTTTGGTTCTGCTGTTGGCTAAACAGGCTTTGGGACTGTAAGCTAAGAAACTGCTCCTTATGTTCTGGGTTCCTTCTGCATTCAAAGACACAGGATTTTGTATATTTCTTGGAAATAAACAAGATGGCATCAAAGAAAATAGCAGACTACATCCATTTGTACTTCTAACTGGAATAGCCCCACATCCCAAACTTTTCTGAGCAACTCAGATCAAAAAGGGGCAACACCACCTTAAATATTGGTAGTGGTTAATTACTATGGTAATGGGGGGCATATAAGAATGCAAGATAAAGAGATAATGTGAACCCATTTATGCTCTAATTAGTTGCTTTGTCCTGTGTAACTTCATCAGTGACAAAATCTAAGGGTAAAAGCAAGGACTTACTGACATGTTTCTCATACACAATTCAGAAATAGCCTTGGAAAGTTTCATTGACATTTTCTTTTTTTTAAGCAAACAGTTCTCTTCATTATGCTTTTTATCAAAATGTTAAAATTATATAAGTAGCAACCAAGAGTAAATAGTACAGTCACATTGAAAAAGAGGTAATTTAATGGGAAAAAATAGAACAAATATACTATATAAAAGCCACTTGTTTCAGAAAGCATAGCATAGTAAATGGAACAATATCTAAGAAAACTTATTTTTAGAATCTTCCCATCAAGGCTCTGGAAGGTCCCATTGGTCTCCCACAATGGACAGATGTGAACTGTCATATATACTATGATTATCCACTTTGTCACAAATCCGGCTCATTTTTCCTAGTCAGTGGGATTTATCTTGTGAATAAGGGAACAAGTTTGTCTCTCCACTATTATGTGCAATTTGGTAAGTGCTGATGACATGCATAGCAGTGCACAAGACAAAAAGAAAGACAGTGCCAGACTCATGAAACCTTCAGATTACAAACAGACACAAGGGAGGTAAGGAGACGCTGGGAGGATCTCAGTTTCTTGACTTAGAATCTTGAAAAGGGCCCACCTCCATGAACTTATCCTTAACCTTCTTCTTACTTTCTCTGAGGTTCCTGGAGCCTCCATCAGTTCTGGCATTCCCCAGTTCTTGTACAGTGAATGATCAGGCACCAAAACGCTTTGGCCTGATGTAACCTAGCCCTGTTTTAATAAACTGCTTTGTTATTTATACAGAAAGCGGAAAAGCTGTTCTGCATGTAACTCATTAATATTTACATACTCAGTCTTGCAGCACAGGAGTGTGGCTGATTCTCAAATAATATTTCAGCATAAACAAAAGCAAAAGAAAAAAAGTATTGTAATTGACAGAGCCCTGCATCAAGATCTCAGTGGAAGAAAGAATCTTACATTTCTTCAAGCAGAGCTGACGATGGGGTGCTGATGCAGGTCTTCCGCTCAACTTAGCAGTATTAATGCACCAACAAAAGGGTTATTAAATGCAACAAACTCAGGACTGCTCTGTGCAAAATAACACTCTGAGGTCATCTGAACTGTATTGCTTTCTATTTTGGCTTTTAACTCCTTGGAGAAAATATATCTCCCTTCCACCATGATGTGAGTATTCAATAAGTAAGTAATAAAACATATAAAGTAACCGTAACTAGAACAAAAGCAGGTCTGAAGTAAGACTATATTTCTCATTATATTTACAGTCAGGGACTGTTCCCACTGACCATGGAAGTTTTCTGTTATTTGGCTCTAGCTCCTGCTCCTTTAAACTGTGGACACATCAAAGTAAGATGGCACCAGACATATAGCTTTAGATACTTCATTGCATCAAAAAACATTGTACCAGTAAGTGCATTATATAAAACAAATTTTGAAGAGAGCTTTAAAATCCATTACTCTTCACTGTGTTTTAGCAAGTGTTGCATTTGTTACAGTTCTAAAACAAACAGTTACTTTGGAATGGGAGACACTTAAGAATTTGCATGTTACATGTCCTCTTCTTACTTTGTTTACCTCACAAAAACATTATTATTTGCACCCCTTCTGGCAATCAGCACTGAAGCCGGGGCTTAATTGGATGTGTCCTCTCACTAAGAAGTAGTCCCACTGGAACAGGTTTGTACTGTAGTGTTGAGAAGTTTACAGTATCTCTGCCTATGTACTTGTACTGCTGGATAAGTTGTGCAACTGACTCATTTTATCATCAAAAACTATGTTCCTTCTATCACTACAGAAAGAAATAAAAGAAAGAAATGTGTCTAACCCTGCTGTTGTTGAAGTGAATGACAAATTTTCTACTGATTTCAGTGGAAACAGGAAAGCCCTAAAAAAGCAATCAAAGACATTATTTGCTGAGGAGTGCCAGAGTCCTAAAATCATGGAATCTATTCTCACTGATTTAAAATATTGGATACATAACAGAACATTTAAAATTTATGTTCAATAATAATTTATTTGTTATGCTTTTGCCACTGCAAAAATACTATTTTACCACTCCAAGGAAGCAGGCACTCTCTTCCCTATGAAGTCAATGGACCATTAGGAGGAATCAAACACAGGAATGGCTCTGAGCATAAACACTAGACAAAGAACCAATTACAGTAACCGAATTATGGAGCGGAAGTGTTGTTAAAAATCCACATGGTTTTGTTAGTATGTAAGCTTACCACAGTCACTGACATTTGCCCTTCCCCTATGTGTTACTTTGTTTTGTTTTACCCTCATATGTCTTGTCTTTGATTATATTAAAAGCCTTTGAGGCATGAATGTTTTATTTTATGCTTGTATGGTGCCCTAGATTTTCAAGTGGTATAATATTATTAATGATAAACCACAACTTCCCACAAAGCTTTAGGAAAGGCTGCTTTGCAAGCCACCTAAACAAGGAGCTGCAGACACATCTGTATCCCCAGGATAACAGAGCATGGAATAGGCCTTCTGTGCATGCAATGGTTAGCCCTGTAACAGCTCTCATATGGGCTTGATCAGGCATCCATTTGAAGGCAATGGTAAAGGTCTCACTGAATTTCATGGAGCAAGCATGGGTCTGAATTCCCACAGGAATTTAAAATTGTCACAAGCTCTGCCATCTTCTGCAAGACACATTTTCTTGACCTTCCCTTCTATAACATAGATAGATGTCAAAACACTCCAAGATACTCTCTTCCCTATGGCACACACCAGACAGGATACTGGACTGGATGGACCTTAGGTCTCACCCAGTATGGCCATTCTTATGTTCTTATATATTTATGCATTTCCATTGTTATGACTTTCATCACCAAATCAGCTGAGTACCTATAGTAATTCTCTGTTGTATATTCTGAATTTTGGTTGATCAAAGGCAGTGGAAAATGGAAACAATTCTTTATATTTTGGACAACTAAATGGTAAATCAAGATTTACAACTTAATAGACGCGTCTACACGTGCACGGTACTTCGAAGTAGCGGCACTAACTTCGAAATAGTGCCCGTCGCGGCTACACGCGTCGGGCGCTATTTCGAAGTTAACTTCGACGTTAGGTGGCGAGACGTCAAAGTCACTAACCTCATGAGGGGATCAGAATAGCGCCCTACTTCGACGTTCAACGTCGAAGTAGGGACCGTTCAGACAAGCCGCGTCCCGCAACGTCGAAATTGCCGGGTCCTCCATGGCGGCCATCAGCTGGGGGGTTGAGAGACGCTCTCTCCAGCTCCTCAGCTCACTGGTGGCCGCATAGAGCAGCCCCTTAAAGGTCCCCTCCCCCTCCCTTCCTCTGCAGGAAGCTGAGGGAACATGCAGGCTGCAGCCTGCACACGCGGCCAGCCTGCACCACCCTCAGCCTCACACAGCTGCGATGGCTGGCCGGCAGCCACCCCAGCGCCCCCAGGGGACGCCCCCCAAGGGGAGCCAGGGCAGCCAGGCTGGCAAGCGGCAGCGAGGCCCCTCCTGGACGGAGGCCGAGCTGCGGGACCTGCTGGGGCTCTGGAGCGAGGAGGAGGTGCTCCAGGTAATGGGGAGCAAGAGGCGGAACGCGGATGCATTCGCTCGGCTGGCCGATGGCCTGGCTGCCTGGGGTCACCCTGCCCACACTCCTGACCACGTCAGGAGTAAGGTCAAGGAGCTGCAGCAGGGTTATTCCCGGGCCCGGGATGCGGCCAGCCGATCTGGGGCCGCCCCCGTCACTTGCCCCTTTTACAGGGAGCTCAGGGACATCCTGGGGTCCCGGCACACCTCCTCCCCTCCGGCCACCCTTGACACCTCGGCCAACGAGCCCCAGCAGGCCCTGCAGACGGAGTCCGCCCCGGAGGCAAGCCCCGCACTCGGGGGCGCCCCCCCGGAGGCCACCCCTGGGACATCGCGGCAGGAGGAGGAGGAGGAGGGGGGCTCCTCCTCCCCAGAATCTGGGCTGCAGATCCTCCTCCTGCCATCCCGGAGCAGCAGCAGGGCCTCCGCCCCCCGGGCATCTCCGGACCATGGGAGCGGACCAACAGGTAGGTACCCCCCTTTGGTGGACACCCCTGGGCTTGAGGGGCGGGGGTAATAGATATGTGTCCAGGGCCCCCCACATGCTCACATGGCCATGGCCCCAAGGACACCAGGGCCATGGCCCTCACAGCACTGCATCCATCAGCCCCTGCCCCCCCCACCCCACATGACAGTGCCATGCCCCATCCCCGGGCCAGGGGGGAGCGGAACCTCGAGGGGCCCCCGGGAGGAGGGGGTGGGACACCCCTCAGCAGCAGTATGTGATGGAGTGGGGGGAGTGCCAAAGGGAGACTCAGGCTACATATGAGCAACAAGAGCCGAATAGCTCCCAGGGGCAAAGGAGGATCCTGGGGCTACAGCTGGCAGGTGACACCTCTGCCCTGAACAAAGAGGAGGGAGGAGCCAAGCTGGCTTGGACTTGGGGGGCAAGGGTGGGGCCCACAGGTAGAGGCTAGGGGAAGGGAGAGCTGGAAGGCAGCCAGCCTGAGGAGGGGGAAAGCTGCATCCCAAAAGGGCACCCCTTGGGGTCTTCTCCCTACGACGGGTTGGAAGGACTGTCTCTTCCGACAGCTGGTGCTGTCACTCCTGGGAGAAACTGGGCATCTGTGGCCTAAGAAACCTCTCCTGCTGTCAGACCCTGCGGGGTGAAGTGAGAGTCGCTCCCACCAGGGGACGGGGTGCAGGGCAGGGGGACCCCTGAACCCCATCCATCACAGCAGCATCTCCCGGGGACAGGGATGGGGAAACTGCAGCACAGGGCTGGGGGGACAAAGGCCACGGCTCGGGGCCCACACTAATGCCTGTCTCCATTCTTCTTCCCCACCTCCTCTCCTGTGTCCTGCACCTGCACCATCAGAAGGACTGGAAGAGAGTGCCGGCGAGGCGTCAGTCGTCCCGGAGAGCCCTCCGGGACCATCGCTCCAGGCCAGCCCCTTGGCTGAGGACCGACCAGCCCCACGGCGGGCTAGACGGCGGACCCCGCGCCCCCAACCGCCGACAGCGACAGACCCCCAGCTGCTGGCCATCCACCGTTGGCAGCTGGAGGTCGCGGAGCAGCACCTCCAGCTGCAGGAGCGGGCGCTGGCCTGGCGCCAGGAGGCATGGGGGGCCTACATGGAGACATTTAACCACTTGGTGGACTACCTGGCCCCCCCATGCTGTGCCGGCCGCCACATCGCCCGCCCTGCCTCCTCCTGCAGCCCCACCACCAGCTGCTCCGCCCGTTACCGTCCCGTCCGCCGTCGCCCCGCCACCCTCCGGCGAGGGCCGGAGCGCCGAGGGACCCCTGGAGCCACCTGACACTCGCCGGCCACCGTACCTTCCGGTCCAGCCTGCTCCCACCCAGCCACGGACCAGGCTGCGACCGCGGCAGGGCTCCCAGCCGCCGACACCCGGTGCCGGGCTATAGGGGCGAGGGGCCCGGGACGTGGCCCCCCTCCTTGTATATAGTTGGACCCTGCTGTTTTCTGCCCCCGGTTTGCCCCGTCCCCCCCATGTAAATAGTTCTCCCCTTTATCCTCCCTGGTTTTCTTTTGATTATTGAGGACTGTTGTTTCTTTGTATTGTTTTATTTTTGTACATATTGCTTTTGTTCAACATGTTTGTACATAGTTTTTGGTTTTTGGTTCAAATATTTATTTACAGTTCCAAAAAAAAGGTTTGGAAAGAAAAAAAAAAGTTTAAGTTCAGCCACAAGTGCGTGCTGTCATTTGTCCAGGACAAGTGGGAGGGGGGTGCGGTGGGGTGCTCCATGGTGTAGGCGTTGGGGCAGGAGTGTGGTGGAGGAAGGGGCGGGCAGTAGGGGGCCTGGGCAGAGTTCACCCCGCGGCCTGTTCATCAAAGTGGGCCTGCAGGGGTCCACCTCCGCAGCCCAGCCCTGGAAAAAGGTGTCCCCCTTGCTCTCTACCAAATTGCGCAGGGTGCAGCAGGCACCCACAATCTGGGGGATGTTGTTGGGGCCTGCATCCAGGCGGGTCAGGAGACATCTCCAGTGTCCCTTCAGGCGGCCAAATGAGCGCTCTACCACCTGGCGCACGTGGTTCAGGCGCTGGTTGAAGCGCTCCTGGCTAGCGGAGAGATGGCCCGTGTAGGGGTGCATGAGCCACGGCCGGAGGAGGTAGGCCGCATCTGCGATGACGCTGGGGGATGTAGGTCCCCGCCTCCAGCCGGCGGCACAGGCCCGAGTTCCGGAAAACCCGGGTGTCGTGGGTGCTGCCAGGCCAGCCCACATAAATGTCCTGGAAACGTCCCCGGCTGTCCACCAAGGCCTGGAGGACAACAGAATGGTAGCCCTTTCGATTCAGGTATCATCCTCCACTGTGATGCGGGGCGCGGATGGGGATGTGAGTCCCATCCAGAGCCCCGAAGCAGTTGGGGAAGCCCAGGGTGGCAAAGGCAGTGATGGTGGCATCGGGGTCCTCCAGCCTCACGAGCCTGTGCAGGAGCAAGGCGTTGATGGCACGCACAACCTGCAGAGAAAGCACATGGGACAGCACCAATGAGGGGTGAGCAGGGTGTGCGTGGCCCTGCCCTGCCCTGCCCTGCCCTGCCGTGCCCTGGCCCCCCTGCCCTGCCCTGCCCTCCCCCCATGGGTTCGCTTACCTCCATGAAGACAGCCCCGACGGTGGCCTTGCCGACACCAAACTGCTGGCCCACGGATCGGTAGCTGTCGGGAGTGGCCAGCTTCCAGACAGCGATGCCGACCCGTTTCTGCACTGTGAGGGCACGCCTCATGGCGGTGTCCTGGTGCCTGAGTGCGGGGGTGAGCCACTGGCACAGCTCCAGGAATGTCTGCCGGCTCATCCTGAAGTTCCTGAGCCAGCGGTCGTCGTCCCACTCCCCAAGCACCAGCTGCTCCCACCAGTCGGTGCTGGTGGGGTAACTCCACAGCCGCCAGTGTGTGAGGCGGGGGGGGGGGGGCGGGGTGCTGCAGGGGTAGGGGTTGAGCCCTGCTGCCCTGGGGGCATCTCCTCCTCTGGGGCAAGGAAGTGCTCAGCTGCCTCCCGCATGGCACGGAGCAGGGCAAGCCCTGCTCCTGCCGGGAGGGCTGGGTGGACCTCTAGCTGCTGCTGCTGCTGCTGCTGCTGCTGCTGCTGGGGGTCCATAACTGCGGAGCCCGGGGTCTGTGTGCCTATGGCTCCTCAGACCGCGTGCTGTGCAGGCTGAGTGTGTCTGGGAGGGGCCCTTTAAGGCAGCGGCTTGCTGTTGCCCCGGAAGCGCTAGTCCACCCTGTGACCCTGTCTGCAGCTGTGCCTGGCATCCCTATTTCGATGTGTGCTACTTGAGCGTGTAGACGTTCCCTTGCTGCACCTATTTCGATGTTGGGCTGCACAACGTCGAAGTTGAACATCGAAGTTGTTGGCCCTGGAGGACGTGTAGATGCTATTCATCGAAATAGGCTATTTCGATGTCGCTACTTCGAAATTAGCTACTTCGATGTAGCGTGCACGTGTAGACGTAGCCAATATCTGGGTTAGAAAGGACAGAGAAACCTCAAAATGTGTAATGGTGGTTGGTCTGATTTCAATTTTTTTTCCTCAAGACAGAAACTTAGTGTCATACAGTATTATCAGGTTTTACAGCATCAAACCAACTAACAGAAAATAAATAATTAAATAATCATTAGTAGCTTTTGCAATGCACGGAACATTTATAACTGGGACAGATTTCTTGTAAAGTTTTGCCATTGTTGTCATTTAAGTGGAATTGAACAAAAGTTAGGCCCTTAGTAACACATTCTGGAGTTTATTTAAAAATACTCAGTAGGCCCTTGGTAACACATTCTGGAGTGTATTTAAAAATACTCAAATGACAGAGGAATTGTGAGAAATTTGATCAGATTCTAATCAATACCACAGGGATAGTAATATCTGTGCTCAATAATGAGTTTCATGGGAGAATAAATGTTAGTTAAGAATGGACTTTTCACACACTTTTCCCATGTGTAGAGAGTTTGTTATAAAAGTTTTCTCTAGGCAAATTCACTTCCCACAGCTGTTAATCTGCTCTGTTATAAAATTCTGAAAAATGAAATAGCTGGAAGCAAACTTTTGATAAACAATTTCACCTGATATGTGAATATGGGCCACCTAAAGAATACGTTAAGTAAGCGGCTTAGTGCTTTGGCCTTTCAAACACTAACATACTTTTTACTTTCCAATTATATGATTAATTTTTAATACACAAGTACTGTTTCCCTTCTGATACTGCCATAAAGTGAAAAATTATTAAAGCAAAATGAATTCAAAAATTCATAAAACCATAATTTTTAGCAGAGATGGTTCTGTGACAAGTCTTCAATTAAAAAAAAAAAACTAATCTAGGTACACTGCAAAACTAAGAGGGACATTACACAAATTGTTGAGTTTATTATTAATACAAGTACTGCTGTTGAATAAACTCTTCAGGGAACTCGCTGGAAAGAAAAAAAGTCAGTCATGTACAACGTTATAAAAAACTAAATAGAGTAAAGTCTGGCCATTTAACATTTCCCTTGGGGGCTTCATCTAAAGCTCTTTCAAGTCAGTAGGAACCTTTCCATTGACTCTGATGGGTTTTTGATCAGGAACTTAAACAGCAATGCTACTCAGAAAATTGGCTTTACAGAAATGATACCCAATTATTTGACACATCTGCTCCAAGTGTGTATTTCACAGCCATAATGGTATTTACTAACATTAATAACCCAAACCAATAATTCACAGAGCTAAGAGAGAGAGAGCTGAATTCCATTACTTTGTGTGCATCATTACCAGAACTGTTTAATCATTTCTAATCCTTTGCACATATCCATTACAGTCAATTTGTGAAGAAAATGAGGTTGCACACATGCAGATCTGGGCAGAACCTGGTCCCCATACCATTTTTTACAGATGTGAGGAAAAGACAGACTTTCAAGACTGAATCTGAAATAAAAATGCACATTTTCTTGTGAACTGAGTGCATTTGATATGTGATTCAAAGGAAGATAATATGCATGGAGCTCTATTACAGTCATTGTACCAAGTCACTTTTCAGATAAGAATCACATCTAAATTTATACCTCACACTTAGAAAAAAGGAAGCACAAGGAGACTCATACTCTTTTTGTAAAGCAGAAACTTCCAAGAGAAATAGGATTGGTGGGAGCTTTTCTACTGGATCTGGACAACAAGAAAATATGCTACTGCAAAAATGAAGTCCAGATTTCAAGATATAAAGGGCTCGGGACTCAATCCCTTCAAATTCCCATTTACTGATCACAAATTGAAGATTCCCATTTAGCATAGATTAAACCAGCTGGGAGTCAGTTTAGGAAGGGAAATTATAAGGTAGAAGAAAGTCAGTAATTCTATCTTTCCTCTTCAGCTACACTGAAACTAGCCCAAAGTCTAGAGATTAACGTTTTTTCAGCTTTCTACATATGTGTACACATGGATGTGTGCACAAAGAATGTCTCTTTTTAATTAGAAATTTTTTCATGTTTTTGTTTTAATAACCCATTTGGAGTTAAAATAGGAAAACAAAAACAATTAACTCCTTTCTTCTCTCTTTTTCCCCCTCTTTTTATGCTTTTGGATTTTTTGGTTTATTACTTTTCTTCATGCCCCTCCCCTTATATTTTTCCATCGTGAAATGGATAAAGAGAAGAGCATAAACCAAAATACTTTTTTTAAGCCTGAAGACAGAAGATGACTTTTGCATTCTGTATGATGTATGCTGTTCTAGCCATCTCAGTTCCAAAATATTAGAGAACTAAGGTTTACGAGGTTTTATCTTTTATTGAGCCAACTTTTGCTACTGAGAGAGAAACTTTTTAGCTTACACACATCTCCTCTTCAGGTATGGAAAACTAACTGCGGGCACGTCTACACTCAAAAATTAAATTGACCAAAGTTTCATTGATGTACAGCTGTCACAGTGTTTGAATGGCTTTTGCAAGTCCACACCACACTTCTTGTGGCAGAGGTCATGTTGCACCAATTTAACTGTCAGTGTAGGGCATGGTGGGAAAGCATCTGAAAGGCATCAACCGTCAATTTAAGTAATGGAGTATGTACACTAGGCCAGGTCTACACTACAAAAGAAAGTAAACATAAGATACAGTGCACCAGCTACGAGAGTTGCATAGGTGGAGTCAATGTATCTTAAGATGAATTTCTGGCATGACTTAACTGTCGGAGATCAATGGGAGAAACTCTCCCTTCAACATCCCTTACTCCTCAGGACTGTGAGGAGCACCAGAGTCGATGGCAGTACCCTCAATGTTCAATTTAGCATATCCCTACTAGATGGGCAAAATTAAACCTCAAAAGATCACCCTCTGAGGTGTCCATCTTCATATAAGTATAGATGTGCCCTGACATTGGGTCAACCTAACCACATTAACTAGTGACCTATGCCTTTTACAGAGGTGGAGCCATAAAGTTGTTGTAATGGGGGAGTTACATTAGTGGGAGTGACATTTTAGGCTTTGGTTATTCCACCATATTTTGTCAACAAAAACTGCCTTTGGGCAACAACGCAATGGAAGCATAAACACTGTAATGCATTTTTTTTCTCATGTGAAAAGCCCAGCCTCAGTGACAAAAATGTCCATCCCTATGAGAGGCTTTTCCCCCCCTCCCTTTATTGTCAACAAACAGCTATTTATTTTGTCAACAGAACTGGCTTCTTCGGCTATGTCTACAAGGGCACGTTCTGTCGGAAGAACAGGGTTTCTGCCAACAAAACTCCAGAGCATCTACACAGCTAAATTGCTCTGTTGAGAGTTTGTTGACAGAATTAAGCTGTTCTGCTGGCAGCGTTATCCCTGTTCCCAAACAGGGATAACGCCTCTATCAACAGAGTGCCCATGTAGACAGTTTTGTGGACAGAGAGGGCTTCCGGTTGCCGGGCAGCCCTATTTGCAGAGCTGCCATTCCACTGTTCTGTCACCAACGCAGTCTGGCAGCTCTGTATTGAAAGAGCAAGTTGTGTGAAGCAGCAGTCAGCAGAGGTTCTATCAAGATTTCCCTGTCGACAGAAGCTGCCCATGTAAATGTAACATTCCAGTATTAAACAAAGCCTTGATGATTCTACCCTGTATTTTGATCTCTGTTGTCCTGCAGTCATGCACCTCTCCCTGTTGAAAGCCCTGGGAAGTATTGGATCACTAAGTGTGTTGTTCTGTTTGAGGACCAAAGAGCAAATCATTGGAATGCTCCTATTCTGTCCTCCAATAGAAACATGCTGTTAAAGCGGGGGGGCGAGAACAATGCTGCTCTATTTTGACTCATAGCCATGTTAGTCTGTATCTCCAGAAAAAAAAAAAAAAAAGAACTCCTGTAGCACCTTAAGGACTAATAAATAAAATTGGTATTCTGTAAGGTGCTACCAGACTGCACTTTTTTTTTTTTTACGCTCTATTTTGACATTTGCTCTCAGAATGGAGAGCAACTCATGATGCTACTCCTGGCAGCTGAGGAGAATGTGGAGGAACTCAGAGGGAATCCTAAGAGGTGCAGTGATAAGTTTTGCCTTCCCAAAATACTACACACATAGGTACATACCCACATTGCACTGCTGACGCTGTCAGTGGTGGTGCCCCCAATGTGGACGTGATTTGTCGACAGAGGGAGCAAGCATGAACAGCCTTTGGTGGTTTTTGTTTTGACAACTTTCAATGTCACAAATGCAGCTTGCATCCCATCCCTTTTAACATGAGGTTTTGTAAGAGGTCTGGCTGTGAATATACAGATCTTGTCCCGTTTACAGATAATAATCCCCATTCTCCTGCACAGACCCTCCAAGTACATTACTAATTTTTTGGTAAAGCAAAATCAGCAGTCATGTAGCACTTTCAAGACTAAAAAAATAATTTATTAGGTGATGAGCTTTCATGGGACAGACTTGATCTGAAGAAGTGGATCTGTTCATGAAAGCTCATCACCTAATAAATTATTTTGTTAGTCTTTCAAGTGCTACGTGACAGCTAGTTTGTTTTGTTAGAATACAGACTAACACGGCTACCTCTCCATTATGTTTTGGTGTATAAGTGGATACAGAGTCTCAGTCATAGTCTCCTCTGATTTCCCTGTGCTAAGAAAGTGCATTGTTCTATCTGACAGAAATCTTCACATTGGATTTGTGTTAGATAATATTCTAGAGTTAAACATGCAGAAATAGCATATTGTTATGCTTTCTTATTTAACATTTAACCTTTCTAATTTGGAGAAAAGTTATGAAAAACAGAAGTCAAAAGAGAATAGAGGAGAAGAGAACCTAAAATCCTGTCAGACAGAGAAATAATAAGTGGTAATCCCAAAAGCAGGGACCCTGAGAGGATCATTTGCTTGAGCAGCTTTCATGACTCAGCTATCTGATTAGTAGAAGTCTCAGGCTTTTAATATTCTTTCCAGCCTCCCACCTTCCTCAATGGGTTTAAGCAGACCTGCAAGAGCTCTTTTAAAAAGTACAGAGCATGGCTGTTCTCACTATTATTTATGCAATTCATTCTCACAGTTTCCATCCTGTTCTTTCACAAGGGGTGCGTCTACACTAGGTGGCTACTTCAAAGTTGCCGGCACAATGTCGAAATAGCACGCGGTGCATCTACACGGACAATGCGCTATTTTGATGTTCAAATCAATGTTAGCTGGCGAGACATTGAAATCGCTATTCCTATCCAAAGATGGGAATAGTGCCCTACTTTGATGTTCAGCATCGAAGTAGGGGGTTGTAGCCAGACAGAGTCTCCCCCTTACAAGCCAGCTTGCTTGTTGCCCCCCCACACTGAGGAGCACACAGGGCACAGAAATGGCTGCTGACAGCACAGTCTTTGATGCCCTCGTTGAGGCCCAGATATGCTGGCTTATCGTGACCCTGAGAAGCAGAAAGTACAGCTAGAAGGCTAACAGGCCAGACTGTCAACATGTTCAGCCCCTGTGGGACTCTATGGTCCCCGCACGCAGCAGCCCTTAAATCACCCTGCTCGCAAGCTGGATTACGTCTGGAGTAAGGTGAAGGAGTTGCATCGGGGTACACCCAGGCCCAGGACTCGGCCAGCCAGTCTGGGGATGCCCCCGCCGCTTGCACCATTACAGGGAGCTCAGGGCCATCCTGGGCCCCCAGGACACCTCCTCCCCGCCCTCCGGCCACCCTTGACACCATGGCTGATGAGCCCCAGCAGGCCTTGGAGCCAGAGTCCGGCCTGGAGGCCAGCCCCATACCCTGGGGCCCGCCCAAGAAGCCCCCACTCGGGACAGTGGAGGAGGTGTCCAGCAGCGAGGATGGGGGACTCGTCATAGACCACTCCTCCCAGAGCACCACACAAGCTTCCACCAACCAGGATTCCCCTGACCGGGGCAATGGACAGTCAGGTACGTACCCCACAGGGTACACACCTCCAGGCCACAGGGCGGGAGAACCAGACATGACTGGTAGCCTCACACACACCCAGTGGGCCCCGACCCACAACTGGCTAGCCACAGCACAGTCCCAGGATGGTGGCACGGCCATCAGCACCCATCAGCACCCAAGCCCATGGACAGCACTGTGCCTTAACCCTGGGGAAGGGGGGACCATGCAATGGGGACACCCAACAGGGACATCACACCCACTGCCAGGGACAGAGACCCAGAACCAAAGGGGAGATGGAGGGAACAGGCCACAGGCCAGGGCACAATACTAGCAGCCTTCCCCTCCCTCTCTCCCTCTCTGCAGCTGCACCATCCAAGTCCCCAAGCAGCCAGGCACCCATTATGGACTCCGAGAGCCCACCGGAGGTCAGCCACCGCCAGCACTTGGGAACACCCCCAAGGCCAGTGGGATGGTCACACCACCGCTGGACCCAGGGGATAACCCCCCATAGACCCCCAGCTCCTGGCAGCTCTTTGGTGGCAGACTGAGGTGGCCAAGGAGAGACTCCGGTTTGACTAGGAGGAGTCCACCCGGCACTGGGCAGCGTGGCAGAAATTCATGGGTTTATTCTGGGACATAACCGGGTCAATCCGGGAGGCTGTCACCCAGCTCCCGATCCCCGCTGCCCCCCATGCCACCCTCCACATGGTTCCACTCGATGCGCCCCCTGCTGCACCACCGCCCCACCTGCTGTGCTGCCTGCCATGCTGCCTGCCAGCCCCACAGGACCGGAGCCCACTGGGGCTGAAGACCAGCCAGTGGAGGCATCCCGGCCATACCTGCCGGTCCTCCCGGCCCCCAGCCAGCTGCGCTGGGGACTGTGGACAAGGTGGCGGGGAGGGGTCGCTACCTGTACCCAGCAGGGGGTTGCGCCCCCAACACCCACCCCTGACTGATGGGCTGACGGCTGAGCCATCCATTGGGCCCTCATTTATATATAGTTGTCCCCCTTTGGTATAGTTGTTCCCCTTGGATGTAGTTGTCCTTTGTATATTGGTTGAAGTTTTGATTGTGCACATAACACAGTTACCAGTTTTCAATAATTCCCAGTGTTAAGAACCTGAGATGTGTGCTTGTTGGGGAGACAGTGTGGGGGTGGTGTGCGATCAGTGGGGGTGGTGTGGGGGGGCGGCCCTCCAAGGAAGGCCAAGGAGGGTGCTTAGGGGTCTCCCTGATCAAAATGGGCCCACAGGGCCTCGCAGACCTGTACCCCCTTGCGGTGGGCCTGGCAACTGGGTGTCCACTGCTCACCCCTGGACAAAGGCCTCCCCCTTGCTCTCGACAATGTTGTGGAGTGTGCAGCACGTGATGTTCTGGAGGCCAACATCCAGGCGGGCAAGGAAGTACTGCCGGTGGCTCTTCAGGTGACCAAAGGTCCTCTCCTCCACCTGGCGGACGTTGAACCACTCCTGGCTGGCGTTGAGGTGTACAGGCTCATGAGCCAGGGCTCTAGGGGTTAGGCCAAGTCTGCCACAAGGCAGAGGGGCACGGTTGTGTCCCTCAGAGGGAGATCCCTCTGGGGGATGTAGGTCCTTGCCTCCAGCCAGTGGCACAAGCCCAAGTTCTGGAAGACACGGGCATCATGTGTACAGCTGGGCCAGCCCACAAAGACATCCAGAAAGTGGCCCCGGCTGTCCACCATGGCCTGCAGGACCACAGAGTGGTAGCCCCTGCAGTTGATGTATCTTCCCCCACTGAGGTCCGGGTATGGATGGGGATGTGGGTCCCATCCAGGGCCCTGAAACAGTTTGGGAACCCCATGGTGGCAAATCCAGTGACTGCTGCATCCAGGTCCCCAAGTCAGATGACCCTTTGCAGCAGCATGGCACTGAGCCCACAGACCACCTTTAGGGAGGGAACACAAGCACCCATGAGGGTGTGCAGGGTGTCCCAGACCCCCGCCCCCCAGCCCACCTCCCAGGCACCTCCCTGGGTACCCCCCTGCCCAGTCCCTCCCTCCCCAGCTCACCTCCCTCCCCAGCCCCCTGCCCAGTCCCTCCCTCCCCAGCCCCTCCCTCCCTGGAACCCCTCCCTCCCCAGCCACACACCCGGCCCCTCCCCACGCCCCTACCGCCCCCAGTGGATGCATGCTCAGGCCTCCTTTCCGCCATGACGACGGCCCCAACCATGGCCTTTTCCACTCCAAATTGGTGTCTCACGGAGTGGTAGCTGTCTGGAGTTGCCAGCTTCCAGACATCTATTGTGACCCTCTTCTTGATGGGGAGGGCGCGCCGCATACATGTGTCCTGGTGCCTTAGTGTGGGGGTGAGCCACTGGCAGAGCTCCAGGAAGGTCTGCTGGCGTACGTGGAAGTTCCGCAGCCACCGGTCGCCATCCCACTCCCGCATGACCAGCTTCTCCCACCACTCAGAGCTGGTGGGGTAGCTCCAGAGGTGGCAGAGCACCCAGCAGGGGAGGAAGAGGGAAGCCCAGTGGTCAGGGGCATGCCTGTCTGACCCCTGGGAGGGCTTCTCTGCCAGGAGCTGCTGGGTGGCCTCCCGTGCAGCACCTAGCAGGATGCTTGCTCCCTCGGTGACTAGCTGGAGGGCTTCCTGCTGCTGCTGCTGCAGGTCCATAGCTGCTGTGCGTCGGTCTGTGAGAGTGTGGCTAGTGCTCTGCAGACCTTGTGTTGTGCAGACCGGGTGTGTCTGGGAGGGGCCCTTTAAAGGAGTGACTTGCTGTTGCCCTGGAAGGGCTAGTCCAGCCTGTGACCTTGTCCTCAGGCTTCCCTGGCCCCTTATTATGACGGGGAGCGCTTGTGTGTGTGGAAGCTCCACATTTCCTTCTGGGGCAGCTCCTTTCGACGTTCCCCGTTGCTACTTTGATGTTGAATGTCGATGGCACCAGCCCGGGAAGATGTGTAGATGATACGTGTCAACGTAGCCTATTTCAATATTCTTATCAAAACATTGACGTAGTGTGCGAGTGTAGATGTAGCCAAGATGTTTAACATGCTGTTATTTCATGTTAACATCACAGTTATTAAATCTTTTTCTACATTTTATCAGCAGAATCTTTATCTATATACCTTTTACTTATCTGACTGGTGTGATCAATGGTTGGTGATTTTAAATCATGTATGTAAAGACGGCAGTTAGATTTTTTTTTGATCCAAACCAAAGTCTGCAAATTGTATCTCATTTCTCCTGTTCTTACTTTTCATATGGTGTGACATTGTGGACAAGTATTTTTATTCTTTAGGGAACAAATGCCAGTTGTAATATTGGCTGTAATATTCCACTTCTCTTTAGTGTCAGTTGCACGTGGAATTTGAAGGCATCATTTTGCAAAATAAAGGACTGATAAATTAAGGTAGTGCCAAGCATGCAATGAACACAGCATAAGTTTGTGAATTCTGGGCTTACTTTAACATAGATTTTTATTATATAAATAAAGGCTTTTGTTTTTGCTAATACACTCTAGCTCTGCAGTGTTGGTAAAGAAAACACCTAGGCTGTTTCTACACTTCTCTCTGAAAGTGGTGTGCTAATAAACAGCCCAAAATATGCTAATGAAGTGCAGATGCAAATTCCGAGCACCTCGTTAGCATAAGGTCATGTGATTTGGAGTCCGGAAGACACTCTTCCGGACTCCAAAACGGCGTGTAGAAGCACGTCCCCTGGGGGTGGGAGGGTGTCTTCCAGAAAGAAGTCCTTCTTCCGGAGGCCCATTCTTCCCAAAAATTTTTGGGAAGAAGAGGCCTCCAGAAGGATGACTTCCTACTGGAATATTCCCCAGGGGCCATGCTTCTGCACACCATTTTGGAGTCCAGAAGATAATCACATCACCTTATGCTAATGAGGTGTGGGGAATTTGCATCCATGCCTCATTAGCATATTTTGGGCTGTTTATCAGCATGCCGTGTGTAGAAACAGCCCTAGAGAAGAATTAGATATTCTAGTGGAAGATTATATAAGTCTTTTACAATTTCTGAAACTACATACAAGATGGTATCTTATCATATGACAGTGTATGCAAAGGATTATTAGACCAAGTGTGTTCTGCTAGATATATCTCAAGGATTACAATTGACCAAAAGATACTGATAGCCCTAGTCTGCTTTTATGACTCAGAAGTGGTTCTCCTGGTTTGCATGGCACTTTAGAAAATTACTAGTGACTCATAGGCTCACCCTTGACAAATCATTAGCAGTAATGGAGCTGCCTATTTCAATTATGCAATTGCTTTTAATCATAAGAAGACTATGTCCATGCTTTAGGAAGAGACAGCAATTGAAACCAGACCTCTTGGCTTTGTTTTAGGGAATGGGTGAATGCAATCCGGAGAAGACAAAGAAATTCCCCTGCAACCTAAGAAAGAAGTGAAATCATTTATATAGCAAAAGAGATGTATAGCTCATGCTACAAATTAATAATTAATAATTACAGGCGGTAAGCCAATCCAATAAAGTTATAATAGTTCACTGTACAGAATTTGCATATAGAGGCTTTTTCCATATACAGTGACCACAAACCAGCTGTGTTCATTGCATGCCTGGCACTACCTTAATTGATCAGTCCTTTATTTTGCAAAATGATGCCTTCAAATGCCATGTGCAACCAACACTAAAGAGAAGTGGAATATTACAGCCTATACTAGAGCCAGCATTTGTTCCCCCAAGAAAAAAAATACTTGTCCACAATGTCACACCATATGAAGAGTAAGAACAGAAGAAATGAGATATAACTTGCAGACTTTGGTTTGGATCAAATGCCTCAAGAAAACGGGTTGGTCCAGGTCTGAACTTTGCAGATATCACTGTAACAGACTGCCAGGAATCAAGGCCTGCAGAAGAGCTAGTGTCCAGGCAGAGTCATTAATGTAGCTGGTCTGCAGCAAGCTTTCTGATTAGCCACATCACTTGATTCACTATCAGCTTGCTGGCAACCCAGTGTTCATACTCAACACTGTGTCTTCTTCTGTGCTATCTTGTGTCTGTTGCTCCTGCCTTGAACCTCTCCTTGCCTGATACTCTTCTCATACTTATTCCTGCTCTTCACGTTTGACCCTTCACTTTGTTTCTGGCTTGACCTTGACCCTTGTCTCTCACATCCAGGTCCTGCCCTCCTGTCTGACCTTGGCCTTGTGGTCTGGCTTCAAAAGCCCCCAGTTCCAGGAGATATTCAATGATACCAGGAGGGCTGGCAACCCTATCTTGGGAGTGACATTCACTCCAACCACTAGACTAGATTACCTTTATCCCAGATGACTAACATAGGTGGACCCAAAATCTTAGTATACTGAAGGGCTGCTTGTGTCTGAAATCTGCAGCCACAATTTTCTGCTGAGATTCCAACATCTAATATTTTTGTTTATGTATATGATTATTGAAAATAAAGCATGAAATAGGAAATCACTATAAAATAAGGATTTAGCAAAAGGTTTATTACTAAAAATAGAACGCTTCTGAATGAACCGGAGTGGAGCTAGCTAACAGATCTGATTAACATCACAGTTGTACTCAAGAGAGACTGCCAATGCTGGAGAGAAGGCAGCGTACCACAAGATATGAGGGATGCTAACATCGTTACTGTCTACAAGAACAAGCGTGACAAAAGCAATTGTAACAACTATCGCGGCATCTCCCTTCTCAGTAACGTGGGGAAGTTATTTGCATGTGTTGTTCTGAAGAGGCTCAATGTTCTTGTGGAGAGAGTCTGCCCTGAGTCTCAGTGTGGGTTTAGAGCTGAACAGTCCACCATAGACATGGTTTTCTCTGTTAGGCAACTACAAGGAAAGTGCAGGGAGCAGAACAAACCTCTGTATATTGCTTTCATCGACCTGACCAAGGCATTTGACCTCATCAGCAGAAAAGGTCTGTTTGTGATTCTGGCTAAGATCGGCTGTCCCCCAACTCTGCTCAGCATTATTAGGGCCTTCCATGAAGGCATGAAGGGGACCGTCGTATACGACGGATCCACATCCGAACCCTTAGAGATTCTCAGCGGAGTGAAGCAGGAGTGTGTGCTGGCTCCAACACTGTTTGGCATCTTCTTTGCAGTTTTGCTTAAATATGCCTTCAGAACTGCTACAGAGGGCATGTCTCTCTGCACGAGAACTGACGGCAACCTCTTCAAACTGTCAAGGCTTACAGCGAAGACCAGGGTGCTTACGAAGCATCTAAGGGAGTTCCTTTTTGCTGACGATGCAGCTATTGCTGCTCGCTCTCAGCAGGAACTGCAGTCACTCATAACTCGCTTTGCGGATGCATGTATGGAATTTGGCCTCACAATCAGCTTAAAGAAGACCCAGGTGATGGGCCAAAATGTGGGTAATGAGCCATCTATCAATGTGCTAGACTACAAACTGGAAGTCGTCCATGAGTTCGTGTACCTAGGCTTGACGATCTTGGACAACTTGTCACTTGATAGCGAGATCAACAAGCGCATTGGAAAAGCCGCCACAATGTTCTCCAGGCTGACGAAGACAGTATGGGCTAACAATAAACTCGCTGTACACACCAAGGTGCAGGTCTACACAGCCTGTGTTTTGAGCACACTGCTATATGCCAGTGAAACATGGACTTTGCGCTCAAAACAAGAGCAGCGGCTCAACACATTCCACATGTGCTGCCTTAGGCGCATACTCGGTATCTCATGGCAGGCCAAGGTCCCCAATAGCGCAGTGCTTGATAGGGCAAGCACCGCATCCATGTTCACCCTTCTCAAACAGAGGCGTATGCGCTGGCTGGGCCATGTGTCACGCATGACGGATGGCCGAATACCGAAGGACCTCCTCTTCGGCGAACTGGCGTCTGGAAAGTGGCCGAAATGGCGACCTAAATTGCGCTACAAGGACACGTGCAAGCGTGACCTCAGCACTCTCTCTATCAGTGTGAACACCTGGCATTTGCTCGCCTCAGACAGGCATGCCTGGAAACAGGGCGTGAAGGAAGCTCTTGTTATGTATGAAATTACCTTGGTGAAGGAAGCGGAAGACAGGAGAGCCCTCAGGAAGATCCGTGCCCGTGATACCAGAGTGACATCTGCCTACTGCTGCTCCCAGTGCGGAAAGGACTGCCACTCCCGCATTGGATTGCACAGCCACGGAAGACGCTGCTCGAATCAGTCCAACTGGGGCGCAAACCCATGATCCCTCAGGATCAAAGGATGCCTCCTTATTACTAAAAATAAAACCCTTCTGAATGAACCGGAGTGGAGCTAGCTAAGAGATCTGATTATTGAATATTCACATCCCGCAGCATATGGATGGATGGTCACAAAGCAAGCTCAATTCAGGAGAAAATGCTGAACCTTTAACAGTCCTATCGATGGAAAAAGGCATAGAACTGATTTTAGGATTTATTAAAGCTGCTTTAACAAAAGTTAACGCAACCCATATTCCTACTAACTATGATTCATTGCCCCATGTAGTGGCACTTAAACAAATGACAGAGAGAAAAAATGAATCTCCTCTATGCTCTTAGCTACTAGCTAGCTTGCTTTTGTAGAGACTCATGCACTAAGCTCCAGAGGTCCCAGGTTCAGCGCTGTGATTATATCAGCTTTCAGGAGAGGATACGAGATGGATATCTAAGTTATTTAAAGAGCACAGTCCCTGTAAAACACTAGACAGCAAATTTCAATTATCAAAAATAAAATTGGGCCTGAGCTACAAAGTTTGGATCTGAATTTCCCCAGTATTCAGTGATGTTTGGTTCTGAAGTTCTTGCTTCTATGTAAAATGGGACAAGAACATTGGAAAGTGTCTGATGTCTGACAAGGAGACAAACTACGAGACAGGAAGAAAATTGCATTTGTCTGCTGAATAAACAATAAAAAAATTATGAGGCCATAAAACTGAACAGCCAGCAGTGTTGCTGTTGGTTTTTGAGATAAGCAAGATGTTTGAAGTGTTGTGCAACATGCAAAATAAAGTATTTTCATCCAATACATAATTAACATGCCTCAGATGAAGATGTTTTCCAGTTAATATATGTGATCATGCCGCTGCAACACTCTGTAGCTGTGTCTACAGGTGCACGCTACTTCGAAGTAGCGGCACTAACTTTGAAATAGCGCCCGTCGCGGCTACACGCGTCGGGCGCTATTTCGAAGTTAACTTCGACGTTAGGCGGCGAGACGTCGAAGTCGCTAACCTCATGAGGGGATTGGAATAGCGCCCTACTTCGACGTTCAACGTCGAAGTAGGGACCGTGTAGACGATCCGCGTCCCGCAACGTCGAAATTGGTGGGTCCTCCATGGTGGCCATCAGCTGGGGGGTTGAGAGATGCTCTCTCTCCAGCCTCTGCAGGGCTCTATGGTCACCGTGGGCAGCAGCCCTTAGCCCAGGGCTTCTGGCTGCTGCTGCAGCAGCTGGGGATCCATGCTGCAGGCACAGGGTCTGCAACCAGTTGTCGGCTCTGTGTATCTTGTGTTGTTTAGTGCAACTGTGTCTGGAAGAGGCCCTTTAAGGGAGCGGCTTGCTGTTGAGTCCACCCTGTGACCTTGTCTGCAGCTGTGCCTGGCACCCTTATTTCGATGTGTGCTACTTTGGCGTGTAGACGTACCCTCGCAGCGCCTATTTCGATGTGGTGCTGCGCAACGTCGAAGTTGAACATCGACGTTGCCAGCCCTGGAGGACGTGTAGACGTTATTCATCGAAATAGCCTATTTCGATGTTGCTACATCAAAATAAGCTATTTCGATGTTGGCTTCACGTGTAGACGTAGCCCCTAAGTGTTACTCTTAGAATTCAGGCTTCCTCTACCACAGGATAATCTATAGGGCCGGTTAGAATGCCTATTTCATCTCTTTTTTTAATCTTTGCTGTTTAAATTATGTCCTTATCAATTCCATACTTCAGTAAGCATGGTAGCATACTGATCATTGGTCTTGTTGTTGCCTTAGCTGTGGTTAGGCGTTCTAATGCTTTCTGAAGTGTTCCTGTGTGCCTCGTGCTCCTAACAGCTTTGTATTCTTTTATTGCTTATTAATTTAGTTCCTTTGTTTCCTTTAAACTTTTTTCTTTACCCTTGGTTTATATTATGACTGTTTTCCATTTCCCCCCCAAAGACCAAACTATTTAAACAAAAATCATGTTGCCATCTATCTACTCTCCTTTCTACATGATCTTACTATATGCATAAATACAGAGCACCAGGAGAGTCATTTTGCCATCCCCTGGTCCATATGTTCATGAACAACCGGCAGGAGCACCTCTCATATTGTTGAAATCTAGCAGCTCCTCAAAAATTGTCACAATGGAAGTTTTTTGGCAAGCTCAAAATGCTCTGATAAAAAAAAGACCATTTTTAAGTCTCTAGGCCACTCATTTCACGTCTAAGTAATTCACTGCCACAAAACTACCAGGCCATTTGTAATATCTCTATAACCCTAGTGGATAGTGAATCAGGACCCACTGTTTAGGGAGTTTGTGAGCCAGCACAATTGGCCGATGCAGCTGGCCCTGGAAGTGATGGATCAGTGCCAGAAATAAGGCATTCATTACTTACTTCCCAGGCTCTGTAACCTGCTAGGGACCAGTCTGTCCACAGCCTTGTATTTGATCCACAGTGCTGGCAAGAGTTTGAATTTATGCTTCAGTCCAAGATAAGACAAAAAGGGTGACATAACAGTTGATGCTCCCAAAGGCATTTTGACTCAGAACAGCGCAATGCATGTAGGGGAACTGATTCTAGGTAAATCTACTTCATGTGAGACACATTCATAATGTTCTGCCAAACGGAATAGTTCTCTATAGTTTTCTGTAAGAAATTGGTTCTGAATGATTGCAGTTTTCCCCAGATTGAACCATTTATTTTTAAAGTGAAAGATTTGGCATCTCATATTTTGATAAGCTCCTTCTTTTTTCATATAGATGTTTTGAAGTTAAACATTTTTGTACCAGTATTTTCAGGTTTCTACAAATACATGTTGTTGTTAATAAAGCTTTGCACTGATACATTGTCTTTTATCCAAGGATCACAAAGAGACAGACTCTTGGTGTACTTTCTCGTGTTGGTATGCAATTATGCACATGAATAATCTAATGGAAACGAATTTACCCTCTACTATGTAGGTTACCAGTACAGGTTGCATCTCTAAAATCCAGTACTCTCTTGTCCGGCAACATCCAGGGTTAGACCAGATGTTGTTGGACCAGAGAGCCTGGTGGCCCCGGAGCTTGGGCTATCAGGCAGTGGCAGCCTGGCTGTGGGCAGAGAGGCAGAGCTGGGGGCCAGAGAGTGGCCACTGAGTCTGGACAGCAGCATCAAGCAGTGGCAGGGGAGTTGCTGGTGGGGCTGCGAAGTGATGGGGGGAGCTGCTGCCACTGAAGCTGTAGAGCGTCGGCCCCACATTGGCCAGGGAACCACTTTTAGGGCTGAGGTATGGCAGCCCAGCAGCAGCTGAGGAGCACAACCAGTGAAATGGGAATCCATGACTGAGGAGCAGCAGCCTGGCCTTCAGCCCTGCCATGGCAGCCCCCCACAGCCCAGGGCCTTGGCCTGTAGCCTGTACAGTGGCCACAGCAGAACTGGGAGCCAGGGTCACGACAGCTGCAGGAGGGCCAGGAGGCTGGGCCAGCCCACAGCAGGGCTGCAGGGCCAGGGCAGCTCATCTTGCTGTGGCAGCCCAGCCGGCCACCTAACTGGCTAGGACTAGCATCAGTGTGCTGGATGGCTGGAACTGGAGCCAGCAGTCCAAGTGGCTGGCATCAGGGAGCCACTACGGTCCTGCAAATTCCTTTAGTTGGGACCCATCTCGCCCCAGTGGTTCTGGACCAGGCTGGTCCAACTTGTACAATCAGGCTGATTCCTCAACTTACAGCATGTTTTAGTGACAACTGTGCACCATGATCTCATAACTTCCTGTGCACTAAAGGTATACATTACATAGAATGGTGACTTTTGGCCAATCATAACCTTTCTCCTGATACCTTACATGCAATGCTTTTTGGGCAATATGTCACAATGATGTATGAATGAGAAATATGGGGGTTTCAGATATACAGCATCCAATGTACTGTCCCTTGCTCCTGGCAAACTATGATTCAGCCCATGATTGTAAGCTTTTTGTATCTTTGTATTTGTGTTATATGGCTGTATAGCACAATAGGTCCCTTTCACAAAGGGACTCTGATCCTTGTTCTTGGCTTCCAAGAGTTACTGCAAGACACACTATTAATTAATAATAAAATAAAATGTTAATGATTAGAGGTTAAATGTTGTGCCCAAAACCACATAGACAGGGCTCATAAACCCCCTCATAGACAGGGCTGGAATCAGAACCTAGGTCTCCTGATTCCTATTCTCATGCTAACATTTCCTCTCAAAAACTGTTATACTGTTCATTGGAAATCAAAGGCATTAAATAAGAAGTGACACTCAGCTGCAGGCCTCTTAGTTTTTATATAGGAAATTGGATTTTTTTAATATAGTTTAGAATAGCTTGGCTAGTTCCTTGGAGAATTATTAAATGAAAAGTATAGAAACCAGTTATACCATACGGACAACAAAGTTGTAATTACATTTCAAGTATGTAGAAAAAACCCTTTAGAAAATCAGAGGCAGCCACCATCAGGTTTTTCTGAACAGTATCACCAGCAATATACTAATTAATATTTTTAATTACTATGGACACTACATGACCTTGTTTCAGTAGTTATGGTTTTCAGTCATTGTGAAGTTCTGTGCACCAGCTGGTATCATCTGAGATTTACAAGAAAGTAGGGAAATCAGTGGATGGAAAAGAATGGCCATCCTCATTTGAACTGTTTCTCTAGCTGAGTTACATTTTAATCTAATTTTATAGTGAAAGTTAGGATGATTACAAAGACATCTTTGAAGGATGATTTTTAAAGAAAAATTATAATGAATGACCTTTGCTTCAGCAGCAGATTATTTTTACAAACAAGATGTTATAAATCAAATTATCTTATTTCAAAATTAGCATCTTAGTTAAGTGTTAGCTTCTGATATTATATCTGAGCAATAAAGGGGGAAGCCTTAGGTAAAGTTAGTATTTTCCCTGATTTTTTTTTTAACTCTGCAATAGTAAATTGGGAAAACCAGGACAAATCTGAAAAAGCAACTAATCATATTTTACACCAACAAATAGAAGGTTAAATAAACATTGTATGAAGCTAAAGAGAGGCATTTGCCAGGTAAAGATAAAAAGCACAAAGATTATCTATAAAAACTGGAGAAAATAATTTAAGTAGTGCTGTTTAAATAATTTGATGCACCTCAGGATAGTGTGGGATCATAAAACAGATCAAGTCAGACAAATCGTATTATCCTTTTCCATCATGACTGTAGGGTTGATGGAAAGGAAGACATGCAATGAATGGTTAGCTTGCTCTGAAAGAACACTAAACGAATGGATGCAAATCAGATGTCAGGAACTGGAATACACATAAACCTATCGGGGAACACTTTAACATCCCTGGTCATTCAATAATGGATTTTCAAAGTAGCCCTTCTTCTACGTAAGAATTTTAACACAAGATTCCAGAGGGAGACATCTCAACTGGAATTCTTTTACAAATTTGACACAGTTAACCTGGCCCTAAACAGAGATCTTAACTATCTACATTGCAATTAAACAAGCCCTTAGCATAAGTCAACAGGCATGGGCTAACTGTAGGTATCTACTGCAGGGTAGACATACTCTTATGCCCTAATTAGGTGCTGTTATCCACACAGATGGTTGCATATCACTGATGTGGCACATAGACACATACAGTAGACTCCCACTGAAAGCACTGAGGGGCTCAGCTGAATGAGAAAGAGAGGAGAGTAGAGAGGTACAAATTGATAGGACAGACTTTGTGGTTAGATAACAAATGCCCAGGAAAAGATTGGGGACCATATGATCCACTGAGCTGAGATATCAGAGCAACTGATTGCTCTCCAGAAAGAGAAGTGTATTCTGAAGATTTTTCAGATCTTGCATCTAAAACATTAGTTTTATACTTACAGATATCACACAAAACTACAGGAATGATCTTTCCAATATATTTACTGGTTTAGAGCATTCCATTTCAATCAGAAACTAAATAAAAATAATAAATTCATTTCGCCAAATCAGGGTAGAATTGGCACTGGACTTGCTTTACCAAACCAAATACACATTTAATCCAGAGATTTACCCATTTAATCCAGCAGCTAAGAAAATAAGAGCAGCTTCATATGGGGGTTTAAAATGCCTATAGAAGCAATAACAATGTATTAACAGATAGAGGGGAGAAGTTTCTCGTTGTCGCCAGTGAGGGGCTGGTTTATGCTCTGGATTAAAGCTCTGAAGCATTAAATCCTGTAGATATGTTTACCTGTCACAGTTTAATTTCCTTTTCATTGGCTTTACTGGGACAAGCTTTCTATTTCTTGATATCAACTTGTTTAGCTGTTTGTACCTTGCAATGAACCACATTGATTATTCTTTGCCTTCCTGTTTTCTTCCTTATTTAGGATACCTCTCTGACTCTGCTGTGACATGCTTAAGTAGCCTCCAAGCTGATTCTCAGAAGTTTTATTTTATTAAACTTAGCCTTTAAAGTCTTATCTATATGCTTCTTTAACAGGATGCACTTGCAGCAGCAAATCTCACACTGGTCCATTCTCTCCCATTTCATGACTTTGTGGATAAGTGTATCTTCTTATTAGTAATGCCGCAGATGGTACTTTTTTATCTCATACGTACATCAAAGCCACATTCTTCTGATTCTATAGGTTTTGTTTCCCACTTATGGCACCTTGAGCATATAAGATGGCTGGTTAGGGTTACCATATAAAACAGAGGACACCCCTGAGAGAATGTTTATCAACCTTTATCAACACGCGTTGTATTACTGTGTTATAGTATATATAGTACATTAATATAATGTGAGCTGGTTGATACTATTTGGCTACATCTACACTAGCACCAGACTTCAAAATGGCTGTGCAAATAGCCATTTCGAAGATAGCTAATGAGGCACTGAAATACATATTCAGTGCCTCATCAGCATGCTGCTGGCCACAGCTCTTCAAAATTGCCGCTTTTCACTGCCACACGGCTTGTCCAGACAGGGGTCCTTTTCAAAAGGACCCCGCCAACTTCCAAATCCCCTTATTTCTATCTGCTGATTTCGAAGGTGGTGGAGTCCTTTCAAAAAGGACCCCCATCTGGATGAGCCACGTGGCAGCAAAAAGCAGCAATTTTGAAGAGCACAGGCCGACAGCACACTAATGAGGTGCTGAATATCTATTTGCATGGCCATTTCGAAGTTTGGTGCTAGTGTAGACACAGCTACAGAGATACACTCATTCTCAAGGATGCGCTCTCTTTTGAAATGTCCACTATGGTATCCCAAATGACTGTGGGTAACGCTAAATCCAAGGATCATGTCAAGTCCAGGCCTCTAGTAATGGCATGTTGTTTTGGTTTCCAAGCCTTTGGCTACAATTTTATTGGTAAGTAGATATATATAAAACCTTAACTCAAATGAACCAAAAAGGCTACTCCATTGTCTTCAGATCTGGACAGCTCCCAGCCCAGTCAGTCTTGAAGACCTGCACACACACCCAGTGCACAATGAGCTGGGTACATAGTTCCCCACAAAGGTGCAGGCTCCCACCACCTCTTCCCAAGACGAGATTTGAGTTCACCTATGTGGATACCTTATGAGTCCCATTCTACATATTGGCTACGTCTACACGTGAACACTACATCGAAATAGCTTATATCTGTAGGCCGGTGTCCTTGTAGGATGTAGAAATAGCTTATTTCGATGTAGTGACATAGAAATAGGGTATTTCGATGAATAACGTCTACACGTCCTCCAGGGCTGGCAACGTCGATGTTCAACATCGACGTTGCACAGCACCACATCGAAATAGGCACTGCGAGGGAACGTCTACACGCCACAGTAGCACACATCGAAATAAGGGTGCCAGGCACAGCTGCAGACAGGGTCACAGGGCGGACTCAACAGCAAGCCGCTCCCTTAAAGGGCCCCTCCCAGACACAGTTGCACTAAACAACACAAGATCCACAGAGCCAACAACTGGTTGCAGACCCTGTGCATGCAGCATGGATCCCCAGCTGCAGCAGCAGCAGCCAGAAGCCCTGGGCTAAGGGCTGCTGCACACGGTGACCATACAGCCCCGCCGGGGCTGGAGAGAGAGCGTCTCTCAACCCCTCAGCTGATGGCTGCCATGGAGGACCCCGCAATTTCGATGTTGCGGGACGCGCAACGACTACACGGTCCCTACTTCGATGTTGAACATCGAAGTAGGGCGCTATTCCTATCCCCTCATGGGGTTAGCGGCTTCGACGTCTCGCCGCTTAACGTCGATGTTAACATCGAAATAGCCCCCAACACGTGTAGCCGTGACGGGCGCTATTTCGAAGTTAGTGCCGCTACTTTGAAGTAGCGTGTACGTGTAGACACGGCTATTCAAACCTTTTCTTAACTTCTATTTTCAAACATAGATAAAGAAATTGGAACACTCGTTTAACACTTCTGTAATCATCCTACAAGGACACCGGCCTAAAGATATAGGAAGCAAGTTCTGAAACTTCCTGTATGGATTCCCACTGATGTGTTTCCTTGTTCCACAACTGTTAATCTGATACTAGCTGCGTCTACACGTGCACGCTACTTCGAAGTAGCGGCAGTAACTTCGAAATAGCGCCCGTCACGTCTACACGTGTTGGGCGCTATTTCGAAGTTGAAATCGACGTTAGGCGGCGAGACGTCGAAGTCGCTAACCCCATGAGGGGATGGGAATAGCGCCCTACTTCGACGTTCAACATCGAAGTAGGGACGTGTAGACGATCCGCGTCCCGCAACATCGAAATAGCGGGGTCCTCCATGGCGGCCATCAGCTGGGGGGTTGAGAGATACTCTCTCTCCAGCCCTTGCGGGGCTCTGTGGTCACCGTGGGCAGCAGCCCTTAGCCCAGGGCTTCTGGCTGCTGCTGCTGCAGCTGGGGGTCCGTGCTGCATATACAGGGTCTGCAACTAGTTGTTGGCTCTGTGTATCTTGCACTGTTTAATGAAAGTGTGTCTGGGAGGGGCCCTTTAAGGGAGCGACTTGCTGTTGAGTCCGCCCCATGACCCTGTCTGCAGCTGTGCCTGGCTCCCTTATTTCGATGTGTGCTACTTTGGCGTGTAGACGTTCCCTCGCTGTGCCTATTTCGATGTTGGGCTGAGCAACGTCGAAGTTGAACATCGACGTTGCCAGCCCTGGAGGACGTGTAGACGTTATTCATCGAAATAGCCTATTTCGATGTCGCAACATCGAAATAAGCTATTTCGAAGTTGGGTGCACGTGTAGACGTAGCCACTGGGAGCTGGCTGTTACCTTCACAAACTGGGAACTGTGATAAGGAGTTGAAACCCACAATGGCTCAGCCAGTCTGACATCCAGGGAAAATTCCTTCCCAGCTCCAGAAAAGGTAATTGGATTAGTCCTTAACAGAGTGTCCTCAAGAGGATCACCAGGCACTCTTATGTCCAAAACACTTCAAAAAGCTGAATTCAGCTCATGGCACAGAAAACATAAAATGCAAAATGCATCAGCAGCAGATACATTACTGCCTTGGTCTAGGCAGGGAATGCTTTCACAGCCCTCCAGGGCCTGGAACGTGGTGTCCAAAAACAAAGATAGAAAAGAAACAAATTGATATAGGGAGAAAAAGACAAAATGCTGATTGGTGGGTGAAGTCTCAAGTGACACGTAGAATATTGTTTAAAATGTAACCAACCATACTATATAGACAGCTAGCTTTGAATGTGTATTTTCAGAGAAAAATTGAATCCTGTGAGACTCTTCTATCTAGGCTGGATTGTTGAATTCTTTCCTTTCAGTATCATGGTGCTTAGTCTTTGACTGATAAAACTTGATTAAGCTTGGTTATTTGGTCTCTTCAATACCAAACCAAAGCCATAGTATAACTATTGCTTATATTTTAGTGAAAACTAAGGCAGCAAATCTGTTACCCATCTTTACAAAAATGATTCAAGGAGTTAAAGACCAGACTAGACTCACTTCAAAGTTGCTTCTCCCAGACCTGAATTTAGGCTTTTCTTGTGATTTGTCATAACAAATGTTCAATCCAGTTTCTCCTTTAAATTAAAAAAAAATAACATTTGTAATCAGCCCTACACATTAATCAATTGCCGTGAACTTATGAATTGTAAGTCTCAGGAGGAGAGAGCAGGGATATTTCATAATGAAAAATTTCATTTGGAACTTTCATGAAAATACTGTCAATGTTTTTTGCTGGTTGTAGTGCCTGTTTTGTTTAAATCTATTTTCCATGCTGAGAAAATAAATTCCATGCTGTAGGTCCTGCTTAGAATATTGCATACAAAAAGCCAACATTCAAAGCATGTTATTTATGGTTGCCCATTGTGAATCCATCCTGCACACTGAATGCAGCAAAAGTCTATAAAACCCAATTATGTAATTAAAGACTAATATAATGCACAGACAGACAAAAGAAGAATTAAAATTACATGAGCAACTGAAAACAGGCATTCACTAACTTCCAGTAGTTTGACTTCACAATCTAAATAAAATTGTTGTGCTGTTGTTTTGTTGTGTATGTAATTTTTTAGAATTATTTCTTAAAGGAAAATAAATCTTTCATGTACAGCTGTAACCACCTTCTCTCATGCTTCATCAGTCTGAGATAAAACCTGCATCTCCAGTATTTCAACACAGATATGCATCACTCAAGCAATATGAACCTGGCAAACAAATAGACAGTTAGTTCAAGAAAGGGAGGAGGTGTTAGGATCGTGTAATATTTCCAGGGCATGTGTTTCCAGAGGAGTGTCCAATCAAGCCCCATTCTTCCCTCACTCTCTGCTGCTACTGAAGCAGCTTCCCACGTTTCCACTACAGTGATCTTCGTTGAGGCTACCTTCCTAGAATGTTGGTGTTTTGTCATTATTTTGGCATTCTGACAAAATTTTCCTTGGAAACCCAAATTAGAGAAGGGGATCAGTGAGATTTTTTAAGTTTCTGTCACAGCCAAAGGATATTGTAAGACAAAAGAAAGGCATGTTTCTTGCCACAAGGTATTATCCCTGTCAGATTTCATAGCCCTGATGCCTATGAAGGCATTTGAGGAGTTCAGAAAAAATATATGAAGACTCCTGTATAAAAGAAAATTATATTATGACCATCCAAATACAAATGACACTACCAGCTTCACCCATAGTGTGCCATAATGTGCATTGAAAGCAATAATCAATGAAGTTACTAAGGAATATAACATGTTACTGCAGCTACTTGGCTGTATATGCAATAAATTGAGAGTTGCACAAGCAAATCAGGCACTCACACCTGGAAACAGATACTTAGTTTTGTAATAATCCAATTGTCAAGTGCAAATGCCAGGGTTTGCTTCTGGACTGTATTTCACATATGATGTTGCTTTTCTTGTGCCAGACTTCAAAACATTTTCTCTAAGGGTGTGTCTACACTAGACAGCTACTTCAAAGTAGCCAGCACAATGTCAAAATAGCACGCGTCACGTCTACATGCACTGTGCGCTATTTCAGCGTTGAAATTGACGTTAGGTGGGGAGACGTCAAAATTGCTATTCCCATCCGAAGATGGGAATAGCTCCCAACATTTATGTTCAGCTTCGAAGTAGGGTGTGTATAGATGATCCACATCACGCTACTTCGAAATAGCGGGGTCCTCCATGGCGGCAACCAGCTGAGGGGTTGAGACGTGCTCTCCAGCCCTCATGGGGCTCTATGATCACTGTGCACAGCAGCCCTTAAAGCACCATGGACCCGGATTTCCTGTGGCAGGAAGATGAGAATGTGCAGGCAGCAGCACATGCATGTGTTAGCCCTGCACGCCCTCCACAAACCCCAACCTGACTATCCAGCACCATGGCGTCCAGCCAGCCCCCCGAGTGCCCCCCGGGCTCCCCCCCACCCCCGAGGGGACCCAGGCAGCCCCAGCAGCCAAACAGAGGGCCAAAAAATGGTGGGGCCCCACCTAGTCGGAGGCCGAGCTCTGAGACCTGCTGGGCCTCTGGGGTGAAGAGGAGGTGCTCCACATGATGGGGAGCAAGCAGCAAAATGCAGGAGCATTTGCCTGACTAGCCGAAGGCCTGGCCGCCCAGGGTCATGCTGCCTGCACTCCGGATCACATCCAGAGCAAGCTGAAGGATTTGCGGCAGGGTTACTCCCGGACCCAGGACTTGGCCAGCCGGTCTGGGGCCACCCCCACTGCTTGCCCCTGTTACAGGGAGCTCAGGGCCATCCTGGGCCCTGGGACACCTCCCCCCAGGCCACATTGGACACCACTGCCGAGGAGTCCCAGCAGGCCTCAGAGGTGGAGTCCAGCCCAGAGGCCCACCCCACAATCCCCCTGAGGAGCCACCACTCAGGACAGCAGAGAAGGGGTCCAGCAGTGAGGGGAAGGTTCCTCATAGACCTCACTTCCTGGAGCACCAGCCGGGCATCCACCCACCAGGTACATACCCCACAGGGTACACACCCCCAGGCCACAGGGTGGGGGCACCAGACAATACCGGGAGCCCCACAGACCCCCAGCAGACCCAGCCACAGCACAGTCCAGGACAACAGCAAGGCCATCAGTTCCCGTCAGCACCCACACCCATGGACAGCACTGTGCCCTAACCCCAGGGGCAAGGGGACCATACAGTGGGGACACCCAACGGGGAAACCACACCCACCAACAGGGACAGAGACCCAGCACCCAAGGGGGGATGGGGGGAATGGACCACGAGCCAAGGCACAGTACTAACAGCCTTCCACTCCCTGTCCCGCTCCCCGCAGCTGCACCATCCAAAGACTCAGGCAGCCAGGCACTCTCTGTGGGACACCTCCCAGGGACACCTCCAAGGCCAGCAGGACAGGCAAGCCACCGCTGGACTGAGGGGATGGCCCCCGTGTACCCCCAGTTCCTGGTGGCTCTCCAATGGCAGGTGGAGGTGGCTGAGGAGAGGCTCTGCTTTGACCAGGAGGAGTCCACCTGGTGCTGGGCGGCATGGCAGGAATTCATGGGCATCTTCCAGGACATAGCCGTGTCACTCCAGGAGGCTGTCGCCCAGCTCCCTCTCCCTGCCGTCCCCGCTGCCACTCCACCCAATGACCCCCTGCTTCCCCACCTGCCTCGCCCGCTAACCCACCTGCTGCTCTGTCTGCCACAGCACCTGCCAGCCCCCCCAGGACCGGAGCCCACTGGGGTTGAAGACTGACCAGTGGAGGCATCCTGGACGTACCTGCAGGTCCTCCCAGCCCCCAGCCCACCATGCCCAGGACCATGGATAAGGGGAGGGGCATGCGACCCATACCCCCGGGGGTCACGCCCCTCTACACCCACCCCAGATGGATGGGCCGACGGCCGAGCCATCCGCTGGCCCCCCATTTGTAGATAGTTGTCCCCCTTGTATGTAGTTGTCCCCCTTGGTATATTGGTTCAAGTTTTTGTTGTGCACATAACACTGTTTGCCAGTTTTCAATAATCCACAGTTTTATTTTCCAAAGAACCTGAGACGTGTGCATGTTGGGGGGATGGTATGTGGGCGGTGGGGGCGGCGTGTGGAAGGCCCTCCGGGGAAGGCCGGGGAGGTGCTCAGAGGTCTTCCTGATCGAAATGGGCCCACAGGGACTCATGGACCCATACCCCCTCTCAGTGGGCCTGGTGACTGGGTGCAGCGGCCGGCTGGGGGAAGCCCGTGCCAGTGTCGACTGCCTGAGCCTGGACAAAGGCCTCCCCATTGCTCTCAACAATGTTGTGGACCGTGCAGCATGTTCCCACAGCCTGGGGGATGTTCTGGAGGCTGACTTCCAGGTGGGTGAGGAGTCACCACCACTAGCCTTTCAGGCGGCCAAACGTCCTCTATACCACCTGGTGGGCGTGGTTCAGGAGACTATTGAACCACTCCTGGATAGCAGTGAGGTGGCCAGTCTACAGGCACATGAGCCAGGGCTGGAAGGGGTAGGCGGTGTCTGCCATGAGGCAGAGGGGCATGGTGGTGTCTTCCAGAGGGATCTCCCTCTGGGGGATGTAGGTGCCTGCCTCCAGCCGGTGGCACAGGCCCGAGGTCCTAAAAATGCAGGCATTGTGTGTACAACTGGGCCAGTCCATGTAGACATCCTGGAAGTGGCCCCAGCTGTCCACCATGGCCTGCAGGACCACAGAGTTGTAGCCCATCCAGTTGATGTATCTTCCCCCGCTGTGGTCCAAGGCGCGAATGGGGATATGGGTCCCATCCAAGGCCCCAGAGCAGTTCAGGAACCCTATGGCAGCAAATCCAGTGATGGCTGCGTCCAGTTCGCTGAGTTGGATGACCCTCTGTAGCAGCACAGCATTTAGCACAGAGACCACCCATGGGGAGGGGACACAAGTGCCCATAAGGGTGTGCAGGTTGCCCCAGGCTCTTCCCCCTCAGGCCCTCCTCCTGTGCACCTCCCCACACACACCCTTGCCCAGACCCTCCCTCCCCTGCCCCACACCTGGCCCCCTACCCCCCAGCGAGTGTGTGCCCAGGCCTCCTTACCTCCATGATGATGGTCCTGACTGTGGCCTTTCCCACTTCAAATTGGCGGCCCACGGAGTAGTAGCTGTCTGGAGTGGCCAGCTTCCAGACAGCTATTGCGACCCTCTTCTCGATGGGGAGGGCGCGCTGCATCCGATTGTCGTGGTGCCTCAGTGCAGGGTTGAGCCACTGGCAGAGCTCCACGAAGGTCTGCTGGCACATGCAGAAGTTCCACAGCCACATGTTGTCATCCCATTCCCCGATGACCAGCTGCTCCCACCACTTGGAGCTGGTGGGGTAGCTCCAGAGGCAGCGGAACACCCAGCAGGGGAGGAACAGGGGAGCCCAGTGGTCAGGGCATTCCCATCTGCCCCCGGGAGGGCCCCCTGCCAGGAGCTGCTGGGCAGCCTCCTGTGAGCACCTCGCAGGGTACTTGCTCCCTGGGGGACCACCTGGTAGGCTTTCAGGTGCTGCTGCTGCTGCTGCTGGGGGTTCATAGCTGCTGTGTGTCAATCTGCGAGAGTGTGGCTAGCGCTCTGCAGACCTCATGCTGTGCAGGCCGGGTACATCTGAGAGGAGTCCTTTAAAGGAGCGGCTTGCTGTTGCCCCGGAAGGGCTAGTCCAGCCTGTGACCCTGTCCACAGGCTTTCCTGGCCCCTTATTTCAGCAGGGTGTGCTTGTGTGTGTAGACGCTCGGCGTTTCCTTCCAGGGCGGTTCCTTTCAACATTCCCCGTCCTGACTTCAACGTTGAACGTCAACTGCAGCAGCCCCAGAGGATGTGTGGATGATACGTGTCGAAGTAGCCTGTTTCGATTTTGTTACTTCAACATGGGCTACTTTGATGTTGTGTCCTAGTGTAGACATAGCCTGCGTGTATTCTTTGTAGGTTTAACATTTCCTTTGGGCTTCATCTCTTCATAGTTATTTAGAGGCTCTTATTTACGAATGACTAACCAGTTCCACTGCTGTTGTTTTTAAATTGCAAACAAACGTCATATTTTATGAAATGGTTCTTTGCAAATTTGCAACACTACCTCCACTCAGATTATCCCATTTTGCTAAAATCCCCAGTGCAGTTGCTGTGGACTTACTGACTGTGGAGGCCTTCAGTATTATTTTACTTGCATAAATCACACTAACGCACTTAAGGAAAATTAAAGTTTCTCAAGGGTTTCAGAATGCTGAGTAAATGGAAGAGACAAATTCAGTGCAAACAGATGCCTTCCTAAATACTTTCTACTGAGCATGTGCTTTCCGTGGTTGCAAGGAGGAGATCCATTTGCTGTGATTTAGCTTGCCCGAGGTTTCATAAGTGGCTGTGAGTGACGCAGGCTGTCACAGGGCATTTCACAGGCTTTACTGAAATATGCTTACAAATGTGAATGTGGCATAACTGGAGTATGCTGTATGTGAAACACGTTAGGAAAGATATCACTGGAAAGCTTGCAATCTGCTGAATATGATTAGCCCATCTGTATGCATATGTCATTCTTGTGTTTGAAGTTAGAAATATGAAGTATAAATCTGTATTACTGATGTAGTAATGCTAAGTGAGGGCCATTGGTGGAACTCAAGCAAGCTAATGGCCCAATACTCAGAACAAATGATCTGTGACTAGATTTGTAGTTTTCCACTGAAAATGAGGAAAAAAATTTAAACTGAGTAGAACGGATTCTCACTTTATGCAAAACTCATTTAAGGGAAGAGTGTGAGGTAATCTTGGTTGTCAGTTCTCCCCAGCTACCCCACCCAAGATGAGGGATGACTGCTGGAAACCGACTGAACAAGTGGTAGGATTGACTCCTCTCTGGGAGGCTTTCCAGTCTGTGAAAGAAGCTTATTAAAACAACTCTAAGGGTGAGGCGCTAGGGTTCTTAGGGTTTGTCTATGCTGTCATGTTTTGTCAAGAAGAAATGACTTTTGGCAACAAAATTACATGAGTTTTCACACAGCAATATGAAGTTAGTTGTAAAAATGTCCATTTTGGTCAACAAGATCTTCCACAAGGTACTTTTCCCCCTGCCTTTATTGTTGACAAACATGCAGGGTAGACACATTGAAGTATTGTGTTGCTGATTCTGGCCTCCAGGAAGTGGCCCACAGATCCAAACTGGCTTCTCTGGTCAGAAGTTTGAACTCCACTGCCCTGCAGACAGGTAACCAGCTAACCATCCGTCTCCCTTGCAAGCTCTGTAAAATTTAAATCCCATTTCTTGCTGGCTGGTTTTCTGTGTGAGCTCATTCAAGAAGATACTGATGGTCTGGTTTTATCCACATGGTTGTTGAGACACCTGATGAAATGGATGAGGTATACCACACGGGGCCAACCTCACAGTTAATGGTTTCCTATGGTACATCTGCACCTGCACCTCTTGCATGCTGGTTTGGCATGCAGTGGTCTCATGGCATCTTCCCAGGTGCCCATGCTTGATCATCGTACCAAATGCTCCATTGCTTGGACCACTGTGGAGTTGTTGGATCTGAGTGACTGAGTCTATTCATTCCCCTAGAGTGACATATAGGAACTGGGATGCATATGCACACATTTATTGACCCTTGTATACAGAGGTGGAAAAACTACCCCAAAAGTTACTTGAGTAAAAGTACAGCTGCTTTGGAAGGAATGTGCTTAAGAACAAGTTACCTGTGTCCCTCTAGAATACTACCTGAGTAAAAAGAGTTAACTAGTAGTAGTTTAAAAGTAATTGCATCTTGATTGTACTCAAGTATCCAGAAATGAAAGCAGCTGTGCTTTTACTCAGAGGTACTGTGTGGAGTTATGGAGCACAGGAACTGGGGTCCACCCTGGGGCACTGGAGTGGGAGACGGGGCCACAGGGAATGAGGATCCACCAAGAGATGCTGGTGAGGGGGAAGGACAGGGGGACTGTCCCATTTGCTCCATGGTGACGGGGCTGAGGGCCTTACCTGGACTAAGAACACCCATAGATCAGGGCTGTCCACAACATGCGAGTGCCTCCTCCTGCCTCTCGCCCATGCTCCCTGACGTCTGAAGCCAAATAGTGGGGCTGGGGAGGCACATGGGGCAGGGCCAGTGTTGCCCCAGGCCTGCCAGGGATCCAAGAGTACAGGCAATTAGGTGGGAGCCATGCCACAGAGGAGCGCAGCTCTCTGAAGCATGTGGCAGCCAGAAACCTGTTGAGCAGCCACCAAGCAGACACCAGGAACAACGCTTGGAAAGGGAGGTGCATGACCACAAGAACAACTAGCCCTTCATCAGCCAGGCCACATAATGTCTGGTCACAATGATGGAAGGAATAGACCAGTGGTTCCCAACGTTTTCAATAACATGGCAGACTTCAATCAGACAAACAATTCCATGGCACACCCAGTTTTTTTCAACTGAACTGATTGCACATAAATGTCACATTTACTTACTTTCACTATTTTTACAGCCTTACTAAAGAGGTTAGCGATGTAGTAGTGCCTACTACAAACTAAATAGGGATCAACTGCATTAGTGTTTCAAATCTACCACAGAACACACTGTCTTTGACAAGTTGAAAAAAAGATGGACAAGTGAACGTGTGTCATGCAAAAGATGTTGAATGCTTGCAGGAGGGTAAGGAAGTAGCTCCTGAGAGTAGGAAATCCTCTACAAATAGATGCAGCAAGGGGAAATTAATGAAATCTCACATCACACTTGAAGAGTTCTCATGGCACACCAGTGTGTCCTGGCACACCGGTTGAAAAGTACTGGAATAGACAGAGAACCTCAAGTGTTAGTCAAGCAGCAGAGTGCGCCCACACGGGTTTGCATCCCCCACAAGCAGCATATTCAAAATTCTGTGTCCAGTCACCCCTCCCCAGCCCCATACCTTCACATTCCTTTTCACTCTCTGGCATTGTCCCACACATGCAACCCCCTCCCCCAATTTTGATTATGATAATTGGACCTACAAACGTTGATAAGGTGTAAGCCTTTGCAAGCACCTCCCTGACCTGCTGCTAGGGGTGCTTTATTGTGTTTCATTGCCCTCTTTGTTGATGAAATAGAGGCACACTTCTCTAATGGAACAATGTTTTTATTTACTGTTTAGCAATCTCACATACTAATCATTGCAATGCCAGGTGCAGGCCTTAAAGGCATGTTCTTGACTATGTGTAGCGTAGGTTACAGCCCGGAAGCAACCGTAAAACAGCTTTATTCCAGTGCCCTTGATTGTCGAAGTGCTTCCTCTAGGCCCCTGTAATGTTTATAGCAACTCTCTGGGCTCCTCTGACAGCCCTAGTTTCTGGCTACTCAAACTCTGCAGCTCAGAGCTCTGCCTCAGAGCTCCACCCAGAGCAAACAATTCTCTCTTAGATTGACGCAAATTATGCAAAGGGAAACACACAGCAATAACCATGGAAATATGTCCTCAGTGAGGTCTAGCCTGCCACAGAGACCCTCCCATTTTGTCTTCTATCTCCCAGATGGCACATTCAACCACCATGGGGCATGTGCTCAGCCTGTTCTTAAAATGCTTCTTCCTGCCATCCAGGTGCCCCATGCATGGTTTCATGACTCAGGACTGCAAAGAGTCCTGATTGTAATCTTCTGATCTGGAAAGAAAGTTCACACCTGTAGCTTTCTGTCCAAGCCAGTGTTCCTGAAGATGTGTCCAATATGCACCTTCCCAGACCACCCCATATAAATGTCTACAAATGCCTATGGTGATTCACCTGCAACACTATCAAGAAGTATCTCTTTCTATTAATGTACTTGATGGCAAGGTGGGTTGGCACCAAAATTGAAATATGTGTGCCACTGATTACTCCCTATGTCTGCAAAGACAGTGACTATGACACGGTCCTCCCAGAGTCACGGTCCTCCATAGCACAATGTGGTTTAGTGCCCTGCACACTTACAGCAGCACAGCCCCAAGAATAAACTTTCCTACTCAAAACAGATTTACAACTGACCAGTAGCATCTGGGAGTTGCCAACTTCCACACATCAATTGTCACACACTTCTCAACCAAGAAGGCAGCTCTCAGCCTGATGTCCTCGCACCACAGGTCATGCGCCAGCTCAGCAAACAGCTTCATGAAGGTTACTTTATGCTTCATAAGGTTCTGTTGCCACTGGTTGCATGACAATGTGATCCTACCAATCAGTGCTAGTTTCCCTAGTACGAAAATGCACAGCTTGTACAGCTGTTCTGTGACTGACAAATGCAATGACTGGTTGCCACTGTCCATATCACTCAGACTGCCAGACTCTTCTGAGTCTTCTTCCTCTGTCAGCAACTTCAAGATTATTTCCAGTGCCCTTCATGATATCTTTATGACACTTAACAGATCATGCAAGAGAAGTGAGAGATACATTTTCCCTCACTACAGATACTTGAGTTTACAGCAAAAATAAGCTTCGGAAAAATGGCAGGAAAGGACATCAGAAGCCCCTGAACAAACAATGCTTGATGGGATGTTTTGCATGGACTCAAGATGCCCATAGTACATTGCTCCCACTGTTGATGGGGGAGCTCCCAATGCACACACAACCTGCCGACAGAGGGGGCAAGGCAGGTGTGAACACGTTGATGACTTTGCCATTGTTTCCGAGTGAAAACATTAATTTCCTCAGCAAAACATTGTAGTGTAGACATACCCTTCATGTGTTGTGTTTAGCTTGCATGTTCTGTTTTATTTCGTTTAGTAACCTACATTGTTCTATGTGGTATCCCTTATGATCACTTAAATCCTGCCTTTTATGCTCTCTACCCTGATAAGGAAGATTACCTTTCCTTGAATAAAACTTTAAATGTAAAATGGATTTATCTGGGGCTCAAGTCCCAGTGCAATGATACATTTGGATGCTAGGGCAAGTCTCTTTAGCTGAAAGCTTCCAGAGCAATGCAGATCTCAGTGCCTATATTTTATTGTAGAGGGCTATGACTCCATCTCTATGTCAGTGCTTTGGAGGAGGCTGGAGGGTCTGGATCAGCAGAACAGAGTTGAGGGGTACCCATGAGGGCAGGAAGGTGGGCTCAGGAGTAATTCAAAACATCAAGTGACAATCCCAAGGAGGTCCGATTGACCAAACCTGTCACACAGCCTGAACTGGAGCACACAGGTGTCATGATCATGAGGGTTAGCCAGCAGCCTGGGAGTAAAAGGGTTAACCTCCTTAGCAAGGTGGGGTTGGCCTATAGGAATGTAGGTAAGAATTGGATTTTTTGGCTCCTCCCTTTTTCTGTCCTCTGTTGCTTCTTTCTTTTTTCCAGCCATGAGGGACACAGACACAGAATATCTCCCTGCAAGAACAGGCCCTCCAATCTTCTGTAAGTAGGGTAAAGTTTAGATAAATCCATTAGGCTTTATTGTTTTATGGTTTGGGAAGTGGGATCTGATGTCTGTGCACTTTTAAGAAGTGTTCTTTTACTCTCCTTGTAACTAAGTTCTAGGCCCATGGTGGAGACTCCCCATGTGTTTTACTTTGTGACTCTTCCATCTAGTCATGAGGTTTGCAACATGAATATTGTTGTAATAATAAAAGTTCTCTCTTTTTATTAACCTGGTATTGGTTAATGTTTGTGTCCTGGTTTTTTACTTTTGGGGCTCAGATTTCCCAAGTAGTCTCTCCCTGGTTTCCTTGTTATTACTTGGGTGGTAGCAGCGAATTTTATCCCCAAAATCTAAAGTTTTTAGGATTTTTGGGGGGGAGTTTATACCAAAACCTGGTAGATAAGGTTTTGGAGGTACTTGTACTGGCCCCCACTTCTGCATTTGTCTTGCTAGAGTGGGGAAGGAGCCATGACAACAGGTAAAGGGGAAAAAGTCTTTCTTATTAGCAAATGTACCTTGGAAATTTTTAGTCAACACCTTGCCAGAAGGAAGCTCCACCCAGTACACTGGAGGTAGTGCTCTACCCAATACACAGGGCAGTTAGGGGCAAGAAATGATTTAAAAAGAAGGTGAGGATGTAAGTATTACATGTAGTATTTTCAAGAGCACTTTGTTACATCTTATGATGATATCCTACCATTTCTTCTAGTTGACTTTTCCCTGATCCTCAGTATTAGGACATTTTGTAGACTTATATGCAGACTTTAAGATCAAAAGGGACCATCATGGTCATCTAATCTGGCTGCCACAGAACTTCTGTCACCTACTCCTCTCATAAACCTTTAACCTCTGGCAAAGTTACTGGAGTCCTCAAATGATGGTTTAAAGATTTCAAATGACAAAGAATCTATCATTTAGACTATTTTAAACCTGCAAGTGACCCAAGCAATGCATTACACAAAAAACCCAGAGTCTCTGACAATCTGACCCAGGGGAAAATTCCTTTCTGACACCAGATTTGGCAATCAGTTAAACCCTGAGCATGTGGGCAAGACCCACCAACCAGACACCTGGAAAATAATTCTCTGTAGTCACCCAGAGCCCTCCCCATGCAATTTCCCATCATTTCCCCTAATAGTCCAGCTTTTTCTGCTTTTTTTCCTACAAATGTTTAAAATTAATGGCTTTCTCCTATTATCTCTGAACAGTAAAGAAGAGAAAGGGGTATTTGCTTCTCAAATGATTTCCTGAAAATATAGCAGCCACAGAACAGTTAATAAAGGGGAGGTCAAGGTAATTTTTCTCTCTCCAATTTCTCTTTCAGGAAGGGCCACTTCTGCTTCCCCCCACTCCCCATCCCCAGTTTTTTTAAACAACACATCTTAAGTTATGTCTGATTTCAGCATACTGACATTAGTACTTGCATTTTCCTCCTACACCACTCAGATGTTTTTTCCCACTCCTACTTTTTTGTACACTCAAATGGGAATTGCTCTTGGGTTAACCTACCTTCTAAATATTCAAAACTTCCTCGGGGTAACAGGCCATTCATCATACACATGAATGGAAAAGAGCAGGGTAAAACACTGTGTCAGTGCTGCCATATGACAAGGGAATAACTATTTTTAAAGCGAAGCAAATTGGGAAATGAAAAGTGGAATGTAAAGCAAGATTCACCCTTAGTGGTAACCAAAATACAGCCCAAACACTAAAGTTTGACATCTCTTTCCTCACAGCCAGTTTTATAATAAGCAGCAGAAAAAAGGAGGCTTAAAGTAACACTGGGCCTGTCCTGTTTTCAACGAGCTAGGAAGAAAGAGGTCCCATTCTGCCCCCTAAATAGCTTTCTGGCTACTTCTTGGGCCTTCTTCCGGGTTTGATAGAAGGAATTCCTTTCCGGCTTTCCCTCAATCCTCATCTTCCTAAAACTAAGCCCAGAGCATTCCTTTGTATACTTGCCAAGAAGCAATCATATGATTCTTAGTCAGCAGATCCCTCACTTATGTCTGGAGACAGACTCACCAATGGAGGGAAGGACAAAGGGGGCGGTGGCCCTGGAGTCTCATATTTCAAAGGGACACAGAACTCTGGCCACCGCCACTGCTACTTTGACAACAGCAGCAGCTGACGCTGCAGGTTCCTTTGAAGTGCTGTGGCAGTGCCACTGCACCACTCAACATGGGTCGGGTTGCAAGGGGGCAGCACACCAATCTGAGCGGGACTGTGGGCTGACTGCCCTAGGCCGTGCCCCTTTTACGTTTGGCCCCACCCCATCTGGGGATGCAGATCTGGGCCCCCTTCCCACCCTGCCTTGGGAAGACAGAGGCTATCAGCCCCACTGTCTGGATACTTACAACACCTGCTAAATCTCTGATCTTAAAAGGCCTAGACTTTCATGATCAAAATCAGAATTTTGGACATATTTTATACAACAAAGAATGTGAATCGTTAATTATTGATTGATTGTTGATTATTTTTAAAACACTTTTTTAAGGCTGCTAATGTGAACTTGAATATGATTTGTTTACCTTTAGTATGAGATGTTTTTCTTAACCAAATATATAACTTTCGATCTGAACAAAACATAAACACGGAATGACACCAAGTTAATTTTGACTTTATTGCCAAAGTTGCTTGAAATAACTGGGCAAAAAAGAAACAAATATCTGCAGGCGGAGTGTTGTCTTTATTGCTGAAATACTCCATTCCTTGCTTGAATTAATAGTCATCCTTCTCAGATATTAATTACATTTTTATTCTGTCAAAAACATTATTGATGTTCAACTCCATAAAAAATTAGTTGCAGAACTCTAGTTGGTTACTTTAAAAAAAAGTAAAAATTGATATTAAATAGATTCACTCTTAAGTATTTGCATATTCTCCTCTTTGAATTTTCATGTCAAAAGAAGAAATAGAAATAGATTTTTCAAGTTGAAGACTCTTGTTAGAAATCAAACTATAGGTGGAAGACTTTAAGCTAAATTATTATCCCATAGAATCATAGAATACTAGAACTGGAAGGGACCTGAAGAGGTCAGAATCCAGTCCCCTGCCCTCACAGAAGGACCAAGTACCATCCAGGCCACACCCATTAGATGTCTCTCTAACCTGCTTTTAAATATCTCCAGTGATGGAGATTCCACAACCTTCCTAGTCAATGTATTCCAATGTTTATCCTCCCTCACACTTAGGAAGATTTTCCTTAAGTCCAGGCTAAACCTCCCTTGCTGCTGTTTAAGTCCATTCCTTCTTGTCCTATCCTCAGAGGTAAAGAAGAACAGTCTTTTCTCCCTCTTTCTTCTAACTCTTTTAGGTACTTGTAAACTGCTATCATGTCCCCTCTCAGTCTTCTCTTTTCTAAACTGAACAAGCCCATTCTTTCAGTCTTCCCTCATAGCTCATGTCCTCTAGACCTTCAATCATTCTTGTTGCACTTCTCTGAACCTTCTAAAATTTATCCACATCTTTCTTGAAATGTGGTGCCCAGAATTGGACACAATACTCCAATTGAGGCCTAATCAGCACAGAGCAGAGCAGAAGAATGACTTCTCATGTCTTGCTAACAACACCCCTATTAATGCATCACAGAATCAAATTTGCTTTTTTTGCAACAGCATCACACTGTTGACTCATATTTAGCTTGTGGCCCACTATGACCCTTACATCCTTTTCCTAACTACTCCTTGCTAGACAGTCACTTCCCAGTCTGTACGTGTGAAACTGATTATTCCTTCCTAAGCAGAGTACTTTGCATTTGTCCTTATTAAACTTCATCTTATTTACAGCAGACCATTTCTCTAGTTTGTCCAGATCATTTTGAATTGTGACCCCATCCTCCAAAGCATTTGCAACCCCTCCCGGATGGGTAACATCCGCAAACTTACTAAACATACTCTGTATGTCAATATCTAAATCACTGATGAATATCTTGAACTCAATCGGTCCTGAAACAGACGCCTGAGGAACCCCTCTTGTTATGCCCTTCCAGCATGTTTGTGAACTATTAATAACTACTCTCTGAGAATGGTTATTTAGCCAGTTATGCATCCACCTTATAGTAGCCCCATCAAAATTGTATTTGCCCAGTTTTTTGATAAGATCAAGCAGTAGTGTATCAAATGCCTTACTAAAGTCTAGGTATACTTCATTCACTGCTTCTCCCTTATCCACAAGACTTATTATCCTATCATAGAAAGATATCAGATTGGTTTGGCATGGTTTCTTCTTTACAAATCCATTATGACTATTACCTACCACCTTCTTTACTTCTAGATGTTTGCAGATGAATTCCTTAAGTACTTGCTCCAGTATCTTTACCGGCAGAGAGGTTAAACTAACTGGGCTGTAATTTCCTGGGTTGCTCTTATTCCCCTTTTTATAAATGGGCACTAAATTTTCTCTTTTCCAGTCTTCTGCAATCTCTCCAGTCTTCCATCACTTTTCAAAGACGATAGCTAAAGGCTCAGATAACTTCCTCTGTCAGGTCCTTGGATATCCTAGCATTCATTTAATCAGGTCCTGGTGATTGCAGACATCTAACTTCTCTAAGTAATTTTTAACTTGTTCTTTTTTTAATTTTATCTTCTAAACCTATCCCCTTCCCACTAGCATTCCCTATGTCAGGCATTTCTTCATCAGACTTTTTGGTGAAGACTGAAACAAAGAAGTCATTAAGCACCTCTGCCATTTCCAAGTTTTATGTTATTGTTTCTCCCTCCTCACTGAGCAGAGGACCTACCCTGTCCTTTGTCTTCCTCTAGCTTCTAATATATTTATAGAATGTCTTCTTGTTACCCTTTATGTCTCTAGCTAGTTTGAGCTCATTTTGTGCCTTTGCCGTTCTAATCTTGCCCCTGCATATCTGTATTGTTTGGTTATGTTCATCCTTTGGCATTTGTCCTAGTTTCCACTTTTTATGTGATTCCTTTTTGTTTTGAGATCACATAAGATCTCCTGGTTAAACCAAGGTGGTCTTTTACCACATTTTCTATCTTTCCTACACAGTGGAATAGCTTGCTTTTGGGCCCTTATTAATATTCCTTTGAAAAATTGTCAGTTCTCTTCAGTTATTTTTCCTCTTAGTCTTGCTTCCCATGGGACGTTCATGCTCTCTGAGTTTACCAAAATTTGCCTTGCTGAATTCCATTGTCTCTATTTTGCTATTCTCCCTTTGCCTGTTCCTTAGAATCATGAACTCTATGATTTCATAGTAACTTCCCGGCAGGCTGCCTTCCACTTCCAAATTCTCAGCCAATTCCTCCCTATTTGTCAAAATCAAATCAAATCAAAATCATATCTGGAACTACTTCCCTTCTAGTAGCTTTCTCCACCTTCTCCATGATAAAAAATTGTCTTCAATGCAGTCCAAGAACTTACTGGACAGTTTGTGCCTTGCTGTATTAGTTTTCCAACATATGTTTGGGTTGTTGCAGTCTCCCATTACCACCAAATCCTGTGCTTTGGATAATTGTGTTAGTTAATTAGAAATGCCTCAGCCACCTCTTCTACCTGTGTAGGGGATCTGTAGTAGACCCCTAGCATGACATCACCCTTGTTTTTTACCCCTTTTAATCTAACGCAAAGACTCTCAGTGCTTCCCTCTCCTACTTCCATTTCCACCTCACTCCAGGTGTGCACATTTGTAATATATATGGCAACACCTCCTCGCTGTTTACCCCACCTATTCTTCCTGAGTAAGCTGTAGCCTTCTATGTCAATATTATAATCGTGTATATTATCCCACCAAGTCAGTGATTCCAACGATGTCATTGTTTTCTTTATTTACTAGGACTTCAAGCTCTTCCTGCTTATTACCCGCACTTCTTGCATTTGTATAGAGGCATCTAAGATACTGATTTGATTTTGCCTCCCAGTTCCGCCCACTCCCTCTTTTTTCTCTGCTATTATGGCCCATGTTTCCTCCCATTTCCAGCTCAACTCCCAGGTTTTCCATAAACAAGACTGAATCAATTTGTCATTTATAACAAGAGATGGGCCTGAAAGAGTACCATGTCAAAACTCTCTTCCTGAATTTTCAAGGATTGAAGGCTGGGTTTGGATACCCAGATCCAGAACTACATAAACACATTTCATTCTAGGTTCAAGTCAAAATTGCAAGGTGCCTATTTCTACACATCCAATTCAACCTGGCTCAAGATGGAGTGCTTCTTTCAAGTAAATATGTGCGGCACTATTTTAAATATAAAATATACCTTGAAGACAAATCATAAACAGACACCTCTATGAAGCCATAAATCTCTTTGATAATGTCTCTTTAGACACATCCCTTGAGAGGGAAAATGTTTCTAGGGAATACATTTCTGGACAAAATACTGGAAACATAAAAACTTTAGCAGGAAATGTTTCTGAGAGAAGCCTATTACACGACCCTGAGTACAGTGAAGCTTTGATCATTTCAAGGACATCTTAAACTCCTCATAGGTGAATTAACTTTTTTATTGCTCTCTTCAAATCTGATCATAGAGAATTACTTATTAAACTAGAACCAGATGCTCTCACTCTTACTATACTCAGACAGCTATTCTGCTACAGGGACTGTTAATGCAACCTTTGAGGCCCATTGAAACTAGAGGTTTGTGAAATATTTGCAATTAAAAGGCACAGCTGCCATGAGCTTTGGAGTTGTTATTGATACAGGGTGGCCATGTTAACATAAGACATGACATTTTAGATTGATTGTTACGTTAGAATGAGAACAGATAAACCCAAATTTGAATGATCATATGCTTTCATGCACAAATAGCCTGTTCCACTGAAATTTGCAAAACTACAGTACAAAGTGAAGACTTTTCTTCAAGAAGTTTAGCTCTATATATAGCCCAAAAGCCTGCCTCTCTCAGCCACAGAATTTGGTGCAAAGATATTATCTTATTACCTTGTGCCTTTACATCCAGATTCCCAGAAACATTAAGATGAAAAAACCTGAAGCTGTTCACGAAAACTGCCTTATTTAAAGTGCATTAAAGGCTTGTAGGCATGGTCACTCATAAGGGAAGTAACCTTAGTATGTTTCAAATGTGATTAAGCTACAGCAAGTTAAGGTCACTTTATTTCTCTGTGAGAGCATCCATACAGGGTGTTAATGTGTACTAACTAATATGCTTTAGCTTAACACTTTCAGTTAACACATGGTAATGTCCTGAGTATCCCTGTAAAGACAAGCCGTGAGGTTTGCAAAATTGACTGAATTTAAATGGCAAAAATGCTCATGGAAACATTTCCACAGGTGTATTTCATCCTGCTTCTTCAACAAAGTATGCGTAAAGCCTGGTCCATACTATGAGGCATCACTGACCTAATTCAGCTCTGCTATTTGCATAGCTCAAGTCGACATATTAACCACCAGGTCTTTTGTGCAGTATGGTCAGAGGAGGCAGCTCTCGCATTGATGCTAGCTACTCTTTTGGTGGAATACTGGTGTTGATGGAAGTGAACTGACAAATCAGTTTATCATGTCTACATCAGGGCCGTGTCTACACTAGCCAAAAACTTCAAAATGGCCATGCAAATGGCCATTTCGAAGTTTACTAATGAAGCACCGAAATACATATTCAGAACCTCATTAGCATGCGGGCGGCCCTGGCACTTCGAAATTGACGCTGCTCGCCGCCGAGTGGCTCGTCCAGACGGGGCTCCTTTTCGAAAGGACCCCGCCTACTTCGAATTCCCTTTATTCCCACCTGCTCATAGGAATAAGGGGACTTCGAAGTAGGTGGGGTCCTTTCGAAAAGGAGCCCCATCGGGACGAGCCACGCAGCGGCCAGCTGCGTCAATTTCAAAGTGCCGCGGCCGCCCGCATGCTAATGAAGCGCTGAATATGTATTTCAGCGCTTCATTAGTAAACTTCAAAATGGCCATTTGCATGTTTTGGCTAGTGTAAACATAGCCCAGATGTGATAAAAGGATGGCCAGTGGATTGACTGCAGCAACATCAATCCCCAGTTTAGTGTAGACATACCCTGGGATTTGGACGTTCTCCCACTGATTTCAGTTGGAACAGGATGGCACCCCAAAAGTAACAATATGCATGTACATTGGATAGTTGCAACTGAATATCTGAATCACCTCACTCAGGGTAAGGAAATGATTAAATGTATTTGTGGTTTTCTGATATGCACTTTTCATGGAATTTCCCAAGTGCTTTGAATACTTTATGAACCTTCTCAAAACCTCACTCCTTGCTACTTATACACTGAAAAATAGATTAGTATCATAGAATCCTAGGGCTGGAATAGACCTCACCAAGGCATCGAGTCCAGCTCCCTGCTTCAAGCAGGATGAACCACAACTAAGTCATCCCAACCAGGACTTAGTCAAGCTGGGACTTAAAAACCTCTAGGGATGGAGATTCTGCCATCTCTCTAGGCAACACATTCCACTGCTTCACCACTGTCCTGGTGAAGTAGTTTTTCCTACTATCCAGCCTACTCCTCTCCTTCTGTAACTTCAGACCATTGCTCCTTGTTCTGCCATCTGAAACCACTGAGAACATTTTCTCACCCTCCTCTTTAGAGCTTCCCTTCAGGAAGCTGAAGGCTGCTATTAAACCACCACTCAAACTTCTCTTTTGCAAACTAAATAAGCACAAATCCCACAAATCTCCTCATAGGTCATGTGCTCCAGCCCTTAATCATTTTCATTGGCCTCTGCTGAACCTGCTCCAGCACATCCACATCCTTTCTGTACCGGAAGCCCAAAACTGGATGAAATACTCCAGATGCGGCCTCACCAGTGCTGAATAGAGGGAAACAACAGCTTCTCTAGATCTGCTCAAAGTGCTTCTCCTAATGCACCCAAATATGCCATCAGCCTTCTTGGCTACAAGGGCACACTGATTACTCGTGTCCAGCCTTTCATACAGTATAATCCCTAGGCCCCTTTCTGCTGTACTGCTGCTTAGCCAGTCAGTCCCCAGCCTATAACAATGCTTGGCATTCTTACATCCCAAGTGAAGAACTCAGCACTTCTCCTTGTTGAACCTCATCAGATTTCTGTTGGCACAATCCTTCAATTTATCCAGGTCACTCTGGATCCTATATCTACCTTCCATTGTACCTACCTCTCCCCCTAGCTTGGTGTCATCTGCAAACTTGCTGAGGCTGCAATCCAGTCCCTCATCCAGGTGATTAATAAAGATGTTGAACAACGCCAGCCCCAGAACTGAGTCTTGGGGTACTCCACTTGAAATCGACTGCCATCCAGATACTGAGCCATTGACCACTACCCATTGGGCATGATTGTCAAGCCATCTTTCCATCCATCTTATAGTCCATCAAGAAGTCCTGTGGCACCTTATAGACTAACGGATATTTTGGAGCATAAGCTTTCATGGGCAAAGACCTGCTTCATCTGATGCATGAGTGGGGGGTGGGGTTCAGAGGTGTATTTGAAGAGTGGGGTCCCAGTAAAAGGGAGGGCCAGAGTGGGTCTTTGCCCATGAAAGCTTATGGCCCAAAATATCTGTTAGTCTATAAGGTGCCACAGGACTTCTTGTTGTTCTCCAAGATACAGACTAACATGGGTACCTCCCTGATCCTTATAGTCCATGTGTCCAATCCATACTTCCTTACCTTATGGGCAAGAATGTGGTGGGAGACTGTATCAGGAGCTTTGCTGAAGTCAAGGTATATCAATTCAATGACTTCCCCCTGTCCAGGGAGTCTGTTACCTCATCATAGAAGTTAATCATATGGCTCAGGCAGGACCTGCCCTTGGTGAATCCATATTGACTACTTTTCATCACTTTCCCCTCTTCCAAGTGCTCCAAAATGGATTCCTTGAGCATCCCCTCCATTATTTTCCCAGGGACTGAGGTAAGGCTGACCAGTCTATAATTCCCTGGATTGTCCTTCTTTCCTTTTTCAAAGATGGGCACTACATTTGCCCATTTCCAATCATCCAGGATCTCTCCCAATTTCCAAGAATCTTCAAAGATAATGACCGAAGGCTCAGCAATGATGTTTGCTATTTCCCTCAGTATACGTGAGTACATTAAATCCAGACCCATAGATTTGTATACATCGAGTTTTTCCAAGTAGCTCTCAAGTTGCTCCTTCCCCACTCAGGGCTGTCCTCCACCTTTCCATACTGCACTATCTAGCACCATAATGTGGGAGCTATTCTTGTCTATGAAGACTGAAGCAAAAAAAACATTGAGTACTTCAGTTTTTCTTACATCATCTATCACTAGGTTACCTCTCTGATCCAGTAATGGCTCCACACCTTCCCTGATAGCCCTCTTATTGTTAACATGCCTGTAGAAATCATTCTTGTTACCCTTCACATCCCTTGCCAGCTGCAGTTCCAATTACTTCCTGGCATTCTCCAGCCATATATTCATACTCCTCCTTAGTCATCTACATTTCCACTTCTTATATGCATCCTTTTTGAGTTTAAAATGACCAAGGATTTCCCTGTTAAGCCAAGCTGGTTGCCTATCTTATTTGTATTTCTTACTCTGCAGCAGGTTGGTTTGTTCCTGTGCCTTCAGTGAGGCTTCTTTAAAATAGTGCCAGTTCTCCTGAATTCTTTTCCCCTTCATCTTCATTTCCCAAGGGATCCTGCCCATCAGCTCTTGCAAGGAGTCAGAGTCTGCTCTTTTGAAATCCAGAGTCTGTATTTTATGCTCACCTTTCTTCCTTTTGTCAGGATCCTGAAATCTACCACCACATGGTCACTGCAGCCCAGGTTGCCACCCACTTCTATTTCCCCTGTTAGTTCTTCCCTGTTTGTGAGCAGCATGTCAAGTTGTGCATGGCCCCTGGTCAGTTCCATCAGCACTTGTACCACGAAGTTATCCCCACATGCTCCAAAGACTTCCTGGATTGTACAGACAGGCAAATGTGCTCCAAAAGACTTTTTTGGAATTTATGTGGGGGGAAGGAATGAAGAGATAGTAACACAGTTCCATAATATCTCTAAGCCACAAAGTCCAGTGTTAAAAATAAAATTAGGGTTTGTTTTTTTTCTGAATGGAACTGGAAGCAAACTGATCACAGTTAAAAGTCAGTATTTTTCAACATGTTCTACAACAATTTGGTAACTGCTCTAACATGCTTCCTTCCTTCCTTCCTTCCTTCCTTCCTTCCTTCCTTCCTCATGTAAACAAAGAAAAAGGCACTAAACTCTGTTACAATGAGGATGAGTTTCTTATTGTGCTATAAGACTCTCTCATTTCTAGACCATCGTTATATTAAGAGGCCACTAAAATAAATTAATGGTATAAGCCTACAGTCATTAAAATAATAAAAAGCTATGAGGTTCAATAGGAGAATAATTATATGACCATATAGGCTATGTCCACACTACAGAAATCTGTCAACAGAAGTTGCTGTCGGAAGAGATCTTCCGACAAAACCTCTGTCAACAGATAGCATCTACACACAAAAGTGGCTCAAAAGAGCTATCTGCTCTGTCGACAGAGAGCAGCCAGACTGCCCAGCAGCCCTCTCTCAACAGAATGGAAGACAAGAAGCTCTGCAATCAGGGCTGCCCAGTGAACCAGAAGCTCTCTCTGTCAACAGAAGGTCCCCTGGAGCATCTACGCTATTTTTTGTCAACAGAATACGTCAACAGAGGCGTTATGCCTTGTATGGAAGTGACTTAACTCTAGTGAGAAAACTGCTGTGTGCTGTTGACAGTTTCTTGACAGAACACATTTGTAATGTGGACGCTACTTGTGTTTTGTCCACAAAACCCCAGTTTTGTGGACAAAACTCTGTAATGTCAAAATTAATAGTTAATAAGTCAGTGCAATAAAAGTCAAATAGGCTGGCCCAATTTATTACAAATGGAGCTGGATGAGCTTCCTGTTGTAAAGTTTCCCACCACTTCTTACGGAATGACCCTGTTTTGTTGGTTAATATTTTCCCACATTTCAGCAGTGTGACCTGAAATGTTCCAATGTCATGCATCCCTTATGCTTTGGAAAAGTTTCACTAAAAATGGTTAAGCTATTTCTGAGAATGAGATTAGGGGAGAATATATTGGTTTGCCCATGTTAAAAAATATCCTGTACTCATGCCATTGAGACACCCTAGCACATCTGTGCTTTATAGCAAGAGCTTGAAATTGTCACTTATTACAATATGAAAAAGCTCAGTTTGCACTTGTAAAAAAGTTACTTTTTATAGTTTGGCAGCTAAATGCTCTGAAGGGCCCATCAGTGCTTAGTGTTCTGGTCCTCACAGCTCATACATGTAATGTTCCTGAGTGGCCCTGTAAAGACAAATCCTGAGGTTTGCAAAACTGGCTGAAATTAAATGCCAAAAATGCACATGGAAAAAGTTCCACAATTGTATCCTGATTTTTGACCAAAGTATTCTTGAGATCCAGAACTTCTCCCAGTGAATTAATTGGGAACAGGATTGTTCCCCAAAAATAAAAATATGTATGTTTTATAGCTGCAATTGAGTATCTGAATTGTATTGCCCAGGGCCAGGGCACTGCACATGTGCTATCCCCACAGAGCCACTGAATGTGCTTCTGCTCAAAGATATAGGGGCTAAGCAGGACTTCCCCTGCAATTGGCCACTGGGAGCAAACTGGCTGTCCCTCCCATGCTTGCAGTGCTCCTTCTGCCAGTGCTCAGACTACATGCAAGAAGAAGTTGCAGGTGCCCGAGTGAAATTTGGAGGGGATGGTGGATGAATCTGGGTGGTGGTGGATGGAGCAGATTTGGAGAGGCCGGGGGACGCAGAACTGACTAGGTCAAGAGATGAGGTGGGAGCTGAGATAGGAAACTGGGACAAGGGAGGAGTTGCAGTGTGGCCAAATCTCTGTTTTTTGGCACATCACAGGTTTTCAGCAGTTAATCTCCATTGACTCAAAAAGCTTCAGTCCCCTTATGAAAATTAGCCCTGGCTAGGGGAAAGCCCCTCTGAGTGCCTGCCTTCCCCAACATTCCACCTCCGGGGGAGGAGCCATTAGAATTGCCAAGTGTCTAACCACGCAAACCCAAACATCCTGGCCCAGGCTCACTCCATCCCCCATTCACTCTCCACCACTCTCAATCACATCCACTGGGCTGGGCCAAGCGGTTGGAGTTTGGGGTGTAGGCTGGGGCCAAGGGATATGGGCTGTGGCAGGGGGCTCAGGGCTAGGGCAAGGGGTTGGGGTGCACGAGGGGGTGAAGATTATGGCCTCCAACCAGGCAGCACTTGGGAAGCCACTGGTCCACACCACAGCAGAGCAAATGCAGGCTCCCAGCCTGCCCTGGTGCTGTGCAGATCCTGGAAGCTGCCAGCACATCCCTGCAGTGCCTTGTGGGCAGGAGCAGGTGGCTCCGTACACTGCTTCTACCTGGAGGCAAAGCCCCTTGCAGCTCCCATTGATCATGATTCACAACCAATGGGAGCTACAGAAACAACTCTCTGGACAGGGGGGCAGTGTGTGGACATTCTGGATGCACCAGCCACCTCCAGGAGCCATGTGAAGCCAAAATAGGCTAGGATCTTGCCTTAGTCCCATTGCACCACTGGACTTTTAGCAGTTTAATCTCTCCTGGGTTTGGCTTCAATAGACTCCAGAAAATTAAGCCCAAATAGGGATCCTCCTGGTGAAACCAGGAAGGTTGGAAATCCTAGAAGCAGCCAATCAGAGCTCCTGAGGAAGCAGGCAGAGCTCCCAACCCCCATTCTCTCATGGTGCAACCGAACACCTTTCTCACAGAAAAGGCCAGAGGGAGCCACAAGATCCAGGCAGCTCAGAACAACTCCTCCTCCCCCACACCTCCCTACAACTTCCAACCTGGAAAAGTGCAGATGTGGGTCTCAAAGCAGACTCACCCGGACAAGGGAATGGGGCTTCTGGTGCATTGGTTCTCAACCTGAAGCCCTGTCACCACGCAGCAGCCACCCATCTGATATCCTCAGAGCCATAGCAATAGTATAGTTATTGTGGGGATGCAGCCTGCCTAATAGGGAGAGTTTATTATGCAGGCCACAATGGTAAATAAGAACCACCGGTTTAAGGGCAGGCAAAAAGAACAATCACAACTTCCAGATTGATGCCGCAGCACAGGGCTGGTGGTTTTATTTTCTCTTCCACAGGTTGGCCACTTGTGGGATAACGTATTGGTTGGTTTGTTTTTGGCAGGCCAGTAGGGTTGGAAGCCAGGGCTGTGGGCTGTGGGAGGAGGCTTGGGGCAGTGGTGTGTGGTGCTAGTTTCAGATCTTAGCGCAGAGGTGGCCTTTCTCGCCCAGGGTGGGCAGTGTGTGTTCAAAGATCCAAAGTCCAATTCCTTAAAATATATTTTATGCAAAAAATCTCATGATTTTGAATCCAAATCCATGATTTGAAGGGGTCTGACTCATGATATTTGGGCTGCAGTACTGGGACTGACAGCCAGGAAAAGAGGAGGAAGACTCAGGTGAAGAGCCAGGGTGACGATGGCCATCTTGTGTTAGGAGCCTGGAGGGGAGACAGACTGGCTGGGCTATAGCACTGGAAACAGGATGAGGAAGCCCTCAGATACTTTAATGGTGAGCACCACAGACAAGCCAGAGACAAAATTAATGTCTTTAGAGCTGGGTTGGGATTGCAGGCAGGAAAATGAGGCCTGGGCCAAACACTGAACAACAAGGAGAAAATGCAATATGCCGTAGTAGTACAGTACAACAGCACCATCCCTCCTGTGACACTAAGTAAGGCCAGAGTACTGTGATAAAAATAGTATCTGATCATTTTGGGCTGCTGGCTTGAGACTGTGCCGCAATCTTAATTGTGACATGCCCCAACTTACTTGAATTTGCAACCTTACTATTGTGTGTGAGATATCTACCATATACACTAGACGGCATCAGATTGTAAGGGAAAATGCATTAAAGAAACTGATTTTGGTCTCATGAATATACTGTGTAAGTCTCAGTTTCATTGAGATAAAAATATATGATGGCATTAGCATTTTTTCAGCCAGGAAATATTTTTACTTTTTTTGTATTAGAAGATTGGGATGTTCATGTGGCTATGGTCAAAGGTGCAATATTTGCATTGTCTGCCTACATTTATTAAAAGAACATACGCTGCTTGTACTAGAATATAGCCAGTGCAAATTTCTAGTTTGTACAACCGTATTAGACCAGTCATGCAGGCTGCAGTTTTCAAAGCAATAGATAACAAACTTTGGGCACAAATCCAATTGGGCAGGGCAGGGTCGCCCTAGAGTTGCACATAGCGCCATTGGCTCTCTTTCTGCCACATCTCTGCTGCTGTTTGTGTCCCAGCAGTTACAGGAGACATTGCCCTGGTAACAGATGGCAGCCCAAGAGGGCTGCACCACCTCTCTGGGAGGAATACTTCTGCTGCTCTTGAGTGACACACCTTGGCTACCAGTGCTTGGAACTTACTCTCCCCATTAGAAGATCTCATTCTGTTTACAGAACACAGACTGGGCCTGCCATCAGCCCTGCTGTACTGACATACTTTCACTCATTCCACCACTTCCCAATGGGGCTGGAGTGCCATGTTTTTATGACAAACCCCTTTCAGTTAACATGCTTCTGAATAGGAAGTATGCATGCCTATTTATCTGATCACAAAGACACTCACTCCATGTATAACTAAAATCATGGAATTCACCCATTTTATTCAATGGCTAAGAGGTTCAATTATACAGTCTCATTTTTCTAGGTGTTCATGAAACCTACTTTAGTCAAGTCACAAGTGAACACTGCAAGTAATGAAGCTGTAGCATTTAAATTAACTAGCCAAGTTCTTTAAGTTCAATTTATTTCAAAATTACTCCAGGTCTCACTGGCTTTCCTACACATCATCACAACTGCGACAGCTGGGGGGCCTGCTTTTATCAGGCATAATTAACTTCTGTGCCCAAGGCCAACTCATGTGCCCGAGTTCCTTCTGTTTCATGAAGTTCTATTGAGAAGGCTTAAGCAAGGCTTAAGGGTAAGTTTTTTACTCTGCAGAGGTGAGTTTTATCATCTGCCATGGAGCACATTCACTGCTAAGGCTCCCATTTGCAGGTTACTTGACACTTCCTTCTTCAGTTCCTCCCCTCCATTTCTCTCTCTCTGTACTCATATTACTTACTCTTGGTGATTCAGCTTTCCTACCAGGTTATTATAGCCCCCAACCATAGAAGAAATCCTTCTAGACCCACATTCCAGTTAGCGTCTGTCATAATCCTATGCCATTTCCGACCAGCTGGTAGGAAAACCAAGATCAACCCACTCCTCAGGGTTCCAACCCAGGGACCCCATAATCAGTAGGCAACAGCCTGCAGCCTCTAGTCTTGCTGTTCTTTCGTTGGTCTGCTTCCCACAGGCTTTCTTGTTCAGCCTTCTGGATAAACTCTTCCCTCCAGACAGGATCCCAGCACATATCTCTATCTTTCTCTTCCCCCACTTCTGTTTCCTCATTTTCCTACTCTACACCCAAAGAATAACTGTCATCTTCTACACTATAATCATTTTCCACAGTAAATATCCTGGCTTCATACTTCAGCTAGCTTCTGCCCCAGCTGGGTTTTATCACCTATTAGTCATTTTCAGGTAAGCCAGATTCCACATCAGCTGTAGCCTATTAAGGTAAGTGACCCTATCTGTGGCATCTTAACCCTTCAGAGCAGGTGTTGGGGGAACACACTATCAGAAGCTTTAAGTACAGTAAAATGCAAGTGATCTTTTGTATGGGTATATACAACTTCTAGTTCTTGGATATTGCAAAAATAGTCATGTGTGCACCCATAGGTAAACTACAGCATCATTATCTAGATTTTCAAGCAAGAATTGTATTGAAAATCTTGACAACTGTGGCTGATAATAGCATGACAGTATACCTGAATCTCTTAACAACCTTCACAATCTCATGCTATTTTTCAGGCTGCTAGGGGAATTATCCCAACATACACATGGGTGCTTCACAAGTTTTATTTCCTTTGTTCTGTAAATAAATATGAAACACACTAGACTGTATTTTTATTGGTGTTTGAGTTTGTGTGTGTGATCCGTCTTTTGAGATGTTTTAATAGGTTTTATGTCCTTTTGCAGTTTTGTATTTTGAAATTTTTCTACATATGTTTCTATTTTTTTAAAAAGTCCTATAAGCCACCTTGAAACAGAAAGGCAGGGTAAAAATATTTAAAACAAACAAATAAACATTGTATCAACAAAGTTATTACAATTTTATTCACCCTTAACTTGGTAAGCAACGTAAGTTTTCGATCACATTACTACAGTACCTGAGCACCTCATACTCAGCTAAATATGCACTGATTTCTTTTAACAGCAATAATACTTTTATAATACATTGGGATGAAAATGTAATACTAAAATGCAAAATGAAGAGTTGACTTTCGAATCTTCCTGCCAATATGAAGTGGAAGATTTTTTCTTGGCATTGATTTGACTATCTCTGCAACAATAAATTTATCCATGTAGTAGCATCCTTCAGTCTACGTAGACTATGGATCGCGCCCTTTGTCGTTCCGTTTGGCATCCTCATTTGCAGCGTCAGCTGTGACTGTGAAGACCCACACGAGAGTGACAGTCCTTGCTGCATCTGTTGCATATGTAAGGGGTGTCTGGCAGGTCCTTGCTGTGCTTTCTGTGGGCTCACTTCTCCTTTGCCAGATGTCTGATCCTCAACTCACCCTTCTGAAGGCCCTTGTATAGTTTCTGCCTCCATCTGCTGCGATCGTCTGCCAGCTCCTCCCAGCTGTCTGGCTTGATGTCTACTTCACTGAGGTCTCTCTTGCAAACATCTTTGTAGCGCAGCTGGGGGCATCCAGGAGGTCTTTTGCCAGAGGCTAGCTCGCCATACAGGATGTCTTTTGGGATCCTTCCATCATTCATCCTGTGGACATGGCCAAGCCAGCGGAGCCGCCGCTGCCTGAGGAGGGTGTGCATAGTTGGGATTCCAGCTTGCTCAAGGACAGCGGTGTTGGACACTCTGTCCTTCCACGATATTCCAAGGATGCACCTGAGGCAGCGCAAGTGGAAGACGTTCAGCCTCTTTTCCTGGTGGGCGTACAGGGTCCAAGTCTCGCTGCCATAAAGGAGGGTGCTGAGGATGCAGGCTCTGTAGACTTGCATTTTGGTGTGAGTGTACAGCTTGTTGTTATTCCACACTCTCTCGCTGAGTCTGTACAGAGTTGTGGCTGCTTTACTGATCCTCCTATATAGCTCAGTCTCCAAGGACAGGGTGTCAGTGATGGTGGACCCAAGGTAAACGAACTCGTGGACTACCTCTAATGTATAGTTGTCAATGCTGATTGATGGAGAATCAGCAATGTCCTGAGCAAGTACATTTGTCTTCTTTAGGCTGATGGAGAGCCCAAAGTCCTTGCATGCTTTGGAGAACCGATCCAGCAGCTTCTGAAGCTGGTCTTCTGTGTGTGACACGACAGCAGCGTCATCTGTGAACAGCATGTCTCTGATGAGGACTTCCTGCACCTTACATTTAGCTTTCAGCCTTGCAAGATTAAACAGTTTCCCATAAGATCTTGTGTGCAAAAAGATGCCCTCTGTTGAAGATCCAAAGGCGTGTTTAAGGAGGAGTGCGAAGAACATCCCAAACAATGTCAGAGCAAGGATGCATCCTTGTTTGATGCCGCTCCAGATGTTGAAAGCATCCGATAATGTGCCATCGTATTGGATGGTTCCGCTCATGTCTTCATGGAAAGACTGGATCACCTTGAATAACCATGGCGGACAACCTATCTTGTGGAGCAGTTTGAACAGTCCATCCCTGCTGACCAAGTCGAAGGCCTTGGTCAGGTCGATGAAGGCAATATGGAGTGGCTTCCTCTGCTCCCTGCATTTCTCCTGCAGCTGCCTCAGAGAAGACCATGTCGACAGTAGATCTCCCTGCACGGAATCCACACTGTGATCCAAGATACACCCTCTCAGCAATCTTCTAGAGTCTGCCAAGGATGACGCGAACGAACAGTTTACCAGTGATGCTTAGGAGAGAGAATCCATGGTAAATGTTGCAGTCGCTTCTGTCTCCTTTGTTCTTATACAAGGTTATGATGTTAGTGTCACGCATGTCCTGTGGAACCTCTCCCTCTCTCCAGCACAGGCACAGTAGCTCATGTAGGGGTTCCAGGAGAGTGTCTGTAGCACACTTGATTACCTCTGGTGGTATACCATCCTGGCCCGGGGCCTTTCCTACTGCCATGTTGTCAATGGCTTTCTTCAGTTCATCCACAGTTGGTTCCTGATCCAGTTCGTCCATTACTGGTAGGAGTTCGACGGCATCAAGGGCTGAGTCGACCACAATGTTCTCGTGTGAGTACAGCTCAGAGTAGTGCTCAAACCAGCGCTCCATCTGTTTGGCTTTGTCAGTGATGACTTCACCAGATTTGGATTTCAGAGGTGCCATCTTGTTCTGGGTGGGTCCTAATGCCTTCTTGATGCTTTCGTACATTCCCCTGAGGTTATCAAAGTCAGCACTGGTCTGGATGCTGCTGCATAGCTCGAGTCAGTAGTTGTTGGCACAGCACCTGGCCGTCTGCTGTACTGTTTTTCTGGCTGCTCTGAGAGCTTGCAGGGTATTCTGGCTCGGCAAACGTTTGTACTCCAGGAGCGCAGCACACTTCTTTTCGATGGCTGGAATCATCTCATTGGAGTTAACTTCGAACCAGTCATTTGTGTTTCTAGCTCTTCTTCCAAACACCGACAAGGCCGTGTTGTACATTGTATCCCTCAGATGCTGCCATTTGGATGTCACATCGGCACCCCCAGGGTTGCCGCGCAGATTCTCCTCGAGGGTCGCTCTGAACTTTTCAGCTCTCTCTCAGTTAGCAGTCTTTCTGGCATCGATGCGGGGCCTTCCAGTTGGTTTAGAGCAGTACAGCTTCTTGGGAATCACCTTGCGTTTGGAGCCAACTAATGAGTGATTTGTATCACAGTCAGCTCTATGATAGCTGCGTGTCAGAAGGACGCTTTTGAGGTTATCACATCTAGCGATGGCCACGTCTAGTTGCTGCCAGTGTTTTGAGCGTGGGTGTCTTCATGACACTCTGTGCTGTGGCTTGGTTTGGAAAAATGTGTTTGTGATGCACAGATTGTGGTACATGCAAAGTTCGAGAAGACGCTGACCATTTTCATTCATTTTTCCCACACCAAAGTGGCCTAAGCAGGAAGGCCATGAGTCACGATCGGCTCCAACTCTTGCATTGAAGTCACCCAGACTGTACAGTTGTCCGCGAGCAGGTATTTGCGCTATGGCAGCACTAACCACGTCATAAAACTTGTCTTTTACTTCTGGTGTGGCATACAGGGTTGGGGCGTAAGCGCTGATCAGGTGGACAGGACCAGCACGAGTTTGAAGTATGACCTGAAGGAGTCTTTCTGATCCACCCATGACTAATTCCACCATTTGTAGAAGGGTGTTTCTGATGGCAAAGCCAACACCATGCTCCCTGGGTTCTTCTCGGGCTTTACCCTGCCTGAAAAAGGTGTAGTCCTTTTCCTTTAGAGATCCCGAATCTGCGAGATGTGTCTCTTGCAGAGCAGCAATGTCAACTTGGAGCCTCTTCAGTTCCTCATCGATGACAACGGTCTTTCGGGTGTCGCTGATGTCCTGAAGATCTTCAGTCAGACCTGTCAGCATGGTCCACACATTCCAGCAAGCAAGCTTTAAACTTTGATGGTTTCCTTTTCTTGTTGATTTTCTTATTGGTTTGCCTGGTGCTCAGATTTCAGGTCACTTGTCAGGTTTGGGACCTTAAGCCTCATGCACCCAGTGAGGCAGGTGAACTGTGGCGGGACAGTACCCTATTGGCTGGGGGCTGCCCGGCTTGAGGCGGGTGGTGACTGTCCAGTGAGATGCGACGATCTCGCCCACCGTCTGAGGCAACCCCGGCTCTCGTTCTCTACGCCAATCGAGCAAGAGCTTATAACTGGTATCTGTTACCTCCCGTGTTGGTTCAACGCTGTTAGCGATGCTGGAGTACCTCTGCAGGCATGAGCTTGGGTGATTATTGGGACCCTGGGCTGCCCAGACACCAGTGTTCCCCTCTCAGCTTTACTGATATAGTCCAAAGGAGAGGATAACCTCTACGTCTGGTACCAGCTCAGCTGCAGGAATTGCCAGGTCAATGCCACAAGTTGGCACAGAACTGCCTTAGGACTATCCTCTGGATCTTCTGTCAGGGTTTACTCCCTTAGCCTTGCTCCTTTCCAGGATAACCCACAAGGCAGTGGGGTGGTACTGATACTACTGTAGACATATTGCTCTATCTCCTATATCACCTTTTATCGCGATTATACCCTTGGCTACTTTTATCCTTATCCCCTACTTGTTTCCCTAGGGCAAGTACAAATGCTTAGTTCCTCAGGTGCTTTCTCCTCTGGTGTAACCCCAGACCCTCCCCTTAGGCATGTTCACCAGCTTCCTCCCTCTTTTTCTTGAGATGGGTAGGCTAAAAGAAGGGGCATCCAAGTGCCCAGCCTGCTCCTCTAAGCACATCCTACCTCCGTCCTTCAGGCTGGGAGAAGCGACATGCTGCCCTCCGTCACCCACATCCCCTATGCAGAGTGCCTTAAGGCCTCTTCCTGGCCACCCAGGGAGTCCTTTCAGTGTGAGGGGGATTGGACACCGCTCACCGAGACTGCCACTGCCTGGCATTATCCATGTATTTAATCCATTATTACTCCAAAGGTACATCTACACTAGAATGCAATGTCAAAATAGCAAGCCCAACTTTGAAATAGAGCGCTCCACATCTACACACAGCACATGCTACCTCGAAGTTAAAATCAAAGTTAGATGGCAAGATGTCAAAATCGCTACGCCTATCAAAAGATGGGAATAACACCGTACATTGATGTCTAACATCAACGTAGGACGCATGTAGATGTTCCGCATCCCACTACTTCCAAATAGAGGGGTCCACAATGGCAGCAATCAGCTGTTAGGTGGAGACGTGCTGTCCGGTCACTGCGGAGGCTGTATGATCTCTGTGCCCAGCAGTTATTAAAGCTGCACGTAGCCGGAAACCTCGTAATAGGAAGCTGAGACTGTGCAGGCAGCAGCCATGCCATGAGGCACCCCTGCATGGCTCAAAGGCAACGATGACAGCAAGCCAACCCCCCAGTGCCCCCAGGACAGCATGGTACCATCAATGGTTCCACACAGCCTCCCGAGATCCCTGGACCATCATCGCCCAGAAGCACCACTGGCTCCAGGACAGGCCCACCACCATTGGGGCCAGAGGTGCACCACCCACGACCTCGAGATGGCCGCTGACCTCTGGCGTCATGCAGACATCATGGAGCAGAAGCTCCACTTTGAGGAGCTGGAGGCCGCCTGGTGCCGGGAAGCCTGACGGGACTTTATGGCCACCTTCAATCACGTGCCCTCCACCTTTGAGGAACTAGTGGCCCAGCTGCACCCACCTGCCCCCCGGTTGCCCTCTGTGCTGCCCTCCCTGCTGCTCCATCTGATGTCCCACCTGCCTCCCTGCCTGATGTCCCACCTGCTGCCCCACCTGCCAGCTCCACAGGGCAGGAGCACACTGGGGCTGACAACCAGGCTGAGGACCCGGTCCGGCCATACCTCCCGGTCCTCCCAGCCCCCAGCTGGCCTTGCTGGGGACCCCAGCTGAGCAGGGAGACCAGCCACCTGGACACAGCGGGGGTCGCGCCTGTCCACCCACGCCCCGGAATGATGGGCCGATGGCTGGCCTGGCCATGTCTCCCCTGTGTATATAGCTGTCCCCGCATGTATATAGTTATTTTTATGATGCCGTTTGTTATTAGTTTTATATGCACAGAGGTGAGGTTTTTGGTTATTTAGCAATGAAGCAGTTTTATTTTTCAAAAACCCTGTGTCCCGTGTGATTTTGGTGCGGGCGGTGTGCAGGCAACCCACCAGGGATGGCCTGGGTGGTGCTCACTAGCCCCCCTGGTCAAAGTAGTCCCGCAGGGCCTCACAGACCCGGATCCCATCCAGGTAAGCCTGGCAGCTAAGGGCAGCAGCCAGCTGGGGGTAGCCTGGTCCAGCCTCCAGCACCCAGCCCTGCACGAAGGCCTCCCCCTTGCTTTCCACCAGGTAGTGGAGCATGCAGCAGGCACTCACAACCTGGGGGATGTTTGGGAGGCCCACATTCACATGGTCCGGGAGGCAATGCCACTGGCACTTCAGGTGCCCGAAGGCCCACTTGACCACTTGGTGGGCATGGTTCAGTTGGGTGTTGTAGCACTTTTGGCTGGCATTGAGGTGGCCCTTGTAGGGGCACATAAGCCAGGGCTGGAGGGGGTAGACTGCATCTGCCACAAGGCAGAGGGGTATGGTGGTGTGCCCCAGAGGGATCTCCCTCTGGGGGATGTAGGTTCTTGCCTCAAGCCAGCGACATAGTCCCAAATTGCGGAACACGCGAGCATCATGGGTACAGCTGGGCCAGCCCACATATACGTCCTGGAAGCAGCCATGGCTGTCCACCTTGGCTTGCAGGACCACAGAGTGGTAGCCCTTCCTGTTGATATAGCGCCGGCCACTGTGGTCTGGGGCGTGGATGGGGATGTGGGTCCCATCAAGGGCCCCAAAGCAGTTAGGGAATCCCATGGCAGCAAATCCTGTGAAGGCTGCATGCAGGCCCCCAACTCGGATGACCATCTGCAGCAGCAGGGCATTGAATGCACGCACGACCTGCGGGGAGGGGACAAGGGTGACCGTGAGGGTATGCAGAGTGTGCCCTCCCCCACCTGGGCCCCCCTCTCCAGGTCCCCCACCCGGGCTGCCCTCCCGAGCCCCCCTAGTGGGTGCAGGCCCAGGCCTCTTTCTTACCTGCATCACGACAGCCCCGACTGTGGCCTTGCCAATGCCATACTGCTGGCCCATGGAGCAGTAGCTGTCTGGAGAGGCCGGCTTTCAAACAGCTATTGCAACCCTCTTCTTGATGGTGAGGGTGTGCAGCATCTGGGTGTCCTGGTGCCTCAGGGCAGGGGTGAGCCACTGGCAGAGCTCCATGAAGGTCTGCCGGCGCATGCAGAAGTTCCGCAGCCACTGGTCGTCATCCCACCCCGCCCCCATGACCAGGTGCTCCCACCACTCAGTGCTGGAAGGGTAGCTCCAGAGCCAGCGGGGTACCCAGTGGGGGGGAAGCAGGAGGGTCCAATGGTCAGGGGCATCCCCTTGTGCCCCTGGGGAGGGCTCCCCTACTAGGAGCTGCTGGGCAGCCGCCTGTGCAGCTTCTAGCAGAGCATCTGCCCCGCAGCAGGCAGCTTGGAGGGCTTCCAGCTGCTGCTGGATGCCCATGTTTGTGGGCTTGAGGTCTGCGAGGCTTGTGTCACCAATGCAGGGCTCATATAGGGCAAGCTGAGTGTGTCTGGGAGGGGCTTTTTAGGGGAGTGGCATGCTGTTGTCCCAGAAGGGCTAATCTGTCCTGTGGCCCCATCTGCAGGCTTTCTTGGCCCCTTACTTCAAAGAGGGGTGCTTGTGTGTGTGGATGCTCTGCTTTTCCTTCCAGGGCAGCCCCTTTCAACGACAGCACAAATGTGTCGTTACTTCGACATAGCCTACTTCGACGTAGCGTCCTATTGTAGAGGTAGCCCAAAAGTTGACAGCTGGCAAAATGAAATGTGCCAATCCTTCCTAGCTACCATTATACCTTTTATGCTGTATCACAGTATCTGTATATTATAAAGCTTGCAACAGGAGTGAATCTTCTCTGTAGAAGCTTCTGTAGGCCATGCAATTTTCCTTGTTGGCATATGTTAAGTGTAATGCAAAATGTCATTTTAGCAACATGGTAATTTAAACTTCAAAATGTAGTGTAAATTGCCAATCTAATTGCTGTCCGAAGGTTATGTAGACTCTGTAATTTTTCCTCAATAGCCTTGACTGGATCTCATGATTAGGTTATGCGTTCTTGATGAACCCCAAGTAATGTGAAAACTTGCAATCATTTATGGTTTAAGCATGACATATCTGCCCTGGGTTTCATTGGCTGTTTCTACACCAGAAAAATAACTTTGAATGTACAATGTACGACTTCGAAGTAAGCAACTTCAAAGTAGAGTGTATACACACACCCTACTTCGAAGTTAAATTCGAAGTAGGGCACTACTCCATTCCCAAGAATGGAGTAAGGGCTTCAAAGTTAGACTCCCTACTTGGAAGCTAACTTCAAAGTAAGGGAAAACGGGGGTAGACTCTCTGCTGGCTACTATGATGTAATGCCTATTGTCCAAGTTAACTTCCAAGTTAGTTCCTAGTGTAGACGCACCCATTCTGATGGACAAAATTATATATTTTAGGAATATTTTCATATTGGTACTAGCCATAGTTACTAAAGTACCACTACCAGGTTTAACATTGTAAAGAGGGTAAATTCTTGAGTTATGCACAGCCAGTTAGTATTAACCTCAGTGGCAGTTGAACATGATCAAGATCTCAGTTGTAAAAAGTGCTGAGCCCTCTGGACAGATCACCATGTACTTAAGTAAGTGAACAGTCAGAATTCTGGTAAATTTAGGGCTCAGAAAGGTGATGCTTTATATCAGTAACTTTCTTGTCCATTAGTCAGACTACTCACAGGTTAAGCACATCTTTAAGCATGTTACTGAATTAGCACTAGAGAGCTTGGAGGATCAAGCTTTAAGGCTTTGAGCCTAGCAAAGACTTGTGCACATGATTAACTTTACTACCATGCCCCATTAACTTTGCCCCTTTGCAATCACTGGAGCTCTTCAGAGTAATACAATTAAGCACATGCATAAGTGTTAGCACTGGGTCCTAAATAAAGGAAGATCACCAGCATCTGATGAAAATTACTCTAGTGCACTGACTGTTGTCTTAATTAAAATTTTGGTAGCAAAAACCAGACACAAATTATTTAAAAGTAAAATGTATTTTATTAGAATACATGCAGATTATAGTAGTACTAGGTTCAAAAAAGAGGACACTTGCATGAGGAAGTGTAGCTGTATCAGTATCTATTAACTCATGCTGTATTAATATACTACACATACTGTAACATTAATACAATGTGAGTTAATAGATACTGTTCCAGATACACTCTCTACTCAGATGTCAGAGGAGTAGCCGTGTTAGTCTGGATCTGTAGCAGCAACGAAGGGTCCTGTGGCACCTTATAGACTAACAGAAAAGTTTAGAGCACGAGCTTTCGTGAGTTAACTCACTGCTGAAGAAGTGAGTTAACTCACGAAAGCTCATGCTCTAAACTTTTCTGTTAATCTATAAGGTGCCACAGGACCCTTCATTGTCTCTACTCAGAGGAAGCCTCTTTTTCATATGGTAACCCTAAGTAATACTGTTGCATTCAGTTTTATCTAGCTTAAGAGCAGAGAATATGATAGATGGTGTGAAAGTGGAAAGGAAAGTTTGGAATACTCGACGATCTATTGCTGACTTGTAGCAACTGGAGAGTACTCACTCCTAATGAGTCGGTCTGTTTATCTTTAAACAGCTGCTTAACAGTGCAGAGAAAGTATGCAAAAGAGCTTTGGGATATTTATCTGGGTTTTCTAGATGACAGGGGAGATCCAGTGGATGGAATATACTTAGATTTCCAGAAAACCTTTGACAAGGTACCTCATCAAAGGCTCTTGTGTAAATTTAGTTGTCATGGGATACGAGGGAAGGTCCTTTTGTGGACTGAGAACTGGTTAAAAGACAGTAAACAGAGGGTGGGCATAAATGGTAAATTTTCCAAATGGAGAGGGGTAACTAGTGGTGTCCTCCAAGGGTCAGTTCTAGGACCAATCCTGTTCAGCAAACAGGCATCTGGGCCGAATGGACCTTTGGTCTGTCCCAGTATGGCCATTCTTATGTTCTTGGCTACGTCTACACTAGCACATTACATCGAAGTAGCCTATGTCGAAGTAAGAACATTGAAATAGGCTACTTTGATGAATATCGTCTACACATCCTCCAGGGCTGGCAAAGTCAACGTTCAACGTCGAAGTAGCGACGGGGAACATCGAAAAGAGCCTCCCTGGAAGGAAATGCAGAGCGTCTACACACACAAGCACCCTCTTTCGAAATAAGGGGCCAGGACAGACCGTGGACCGGGTCACAGAACACACTAGCCCTTCCAGGGCAGCTGCAAGCCGCTTCTTTAAAGGGCCCCTCCCAGACACACCCGGCCTGCACAGCATGAGGTCTGCAGAGCAGTAGCCACCCTCTCGCAGACCAAGTCACAGGAGATATGGACACCCAGCAACAGCTGCAGCAGCAGCATCAGAAAGCGGAGGCCCTCCAGGTAGTCATCCAGGGGGCAAGCGCCCTGCTAGGTGCTTCCCAGGAGGCCGCCCAGTGGCTCCTGCCAGAGAAGCCCACCCCAGAGGCAGACGGGGACACCCCTGAACACCAGGCTCCCCTCTTCCTCCCTCACCAGCTGCTCCCCTGCCTCTGGAGCTACCCCACCAGCTCCAAGTGGTGAGAGCAGCTCGTCATGCAGGAGTGGGATGATGATATGTGGCTCTGGAACTTCCGCAAGTGCCGGCAGACCTTTCTGGAGCTCTGCCAGTGGCTCACCCCCGCACTGAGGCACCACGACACCTGGATGCAGCACACCCTCCTCGTTGAAAGGAGGGGTGCAATAGCTGTCTGGAAGCTGGCCACTCCAGACAGCTATCGCTCCGTGGGACACCAGTTTGGAGTGGGAAAGGCCACGGTCGGGGCCGTCATCATGGGGGTAAGGAGGCCTGGGCATGCACCCACTGGGGGGCGGGGGGGGGCCGGGTGTGGGCTTGGGGAGGGAGGGACGGAGGGGGAGAGGGAGGGGCCGGGTGTGGGGCTGGAAAGGGAGGGGTGCTGGGGAGGGATGGGATGGGCAACTGGGGTACCTGGGGAGGTGCCTGGGAGGGGGGTCTGGGGAAGGGCCCCCGGGGCACCCTGCACAGCTTCATGGGCACCTGTGTTCCCTCCCCACAGGTGGTCCGTGTGCTTAACACCATGTTGCTCCAGAGAGTCGTCTGACTCGGGGACCGGGATGCAGTTGTCGCCAGATTCACCTCCATGGGGTTCCCCAACTACTTCGAGGCCCTGGATGGGACCCACATCCCCATCCACACCCCAGACCACAGCAGAGGAAAAATACATCAACCACAGGGGCTACCACTCCGTGGTCCTGCAGGTCATGGTGGACAGTAGGGGCCACTTCCAGGACGTGTACGTGGGCTGGCCCAGCTGCACACACGATGCCCGTTTTTTTAGGAACTCGGGCCTGTGCCATCGGCTGGAGGTGGGGACCTACATCCCCCAGAGGGAGATCCATCTGGGGGACACCACCGTGCCCCTCTGCTTCATGGCGGACGCGGCCTACCCCCTCCAGCTGTGGCTCATGCGCCCATACGCCGGCCACCTCAAAGCCTGCCAGGAGCGGTTCAATGCCCACCTGAACCACGCCCGCCAGGTGGTGGAGAGAACATCTGGCCATCTGAAGGGCCACTGGAGGTGCCCCCTTGCCCGACTGGACGTCAGCCTCCAAAACATCCCCCAGGTTGTGCGCACGTGCTGCATGCTCCACAGCATTGTTGAGAGCAAGGGGGAGGCTTTCATCCAGGGGTGGGTGGTCAACGCCGGCATGGGCTTCCCCCAGCCGGCCACCGCACCCAGCCGCCAAGCCCACCATGAGGGAGTATGGGTCCGTGAGGTCCTGCAGGCCCATTTCAATCAGGGAGATGCCTGAGCACCTCCCTGTCCTTCCCCAGAAGACCCCCCGCAACACAGCCCTCAATGCCCTCACACAGCCCCCAACACCCGCATGCCACCCCCCCAACAAGCACACGACTCCAGCTTTTTGGAAAATAAAACTTTTTTTTTTTGAACTGGATAACTTGTTTGATTAAACAAAGAAACTGCAACTAATCTACAAAAAGGGGGACAACTACATACAAAAAGGGGGACAACTATATACATGGGCCAACAGCCGAGCTGTCTGCTGGTACCCCATCAATCCGGGGTGTGGGTAGAGGGGTGCAATCCCTGGCGGGTACGGCTTGCAACCCCCATCCTGTGTCTGCAGTCCCTGGCGTGGCCGGCTGGGGGCTGGGAGGACCAGCAGGTAGGGCTGGGATGCCTCCACTGGCCAGTCTTCAGCCCCAGTGGGCTCTGTGGAGCTTGCTGGTGGTGGGGCGGCAGGCGGGGCAGCAGGCGGTGAGGCAGGTGGGGTGGTAGGTGGGGCAGCAGGCGGCAAGGCAGGTGGAGCACCAGGGAGGGTGGCCCAGGGGGCAAGGAGGGGCAGGAGCCGGGCGACGGCCTCCCAGATCGACCCAGCTATGTCCCTGAAAACCCCCATAAAGTCCTCCCATGCCACCCACTGCTGGGTGAACTCCTCCCGCTCAAAGCAGTCTTTCCTCTGCCACCTCCGTCTGCCGCCGGAGAGCTGCCAGCAGCTGAGGGTCCACTGGGGCCATCCCAAGAGTCTGGCGGTGGTGGGACCGTCCTGCTGGCCTTGGGGTGTCTCCGGCTGCTGGCAGTGGCTGGCCTCCGACGGGCTGTCGGGGACAATGGACGGTGCCTGGCTGCCTGGGGCGTCCGATGCTGCAGCTGGAGAGAGGGAGGGGAAGGCTGTTAGTCCAGTGCCCTGGCCCATGGCCCATTCTCCCTGCCCCCTCTTGGGTGCTGGGTCTCTGTCTCTGTTGGTGGGTTTGATGTCCCTGTTGGCTGTCGCCATGGCATTGTCCCCGCACCCCCGGGGTCAAGACTGAGTTCTGTCCATGGGTACGGGTGCTGACGGGCACTGATGGTCGTGCCACCGTCCTGGGACTGTACTGTGGCTGGGCATTCATGGGTTGGGGTCCGCTGGGGGTGTGTGAGACTCCCGGTCATGGCTGGTGCCCCCGCCCTGTGGCCCATGGGTGTGTGCTTTGTGGGGTACGTACCTGACCATCCATTGCTGCAGTCGGGGGAAGCCCAGTGGGCGGATGCCCGGCTGGTGCTCCGGGAAGGGAGGTCAATGAGGAGCCCCTCCTCCTCGCTGCTGGACACCTCCTCCGCTGTCCCAAGGGGGGGCTCCTCGGGTGGGCCCTGGGGTGCAGGGCTGGCCTCCGGGCCGGACTCCGGCTCTGAGGCCTGCTGGGGCTCGACAGCCATTGTGTCAAGGGTGGCTGGGGGGGAGGAGGTGTCCTGGGGGCACAGCATGGCCTGTAATAGGGGGCAAGTGGTGGGGGCAGCCCCAGACTGGCTGGCCAAGTCCTGGGCTTGGGCGTACCCCTGCCTCAGCTCCTTCACTTTACTCCGGACATGATCCGGAGTGCGGGCAGGGTGACCCCGGGCAGCCAGGCCCTCAGACAGTCAGGCAAACGCTTCTGCGTTCTGTCGCTTGCTCCCCATCACGTGGAACACCTCCTTCTCACCCCAGAGCCCCAGCAGGTCTCGGAGCTCGGTCTCTGACCAGGAGAGGCCCCGCATCCTTTTGGCCCCCCGCCTGGCTGCTGGGGGTGCCTGGGTCCCCTCAGGAGGGGAGTCCTGGGGGTGCTTGGGGGGGCTGGCTGGAGGCCATGGGTAAAGGCAGCGGGGATCGGGGCCTGTGAGAAGTGTGCAGGGCTAGCACGTGCCTGTGCTGCTGCCTGCACGCTCTCAGCTTCCTGCCACAGGAAATCTGGGTCAGTGGTGCCTTTTAGGCTGCTGCACGTGGCGACCATAGAGCCCCGCACAGGCTGGAGAGAGTGTCTCTCAACCCCTTAGCTGATGGCTGCCATGGAGGACCCCGCAATTTCGAAGTAGCAGGACGCAGATCGACTATACACACCCTACTTCGACGTTCAGCGTCGAAGTAGGGTGCTATTCCCATCCTGAGATGGCAATAGCAACTTCGACGTCTCTCTGCCTAATGTCAATTTCAACGTCGAAATAGCACCTGGCGCGTGTCGATGCGACGGGTGCTATTTCGACATTGGGCTGGCTACTTTGAAGTAGCCAGCTAGTGTAGATGCACCCCTTATGTTTAGCAATGATGGGAATAGAAAAAATTCAAATCTCCTAGCTGCTGTCAGAGACTCCTGAGCTGAAAGAATGTTTGTGATGACAGCTACACGTTTGGTGAAATAAATTCCATTGGTTTTCCCCTTGTATTTGTGTATCAATCCCCGTCTGCAATTTCCAGGCATCCAAGGACAGGATTGATCATTTATCTTAAATAATGTCCTAAAAACTATGTTCGTGTAGATTATGATTGTTTGTTTTTAGGAAAATAACAGCCCAATCCATCATATTGCTAAGTGCCTTTCAAGCACTGCAGAAGAGCTTCAACACCAGAGGATGATCATTCTGCACCTGGGAGAACTGGGTTTTATTTGGCAACGCCTCATTCTTTATACTCAGAAGCTTTTCTTGATTCCCTCTTTACAACATTAAAAGCCGGAAAGTTAGTGCTACATTTGGACAATTCCAGATGTTTGATCCAGAGGAAAAATCTGAAATAGAACATGTTTAGAAAAATCTACTTTTGGCCACAATAACTGATTTTTCAGTAATAGTCATTATAAGTAGAGTGAACTAAATAACAAACAAAAAAATCCTGAAAATATTACATTCAAATTCAGTAACAAACACACATATTAGGGCAAAAAAGCAGTCTAGTAGCACTTTATGGACTAACAAAATAATTTATTAGGTGATGCGCTCTCATGGGACAGACCCACTTTTTCAAATCATAGCCATACCAGAACAGACTCAATATTTAGGGCATATTAGGGCAGTTTGCAAGTAATTTCTGTAGCTCTGAGGCAAGATAAATACTAAAAGGAAATAAATGTCCTCAGTAGTAACCTATTAACTGACCTCAACTGTTACATCAGCAAATAAAACAAATACTTGATAACATTAGATATGTTAATTGCACCTGGCCACCTGTAAATTGCTATTTAGAGTGAGGGAGTATGTGATTTATAGTAGCAACTGTAGTGAGTAACTGTTTTTAACTTCAATAAATAATGAGAAAAAAATCTTTTGTGATATTTCTAATAACTGATCTATTTGTCTATATAGTACCAAGTTTTGTCTGGTATTAGATCACTGTTTTATAAGAAGAAAAGTGTCAGTAGAGCAAACAAAGTGGTATCTCACTTACACCTGTTGATTTACTGGATCTGTACCTTTCACCTATGTCAGTTGACACTGAAATTGCCTATAGCATTTTGTTATAAATCCGTGTCATCTTTTTCCTCCTACATTATAATAACTAGTTCACAGGTACAATAGTAACTTTCTTAAAGTTTCTTCTGTTTAAAGAGTTAACAGTTCCAGAAATAGTACTCCATTTCTTAATACAAAGGCTACTATCCAAACCAGCAGAACCTTAAGAAGAGACTAATGGATGCTCACAATCTGACCCACAGAAGTGCAACTCCTACTCCCTGCCTCCAACCATGAAGTCTTGTCAAGCACATCTTTTTGTTCAGTTCAAACCCTTTTCACCTTGATTTGAAAAGTACCAGATCCAAAACGGGTTTCAGCATCAGATTGCCTGGCCACATATATTTTAGGACCAACCACAGTTTGGACTTAGAGGAAAAACAAAACTATTCATAACTCAATGACTTGATCACACAGCCATTAAGTTCTTAAAGTATCACTAATGATTTTTTCTAGAATACCTGGGCTAATAAAACAGGTTCCTGCTTAATATTTCCAAATACACATACAAGATAGATTCATGTACAAAAATAGAAAATATATAGTCAGAGAATAACAGGCTCTTGAATGACAGGATACAAGACCTGTAATGCACAAAGTGTATTTAAGTTATGTATATTCTTAAGCCAATTTTCAAGAAGCATGGGGTGGTCCCCATGACACAGGGATCATATCTTCATCTCTCTCGAGCCTTACTCTAACATAGTGCTTCACTCACGGAGCTGGAGAGAAATGGTTCTCATGAATGCTTTTGGGATACTGCAGTCAAAATTCTCTTGATTTGTCTCCTCTTTTTATCTCTTTTGGTGTACCAGGAGGCATGACAAACCAAGCAAAATTGAGCTCTAGGGGCTTGTTATACAGGACAGATCTCCAAACTGTAGAATAAATGTATTCATTAGAGTGGCTGTTGGGAGGCTTTACACTGAAGTGATAGTTATTTCAAATTCATTCTTCTGTCCTTGAAAAGTGTAAGTTTCTATATTGTCATGTCAGCTGCATTTGCTATGGTAGCTCACCAGACTCAGCCCCCCAAATGTTAGGTCAAATTCAGATCTTACGTAACTGCAGGACACTTGGCTACAGTCAATGGCCATGTCTACAGTAGCCAAAAACTTTGAAAAGGCCATGCAAATGGCCATTTCGAAGTTTACTAATGAAGCACTGAAATACATATTCAGCGCCTCATTAGCATGCAGGGGGCCACGGCACTTCAAAATTGACATGGCTCACTGGCACGCAGCTCATCCAGATGGGGCACCTTTTCGAAAGGACCCCACCTACTTTGAAGTCCCCATATTCCTATGAGCAGATGGGAATAAGGGGACTTCGAAGTAGGTGGGGTCCTTTCAAAAAGGAGCCCCATCTGGATGAGCTGCACAGCGGTGAGGCGCGTCAATTTTGAAGTGCCGTGGCCGCCCGCATGCTAATGAGGCACTGAATATGTATTTCAGTGCCTCATTAGTAAACTTTGAAATGGCCATTTGCATGGCCATTTCAAAGTTTTTGGGTACTGTAGACATAGCCAATGGGACTACTTGGAACTGGGAGGAACATAATGATACTGTTTCACAGAGTATTAAGATCTGAACATTTTTGTTTCAATTTGATATGAAAATTAAAAATGAATTTTTTTGTGCTACAGACATCTAAAAGATATTCTTTTAAAATCAGAACTTTTCTGTGACAAAAATCTCAGGGGCCCTGATTCAGTGGCAGTCTGCTCGGAGAGCTGCCATAGACCATGTATGGGAAGTGGTTTGTGTACAGTGGCCAAGATGCATATGTGAGAAATTTATGGCTCATAAAGGACGAGCTTGAGTGACTTTTCTTATTGATCTTGGATATCTTGGTCAAAATGCATCTGTTGGGCTCTTTTTGTTAGTCCTGGGACCAACCAGACCGATGGTTTTGCCTAATAGTTCCTACCTTTACTGGGAGACCTGATTATTGTCAATTCCTACTTTCTAACTCCAATGTATTGCTTTTGGACATTTCTCAGTACATCATCAGGTACAGCCATCAGCCTGGGCATGCTCCAGTGGCACTCTAACCATTTAGGTTGTGCATGAGTTGGAAAAGTGGAAACTTGCTGGTCACTTAATTTTCACAAAACTCTCATGTGCTGTTATTGATTGTCTTGTTCCTTGTGGCTTCATGGTGACCAAATTAGCTTCCGCAGAATTTAAGCTTTAATTTAAAATAAAAAAGCTTTCTACCTCTTCTAATGGCAAAGATAATCTCCTGAATTGGAACAGCTGTTTATCCTCTGTGAGCTGGCAAACAAGCATCTTGAACGACCACACTGCAGATTAGTTTTCTAATGACTTGCGTCCTTCCAAAAATATCAAAGATTTTCATCAGTGGGAATTTAATAAAAATTATGCATATTTTTTTGCCAGATAGCATTGGGCAGGACTTTTTGGCCAAAGTGTTTTTCCAAATGCAGATTTTGGCTGACAAGCATTTTGCAAATTTGTGTTGAGTTTGTGAAGTGGCTTTTGTCAAAACAAAAAAATAAATCTAAAAGATTTATTCTAAAATGTTATTGCTTATTTCAAGTTATTGCAAGATAAAAATATCTCAGAAGTAAAAAAAAAAGTGGGTTCTGTGAAACGTGATCACCATAAAAAGATTTGCTTTCAACCTTTTAGTTCACAAGAATTTATGTTTGGAGATGAATTTTCTTTTTTTCACATATTTAGTCAATTCTGCTAGTGAATTAATTTGGCCTGCTCTATTGCCAGACAAAATTTTGTCATGAATCATCTCAAAAATCTGTGAATTTAAGACTAAGTTGAATGATTCTCTTATAAAAGGTATCAGATACAATAGACACTCTTGCAAAGTTGCATATATCCCCATACATTGAAATATTTATTGCAATGTTTGTGATAATGCCCCATCATAGTATAAGTAATTGGTCACAGTTACAAGGTCTACGTATTTAAGATGCCATCTATAAATCAGATGACAGTATATGACTGTTGGGGCTTGTCTACGCTACCACCCTCCTTCGAAGGAAGGATGGTAATTAGGGAGTTGGGCGTTTACTAATCAAGTGTGGCACTGCATAGGCAGCACTTCATTAAGTAAATTCCCCTGCGGCAACTTTGAAGTTTTAAACTTCGAAGTACCAGCACACATCTAGCTGTGACACACCCGCCCATACTTCAAAGTGCCAGGGCAACTTCAAAGTCCCTTTACTCCTCAAATATTGCTGCCACCAATGTCTGGTGGACCTGTCTGCCCAGCTACCTGCAACCCATGGCTGCCACCCCCACTCCCTCCTGCCACCCCTGTTCCCTCCACCCCTGCTCCCCTCCCACCCTACCCCCACAGGACATTCTGCAGGACATCCTGGACCTGCTCCAGTGGGTGATGGCCTGGACCACCCCTCCTGCTCCCCAGGATCTACCATTCTCCCTGCCAACACTGCCCCCACCACAGCACCATTGCCTTTGTACCTCCCGGTGCTCTCAGCAACTAACCCTGTCCCAGAAGGGACCCCAAACCCAGGATTCTCATGGATAATCAAAGATTTCTGTATCAGGTGAGATAGTGTTTTCATCTGGAACTCAATGGGAAAATTACTTTATCGTGAAAAATACCATTGCAGAATTTTGGGTCGACAGTATATTTGGATTTCCTACCCAAACAATTATGAGTGAATGTTATTTTTCCTTTTTGTTTTCACTTGGGGCACACTTTCAACAAATTACCCTCAGCATTGTGTGTTTATATGTTTTTGTACCAAATAAACTAAATAGATATTTTTAAAAAGAAATCTTCCATTTAGAGAAACTAAATCTGTCATTCAGAGAGTCAGAAGATCCAAATGGCACCTGCCTATTTTGAATACATGGGGTGAGGGGGAAGGGCATGAAATACAGCCCCACTGAAGCCAATGGAAGTTTGCCCACTGATTTCATAGTCAGGTTTTTACCTTTTCTGATTTGATTTCCCCTAGTCTCTTTTGTTCTCAGAATATACAAAGCGCTGAAGTGGTATATTACAGCAGAAATTTTAGTCCATTAAAGACGGTAAACAAAGAAACAGAACGGCACAAACATTTTTTATAATGAAGCGATATTTTGTCCTTTGTGTATGGTGTCAGAATGATCCAATAGGGATTTTCTACTTTACAGTGCCACAGTATTCTGACAATAAGTGAATTAAAAATGTTGAGATACTCACGCTATGGTAATGGGGGCTATAGAAATAGACAGGTGCACATTCAACAGTTTTCACTCTGCATTCATTAATTCTGTCCTCAAGTGTGCAGGAAAAGTTAAATTGAATTTGCCTCACTTTTGAATGTTACCAGCCATCACAGAACTCTCCCAGTGTTCATAGTTCATGTATTCATATTCCAAAAATGAATCATGATAATAAGATCAAATTTAAATACATAACAGAAGTGTGTTGTCATCATACAAAATGTATAATTAAAACCATTCAATTAAGCTAATGAAGCAACCACATAGTCCAACATAACATTCTGCAAAGATGACAAATATTCCCAGCCTCCAACAGACCAAAAAAGCAAATCGTCTGTAGAGTAATGAAGCTGATTTTCAAGATCAAGTGAATGCATATATTTTTAGTATTAGACAATGGCTTAATGTCAAAAAACACCAAATGTTAACTGTCTGCTTTGTGCATGCATTGGTCAGGATCAAGTTCATAGACATACTTGGGAATTTTATTCATCAGCTTGATCAATTCTTTTAGAAGGGGCAACTATGTTTGCTAAGTTTCTATCCTAGTGAGGTTTCAAGTTATTAGTAGAGGTTGGAAACTGTGTTCAGAGTATTGTCGCACAGTGTAACAGAAGAAGAAGAGGAAGCAAATGAAAGCGTAGAGATATCTAGTGTTACACTAGAGTATTTCTGCTGTATGTGATAACTTTTATCTGACACCTCTTAGTTTTGCCAAAGGTTCATGAAGAACATTCTAATTCATCTAATGCTTTCACACCTGAGGGTACTGAGTATGCTTTGTCGCTGTGAGAGCGTAATAAAAAGAACGATGGCTTCCTTTCTCCACAAACATAGCTGAAATTGTTTTATAGAGGCCTGGGGAAAGAAGGTGTTGACTGATGGAGGGAGGATATTAGGAATGTTGTCTGTTACATTTGACTTAAAAAAAAATCAATGTTCATGCTTGCAATATACCAGAGCCCTCTGTTACCAGATTTCAGTTCAATTTCACTATGCCAATCATGTTACTGAAAACACCACCTTTAAATTTAAAACCTCAGCTCTTCATTTATCTATGCCAGTATCCAAGGTTGTGGCCTGCTGTAAAGGAATTGCTATGGAGATGCATAGATAGCTACTTTTGCCTGGAATGGACTCCAATACAGTCTTCAATTCAAGCATAAGTAAGCAAGCAACAAATCGCTGAAAACAAAAATGTTTGTTAAGAAGTGAGAGGTTACAAGGAAAGAGTAGAGACAGAAATAAATATGATAAAAATAAAACTGTAAAGGTTACAGATAAACAAATGAAGCAAAGTAACAAAATAAAAGGTTCTGCAGTACAATAGCAAAACAATAGAGCAGTGTGTCCAGAAGAAGCAATACAATGCAATAATATACTTTTTACCTTATAACATATACAGCTATAATTATTTAATATTCAATACTATTTACTTAATACTAAATATGAAATAAGTGCTAATCAGGCAAATATTGGATGGACCAGGGAAGATCTTATTTAAACCAGAGGCATCCAGTTTTATTGACTGTCAAACCTAAGAACATAAGAACATAAGAATGGCCATACTGGGTCAGACCAAAGGTCCATCCAGCCCAGTATCCCGTCTGCTGACAGTGGCCAATGCCGGGTGCCCCAGAGAAGAACAGAAGACAATGATCAAGTGATTTATCTCCTGCCATCCATCTCCTGCCCTCGTACTGAAGGCTAGGGCACCATACTTTATCCCTGGCTAATAGCCATTTATGGACCTAACCTGAAAAAATTTATCAAGCTCTTTTTTAAACCCTAATAGAGTCCTGGCCTTCACAGCCTCCTCCGGCAAGGAGTTCCACAGGTTGACTGTGCGCTGTGTGAAGATAAATTTCCTTTTATTAGTTTTGAACCTCCTACCCATCAATTTCATTTGGTGTCCCCTAGTTCTTGTATTATGGGAAAAGGTAAATAATTTTTCTATATTCACTTTCTCCACACCATTCATGATTTTATATACCTCTATCATATCGCCCCTCAATCGCCTCTTTTCCAAACTGAAAAGTCCCAGTCTCTCTAGCCTCTCCCCATATGGGACCTGTTCCAAACCTCTAATCATCTTAGTCGCCCTTTTCTGAACCTTTTCTAATGCCAATATATCTTTTTTGAGGTGAGGAGACCACATCTGCACACAGTACTCAAGATGTGGGCGTACCATAATTTTATATAGGGGAAGTATGCTATCTTTTGTCTTATTATCTATCCCTTTTTTAATAATTCCTAACATCCTATTTGCTTTACTAACTGCCGCTGCACACTGCGTGGATGTCTTCAGAGAACTGTCCACTATAACTCCAAGATCCCTTTCCTGATCTGTCGCAGCTAAATTTGACCCCATCATGTTGTACGTGTAATTTGGGTTATTTTTTCCAATGTGCATTACCTTACACTTACCCACATTAAATTTCATTTGCCATTTTGCTGCCCAAACACCCAGTTTGCTGAGATCTTTTTGTAGTTCTTCACAATCCCTTTTGCTTTTGACTGTCCTGAACAACTTGGTGTCATCTGCAAACTTTGCCACCTCACTGCTTACCTCATTTTCTAGATCATTGATGAACAAGTTGAACAGGATCGGTCCCAGGACTGACCCCTGGGGAACACCACTAGTTACCCTCCTCCATTGCGAAAATTTACCGTTTATTCCAACCCTTTGTTTTCTGTCTTTTAACCAATTCCCGATCCATGAAAGGATCTTTCCTCCTATCCCATGACCACCTAATTTACATAAAAGCCTTTGGTGTGGGACCGTGTCAAAGGCTTTCTGGAAATCTAGGTATATTATGTCCACTGGGTGCCCCTTGTCCGCATGTTTATTAACCCCTTCAAAGAATTCTAATAGATTAGTTAGACACGACTTCCCTGTGCAGAAACCATGCTGACTTTTGCCCAACAATTCGTGCTCTTCTACGTGCCTTGCAATTTTATTCTTTACTATTGTTTCTACTAATTTGCCTGGTACTGATGTTAGACTTATTGGTCTATAATTGCCAGGGTCTCCTCTGGAGCCTTTTTTAAATATTGGCGTTATATTGGCCATCTTCCAGTCATTGGGTACCGAAGCGGATTTAAAGGATAGGTTACAAACCACTGTTAATAACTCCGTAATTTCACTTTTGAGTTCTCTCAGAACCCTTGGGTGAATACTGTCTGGTCCTGGAGAGTTGTTACTATTCAGCTTATCAATTAACTCCAAAACCTCCTCTAATGTCACTTCCATCTGGGAGAGTTCCTCAGATTTGTCACCTAAAAAGACTGGCTCAGATTTAGGAACCTCTGTAACATCCTCAGCTGTGAAGACTGAAGCAAAGAAATCATTTAATCGCTCCGCAATGGCACTGTCTTCATTGATCACTCCTTTTATATCTTTATCGTCCAAGGGCCCCACTGCTTTTTAGCGGGCTTCCTGCTTCTAATGCATTTAAAAAACATTTTACTATCATTTTTTGAATTTTTGGCTAGCTGTTCCTCAAAATCTTTTTTGGCTTTTCTCACTACGTTATGACACTTAATTTGGGAGTGTTTATGTTCCTTTCTATTTTCCTCACTAGGATTTGACTTCCACTTTTTAAAAGCTGCCCTTTTCTCTCTCACTGCCTTTTTAACATGGCTGTTTAGCCATGGTGGTTCTTTGTTAGGTCTCTTACTGTGTTTTTTTATTTGGGGTATACATTTAAGTTGGGCCTCTAATATGGTGTCTTTAAACAGTTTCCATGCAGCTTCCAGGGATTTTAGTTTAATTACTCTATTTCCCAGCACAAACAAGAAACTTTATAGTTTCCCTGACATGATGGCTACAGCTACGCTATAGAGATCTTTTGAAATAAGCCCTTCCAGAAGATCTCTTCTGAAAGAACTTTCAAAAAAAGTGTGTCCACACACCATAAAGCAAATCAAAAAAGTGATCTGCTCTTTCGAAAAAAAGCATCCACACAGACCCCACTTTTTTGAAAGAATGAGCCAGGGGTTGAAAAATCAGGTGCCATGAGGACTGCTTTTTCAAAAGAAGGGCCCTGAAGAGAGTCTAAACAAGTTTTCTTGCAAAAGAAGTTTTCAAAAGAAGGTGTTTTTCCCGAAACAGGAGTGGAAGGGTGCTTTCAAAAGGAGCACCACATTCTTTCAGTTTACTTTTTAAAGAATGCATTTTGCATGTAGATGCCCCATGGGCTCTATCAAAAAAGCACCCTTATTTCAAAAAATTTTCAAAAGACCTTGCTAGTGTAAACACAGCCAATAAAGGATTTCTGGGTCATACCACACATTTTGCTATCGCTTCCTTTCTAAGATAAAACTGAATTTCTAATTTTAAAAACACATTTAAAAGTAAACAATGATTGCTCCCAATGGGAAACCTTACATTCCTATTTACATACACTTGAATATTTATCCATAGTTATTAAGTGACAGTTTTGAAAGCAACATTAGCCTTAAATGTTTTAAGGCTAGGATATGTAGTTCTCACACTTTTCTGGTACCTTAAAACCATATTAGAAATATTAAATAGAATGCACCTGCAAAAAGCTACATAAAAATGGTGTTGGGGGATGTTGAGGCAAGCTGGGGCTGCAGGGATCCAGGCCTGTTTTTTTTTAAAAAAAGTATCATTCCACATAAATGATATAGTTGTAGACCATTAACCACTGATCTCACAAGTTTAACAGCTCTAATTATTCCCACTTGTTTTTTTTTTGTATTGAACAAACATAAAAAGGTATGAATATTGGCAGAAGTCTCTTCAGCATGTTCATGTTGCCCCAGTAGACTGCATTTCTGCCTTTGAAACAGAAAGGCAGTAAGTTGTAAGTTCAATTGTGCAGGGCACAAGTTGCGCAAAAGAACGTGAGCACTGCCACACTGGCTATTCTTCCACTCCTGTGAGCACGAGAGCTCTGTTCAGGTTAGTGACACTGTTTGTCTTAGCCTTCTTAGAGAGGGTGAGGAAAGGAAATGGAGTTAACTGCAGTTCACTGACTAGTGAAGTTAACAAAGTAGCATACTGTACTTCTCAAGGGTGACATATATGCCACATTTCCGTAATGCGTCGGATGGCAAATTATACTTGACTGTGCAATGGAGAGGAATTCCTCTTTGGGCACCAGGCCTTCGCGTCACCTCTTGCCCACCATTGAAGATTTAGCGTCAGCACTGAGACCTTCTGTGATGTGCTTTGTCACTCTGAGACAGGATAATTAAAAGTTTTTTCGTCGTAGCACATTTTGTTCTCATGAGAAGTGACAGCCCTGAAAAGCGTCACAAAGCACAGCCAGTAACAGGTCTCACAGGAGGTTCTTCACACCACTCTTACATTGCCTCTCTGTTGTATCATATGGCCACCAGAAGAAGGTCAGCCAGCATTGACAACATACCATCTGTTTTAAGGCCTTAATAGTTCATTGGACATTCTGAAGTGAAACTTGGCATCCAGACTCAGTATGAAAGCAAATGTTACCACTAAATTTGTCAAAACTAAGGTAGCTCTAATAACTTAACAAAGGATGCAAAATGAATACAAAGTTAACCAATTTCAGGAGTCCTAAGAAGACATAAGAAAACTTCAAGACAGATTTAATCCTTATGAAAAATAAGGTTTTAACAACCTCACAGACTGAAGTCCTATCCATCATTATAACAGGCACAGCCAAGGTGGAAGTAGAGCAAGTGACTCGAGACACACTGTTCTGCCAATATTCCTTAAACTTTACCTGGAGGGAGAGTAGTTGTCCTATTCAGTCCTTGACATCTCTGATAAGCTTGCCTACATAGGTGGCATTGGCTGATACAGGCTGCACTTCCCTGGTCCAGCACTCTTGGGACCTGAGTGGTTCCGAACCAAGGATTTTGCCAGACCAAGGGAGATTAACGCTTCCCTTTTGCCTGCTGACCCTGCTCTTGGACTCTCCTCCCAGCTGTTGGCCTGCTCCTGGCTTCTCACTCCCCAGCCCTGGTTCCTGGAGGCCCCAGCCAGCTGCTGGCTTCCCACAGGCCTGGATCCCTGCAGCCCCAGCTTGCCTCAACATCTCCCAACACCAGCCTCAGCTTCCTGTGGTCCCAGCAGAAGCACCAGCTCCCCTTAGGTGTGGCCCAGCTTCCCATGGCTCCCTGCAGTTCCCACTCTCAGCTTCCTCCACCCTGGCTCCTGCTGCCCCACTGCTGGCTTCCCATGGCCCTATCATGACTCTGGTTCCCCGTGGTCCTAGCCACTGTTGGTTTTCTGCAGCCCTGACTTCCCACTCCCCTGGCCGCTGCCAGCTTCCTGGGCTCATTTGCTGGCTTTCTGACTCCAGCTGGGGCTCCCTCTGCAGGACTCTCAGCTGAGCCCCAAGGCTTTATGGTCTATCAACAGCCATGGTGTTGCCAGACCATGGATGTTACTGGAAAAGAGAGTCCCAGAGTTCAGAGGTTCAACCTCTGTATAAGCTTTTTTCTTTTATTGGCACGTGTCAAACAGGAACTAGAGTGCAACGTTCTACTCATTTCAGAAAGTTCTATTTCTGTTATGTGTTATCCATTTACAACCAGCGTCTTTGCAGTCATGTCAGACCCCGGATACTAGAAAGACAAAGTGTGCGAGCTGAAGTTTGTCTCTGTCAAGTTAGTCCGATAAAAGGTATTTCCTCACCCCTTTGTATCTCTGTTTTGTGCTTGTCATAGGTGTCTCATTGAAGAATGTGTACAGAACAGCACTCAAAGAAAAGATTAGGAATGCAGCCACAACAGAAGACCAAGCTAAGAGAGTCAAAGGGATAGCCATGGTGATAGAAGAGGAAACTGAGCAGACGGTTCCAGAAGAAGAGTAGATCGATAAGAAATGGATTACTCTAGAGACACTGAAGTTGCTCCAAGAGAAGAGAGCCCTGAAGATCAGAAGGCATGTTTCTGAGAGGTCAGAACAGCCACACAGGGTGAAATGCAATGAGGTAAGGCTGGATAAAGCAAAATGGTTAGAGGAGCAGTGTGAAGATAGACCGGTATTATGACGAACGTAAGACCAGGGAGGTGTATAAAATTATTCGGAATATTAATAGGAAGAGGCAACTGAAGCAGATGGCAATCAAAGATGAGAATGACGAGGTGCTCGTGAACGAGGAGAAGGTTGTGCAGTGATGGATGAGATATTGCACCGATCTATACAAAGCACAATTGGACGCAAGCATCTTAGAGAGACTGATCGAAGAACTGAAAGAGATGTCTCCACTGAGCATTGAGAGCAGAACTGATATTCTGAAGAAGCAAGTAGAAAGAGTAGTGAAACAACCAAAGAAAAACAAGAGCCCTGGAAATTATAAGATCATGGGAGAGATGATTAAATATAGCTGAGAAAGTATGATTCAGGAAATACACTGACTATGTAAAATGGCGTGGAAAGAAGGGAAGGCATCTGAGGAATGGTGCTAGTGATAATGTGATAATACACAAGAAAGGAAGTGCATTGGAGAGCAAGAACTACTGCCCTAACCAGTCATCTAGGCAAGGTGCTGATGAAGATACTGATGGGAAGACTAGGATTGCAGATAGAAGAACATCTAGTGGATGAGCAAGCAAAGTTCAGGAAAGATAGAAGTACCATACAGCAGATATTGGCACTAAGAATGATAGCGGAGAAAGCTTGACAAAGAACAAGAATATCTACACTATCCATTTTCAGAAGGCATTTGACTGTATAGATCAGAAAATGATTTTGGCAGTGTTGGAGCCATACAGAGTAGATAGCTGACTAATTTGGTTGCTGAAGGGTATCAATGACAATGTGCAGGCAGCAGTGAGAATGTGCAGAAAGTTGGTTTAGAATGAGTAGAGGTACGAGACAAGGAGATGCAATATCACCATGTGTCTTCATCACACATCTAGAGAAAGTGATGGACAAGATCAAGGAAGAAGTAGAAGGGATAGCTATGCACAAGATAAGAATTAACAACTTGAGGTTTGTGGATGATATAGTTATCATTGAGAAAGATGAGGAGAAGCTAGCAAAAAAGGTGCAGGTGCTAAAGGAGGAAGGGAAGCAGTACAGACTGATCATGAGCATTGACAAAACAAAAATAATGGTATTTGGAAATAAGGAAATAGGAAGGAAGATCAGTGTAGATGGGATTGAACTAAAGAATGTAGAGAAGTTCACATGTCTGGGGAGTAACATAACGTATGATCTAGACTGTCAGAAGGAAATAGTGACGAGAAGAGCAAAAGCAAGGCTGCATCTACACTATGAGATACATTCAAATTTATTTATATCGATTTTCTAATTCTCGAATTTATAAGTTCGATTTTGACCATCCTCACTTCACACCATTCTCCCCACAAAGTCGAGTTATTGCTGCCACACACATATTGGATAACATTGACTGTTGCAGTAGTGCATTGTGGGAAGCCATCCCACAGGTCCCTCATCCCTGTAGCATGGGTATGCTCACTGGTTTTGATGTCACCTTCCCCCGTTGCATTTTCATCATTCTCCTCCCAATCCCTGAAAATATGTCAATTCCTGGAAATAATGCAGAAGACACTCAAATTTAGAAGAAAAAAAATTAGTTTCCCCACACATTACATTGCCAACATGGGCAGCAACCATATTCTCAACTGGCCATCCATCCTACCTCCCATCATTGCCAAAATGTGATCCCTGAAAATAATGCAGGGCCCCAGGATGTATCTTGGATTGAGAAGAATGTAGGCAGAAGGAAAGAATTTTTGGTTTCCTTCTACATTATATTGCCAACACAGGTGCAGTGACTGTATTCTCAATTGGCCATCCATCCCACCTCCCATCATTGCAGAAAAAAAAGAATTGTTGGTTTTCCCCCAGCAACAGAAAGCCCAAATATGGGCCAAGGGGGTGGGAGTGTCACTGCATGACCAGTTGAAATGGTCCTCCCCCTCGGCAGCAAACCCCTTAGCTGCCGGGGGAGACTTTTCCCCAGCAGCAGCAGCAAGCCCCATAGCCACCAGGCGAGACTTTCCCTGGCAGCAGCAGCAAGCCCAGATATGGGCCAAAGGGGAAGGATTAGGTGAATGACTAGTTGAGCTGTTCCTTCCCCATGGCAGCAGCAAAGCCCCCAGTATCTTAACCAACGAGGGAGACTTCCCCATGGTAGCAGCAAACCACCCCATAACTTAACCGCCTGAGGGAGATGTCCCCACAGTGGCAGCAAAGCACCCCGTACCTTAACTGCCAGGGGAGACGTCCCAGTGGTGGCAGCAAAGCCCTCTATTTCCCACACAACTGGCAGCATTGCCATCACCGAAGAGCGGGCAGCACCTTTTGTTAGGTTGGGGTGGAGGCTACCCACGTGATGTGTCTGAGTGCAGGAAAGACCCAGGGTGTGTGGCGTCTGAGGGGGAGGGAAAAAGGTTTGCACACAAATGTAAACCACTGAGAAGAAGTTTCTTGGTGTCTTATGCAAGCACGACCCCCAGCTCAGCCCTGTTGACACGGGGTATGGTGGGGCAGGGGCTGGTGCCAGGCAGCACAGAAAAAAATAGCAAGTGTACAGACAGAGCTGCAAACTCCCTGTGTGCGCTATTTGAATGGGGAGATGCACTCACACCGATAGCAGCATAGAAAGAAAGAAGCCATTTCTCAGTCTGTCAAACTAACATGAGCCCCCAGCTAAAGGCTTGCTGCTCCCGCTTGGAAATTCAGGCTCTTCCAGTTACTGGAGAGCAGCGGGCAGAGCGGAGCATTGAGAGGGGCATTGTGGGTTACATAGGGGACACCTGTGGAGACTAATAAATTTGCTTTTAGGACATGACACTTCCACACTTCCATTTAATCAAACTTCTGAATTCGAGCTTGACAATATACCTGTCAAGTAACTGTGATTTTGTAATCTGAGATTACTGCACCCAAAATCAAGCTCTTGGTCTTTACAGTGAAGACAGTCATGTGGTAAAATCGAGCACGCTGAATTAATAAGATAAGAAAGATTTTCAGAAAAGAGAGTTGCTGATGGGGAGACTCTTTGGCTTTCTGGTGCATTGTAAGGCTTCTGTGCAACAACAGCTGTGTTCTCATCTGGCCATGCACTGCTGTCCCACCGACCATCATTGCATGTGATCCCTGAAAATAATACAGGGGCCTGAACTGTATTCTGGAGCTAGAAGAAAGAGGATAGAAAAGTATAGGAAAAGAATTTTTGGTTTCCCCCCTCACTATATCGCTGTCAAATTAGGCCCACTGGTAAAATGTTCCCATAAGACAGAAAATAATACAAAGCATGAGAAAGATTTAAATGAAGTATGTTCTGTAAAAGATGTCTCTGGAAGAGCCTCTGCTAAGGTAATTTTGGAACAAAACAGAACAACACAGAAAAAATGTCACTGTAGGTATAATGAGGTGATGGTGGAAGCCCCAGATCTTATTGACTGGAGTGGGCAGCTCATGTTTCCGGTGCTGGAGGAGCAAGCACTGAGGGCCCAGCTGACATGTTCCCTTCATGGGGAATCAGCGCCCCCACAGGTCATGAGACTTCCGCCTGGCAGCAGCAAGCCCCAGAATGGGCATGGGGGTTGTTCAGTGGAAGGCCAATTGAGGTGGTCCTCCCCAAATATCTTAGCCGCCAGGGGAGACTTCCCCCTACCCTGCGGCAGCAAGCCCTGGTATGGGCATAGAGGGTGTTCAGTGAGGGGACAGTTGAAGTGGCCCTTCCCGAGTATCTTAGCCACTGGGGGAGACTTCCCCTTGCCAGCAGCAGCACAGCAGCAAAACCCTGGGTAGCTTAGCTGATGGGGGAGACTTCCCCCTGGTAGCAGCAAGCCCCAGTATGGGTATGGGGGGGCTAAATGGGGGGCCAGTTGAAGTGGTGCTCCATGAGCCAAGGGAGGCTTCCTCTCATCAGCTGCAAGCCCCAGTATGGGTGTAGGAGGGTTCAGTGGTGTGAGGGTCAGCTGAGGTAGTCCTCCCTGAGTATCTTAGCCACCCGGGGAGACTTCCCCACCGTGGCATCAAAACCCCCAGTATTTTCACCACAGGGGGCAACTTCCCCATGGCATGATCTTTTTCCTGTTACCTCCTGGATGCGCTTATGGATCGCTTTTGTACTGCTTCTGTGCTGCTGTTCTATTATCCTACGCTGCTAATTTAGCCAATTGTACTTCGCAATATTACATTTTAACATTACTTCCTTATTCAATTTTTCATATTTGTTTGTTTTCCTCATATTTAGTCTCCTTTTGGTAGGGGTAGGGGGAGCCTATACAGGAATGATGGGCTCCACCTAAATCAAGGTGGATCCAGACTGCTGGCATTAAACATTAAAAAGGTCGTAGAGCAGTTTTTAAACTAAGAGGTAGGGGAAAGCCGATTGGTGCGGGGGAGCACCTGGATCGGACGGAGACTTCTCTTACACGAGGCTCCATAGATAGGGATTCCCTAGAAGTTAGTCAGATAGGGAATGTGGGAAATAATATATGGGCAAGATCAGATGTGAAACAATCGCATATAAAAAAATCCAACGCGTCTGTGAAAGGCGGACATATAAATAGTGGTAGTTTTCTAACATGCTTTTACACTAATGCTAGGAGTCTGTCTAATAAGATGGGTGAACTGGAGTACCTCATATCAAAGGAGGAAGTTGACATAATAGGCATCTCAGAAACATGGTGGAATGAGGACAATCAGTGGGACACTATCATACCGGGATATAAATTATATCGGAAAGACAGAACAGGTCGTACGGGTGGCGGAGTGGTACTATATGTGAAGGATAATATAGAATCAAATGAAGTAAAAATCCTAAAGGAATCAAAATGTTCCATAGAATCATTATGGATAATAATTCATTCCTCTAATATGAATATGGCATTAGGAATATATTACCGACCATCTAACCAGGACAGTGATAGTGATGCTGAAATGATAAGGGAGATTAGAGAGGCTATCAAAATAAAAAACACAGTAATAATAGGAGATTTCAATTATCCCCATATTGATTGGGTGCATGTCACCTCAGGACGGGATTCAGAGATTAAATTTCTTGATGCCTTAAATGACTGCTTCTTGGAGCAGCTAGTACAGGAACCCACAAGGGGAGAGTCGATTCTCGATCTAGTCTTGACTGGAACGCAGGATCTGGTCCAAGAGGTAACTGTTACTGGACCGCTTGGAAATAGTGACCACAATATAATAACTTTTAATATTCCTGTGTTGGGAAGAACACCGCAGCGGTCAAACACTCTGGCATTTAATTTCAAAAAGGGGAATTACACTAAAATGAGGAAGCTAGTTAAACAGAAACTAAAAGGTAGAGTAATTAAACTAAAATCCCTGGAAGCTGCATGGAAACTGTTTAAAGACACCATACTAGAGGCCCAACTTAAATGTATACCCCAAATAAAAAAACACAGTAAGAGACCTAACAAAGAACCACCATGGCTAAACAGCCATGTTAAAAAGGCAGTGAGAGAGAAAAGGGCAGCTTTTAAAAAGTGGAAGTCAAATCCTAGTGAGGAAAATAGAAAGGAACATAAACACTCCCAAATTAAGTGTCATAATGTAGTAAGAAAAGCCAAAAAAGATTTTGAGGAACAGCTAGCCAAAAATTCAAAAAACGATAGTAAAATGTTTTTTAAATACATTAGAAGGAGGAAGCCCGCTAAAAAAGCAGTGGGGCCCTTGGATGATAAAGATATAAAAGGAGCGATCAAGGAAGACAGTGCCATTGCGGAGCGATTAAATGATTTCTTTGCTTCAGTCTTCACGGCTGAGGATGTTACAGAGGTTCCTAAATCTGAGCCAGCCTTTTTAGGTGACAAATCTGAGGAACTCACTCAGATTGAAGTGACATTAGAGGAGGTTTTGGAATTAATTGATAAGCTGAATAGTAACAAGTCTCCAGGACCAGACGGCATTCACCCAAGGGTTCTGAAATAACTCAAATGTGAAATTGCGGAGTTATTAACAGTGGTTTGTAACCTATCCTTTAAATCCACTTTGGTACCAAATGACTGGAAGACGGCCAATATAACACCAATATTTAAAAAAGGCTCTAGAGGAGATCCTGGCAATTATAGACCGATAAGTTTAACATCAGTACCAGGCAAATTAGTAGAAACACTAGTAAAGAGTAAAATTGCAAGGCACATAGAAGAGCACGAATTGTTGGGCAAAAGTCAGCATGGTTTCTGCACAGGGAAGTCGTGTCTAACTAATCTATTAGAATTCTTTGAAGGGGTTAATAAACATGTGGACAAGGGGCACCCAGTGGACATAATATACCTAGATTTCCAGAAAGCCTTTGACACGGTCCCACACCAAAGGCTTTTATGTAAATTAGGTGGTCATGGGATAGGAGGAAAGGTCCTTTCATGGATCGGGAATTGGTTAAAAGACAGAAAACAAAGGGTGGGAATAAATGGTAAATTTTCACAATGGAGGAGGGTAACTAGTGGTGTTCCCCAGGGGTCGGTCCTGGGACCGATCCTGTTCAACTTGTTCATCAATGATCTAGAAAATGAGGTAAGCAGTGAGGTGGCAAAGTTTGCAGATGACACCAAGTTGTTCAGGACAGTCAAAAGCAAAAGGGATTGTGAAGAACTACAAAAAGATCTCAGCAAACTGAGTGATTGGGCAGCAAAATGGCAAATGAAATTTAATGTGGGTAAGTGTAAGGTAATGCATGTTGGAAAAAATAACCCAAATTACACGTACTACATGATGGGGTCAAATTTAGCTACGACAGATCAGGAAAGGGATCTTGGAGTTATAGTGGATAGTTCTCTGAAGACATCCACGCAGTGTGCAGCGGCAGTTAGTAAGGCAAATAGGATGTTAGGAATTATTAAAAAAGGGATCGATAATAAGACAAAAGATATCATACTTCCCCTATATAAAACTATGGTACGCCCACATCTTGAGTACTGCATGCAGATGTGGTCTCCTCACCTCAAAAAAGATATATTGGCATTAGAAAAGGTTCAGAAAAGGGCGACTAAGGTGATTAGGGGCTTGGAAAGGGTCCCATATGGGGAGAGGCTAAAGAGACTGGGACTTTTCAGTTTGGAAAAGAGGCGATTGAGGGGCGATATGATAGAGGTATATAAAATCATGAATGGTGTGGAGAAAGTGAATATAGAAAAATTATTTACCTTTTCCCATAATACAAGAACTAGGGGACACCAAATGAAATTGATGGGTAGTAGGTTCAAAACTAATAAAAGGAAATTTTTCTTCACACGGCGCACAGTCAACCTGTGGAACTCCTTGCCCGAGGAGGCTGTGAAGGCCAGGACTCTATTAGGGTTTAAAAAAGAGCTTGATAAATTTTTTCAGGTTAGGTCCATAAATGGCTATTAGCCAGGGATAAAGTATGGTGCCCTAGCTTTCATAACAAGGGCAGGAGATGGATGGCAGGAGATAAATCACTTGATCATTGTCTTCTGTTCTCCTTCTCTGGGGCACCTGGCATTGGCCACCGTCGGCAGATGGGATGCTGGGCTCGATGGACCTTTGGTCTGACCCAGTATGGCCATTCTTATGTTCTTATGTTCTTATGTTTTTGTCCATTAACTGCAAAATTTCTTCCGCCATCCATTTCTTCTTTGCGTCTCTTTTCTTTATTGGTATGCTCTCTACTACGGCAGCCTTAACTGAATCCCTCAGTGCCTCCCATTGTTTTTCAACATCACTTAGGTCTCCTAAGGCACTAAATCTATTCTTAACAGCTATACTGAATTACTCCTGAACTTCTCGATTTGTTTGCAGTAACTTTAGATCCAGTTTTATGTTTCTCTTTGCTCTTCTGATTGTCTTTAATTTTGCTCTCAGCTTTCCTACCACCAGTACATGATCACTACAGCAATAAGCATCCAGCATTGCTTTAGCTGATCTGAGAGCATTTCTGAATCTTTTATTTATCAAAATAAGATCAATCTCAGTATTAGAGCTCCCTAAATCAAGCTAATGGCATTTACAATGAAGACAGTCACGTGGCAATATAAATCTAACTGCCTTAAATTCGAATTTATCTCATAGTGTAGATGCAGCCTGGGTCTTAGATTAATGTTACACAAGCTATAAATAAGGATCTTCTTTTACGATACACAGAGCCTACATTATATGGTAGCATGTTCTTGCCAATTCAATGTGCAAACATTCTGAAAGGTCTTACTTCTTTTCCCTGATGAATAACAAATATACTTTCATCAGGTAGGACTGGACTATGACCCCATTTGCTTTCTCAGCTGCCATTCAGAGTAACTATAATAAAAAAGAATTAAATTATTTGTGTAGCCACACTGGAGTAGCTGAACTATCAGACTAAACTCAGATGTGTCGTAATTCTCTCAAGTACAGTCAAGTCTCCTGTACATAACATTAACTGTGTGGCTGTCCAATTCCTTTCGTGCATGATTTCTCAGGGAAATCTGTACAATTTGCAGAACTTTTACTACAGTTTTGTTTACAATTAAATATCTGCTATTTTGGTCACATTCTAATGGTTTTTTTTTTAAAAAATATAGCAGATACCCATTTGCATCTGTCCTGACAAACATTTTTGTCTAAGAATGTGATAAAAGATTATCTACCTTTGTATTTTCCCTGAGAAGGCTGCTGTAAGCCAGTGGGTTTAAAAAAAATTGATATCTGCATAGTGACAATAACTTTCAAAAATTAGCTCCTAGATGGCTAACACTGGGCACCAAAATTTAGAGGCCTATATGAAATTGCAGCTATTAGAGTCTATTCTTTATCCTAGCAAAGTAGTGCATTTTAACTGCCGATCCGATGTAATGTTGTGGAGTGGCATGTCATCAATAAATACAACCAACATTAGTGACAGAGAGTGACTAACATTCATCTAACAGCACTGTGGAAATACACTCGCCATTATCACTCTGGATGCCTACAGGAAATATAATGAATATGGATCTCTCCTGTTCAAATGTCAATGCTGATGAAAGCAACACAGACACAATGTCTGTAGTGAACAGAAGAGTTCCACAGAATTCGATTGACTTGTAAAAGCATGCAATTATTGAATGTTAGTAAATGAGATTATGGAATTGGTCATATGTATACAGGGTTATTATTCCAATTCTTCACTTTCGTGATCAAAAAAAGTCTCTTTTGCCATATATGCAGTATGTTTAGAATTGAAAGATGGTAAATTTTGGTTTGCGATAGATCAATAAAACCAGAGGTTGTTTAAATTAAAAAAAAATGCTAAGTTCATCTCAGCAAACTAGAGAATGACCTATTAATAAAACTTATCAACTGAGACACAGAACACCTTCTCCCCAGTTCCTTTGATGTATTAAACATTATCATTTGTCAGAGAGTTTGGCTTTCTTATAGTAACAAAATTTATAGCATTATCAGTATTACAGTTGATTTAACTATTATCAGACACAAATGCGGTCTTTTTACTTGCAAATAGCAAGCAGATCAGTTTTTGCAACTTTGTTTCTTGCTCTTATTGTCTGATGAATACCTTGACAATCGTAACTGAGTTTTGAATTGGTTGTAACGAATACTCATTACACTAAAATTCCTTTAATCCAGTCTGTGAGGGTCCAGAAATCCTGATGGTTTGGCATCCTCCGATACGCATATGTTCAAATTTGTTAAGTCAGGAGGCTTGGATGGTGGGTTGGGGCCATGGGATGGGAACAGGGGAGTTAAGCCTGGAGTGGGTTAGGACTGCAGGGGGACCATGGAATGGAGTTGAGCTGGGGCGTGTGGGGACTGGAGCTGGAGAGTGTGGGGGTTGGAGCAGGGGCACATAGGGGAGGTGAAGCTGGTGACACATGGCGGGGGGGAAGAACCTGCAGGAGCACAGGGGTGGTGAAGAAGCTGGGGATGCACAGGCGTGGTGAGCCACAGCTGGGCATGGGGGTGGTGAGCCATGACAGGGGGGTTGAGCTAGAGTATGGGGGTTATGGTGACAACCAACAATCTGGAAAATTTGATAATCCAGTACCTGTCTGGTCCTGGATGTGCCAGATTAAAAGAATTTTACTGAACTTTCATATTCAGCACTTGCTATTTGAGATTGGTGTCTGGCCACCTAAGCTTATGTTACTGGTTCTGTAATCTCATTCGGTGATTTAACGTATAATAAACTACTTCTATCCAAAATTAGCAAGGTTTAATCATGAAATTGTTCTGGAAACCCACATTTTGGGCGAAAAATCTAAAGTATGCGCTTCACAAACATTTACACAAACAAAACTTCAGTCAAATATTTACAAAATGTGATGACAAAGGGATTTGAAGGCCACATAATTTTTTTCCCCAGTTCAATCAAGTTTTTGTGAACAGGTGATTACAACATTCAGCCAGCACTAGTCAGTACTCTGAAAATAAGCACCCAGGCTTCAATTTCCAATTTAAAAAGAAACCATTTGAAGCATTGAACTTTATTTTGAAACAGGGTCATATCATAGGGTTTCCACTGACATCTTACATGACCTATTTTTTACAAGATTTACTACAATAGTGTAACAGTGGGAGGAACAATGATAAAAATAGTCAGAATCAATCATACAGCATCACAACATGCTAGGAATTCTGACTTACTTGAGAGATGGCATGTTCAACAAGTTATGTTTGATAACAATTTTAAGAAGTTGTCACATAAAATGGGTGTTTTGTTAAAACTTACCATGCAAGGATCTGTTTGTAGATTAGAGATTCAATATTGCCTGATTTCTCTTGAGCTTTCTAATTCAAATATCTGTTGAAGAGAGAACTACGCACTTGAGCCACACACATATTCTGGTTTCCTTCTCTTGCCAATATAAAGAATTGGTCTTAAATCATCAGGACAAAATCAGTAAAGACAATGTAGTGTTTTGCATTAGGAAGGAAAAAATCAAATACACAAATACAAAATGAGATATAACTGGCTGTGTGTTATGTTGTGGAAAAGGATCTGAGGGATACAGCAGCTCACTAATTAAATAGAAGCCAACAACTTGATGCAGGAGTAAAAAGGACTAGTACTCTGGGGTGTATTAACAGCAAGCTTGTATGTGAGTCATGGGAGGTAGTTCTCACAGCTCCCATCGCCTAGGAACGGCAAGCCATAGCCAATGGGAGCTGTTCCCGTGCACACAGATAAACAATGGCTCTGACAGCCTACCCTCACGAACCATCTGAAGAAGTGGGTCTGTCCCACGAAAACTCATCACCGAATAAATCATTTTGTTAATCTTTAAAGTGCTACATTTCTGCTGCTTTGTTTTGTTGGAGTACAGACTAACACGGCTACCTCTCTGTTACGTGTCCAGCCTGCAGGCCACATATTGTCTGTCCCTGGATTAGACAAATTTGTGATTCTTAATTTTTTGTACTGGTGACCCCTTTCAGACAGCAAGCCTCTGAGCATGACCACCCCCCATAATTGAAAAAAAAGTTATATTTTTAACTCCCTTATAAATGCTGGAGGCAAAGCTAGGTTTGGGGTGGAGGTGGAAGGCTTGTGACCCCCGGCCTCCTCATGTGGCAACCTTGTGATCACAGGTGGCTCTCAACCCCCAATTTGAGAACCCCTGGTCTAGCAGTACATAATCCTGCCTCAGCACATGGAGCTGGACGAGGGGATTGCCATTTCTCTTCCAGCTCTACATTTCTGTTGTTGTACAACTCTAGTGAGTGTCTTTAGATAAATTTTCTCCTGGATTAAAGCTTAAAAAAGCAAGTGTGTTCATCAAATTGGTTTTCACTGTGAAGGTCAGAGCTTTATTAAAGGCTGATGATATCTTATTAGGTGTTCTGTTTCATTAAGAGTATTATTAGTGCTATGAATAATTGTATTATTACTTACATAAACACCTCTGCCATAAAACATATTAGTATACTTTATAGGGAGGGGTTGTTGAAAGCTAATTTACAAAGAACGTAGGTCTGTTTAATTACGGCATCTTATTTACTGCGGATGCCATCCCTTTAGCCAGCAAGAAGGACATAAGTAATGGCTAACCTTTGGGAAGAGCCATGTTAAATGATTTAATGACCCTGGCTTTCTGCCACTCTGTTGTTTATGGTTTCTTCATTAAATGAAGTCATAAATGTGCATTTTACCTACAGCAGCAATGGCACTGCATTACCATAGTAACAATGAACAGCTTAGCATGCTTACTTATTTGATCTTTACTCAATAGCATTTAGAACTCCCATCAGAGATATTTGCAGGAGAAAAGTAAACCCTCAAATGGGATATGCAAACCATTTTGCAATGGAAGCAAAATTGGATAGATTTACCTCTTATCTGTTCTAAGAGTGATCAGGTGAATATTGTGATTCAACCAGTGAAATCTCTCAAGACAAGAAGTAAGATACAATTCTGAAAGAAATTACCTTAAACTTGATTAAATTACTTTATAAATTGGTTGACTGGCACAGCACTCAGGTATGTGATATGACATGGAGCATAGGTGCACGTCTGTATGTATAATTCATAGCAGACTTGTGTGGAAGAAGAAAATGTAATTACATGCGCTACTCCAGTACTACTAAGTTTGATAACTTCTAAATACTGTGGGACAGATCCTCCATTCTTTGCAAGCTTTGCATTCTTTCCAAGCTAGTCTCAGCACAGGAATAAAGGGGAGGCAAAGCTAGCTTTAAGATGCCTATATACCTCCTATGTTCTAGCTTCCACCCCTAGCATAAACTAGAGCAGCCCTAGTGTCACTGTACTTTCACTCAAGATCTTTAGTCCTCTACTGACCATTCCGTAGTAGAGACCAGCCAGAGAACTGCTTTCCTTCATATGCGTCATTCTTTCCCACATACATCCCGGTGGCAGGGATGATGCCAGCTCAGCACTGTGCAGGGAGCCCCCTGACTTTGGTATATTTCCCAGGTCCTGTAAAGAAGCCAGAAAATGTAGCCTGTGACTTGATTGTCTTCATCTGACTCTTTCCAGTATGATCAGTGTCAATTGTGGTCATAATTAAGGTCAGAACAAAATTAACTAAACATATACTAATCTATTAATGCTGGCTAAGCATAATCTGGTTTTTAAATTAAACATGATGTTGTATCTAGGGGACCTGCAACTGACACCTCACCACAGGTTTCTATTTGTAGTCCATCAGTTTAAGTTCAAGAATGACTTCAGCAGTAAAAGTAATTCCATCTGAGAGGAATATAATGGTCAATTTGAACTGAGCTTGTGGTTTCAGTATAATTCATAGAAGCCATATGTCCATGTATGTCATAAATACATCCCTCACAATTAGCAGCCTTGTCAACAGACACAGACGAGAGACCAAAGATAAAATGGACTCAGTCCCAGTGTCCATTTAAAGTTTGATAGATGTTGCTTCTTCAAACTGTTTTTAAAAACAACACTGAATTCATGTGAGCGTTTTAAGATAACAAATTGTACTTGTACAACTAATCTCTGTTATCGATTGCAGAATTAATTTAACTGCAAAAAAATGCCGGGGGATTTGACAGATTCAAGAGGGTCCCATAAAAATTAAGCAGATAATTTGCAGAGATATAATTTATCGCGGTAACATGGGCTCAAGATACAATATAAACATCATAATTAGGAAAACGGTCTTGCCACACTGAATCCAACTATTGGCCCATGTCGTACAGTACCCTGTATTGAACAGTGCCAGATGCTTCTGAACAAGTGCAAGAAAAACATCAGTGAGCAAATATTGGATAATCTGCCCACAGGTAAGTTTCCTCCCAACTTTTGCTAGTCGAAGGTAGGCATAAACCTGGAGTCATCAACTGCGTACATATCAGACACATGAAATTACACTGCTAGGTATATCTTGAGTTCAAGTCAAATACCGTATCTGAGATCTAGAGTAGACAAATGAAAATCTTTCAAGAAAAAGCTTTCAGTGACTTCTCACTCAGGGCAAGTCTATACTTAACAGAAGATTGACCTGGTCAGAGTCGATCTTCTAGGGTTTGATTTAGCGTGTCTCATAGGAATGCACTAAATTGAACCATCAGGGCTTGAAAGTTGACCCTGGTACTCCTCATTCTCGTAAGAGAGGTCAACAGAAGTGTTTCTCCCATCGACCTCCCTCTGTGAGAATAGTCTGATAAATGGATATTTGATACATTGATTCCAGCTAGGCAATTGTAGCTGGAATTACATATCTAAGATCGACTTTCAATCTCTAGTGAATAGTCAGAGCCTACAGATTCAGATTGATGAATGCAGTTCTGAGAGAGTGACAACAGTTCAAAGAGTAGAAAAGAGACAGTATTTTAGCCCACACAAATTGGAAGCAAAATGATCTCTTAGATCATGTCATGTTCCCCCACCCACCCAGTGCAATATTATACATACTTTTGAGTGGAGTCCAAACTGTAGGGACTCAAAAAGCAAACATCTACCATGATGCAGTATAGGCTTCACCTTGCAGGGCTTGCCTAGGCAAATCTTCCCTTGGCCTCAGTAAGTAAAGGCAGCCAAACACTTAGTATTTTCTTATAATGAGAATATGGCACTATGAAGAGAGCTTTGCATTGTATCACAAGTAGATGCTTTATGCACATCATAAATACATCTCTCATAACGAATTGCCTTGTCACCAGTCACAGCCTCCATTGCTGTGTCAGTTGGCGTCAAAGCTGTTTGCTTTGAAAAAAGAAGTTTGTATAAATGGCATCATATGGTGCAACATTTCTTTTCTCTGAAAAACAGGCAGGTCAACTGTGTTCAACAGGCATGTTTCAAATTTTTCAGTGAAATATGCTTTTTTTTTCAAGAGCTATATTTTTAATGAAAACCAAAAAGTTTTTTTCAAACGTTTGAATTTATTGTTAAAAAATCAAAAAGCTTCAGTCCCAAACAGTAATATTTCTACTTCCCCTAATTTTTTACTTCTTTAAAAAAGAAATAAATCACTTTTCCCTCTTCTCTTTTCTTCTCTAAAAGAAAAAGGAGGGTAAAATTTTAAAAAGAGAGAGCAAAAGGGGAGAAAAAGATCTCATTTACTTTCCTCCCCACTGCAAAAAATTGAAATAAAAACATATGAGCAAGTGTTCTTCACCCACTTCTCTTTTAAATCTATTTTCCCTTGACAAATAAGAACAAAAGTGTGGGGCAGTCATACTTTCACTCACTTTTGAACAAATATTTTGCTCCACAACACTCCCTTTTCCAGTGGAAAAGAAAGCATAAAACATTAAAGTAACACGGTCTCTCTTTTTTTTTCACATTTGCAACAGGGAAAAAAAAGAGATAAAAAATTGCATTTTTCCTACACACAGAGACAGCATCCCACTGATGCTTGTCTACACAATGAGGAAACGACCGGTGTGGTTTCTAAACCATATGTTGTACATTAACTGATTCACAATGACCCTGCTGGTGAGCATGAAGAGTTCTCTAGTGTGCTTCTACATAGTGGGCAGTACAGTAAAAGCCATGTTATCTGGTCTTTGAATAACCAGCAAGCTCAATTAACCAGCACCTGCTCTGGAGGAGTAGGGTCAGCTGCCACGGAACCAGGGCAGCCACCTGCCCAGACATCTGTCTGCCTGGGGCCATGGGGCTTGCTCGCCAGTCAGTGTCAGTGGCAGCAGAATGGGGGACTGGCTCCCTGGCCAGAGCTGTGGGACTGGCTATCCACCAGAGGCAGCAAGATTAAGGCCAGCTGCCCAGCCAGGGATGGGGCCAATGGCCTTGGAGCCAGCTGTCTGGCTGGCAGCAGTGGCAGCAGAGCCAGTGGAGTGGGAACATCTGTCAGTTTTGACTATCCAGCATCCCCATTTCTCCAGAGGCGCCAGATAATACAACTTATACTGTACTACATTAAAGTACAGGAGGAAATGTTAAATGAACACCAGCAGCGTCAACATAGACCAATTAATGGAAAACTTGTCAGTGTGCTTTAGAAATCACATCTCCATTTAGCAAATTGCTGCTTGGTTTAGATAAGCCCACACAGTTGAACTGGTGGTAACTCTAATGGGAATGTTTGTTAAAATTCCCTGGCATACAAAACACTCTGGAATACAAGATCTAGAATTGTGACTAGTCTCTCTGCACCAGTTTATGAAGGGAGAGGAAAGGTTTCTTGCATGCTGTCCTGCACTCACCCAACCCAGGTTGTAACCCTGGAGAACCCACTCAGGCTAATCACATCATATAAATGATGCATCAACACAAGAAAGCCCGACTAGAACAGCAGTGATGGAGTATTTATTCTGCTATAGCTATGTCAGTCAATTACTTCATATAGTTAGGCCCTCTGTTTCATGAGTACCATTCCAGTGAAATCAGTGGAAAGGTATATGTGGAATTCAGACCATGTGTCTGAATAAAGTTTAGCTTTCCTTTCCTTCCCTTGGAGAAAATGAATCACAGTAAATACCTCCTAAAGTTTTCCTTTCCCACAAATTCCTGTCACTGATTCTGCCAACAGATTTAAAAAAAAATTACCTGGGGCTGTGTATCCTTTGTCTATGAAGTCAGAACTATTTGGTGAACTCTGTTGTTGCTGTTGTTCAAACGAAAATAAATTGCTTCCAAGTCAATCATATAATCACAAAATAAGAGCATTGGAAGGAATCTCAAAAGGTCAGCAAGTCCATTCCCCTGCACTCATGGCAGGACCAAATACCATTTAGAATATACCATCCCAGAGAGCTGTTTGTCTAACTTTCTGTTAAATATCTCCTATGATGGAGATTTCACAACCTCCCTAGGTAATTTATTACATTGCTTAACCACTCTGAGGCTGTGTCTACACAGGCACAAATCTTCGAAATAGCCATATTTCGAAGATTACTAATGGGGCGCTGAATTGAATAGTCAGCGCCTCATTAACATTAGAACACTTCCAGCCGTGGCACTTCGAAAGCGCTGCTTTCGAAAGCGCGCAGCTAGGTGCGACTACACAGGGGTCCTTTTCGAAAGGACCCGCACCTTTCAAAATCCCCTTATTCCAATCAGCGCCGTGACCAGAAGCGTCCTAATGCTAATGAGGTGCTGAATATTCAATTCAGCGCCTCATTAGTAATCTTCAAAATGGCCATTAGCATGGCTGTTTTGAAGATTTGTGCCCGTGTAGGTACACCCTGAGAATTATGAAGTTTTTTTCTCATGTCCAACCTAAACCTCCCATGCTGCATTTTAAGCTCATTGCTTCTTGTCCTATCATGATGGGTTAGGGAGAATAATTTTCTCTGTCCTCCTTGTAATAACCTTTTAACAGAAATTTTTAAAAATTGGTTGATTCTAGTAAAGAGGTATCATTTGTTTGCCTGCTCCCATAGTTATTTGTTAGATGATAAGAGCCCATCAAAGAGAACATAGTGTCTGGACCCACAACCAGAGCAAAAAGGGGCTGCTGAGTGTCTCCTAGTGGTTTTAGAAGACTCAGTAGCCTACAGGAAGAGGTCAGTACCTCACAGGCTCAAGTTCACTGTGGGTAATATTCTATGTATCATGAGAGTAACGTTCACCAAAATATCACAAAGAATTATAGAGCTGCTACAATACTAACTGTGACAATCTTCTCATCCACAGCCTCCTGTGTCTAGAACATGTGTTTATTATTGACAGCTGAGGTAAGATTTGAATAGAGATACACATCCTCCCTGCAAACCACCATTGTAGGTTGTGACCTTTGAAGTTGACAGTCCCGGCCCTCTCGTGTAATTACAGCAAGATATCACACAAGTCACTGAACCCAAAATATTAGAGTTAACAGTTTCGAAGCTGGGCACTTGAATGCATATTCAGCATCTCTGTGTTGGAGAATTTTCAAAGTTGTAGAGTATCTGTGTCTCCCACTGAAGTCATTTGGCACTATGGTTGCTCAGCATATCTGAAAAATTAGTCCAATTACCTAAGAGCCTGAAAGTGGGTTTAGATATCCAAGCTGCACAAATCAGGGATGGACAATTATACCCAGTATATACTATGTACCTAAATGTCATTGCTCCCACCATAATTGTACATTTATTCGACCTGGGGATTGTGTTCCATGGAAGAGAGTCACCAGAAGTTTAAAAGTGAAGATTGTTTGCTTTCTTTCTCTGGGAAGTTATATATTTGTCTTTCCCTTAACGTTGTTTTCCTTAATTTAAAATGAAATTCTAGATCAAAGTACAAGGTCTCACTTTATCAAATACCAAACACTCACTTCAAGAGCCAAGACCTAACACTTGGCACTGATAGTATGGTTGGCAGTGATGTACTAAAGAAATAAAAGTCAGTTAAAATATAATGAATTAATTAAAATGTGATTTGTAAAGAACAAATCATGTTAAACCAGTCAGATAGCTTTCTTTGGTAGCATAACAAGTCTTGTGGATAAGGGGAAATGGTAAATGTGGTATACCTAGACTCTACTCTGTACTGATTAGACCTCAACTGAACTGTGTCCAGTTCTGTCCCCCACCCCACCCCACCCCAAGTTGGAGGCCTGCCTACAAGAGAAGACTGAAAGAACTGGGTTTGTTTAGTTTGGAAGAGAGAAGACTGATACCAGTTTTCAAGTACCTAAAAGATGTTACAAAGAGGTGGGAGAAAAATTGTTCTTCATGACCTCTAATGATGGAACAAGAAGCAACAGACATATATTGCAGCAAGGAGGTTTATGTTGAACATTAGAAAAACTTTCTAACGGTCAATGTGGTTAGGCACTGGAATAACTTACCTAAGGATGTTGTGGAATCTCCATGGCTGGAGATATTTAAGAGCTGGTTAGATAAACATCTATCAGGGATGATCTAGGTAGTGCTTGGTCCTGCCATGAGGGCAGGGAACTGGATTTGATTACTTCTGAAGGTCCCTTCCAGTTCTCATATTCTATGATTCTATCAAAATTCATAGCAAACTTACACTTTTTGTATTAGCTTTAAATTGTATATAAAATACCCTGCTGTGGTCTAAGGGCCAGAAGAAATGGTGTATCAGAAATAATTAGGAAGACACCTTAGGTGGCCAAAAGAGTTGAAGAATGCAGATCAGAGAGGTGCAGAGCATATCATGAGACATGGAGGAGATTTTAAAAAGGGGAAAATGTTCTGATCCAGCTGATTAAATCTCATAAATATGCAGAGTGGTAGGCAGAATTTATTATGCCTTGGAATTTCCTCTGAAGAATTTGTTTTAATTCTGAAGATGGTAGACATCATATGACTTCTCAAATCAAAATCATTATAGCAGACAGTGAAATAAAATTAACTTTTATAGTTATCTCTAAACCTACACACTCTTCAATGTTTTCTTCGCTTAACAACCTTGTACAGAATCCAGACTGCTATGTTAATCAGCCAATATTTAGAAACTCTTGTTATACCCAGATTTAACTGAGTATTTTGAACACAGCTGACCAAATTTATTCCCAGCATAGCCAAGTGTCAGGTTTACATTTAGATTTGCTTGCTTGCACACCTAGCATGTGTGTACTGCAGATGTTTTGATACATATTTTGAATACAAAACCAAGTGTGGTGTACTATTTTGCATACATAATTTCTTAGGCAGAAAACTACATTGGCAAATCATCAGCTAATTGGAAATCATACAGTGTGAACATGCTGTTTGTTCAGCAAAATGTGGGATTGTGTCTGTACACAAATTTGTATTGAAAATTTGTAGCTGGACAGTGTAATATTTTTAATCAGTACATGATAAAGCTGAACTTAAGTATTTGATTCCAATATAGCATATGATTACATTCACTAAAATTAAGTACAGTATAAGTTTCCTCAAGGCATTCTTACTGATACAGATAGGAATGCATCACTGATGTTGATAATTTCTCTTCTCTCTTCCAGTAACATAAACGTAAGTAATAAAAACCAAGCATAGCCAGGAGAAGAGTAAAAATTGAGAAAGCATGTGTACCGTCTCCCATTCCTGGTTCCTGATGCAAACCAAACAGCCTTCTCTCCTTGTTAAAGCTAAATGCTTTGACCACAGAGCTAGAATTGTTTTAAATGTCTACCAGTAGAGACTGAATCATAGAAAGAGTTTAACAATCTCAGGTCTGAATCTGAAACCCTCCATTCTCATGAGTAGTCTCATTGAAGGCAATAATATAGTTGTACAATAAGGAAGATTATTCATGAGAATAATAACGTATAGCACCATGCTTGTTCGGGCTTTCACAAAACTGAGAAGATGACTAGCTGTTGAAATATCCTCACCAGAGGTGATTGATATGTCCCTGGCCATGGGCTGTGGTGTCTGTGTGTTCCTCCCCGCATCTTAACCAAAAAGCCTTAGGAACTGAGCATTTAAACATCTATGTCGTTTAATTCATGACTTTATTCCCTATCAATCCCATAGAAGTGCTTTGTAAAAGATTTAATTTAAAAATCCCCTTTAAAACCACTGTCTAAAGCTGCCTAATATGAAGTAAACAAGAATGACAGTTGGAAATGACAGTTGGTATTAATATTCATAAAGGGTAGTTAATATGTATAAGTTGTAGTTCAAAATTTTAACAAACAATTGATTAGTTTACAAAACCTTATAAATATGTAACATGGGACTTTCTTTGGTTGCCGTGGCAACCAAAATGCAACATAGTTTTCAACCAGGTCCTCACTGGCCCTATAAAGTTAGGAGCCTGAGGCACCTGGACTTCACTTGGACCTTGGACTTTGACCTTGGACCTTGGACTGAGCTGATCACTAAAAAGAGCTGAAGAAGAAAGAAGGTGACAAGCACCGAACCCTAGCATCGCACCCCAGCATCGTGGGACGACTACAGGAACTCAAACTGAGCAACCATAGTCATCAAGGTGCTGAGCGTCATGGGACGTAGAAGAGCTCCTGCTTGCTGCCATTTTAGAAGGCTCCGGCGCTTATCCGGAGGGTTCGTTCCGGCAGGTGACGCCGCCTGACGAGTGTGCGCCCTGTGACAGGGACGAGCCGCAGCAGCGGTCCTGCCCTTCTCCTCACTGACCATCACCAGTGGCCGGTGGGGAGAATTTAAGGCCATTTCTGAAATCACTGCAAATGTTCTCGTTTATTTGCAAATTTGCTTGCGGGAGGTTTTTTGTCTCCCACATTGGTCCTTTTTCCTCCCGCTCTTTTCTCTCCTCTTTCCTGTCAGGCCTAGCGCGGCGCTGTGAAAACGCACCTGTGCAGCCATCACTTCCTAGCATCTTAAAGAAGTGATTGCAGGCCCAGCGCCTGGAAACAGAACTAAGGAAAGAGGTAACCAAAGGGTGTAGTTGTGATGAGTTACTTAATGTGCATGTTTTATGCTTGTTGTTGTATTTTCGCTTGCTGCTGGATGTGTTAACCAATAGCAGCATCATAGGTGGTAGGCTGGGCCTGCCCCAGTTCTGCTAACTTGTGTAACCCTTAGTTCTCCTAGTTAATGTAAAGCACAGGGGTTGCTATTTATAGCCAGCCCAAGATACTATTCAACCCTCATAGCACTATAGTAGTATAATTTACTCTGCCAGTAAGAGGCATAGAATTGCATTTGGGAAACTACCATAAGAGGTGGTCCCAAACTTGGATCAGATGCTTAGCGGGTGGTCCAATCCGGGAGTCATTGTAGGAGGCGACCCCAAACCTCGGGAATTGTCGTTAAGAGGCAATCCCAAAAACCGGGAACTGTCGTAGGAGGCAGTCCCATTCCACCTGCTCCCCCCTGTTCGAGAGGGAGGTTGAGCGACTGTGATCATCGTAAGAGGTGATCCCTGGACTAGGGTTGAGAGCCTCGTGGCTCTCCCCCCTGCTTGTGTGGGATAGAACCCCGCGGCAGGTATACATTACTTATATAGCTGTTATCTGGCACCTCTGTAAAAGAGGATTGTAAAATACTGTGCATTAATAACTTTCCCCTTTGCAGCGCTCGGCGAAGACGACATGGGATTCCTGGGAAACGCTGTAAGTAGAGGGATATTCTGAGGGTGCTGCCTATTGCCGCTTACACAGTTCAAGGGCTAGTCTAGTAAATAGATAAACCCTGTGCTAGCTACTAGTAGAGAAAGGGAAATATTTAGTCTGTTATTTTAGGTTTATCTTTGTGTGTGTTTACTTTGCCCTTTAATAAACTCTTTTTTGTGTTTCACCCTAAAAGGCCTCATTCATTCTTTCAGGGTCAGACAGTTATTGCACCATTTCTGCGGATCCTATCACAACCCTGTAAACCCCACTGTGAGCGACCACCATGCACACCGCGCTGGGTTGCGGGGTAAAATCCAGTGAGGCACTTTGTTAACATCTCCAGGGGTGTGGCTAAGTGCCTCGAGGGCATAAAAAATCAATAAAATTTAAATTCTGTGTTGTGCCTCAGTTTCCCCTAGGGCACGCAAATTGTCCACTGTGCTTCACAGCACTGCCCTCCGCGATACTAGCATCTTCAGATTTTTCAAAAACTGTCTTTCTTACAACAGATGATATGCAAGTCAACGCAGGGCGTGCGCTTTCTGTCCATGCCCTAACAATATGCAAAATTGATCACTTAAGTTAATCAGAGCACTGAATTTTTATTTTTCAAATGTGAGTCCCTGCACACCACCTAAAGAGACAAGATGTCATTTACAAACATCATGCTTTCCAAAACCATCTTCAACATCATAGCTTCAAGCACAAAGAACGTATAATACACCAGTTGGAAGGATAGGCAGTGTGAAAAGCCAGAACAGAAGGTGAGTTTGGGAGGGGAAGAAAATGACAAAACCAATCATGCTGTATTATCCTATCATGAAGCAATTACTGCTAAAGCTGATGGTACTGAATTGAAGAAAACAGAGCCTTGGAAAAAAACAATAGATCGTACCAAAGTCTAGGCCATGATTGTAGTCTGTTGCCTAATACAACATGATACAATTTAGATCCTTAGAGATGGAATTGCTCCTTAGTATTTAAGAGATTTCATGAGACTGCTGTTTCAGCAAAGACTCCAGTGGCCACAAGACAAATATTCTTCCCGACAGCCACATAATTACATAATGATAAGAAAATCTGCAGTATGGACCATGGTGACTTTAATGAAAAATAAATATTTGATGCAATTTTCATACTAACTTAGAAAAATGGGCCCCGAATGATGATGAACATGCCATTAACACAATAATCCAATCTGCGATTGTGTCTATAGCAAAAGAGTACCCCGAGTAGCAGTTGTGCATATACTGGAGCTGTATTTAGACTTTCATTGACTTTCTGCCTCTCTCCTCATCTCTTAGATTACATTTCTTGTTCTCCCTTCCATAGCTCCACTCTACCTCAGCTCATCTCTCATTTCTCCCTATTCCAATTCCTGGTAGCTGCTGTCAGCTCACTCCCCTCTGTACCAATGTTCTACTTTTCTTGCCTTTGTCCCTTCTTGCCATCTCCCAGTGTTCTATGCTTGGAATCAGCAAGGCCGACAGTCTGACCAAGTCCCTGGGGAAGGCAGGGGAGGAGCTTGTTCCATACCCCTGGGAGGGCAGGGCCTTGGCTGGAAGAGATGGGGCTAGGTCAGCCATCCCTCAGCACCACCCCGACTACAGCACAACTCTTCTCCCACCCCCAGCCCTCAGTGACACCAGGAGCACACCACACTGGCTGGGTCTACACATGCCCCTTCCTTTCGAAAGGGGAATGCTAATGAGTGGGTTCGAAAGATGCTAATGAGGCACTACAATGAATATGCAGCGCCTCATCAGCATAATGGCAGCCACGCTGATTCGAAAGTGCAGCTTTTTGAATTGTGCGTCGCCCATGGAGATGGGACCTTACAAAAGGACCCCCCCCAGTTTTTGAAAGTCCTTCTTCCTATCTGGTGATTGGAAGAAGGGCTTTCAAAAACTGAGGGGGTCCTTTTGGAAGGTCCCATCTCCATGGGCGGCATGCAATTTGAAAAGCTGCACTTTCGAATCAGCGTGGCTGCCATTATGCTGATGAGGCGCTGCATGTTCTTTGCAGCGCCTCATTAGCATCTTTCAAACCTGTTCATTAACATGCCCCTTTCAAAAGGAAGGGGCACGTGTAGACCCAGCCACTGTGTTGCCATACCAGTGGCTGTAACCAAGAGCTACAGGCCCTTCCGTATCACTGGGCGCCAGAGAAATTGCACCCTTTGCCCCCACACTCACCCCCCCTTAGAAGGCCTGTTTGGAACACCTCCTTTTTCCTCTGTGCCAGCCAACATCTTTCCTTTCTTATGCTTCTCCCCACAACCCACTTCTTTTGCTTAGCTTTCTCCTACTGATCTCCACTTGATACAGATTCACACAAGTACACCTGTTGTTCTCAGTCTGACCATATGATCTTAAGGGAGGGATGGTGAGACAAAACACTACTACGAGACAACCAGAATTGAACAATTGTCCTGATCTTACCCCCTCTCACTCTCTGGTGCTATGTTATATCTAATTTACATTGACAAGATTTCGATTGAAGTTTTCAATGGCATAAATAGAACTTAGGTGCCCAATTCCTATTGACTTTCTGTGTGGAGTTGGGGGCTTAATTGTCCTTTGAAAATCATGGCACAAACTGCCTGAGACTGGAAATTTTCTTACTGTATTTCTTTAAGAAGCTCATACATATTTATCAGAGACGTAGCCGTGTTAGTCTGTATCTTCAAGAACAACAAGAAGTCCCGTGGCACCTTATAGACTAACAGATATTTTGGAGCATAAGCATTCGTGGGCAAAGACCTACTTCATGAGAGGCATGAGTTGGGGGGTGGGTTCCAGAGGGGTATTTAAAGAGTGGGGTCCCAGTAAAAGGACGGGCCAGAGCTGACAAGGTCTAGTCAACAGGGTGGAAATGGCCCATTATCAGTAGTATGTATCAAAAGAGGAAAAAACAAGTCAGCTCACACAGGGGATGTGGGCCCATTGTCAGAGTCTAATGGGGAGATATTAACACCCAGAGCAGTGAAGCTGCTTTTGTAAGGGGCCAGCCACTCCCAGTCTCTGTTTAATCCTTGGTTGATGGAGTCAAATTTGCAAAACAATTGCAGCTCAGAGATTTCTCTCTCCATCTGATTTTTGAAAGTTCTTTGTTTTAGGACTGCCACCCTTAAATCTGCTACTGAGTGTCCAAGGAGATTGAAGTGCTCTCCCACAGGTTTCTGTACTTTACCATTCCTGATGTCTCATTTATGTCCATTTATTCTTTTACATACAGACTGTCCAGTTTGGCCAACGTAAATTGTAGTGGGGCATTGCTGGCACATGACGGCATATATTATATTAGTAGATGTGCAGGTAAAGGAGCCCCTGATGGTATGGTTGATGTTAGGTCCTGTGATGACATCACTGATGTAGATAGGTGAGCAGAGTTGGCAGCAAGGTTTGTTGCAGGGATTGGTTCCAGGTTTAGAGTACCTCTGTTGTGATATACAGTTGCTGCTGAGAATTTGTTTAAGTTGGCAGGCTGTCTGTAGATGAGGACAGGCCTGCCTCCCAAGGTCTGTGAGAGCGAAGGATCATTGTCCAGGATGGGTTGCAGATCACTGATGATGCATTCGAGAGGCTTTAGAGAGGGACTGTATGTGATGGCCAGTGGTGTTCTCTTGTTTCCCTTGCGAGGCCTGTCTTGTAGCAGGTGGCTTCTGGGTACCTGTCTGGCCCTTTTGATACATACTACTGATAATGGACCATTTCCACCTTGCTGAATAGACCTTGTCAGCTCTGGCCCTCCCTTTTACTGGGACCCCACTCTTTAAATACCCCTCTGGAACTCCCCCCACCCTCCAATTCATGCATCTGATAAAGCTGGTCTTTGCCCACGAAAGCTTATGCTCCAAAATATCTGTTAGTCTATAAGGTGCCACAGGACTTCTTCTTATACATATCTATGATGCTTGGCAAGGACTAGATAGGAGCCTGATGTATTTACATTTCTCAATTTCGCCCATTTGTAAAAGCCCCATATAAATTTTGTATGGTACAAAATGTAACAATTACATTAAAAGCATTTTAGCAAATTGTTCTGCTTTTACAGTATATGTAGCCGTTCAGCCATGGTTACTGTAGGAATAGAACCAGAGAAATGTTAGAGCAGAAGGGAGCTCGCGAGATCATTAAGTCCTGTCCCCTACAGAGAGGCAGTTCGAAGTATTACCTAGACCACCACAGCTGGGTGTTTCTCTAACCTTTCTTTAAAAACCTTCAATGACAGAGAGTTCATAACCTCCAAAGGTAGACAGTATTTAACTATCCTTAAAGCTAGGAAGTTTTTTTCTCATGTCTAACCTAAATATCTCTTGCTGAAATGAAAGCCCATTCTTTTTGTCCTGTCCTAAATGGTTGAGGAATACAATTTATCACCCTACACTTTATAACAATCTTGTACATACATGAAGACTTCAAAGTTAAGTGACAGTACTGTCCTCAGTTACACACGTGTAACCCGCTCAGCTAGAATTACACCTTTATAAGTGAGGGAAGAACTGTCCCCTAAATGAACTCTACCTATGATTTGTTACAAATGAGTATATAATTAAGAATGCCACGCTTCTGAATGAAGAGTCATGTTCTGCCCCAGTATGCCAAATATACTTAATAACAGAATTCTCTTGGATGCATCAAGTACAATGGAAGCATCAGCTCAGCATTCTCACAAGGCATTACCACCCCCCCAGAAAATACGGAGCTATTAATCACAGGCAGCAGTCATTTTACAGGTCAGTTCTGGTTTGCTGTGCTGAAAACTGTGCAAGGGCTAATAACATTTTGAATGGTGTTCTTGCTACCACAACACCTTTAATTTTTAAATGATAAAAGACATTTGGATATCATGGTTTTTATGCAATTTTCACTGACACACTTTGAAGTATACATTTCAAAGCTTTGAATAGCCCATTCAATAAAAGATATAACAGCTTCCCTTAGCCATTGCAGCAAGAGAGTGTGATCAGAGGTAAATAAATATTCTGTTAACTGACATTTAACACGGCAGTACTAAACTATGGTATCTTTCCTCTAGGGCTGTGTCTACATGGACCTGTAGTGCTGGCAGCTTCACGGAAATGAGCAGTCTTGGAATTGCAAATGGCTGCTCACTAGCATTATGACACAGCTAATTAGAAAGATCTCCCTGTTGGCAGAGGCTGCTGCTGGCAAGGAAACAGGCTGTGCAGACGTGTCTCTGCCGGCAAAAACCCACTCTCTCGACAGCCCCTTATGCCTGAGAAAATTGTGTCCTTTCTGGACAGAGCCATTCAAAACGTAACCGGTAAGGTCATTTTACTTCCCCAAACCACAACACAGACCGTTCTTTGAGAACTCAGTTCTGCAACATGCTGAGAACTGAGTCTGATGCAATTAACTATTTAAACATGTTTTTTTTTAAAAAATCAAGCTTGTGTTTAAATATCGTGCTGGATGAAGCCAAAGTGATCAGCAATATGCAGGACCAAGACTAGAATGCCTACACGGGTGCCCTCCGCTTTTCCTATTACATGAACTTCAAGCTTCTTCTCCTAACCTTCAAGTCCCTTCAGTGTTCTGTCCTAAACTACCAACCCACCCTTATCTAATTATACTGTCCGCTTCTGCTCGGCATACCTGCCATCTGCTCCTATGACTGTTTTCATTACGTCTATCACGCTGCCTCTCATACCAGAAGCACCCCTTCTGAACAGATCCTTATGTTGCTTCAGGAGCCCAAATCCTAGTTTTACACTCTGACTTGGTAAATGTGTATTTATGAGTATACTGAATTATAAGATCCTGTTAACTGTTTAATCACAGATTGGTTCAGGCTCCAGAAGACAGTTGTAAACTGGTCATAAGCTGCCTCACAGAAATGCAATATTTTGACTTCCCTGTTAATACCATTCCAATTTACATTTATTTACATTTATCAGAGTTAGAAAGTGAAAGGCCGGTAAATTAGCTCCAAGCTCTATCACATTTTGACAGAGGCTGACACTCAGTGAAAAAAAAATGCAATTATTAGTTTTGCCATTACAAACATTCTGAGATTGAAATGCATTCTCCTTTGGTGGGAGAATGTGGAAGAATCTAGGGATTCTAAAAATTCATATCTATGAAGGAGCTGACAACTTTGTTCTAAACTGCAATGGCAGTTTTCCATAATAAACGCCCTGGGGAAAACATCCCCAATTAGGAGAGCATAAGCACTTTCCTTAATTAGGGTCTGAAGTTGAAGCAATGTCCCTGATTTAAGCACATGCATAATATTAAACTTGTGAAAGATCACATCACTGCTCAGGGAAAAAAGTCTCAGCATGTACTTGTGTTTAAGCATAGGAGTCATCCCATTTGAGGTCGATGGGATGACTCATATGCTTCATGCTAAGCATTGCTTATGTGCTTTGCTTAATTGGGATCTGAGTTTCTTTATAAACTTAATTTGGCCCCCTATTAAAATCCACGATATAAATCATGTCACTCTCAAATTGGAAAGCTAAATCTAGAGCTAAAAGTGAGGTTTTGTTTTAAGTAAATTAAATAAGGCCATTCTGAAATATGCAACTACAGAAGTCAAACATAGTTTAAAATTCTTTTCAATTTTTTTACCCTGTGACCCTACTTTATTCACTGGTCTGTCCAGCCAGCCTTAGAAGGCTTAATAGTGGCTTCAAAATGGCAAAGTAGGTGCCTTTTATAAGAAGTGCAAGTTTAGTATTTGCTGTTTATCTAATGTTCAGCTGTTTTTTAAATTTCATTTCACCCCAAGTGAAGACAAAAAGAAAAAGAAAGAAAAAAGAAAAAAAATTCACAGAAAAAATATTCTGAAAAATTTGATTGCAATATTATTAATACATTTCATTTCAAGAAGGTCCAAACATTTCATCATTTTGACTTATACATTATAAATTATAACAGCAGTATATGTAAAAGTTAAAACATTTAAATTTTATATACAGTAATATAATTTATAATAAATATAAAAAGGTTAAACAAAACATTTCTAAAACTATGAAAAAGTTGTAGTATTCCTGCTAAACACACAACCATACAATTAGTATGCCATCAGACCACTAATAAATACATGCGACTCTAAACTAACGTTGATGAATTTTTTTCTGAGGGATTCTAAATGTTACAAATGAAACAATAGATTTTCTGAAGTGGGGATGGGGGAAAAACACAACAATTTCATAATGAAAATAAACTATCAGTTCTATTACTGAGCAGGCTGCTGTGAAATGACCCCAGCCATCTGCTGCCAGTCTCAAGTTCCCCCATACTATAATTTCTGTGGAAACATAACGTTCCTTTCTTTGTCTTATTCAAAACAAAGCCCACATTTAAACACGGATGTGCTTATATAGTGCTTCAGTTGAACAAGCCCTACCTCTTGGCGTTTTTGTATTTTAAAAATTTCAACAGTGATTCACAGGCAATTTTTTAAAAAAATACAACTGTAATCTGCCCCATAAAAATGTCAGCATCTAGTTCTAGATTACTGTTACTGAGTTTGAGGGGGGTGATGTTTAATGGCTTAGTGGAAGGGGGTAGCAACTATCAGATAGAGGCAACATTCCCTCCCAAAGAAAGGGCATTAACAAATTCTATCTCCAAATAAACTTAGTATCTTCATTCCAGAGGTTACAAGGCATAATCAATTCAAATGACAGTTTCCAGCTAAAATACTAATGAGCACCCCAAAGAGCAGAAAGAGTAATTCTAGCAAAAACTCAAGCAGAAGAGACTCAGTGTTAAGAACATAATAACGGCTATACCAGGTAGAACCAAAGGTCCATCAATCCCAGTATCCTGCCTTCCAACAGTGGCCAACACTAGGTGTCCCAGAGGAACGAATAGAACAGGTAATCATCAAGTTGTCCTTCTCCTGTCACCCATTTCCAACTTCTGGCAGACTAGGGACACCATCTCTGCCCATCCTGGCTACTACCCATTGATGGACCTATCCTCCATGAATTTATCTGGTTCTTTTTGGAACCCTGTTAAAGTCCTGATCTTCACAACAACCATTGGCCAGGGTTCCAAAGGCTGACTGGGTGTTTCATGAAGAAATATTCTCTTTTGTTTGTTTTAAACCTGCTGCCTAGTAATTTCATTTGGTGACCCTAATTCTGGTATTATGGGAACAAGTAAATAACTTTTCCTTATTCAATTTCTCTGCACTGGCCACGATTTTATGGACCTCTGGTGTACCCCCATCCCCAGTCTCCTCTTTTCTAAACTGAAAATTCAGTCTGTTTAATCTCTTCTCATATAACAGCTATTCAAAACCCCTAATCAATTTATTGCCCTTGTCTGAGTTTTCTCCAATGCCTGCTTATCAGCAACCCCATTTGTATACACTATTCAAGATGAAGGTATAGATTTATATGCAAGCAATAAGATATTCTCTGTTTTATTCTCTATCCCTTTTTAATAATTCTGCATATTCTTATTGTTGTTTTTCTGTTTTTTTCCTGACTACTGCTGCACATTGAGTGGGTGTTTAAGGAGAACTCTTCACAAGTACTGCAAGATCTCTCTTTTGAATGGTAATAGCTAATTTAACCCTCATCATTTTGTACATATATTTTGGATTATGTTTTCCAATATGCATTACTTTGCTTTTATCAACATTAAAATTCACCTGCCATTTTGTTGCCCTGCCACCTAGTTTTGTGAGATTCTTTGGACTTAACTATCTTGAGCAATTTAGTATTAACCTCCTTCTTAGATGTTCACTTCCTCCTGAGTTGTTCCTCAAAGAACCCACTTCCTCCCACCCAACAACAACAAAACATTTCTTCTGTCACCAGACAATTTGACAGTCCAGCTCAAACCAGAGTGTTTTTTATTTGTGAAGTAGATTGAAGATTCCCTATTCTACAAAAACCACCATGTTTGAAAAGGAGTCACCACTGAAATGTAGAAGAGAAATCACATGAGGTTAGCAGTAACTGGTGCTAATTACTGCTGTTAACTTGACTTCTAAAAAGTTTTGTGTATATGTATGTTTGACTAAAATAGTTTTCTGAATATTGGTTGGGATTCTCTGTTTTGTACGCCAGGGCAAACAGAACAAAACAGTTTCAAGCAGCTCTAAAAGGCCTGAATCCAGCTACGTGTGAATTGCCCAAATTGTAGACTGTATCCGGAAGACCCTCCTACAAACCTGGGCATAAGGGAGATTGCTAGTTGCAGGGCTGGAACAGGGAAAGCTGGCACAAAGAATGGCTGTATCATACAGTGCTGCAGACGTGCAGTGTTGCTGACTATAGGCAGCCAGGTTTAACTTGGGCAGAAGGATCCTATTTCTTCTGCTAAATTATACTGGGACTGCTGTAGTCCCTGAAAGGGCCCACAAGCGGAATGCACAAAGGTGGTTTAAAGCCACCTTGGGAGGGCCTATAAATTCTCTGTTGTACCTTTCAGAATCTCAGAACAGAATGTTATCCATTAAATATCTTCTTGTAATACATTGTCTCTTTGGACATGAGTCACTTGTGGAGTTGCTGAAATGGCATCTCTGACAACCAGATTCATTAGATTAATCTACACATTTGGGTGTTTGCTTCTACTGCCCACCACCGTAATAAGTTATCTGAAGCAAATTAATGAGACCAGGAAGAACTGTGTTCACTCTACCAGATAAAATATGTTAACTGTGTTGTTTGTCCGTTAATTCACAAATCATTAACAGTCTATTGATCAAAGTTACAAAGTGTATTCAGTTAACAAAATCAGCAACAGGGACATTTCTTTATTCTGCAGACTTTTTCCCACTTTACTTGGCAAGAATTAGACAGAGTCTGATCCAGATTAAGTGCCCATACTTGCAGGCTCACAGAAATGTGTTGCCATTTGTAGCAGTCCTTTGCCACCTGCCTGCACTGCATAAGCTACATCTCAAATTGTGTGTATCAAATATGGGTAGAACTCAGTGAACTTAAAACCCAGGTTTTGGCCAGCTGAGCTGCAGGAAAAACTTCAATAGACAGTGCAGGATAGAGAACTAATCAACTAGAAGTGTGCTTGAACCTCTAAGTTCTGACTCTGACCTGTCTTTACAATAAGCATCGACTTGGTGTATTTCTTGGCTTCATTCTGGCACATGACAATGCAATAATTTCAGAGTAAGGCATGAGATTTAAATACAGAACATCTGCTCTGCAGTCTAAATATTAGTATGTGCCAGCAAACCTAATGAGAAACACAAGAAAACTGCTAGGTTTAACAAGATTTTACCTGAGTGGGGAATATTGCATAATCACAGCTGTTTACTGTTCTTACCCTTTTATAGCTCATATCTCTTGAATCAGCAGCCTTACAAGCATAACATTGCTGCTGGTCAGAGCACTCATAAATAAAATTGTGCAACTGCTACTATGAGCTAAATAATATAAACAACTATCCAGACAGAACAGCTGTAAGCCACTCAAAATGTGAACATCCTGTTATTGAAAAGCAAGAAAGGCTTATAAAAAGCACACAGAATATTTTAGAGGACAAGGCAATATGCTGCACTTATTAAAGCTAATATACATAGATATAAGTATATGGAGACATTTGTATACACACACACACGTGTGCGCACACACAAACAAAACAAATGTTTTGTAGATGGTATTCATAGTTTCCAACAGTAATTTATAGCTACAGCTGGTGTTTGTAGTTACCAGTTTTTATTGTTGTTTGACTCAACTTAGTGGCCAGCTAAACTGAGCGGCTGTGTCTACGCTACAGTTCTGTTTCGAAAGAACGTCTTTTGAAAGAGAACATCGAAAGATGCTCTTTCGAAACAAAGCGTCCACACACACAAGTGGGAATCGAAGATTTGGTCCGTTCTTTCGAAAGGCCTCTAGTACAATTTCGAAAGAAAGTGTCCACACACGCCAGCCCGCTCTTTTGAAAGAGCAGGGACAGGAAGTACTATGGGCAGGGTCGCATGGCGGATAGGCCCTTCTGGGACCACCATCTGCCATCCCCTTAAAGCCCCACCCCACCCCCACATCCTCAGCCTGTACACGCCAAAGGCCAGCAACCCTGTCCCCAGGCAGAGAGAGAGAGAGAGAGTGAGTGAGAGTAACAGCAAGAGATAGAGGAATCAGAGGTGGCATCCCGGTCCCCCATGGACCCTGAGCAGTGACCCCCTCCATTGCAGCCATGGCCAGCATCCTGGCCGCAATCCTGGCCACTGCGCTGCAGCGGCTCCGGGTGGCCACCACTGTAGCCACCCTCCTGGAAGCCATCCTCAGGGTGCAATGCCCCCAGCCAGTCCCCCAGATCATCTGCCACCTGTGGAGCTTCCCCACAAGCAGCAACAGGTGGGACCAGCTGGTGCTGGAGGACTCGGGTGATGACTGGTGGCTACAGAACTTCAGGATGACCAGGGGGACATTCCTGGAGCTGTGCCACTGGCTTGCCCCAGTCCTTCAGCACCAGGACACACATCTGAGGCCAGCATTCCCCTTGAACAAAAGGGTGGCCATTGCCCTATGGAAGCTGGCCACCTCAGACAGTCACCGATCTGTTGGCCACCAGTTTGGGTTGGGCAAAGCCACGGCTGGGGCCATCCTCATGGAGGTAAGCCATGCCCAGCTCACACCTAGACTGCTTGCAGGGGAAGGGGTCAGCCTGGTGACAGACGCCATTGGGAGAAGGACGGGCACCCAGGGCCAGGGGCGGGGATGGGGACAGGTATGGGTGAGCAAGCTGCACCGCACCCCACGCTCACGAGCGTGCCCCCCCTATGCCCTGCAGGTCATCTGGGCAATCAACAAGGTGCTCCTGAGGCAGCTGGTGAGTGTCGGGGACCTGGACAATTCCATCCATGGATTCTAGGAGCTGGGCTTCCCCAACTGCTTCAGGGCCCTGGATGGCACCCACATTGCCATCTGGGCCCCGCAGCACAGCCGCGGGGCCTACACCAATCGCAAGGGCTACCACTCAGTGATCCTGCAGGCCCTTCTCAACGCCAATGGCCAGTTCCAGGAATCTATGTGGGCTGGCCTGGCTGTGCCCACGATGCAAGGGTCTTCTGGAACTCAGGGCTGGGACGTCTTATGGCCAAGGGGACCTTCATCCCCTGGCAGGAGCTCCCCATTGGGGACACGATGATGCCGCCCTGCATTGTGACAGATGTGGCCTACCCCCTGCAGGCCTGGCTGATGCAGCCGTACACCGAGCACACCCAACCGAGCCAGGACCTTTTCAATGAGCGGCTGAACCGTGCCTGGAACACCGTTGAGTGGGCGTTCGGCAACCTCAAGGGGCGTTTTAGATGCCTTAATGTGGGTAAGTGTAAGGTAATGCATGTTGGAAAAAATAACCCAAATTACACGTACTACATGATGGGGTCAAATTTAGCTACGACAGATCAGGAAAGGGATCTTGGAGTTATAGTGGATAGTTCTCTGAAGACATCCACGCAGTGTGCAGCGGCAGTTAGTAAGGCAAATAGGATGTTAGGAATTATTAAAAAAGGGATAGATAATAAGACAAAAGATATCATACTTCCCCTATATAAAACTATGGTATGCCCATATCTTGAGTACTGCGTGCAGATGTGGTCTCCTCACCTCAAAAAAGATATATTGGCATTAGAAAAGGTTCAGAAAAGGGCGACTAAGATGATTAGGGGCTTGGAACGGGTCCCATATGGGGAGAGGCTAGAGAGACTGGGACTTTTCAGTTTGGAAAAGAGGCGATTGAGGGGCGATATGATAGAGGTATATAAAATCATGAATGGTGTGGAGAAAGTGAATATAGAAAAATTATTTACCTTTTCCCATAATACAAGAACTAGGGGACACCAAATGAAATTGATGGGTAGGAGGTTCAAAACTAATAAAAGGAAATTTTTCTTCACACAGCGCACAGTCAACCTGTGGAACTCCTTGCCTGAGGAGGCTGTGAAGGCCAGGACTCTATTAGGGTTTAAAAAAGAGCTTGATAAATTTTTGCAGGTTAGGTCCATAAATGCCTATTAGCCAGGGATAAAGTATGGTGCCCTAGCCTTCAGAACAAGGGCAGGAGATGGATAGCAGGTGATAAATCACTTGATCATTGTCTTCTGTTCTCCTTCTCTGGGGCACCTGGCATTGGCCACCGTCGGCAGATGGGATGCTGGGCTGGATGGACCTTTGGTCTGACCCAGTATGGCCATTCTTATGTTCTTATGTTCTTATGCCTCTACACCAGGCTGGAGGTGGGCTTCCCCAGCGTCCTGGCGGAGGTCGAGGCCTGCTGCACCCTCCATAACCTGGTGGAGGCAAAACGAGATCCCTATATTCAGAGATGGGCCACTGAGGCGGGGCAAGGGTATGAACAGCCCCCTGCCTCCCAGTGCCACCAGTCCCAGCAGGACGGGGTGCATGTTAGGGAGGCCCTGTGCCAGGCCTTTGAGCAGTAGCCACGGTAACCCGCCCCCGCACACACACACCCTACCCATACCCTGCACACACATTTCACCCCACCCACACCCTGCACACACACACACACACACACACACGCACACACACACACACACACACACTCACACACACCACTACCCATGCTCGGGGGACACAAGGTAAACCATATAAATAAACATTTACTATAATGGAAAACTGTGCCCCTCATTATTCGGGGGAACTATATACACATGTTGGGGGAGGGTGAATGGGGAGAACTATATACAGGTGTGCAGGGAACTATTTACATGGGGGGGAAAGTGAATGGGGAGAACTATTTACATGGGAGAGGGAAGGGGGAATTGGGAGCTGGGGTCGGGGGCCTCACCCATCCACGGGGCTTGATGGCCGGGATCCCCATTGCCCGCACCCACCCCTTCCTCCCTGGTTTCGGGGGCTGGCAGCACAGAGAAGTCAGGGCACTGCTCAGGAGTGGTCCCCACGCCTGCGCTGGGCTCAGCAGATAGGCAGTGGGGGGCCCGGGGCTCAACCTCCAGCTGGCTGGCCCTGGCCAGCACGGTGTGGACCACGTGGACAAGCCTGGCTGGGGGGAGGTGGGGAGGGAGGAGGGCCTCAAGGTCAGCCTCCTCGAGGGGGCACTGTATGGGGGAGGCAGGGGGATGGGGGATTGGGGTAGGGGGGAAACACTTGGGGGGAGGGGACGCACAGGCGATGGGGGCATGGGGAATGGTAGAGAGGCAATGGGGGGCGTGGGTGTGGGAGTGGCCCTCAATAGAGTGGTGGCAGGGACCAGGTGGCTCACCATAGCCTGGGTGAGGGCGTCCAGATTGGATGCCACCCAGTCCCATGCCTGCCGCTCCATGGCAAGCCACTGCCGCATGACGCCCATCAGCTCCCTCAAGGCGGCCGTGTGGGCCATGTCCCCAGCCTCCTCCTCCCTGGCCTGGTGGCACCAGTGGAGGGACCGGCAGCGGTCCCATGTTGTCCCCGTCTGGGGCCTAGACTGCTCCCCCTTGCCCTCCGTGGTCGGTCTCCCTGGGCCCATTATGGGGCTGGTCCGACTGCTGGCTGCTGGAGCTGTGGAGACATAAGGGGAGAGGAATGGGCCATTAGTCCCAGTGAGGGACCCCCTGAACATCCCCACCCCAGCCACCCCATCCCAGTGGTCCTGCAGGGACTGCATCCAGAGTTCCCTGTCCGGGTTGTGGGAGCGCTGACTCTCCCCTGCCCCTCTTGGTCCCTCTGCAGCCTGGCGGCCTGTGCTATTGTCTGGGCTGCATGGTGCTGAGTGCCACACATCAGCCCTGTGAGGCCGGAGCAGTGGGGCCATCTGGCCCACCCATGCCATGGGGCTGATGTTACTGTGGGTGGGCTGTGGCCACCCCAGGTGGGATTTTGTGCCCCCTCCCCTGGCCCTGCGGCTGCCCGCATGCATGGTACATATGTGTGGGTCCCTCCATGAGCTTGGGAGAGCACACGATCTGAGGGGGCCAGGCTGGATGGGCCCAAGGAGACTTCGATGACGAGGGCCCCCTCACTCGATTCTGCGTCATTGCTGCTGGCCGAGATCCGTGGTGGCCGCCTGCAGGTGGCTGGAGGTCTGAGGCAGTCCTCCCCCTCGGTCCCCATCCCCTCCTGCTCCAGCTCCACCAGTGGGTCCGCCGTGTTGGGGAACACAGCTGTGGGTCCCGCCTCCTTGGGCCTAAGGAGGCAGTCAAGATCTTTAAAGTGGGGGCCGCCGCCCCTGACCGTCTGGCCGTGTCCCGAGCCCGACAGTAGGCCTGCCAGAGCTCCTTCACTTGGGACCTCACCTGGTCCGGGGTCTGGGTGGGGTGACCCTGGCCGGTGAGGCTCTTGGCGAGGCGCTCGAACATGGGCACGTTTCAGTGCCAGACCCCATCTACTGCAGGACCTCCTCATCTGCCCAGAGGGAGAGGAGGTCCTGCAGCTCAGCATCAGTCCAGGAGGGGGCCCGGTGCTTGGGGGGCTGGATCCCCTCCTGGGAGGGCTCCCTTGTGTCCTTGGGGGGGGCCCTGGGGTGGGCAGGGGTCGGGGCGCTGGCCATGGTGCCAGGGAGGCTGGTAGACGGGCTGGACTGTTGCCCTTTTTGGATGGCTGTGCAGCAGCGTGGGCTCCCTACTGCCTGCACACTCTCAGCTTCCTGCCTGAGGGCTTCTGGGAGCCTGCGTCCTGAAATGCGGCCGGATGCTGGAGCACAGAGCTCCGTTTGTGCTGTGAGTGGCGCTGCCGCCTGCCAGCTGTGAGCGGCCATGGAGGACCTGCTCTTTTGAAAGAGTGGGTCATGAAGTGTCTACACCTGCTCTCTTTCAAAAATGTCTTTCGAAAGAGAGCACTTTTCCCATCCCGGGAGCAGAGGACCAACTTCGAAAGAACGGGGGAGTTCTTCCGAGGTTAATTTCGAAAGAGCACCATGTCAGTGTAGATGCTCTGTGGCTTCTTTAGAAAGAACTCAGTCTTCCGATCCTAATTTCTAATGTACTTGCTAGTGTAGACGCACCCAGCATGAGTAGGGGATCTAGGCCTCCATCAGACTTGGACGTAGTTCTGTTGTTGCTGCAGAATGACCCAAGCGTCTTAGCTTTTGTCCATTTTTGTAGCAATATTTTTGATGTGTAAGTCTATAGATTTTGCTGTGGTATGACTGGATTGTTAATTATAAACTATTTGGGGGGCTGGGGACTGTTATTAGCAGCATATTGGGGTTTAGAGCTACGTTTGTGTTTTCGTTTTGGGAAGACACCTTTTACTCTTTCGGCTTGTTAATCTACATTTTTGTTTGTACATTATGGTTTTAGGATGATGATTCTGCTCTTTGGAGTATTTTTATTGGTTTTTTTAAGTTTATTAGCATTTTATTTGTCTATAGATACCTTTATAATTCTGACAGATCCTGGTAATCACTGAGCAGAAATCAAACCTGGCACCTCTGGAACTTAGCATATGAGTCTCTACTGCAGGAGCTAAAAGCCAACACCTGACACTGTAGAGCAGTCTCACTAATCTGTCTGTGGCCATGTCTACATGGGCAGCCTCTCTCAACAGAGATCACTGTTGACAGAGAAACCTCAGCAGACACCTCTGTCAACACTTACTGTCTACACAGATTGAAAGAGCAAGCCACTCTGCCGACGGAGAGCAGCCAGACTGCCTGGCCCTCTCTCAACAGAATGGCTGACCAGAAGCTCAGGAAACAGGGCTACCTGGGGAATGAGAAGCTCTCTCCTTCGATAAACGTATCTACACGGGCACTCTGCCAACAAAACACTGTCAACAGAGGCTCTGTACCTGACTGGGAACAGGGATACCGCTGCCGACTTAACAGCTGAGTTTTGTTGACAAACTCGCAACAGAGCACTTTAACTGTGTAGATGCTCGGCTTTTGTCAATAGAAGCTGACCATGTAGACACGGTCTGTAAGTGATCTCAGTGCCACCAGATGGTGTGAGGGTTATACCTTATTTATCCATAGAAGCATGCAATGATTTTAAAAGTAAACTTCTAACAGAAGAGAACCACGTTCATTGAGTCAGAAAAGAACAAAGCAATATTAACTATTACTGAATTAACACAAAATACTGAATATTAATTTAAATAATTGTATTAAATAAATTTTAATAAAGGATAAAGCAATTTTATTTTAAATTAGTTGTACAATACACCGGGGATTTTTACCCTACAAAAACAATCTCAAATGATCTATACTTTATAATTATTTTAAAGCAATATATTTGCAAGCAATTTGGGTTTGTAACTTTAAGTATATTTCAATAACATATATAACATTATAATAAACAGCATTTTAATTAATACAAAATAATTATAGGATAACTTCTGGTATCTAGAACTGATGTTTATCCCAAAATGGCATATTGTTACCTGTTTGGCTTGTGTGGCTACTTTTAAAACTATTGATCCCTAGTGGAAAATGGCCAGACTGGGTTTATACTTGGGTTCATGCAGCTCCCATAAAATGGCTAACTTGTTTATTTTTAGCAGCTAACGGTTCGATTTACTTTTACAGAAGAACTAAAACTTACAACAGTGCTTACATTTAGTAGGTAATGCTTTTGTTTTTATGGATTGGAAAATAATATATGAAGGTAGGAATCTGTAACATACATATATTACACATACAGGGTGCGTCTACACTAGGATCCTACTTTGAAGTTAACTTCGAAATGAGGGGCCACTTTGAAGTAGCCTGAAGAGTGTCTACATGTTTTCCCTTACTTCGAATTTAACTTCAAAGTAAGGGAGCCCAACTTCAAAGTCCTTACTCCATTCTCAGGAATGGAGTAGCACCCTACTTCAAAGTTAAAATTCGAAGTAGAGCATGTATAGACACTCCACACTCGTTACTTTGAAGTAAGGGGTCCGCCATGGCGACAGCCCCCTAGAAGCCTGAAAACACTCTGGCCAGATCAGACAGGGCTCCATGGTCAGCGCCAGCTGCCTGATGGGAAGCAGCTACCCAGCAACCTCAGGCAGGAAACTGAGAGTGTGCTACAAGCAGAAGGAGCAAAACCTCCCTGCTGTACAACCTGCTCTTGAAGCTCCAGCTACCAGCCACACCCCTAGCTGTCCACAGCATCAAGGCAGGATCCTCTGTCCCCCACAGAGCCCAGCAGTGAGACCCCTGAGGGCTCACAGTGGCCAGGCAAGCCAAGCCCAAAGAGGGGGCCCCTCATGGAGCAAGGTGGAATTGCAGGACCTCCTCGCACTGTGCAGGGACAAAGAGGTCCTGCTGCACACCAGGACTCACCAGTGCAATGCCAACACCTTCAACAGGCTGGCCAAGGGGCTGTCTGCCCTATGCCATCCCAGCTGGACTGGAGACGGTGTCTGAAAAAAAGGTGAGGGAGCTGCATCAGGCATACTGCCAAGCAAGAGACGCAGCTGGCTGCTCAGGGGGCACAGCTGCCCACGGCTCCCATTATGGGGAACAGTACCAGCTCCTGGGGCTGAAGGAGATGCCCCCTCCACACTATCTCAAGGACACCACTGCCCACGCTTCACAGACGCGAAGAAGGAGGCAGGTTCATCAGGCACCACCAGCCCCATGCAGAGGGACCAGGGCACTGAGACCGAGGGCAATGATGAGGGGTACAGTGATGGGACCCTCATCATTGCACTCCCCTCCAGGACAGCCAGCTGGCCTTCTCCACTCATGTGTTGTCTGAGGTCCTGGAGGTAATAGCCGGTATGTACGGGGTGTTCGGGATGTCACAGAGCCTGGGGACAGCCTCCCCCCAAACAGCCACAGGGTCCACATGCCTGGGATAGGAGTTGGGACATTGAACCTGGCCCAACCCTCACCATGCGGGAACCCCTCAGCACCCAGGATCCCATAGGGCCTCTGGGTCACCGGACAGCAGGGGAGTGAGGTGAGGGGCCAGCAGAGTGAGGGCCCCTGCCCCCAGCGTCAGGACACAGCACTTATGGGCCACCCCCCCCACCCCCCATACTTTTCTGTCTCCACAGATCTGCTATCTGGGAGCCACTCCAGCTCTGCGTCAGGCCAGCCCACAGCTGCAGAGGTCCAGGAGTCCACCCCCTCACCCCAGACCAAAACCCCACAAGGCCACAGTCAGGCCACATGATGGCAGCAATGGAGGGACGAGGAGGTGGCCGCCAATCAGGCGGTTATGTGGGAGATGACCACTATGCTCCGAGACTGGCTGACAATGGAGCTGGAGGTGTGCGTGCATCTGGCTGGCAGCCTGGAAACCCTCACCCTGGCTGTGGCCACCCACCTCACCCAACCTCATACTCCTTCACCAGCCCAGCCCAGCCCAGCCCTCCCCCTGCAGCTGCCCACCTCCTGGCGGACCTGTCCCTGGCTGCCCACGTGGAAATTGGTAGTTGGCTCTTGGCCAGTGCAGGCACACCAGCAGTGGCCCCAGCAGCTTCTTCCACACACCCTGGGGAGGCCAAATCTGTAACACCCCTACCCCACCCCTACTTCCCCATGGTCCTGGCCCCATCCCATCCTCACAGAGGGCCCTGGACCTGGGACAGTAGAGGCACCCATGGCTGCTGTGACTCCTGGCTCTCCACACCGGTGGGCGACTGAGCCCTTCCCCACCCCACCCCCCTTCTCCCAGTTCAGTCCCCCACCCTGGCCCTCTGCATCCCTTCTGTACATAGTTCCCCGCTTGTAAATAGGCTGAATCGTTGTTTTGTTGTTGTGCCAAAACATGTTTATTCCCCCAAACCCAAGTAAAAGTTAATGTTCCAACCCTAACCCTAAATCCCTAGTGCACAGGGGAGGAGTGGGGGGGTGGGGGGTTGAGGGGGTGAAGGATGGGGGTGAGGGGGCATATGGTGTGAGGGGTAGCTGGGAGGGTCAGTGTGAACCCTGGGCAAAGGCCCTCACCCCATCCCTTTGGGCCTGGTGGCACATGGCAGCAGGTGGCTGCTTGTACCTGGCCCCCACGTCCACAGCCCAGTCCTGTATGAAGGGCTCCTGTCTGCTTTCCACAATACAGTGGAGTGCACAGCAGGCAGCAACCACCATGGGCATGTCTGGGAGGCTGAAATCCAGCCTTGTGAGGAGACAGAGAAAGCTCCCCTTCGATCTCCCAAATGCCTGCTCGACAGTGCCCTGGCATGCTTAAGGCAGCTGTTGAAAACATCTTGGGATGGGGTGGTGCATCCCATATAGGGCTGTATGGGCCATGGGTGTAGCACGTATGCAGCATCAGCCTTGATGCAGGGGGCATCATGATGTTCTCCAGTGAGAGCTCACATGGGGGGGGCAGATAGGTGCCCTCCTCCATCCAGCATGCCAGCCATAAATTTTTGAACACCCGGGTGTCATGGGCCTTGCCCAGCCACCCCACACACGTGTCCATGAAGTGGCCCCTCACATCGATCAGGGTCTGGAGGACCACCAAGTGGTACCCTTTCCTGTTCACATAGGTGCCCCCGCTGTGGTCCGGGGCCCAGATCACAATGTGGTTTCCATCCATTGCACCAAAACAGTTTGGGAACCCCAGCTCAACAAACCCGGAGAGCGCAACGTCCAGGTCACCGACAGTGATGACACAGCAAAGCAGTACATTGTTGATGGCTCGGACAACCTGCAGGGGTAGAAGGAAGATACATCCATGAATGCTTGGCAGGGTCCCCCTCCCCATTCCTCAGTAGCCCTCTCACCAGGACAGGTCTGTAGTCTGAGCCAGGTTTATGTCAAGCAGGACTGCCCCGAAGGTGGCCTTGCCCACCTCAAACTGATGGCAACAACTCATACATTATTTAGTTACCAGTTTTAATGCTATTGATTTAGTGGCTTTTTGCTGATGCATTTTTATATTTACTTGCTATAATGGCTTGTCTAATTCTGCACTGTAGCATGATTTTATTTTCTGTACTTACCTAAGTAACTGAAAATAATTGTGTTGGGTTGCGGTAGGGTAAGGGATTTGTGGGCTTTGAGCAATGCTTACAATTAACAACTGAATTGGCTATTTGAACAGAATTTGGAATGGATGGATTTTAGTTTTTAGCCTGTCACTGCTACAGAGGGCAGCAAAAATTAAAGATGGCTCTTTAGACCAATTTTTACCAGTGTAGTTAATCACTTATTGCCTTTATAATGGTTTGCTTTTTTTTTTTCTTATTTTACCTGAACTGAGCACGGGGGTCAGTCTGACATACGAAACTTTTGCAGAATTCCCAGAGCATGCAGCATTATTGTAAAGGTATTTTCCACAAATGAACCCCTCCCACCTACTCCCGCCTTGTCTGATCTTATAATCTTAGGAGCCCCATGCTTACATACTACTTTTGTAAAAGCTTTTTACCAGTAATTTTGCTGATATTGGTTTTAGTAGGAAAAGCACTACATTCATGGTTTTTGCCTGAGTGTGAACTAAATAAAAATCCAGTAAGGAGATTAGACAAGATGATTAAAATGGTCCAAGTTTTGTCCTTACGCATATGCTAATGTTGAAATCCTGACCTCATTGAACTGACTGATAATTTTTGCTCTTTATTTAATTATAGACAGAATGTTACGCTAAGTACTGGAAGTGTTTCTTACTTATTTTTATACAGTTTGCTTTCAAAACACTGGTAAACATTCTTTTTTATAAATGTGCTCTTAGCTCAAGCATAGATGTAATGATAGTCTGAAAGCTAATATTAAAAAACTGCTTAGATTCTGTGTGCTTTGCAACATTTAAAGAGAATCTTGCCATACTTTTATCACACATTAAGCTGCACATGAAATCTACTAAAAGTTAATTGACATGCATTACATGATTTCATTGTCGCTCAGGGAATTTTGAATATAGATTACCACTTACTTCTAGTAACATTAAATAATAGCAATATCCTGTCACTGTGACTCAGTGGGTCACAGCTGAGTATGTCAAATTCAGGACAAACTGCTGGGAAATAGAACATTATCACCCCAAACTGGAGGTTATTTAATCATTAGATTATAGCAAGCTAGTAACAGAAGTCAACTTCACTGTCACCACATGGGCCAAAGAAAGGCTAAAAATGCAGGCTCATTTGGCATTTCAGCCCTTGTTTCACCACCCGGACACTATCAGTGGTAACCGAAAACTAATTTCATCAAACAGAATTCTTCTAATCCCAACAGTACAGTCACATAGATGGATGAATAACCCAGCTCTTACCCAATAATCACACTAAGGCCAACCTTTTAGTACTTAGAAATCAAAGACTACAGCTTTAACAATAAAAGAAGAAGAGAATTGTTAATGGTTCCTAGACCATAGCTACAAATGATTGTAAATTCCATATATCACATTTGTAGCAGTGATGGAACAGACTCCAGTCTTGTAAAGTCCCTTTGGTAACTGGTACAAGATCTGAAAGCCCTAAATACATTTTTCAGATGCTCCTTTGTGTTGTAAAGCCATAGTCCGGGGAATCAGGGCAAGAGGCAAGATGGAAGAATCTCACTGCAGGAGCAGCAGAAACATCCCAAAAGTGGAGTGACCACCAGTGCCTGAGAGCTGGCTCCGCCCCTACATTGCCTCTTCCTTCCAAGACTCTGCTTGCTCCTTTTTACCCCTACTCCATCTCATTCCCTTACAACCAGTAAAACGTGGCAAGGTATTGCACCACTACCTCAGGACTCTTTTATATCCTTTGCCATGAGCCTGGAAATTGACTATCTCACGATGGAGTCCAGGGTCACATGAACTTATTGCATGTACTTACAGAGTTTCATGACTCACAGGGGCAACCATTATTCATAGTCTTGCTGAGATGTGATTATTTTCTCCTATGGCCCATCGTTAGAGAGAAGTGTCCTTAATGAGCTATCAACATACAGCTAGCTAGCCTTGATGTAAATCTTTTTCTGATGGGTGTTATCAACTAATACAATACATATATGAGAGAGGGGACATAGCTCATATTTATAACTTCAGATACAACCATAATACATGTATATAAAAGATAATCATACTGAGCAAATCATAACTTTTCCACTGATACTCTACATTACCTACTTTGTACAGGATGTGTTACAACTATAACAGTGGTAATACTATATATGTGGCTATATTGAACAGCACAGAATCACACTCATTCCAACAAGGCAAAAGCTTTGTGTACAGTTTAAGGTGACAAAAATATGTGCATATAGCTTGATGCCACTGACTGCATTGGAACTTGATGAACTCATCTTTTGGACCTTGGGGGTAGTAGTTCAGGCCATAGCAGATTATCTGCTTAAGAGAGCAGGAAACCAAAGGCACATTTACTCATGATTACACATTATTTTCTTTAGTCAGTTTCAAGATTTCAATCTTTGTCTTCAGAGCCCCTCCCCCTTGGAATTTTACTATATTATCTAGGAGGACGCTTTATCTTCCTACAACAGCCAGGTTTTACTGCCACAGTAGAGTGGTCAGCCCCAAGAGTGACACCTGAGACAAAAGACATGTTTTTCTTAGTGTTTGCACCAGAAGAATAAATCAGATTTTTTTCACCAGCATTAGCACCTTCAGAGCATATTTCGTAGATCTAGATTTCTCATCATAACACTTACCAAACAGGAAGTCTGATCACTGTGCAATAGATAAGAAACAAATATCTTAATCTGATCACTGTAGAATTTTGTGAGAACCAGCTACTATTTGAATGGACAGAGGATCAGAATCTCAGTACTTCTGAGCAGGTGGGCAGAAAGACAGGCTGACATAGCTAGAAAAAGTTGAAGCTGTTTGTAGGAAGAGCTGCTATCCAGCTCTTTACTTCTCTCCCCTATTGCTTCTGTCTCATACAGTAATTTAACATATCAAATTGCTCCTTTTTGGAAAATATCAGTTTTAGATACAGTATAAAAGTGCCATCAGATCCTTTACAAGACTCTGTATTATGCAGAATGTGATATTGCAGCCACAGTGCAACACCGTAACCCCTCGAGGTATGCAAGGGTTTACTTGGGCGGGTGGGTTGGGGCCCTGGAAGGGGGCAGAGGGTTAAGCCTGGGGTAGTTAAGTGCTGTGGGGTAGGGTGGGAGGGTGTAACCGAGGCAAGGCATGCAGGGGCTGGACACGGGCAGCAGGAGGGTGGGGCGGAGGTTGAGCCTAGCCAGGGGGTTGGAGCCAGGGCCACAGGGGTGGCAGGTAGGGGGTTTGGAGGTGGAGCCTTGCAGGTGCTGGGGGTAGGGAACCTCGGGTGCAAGTTAGAGCCAGAGCCCCACATGCTGGGGGGCTAGAGCTAGGGCTGCAGAGGAGTTGGGCAGTTGATCGGGGTGAATGGGGGGGGAATTAGCTGCAGGGGCAGAGCCTCATGTGCTTCCAGAGGCTGACAGCTGGAGCTCCCCACATGCTGGCGGCTGACAGCCCAGTGCACATGGGGGCTGGGAGCCCAGTGCGTGCCAGGGGGATGAGCTCGGGTTGGGGGTGTGAGCTAGGAGAAGAGGGAGATTGAACAGGGGGGTGCAGCAGGACAGGGTGGTTGATTGGGGGAGCTGGAGCCCCATGCACCGTGCCGGGGGCTGGGAGCTGGAGCCCCACACACAGGTTGAAGCCAGAGCCTGCGCTTGGCCTGGGTGAGCTGGGGCCAGCTGCGGGGCTGAGCCAGGCAGAGGAGGAGTTGAACAGGGTGCACTGGGGAGGGGTGTTTGAGCCTGGGGGGCCAGAGGGTGAGCTGGGGACACGGGGATTGGGGCCAGGTGGGAGGTTGAGGCCTGGGCTTGTAGGGGGGTTGGGGCACAGGGGTTGGAGCAGGTACCATGGAGGTTGGAAGGGAGTCCCAGGCGTGCGGCTAGAGACCCCTGCTGAGGGAGCTGAGGCCACGGGGGCAAGGGAATTTGGGGGGGTTGAGCCAGCAGGGGGTTTAATGGGGTGAACCAGCACGGCTGTCAAGCGGTGTGGCTCTGGGAAGCAGGGGAAGGGGGTTTTAACCCACCTGGCTGCCCACAGGCGCAGGCAACTTGGCGGGCTAAAAGCCTTTCCCCTACCTTCCCAGTGTGGTGCCTAATGCCACTCTGGGAAGTCAAAAGAGGATCTTATCCTGCCCAGCTGCAGGCAGCTAGGCAGGCTGAGATCCCAGCAGCTTTGCATTGTGTGAATGTGAAGTAGCGTAAAATGAGGGCTTACTGTGTGAATTGGGTGTCAGCCACATAAGAGCAGAGTCGCATACTCTAGATTCACATGTTCTGAGACCTTACTGTACTTTTTTTTCAGCGAACCCTTTTTGAGAGCCCAAATATAAATTAGGTGATAAAGTCAGATGATAATGTTCACCATGCCTTTTGGGTTGCTGCATTTTTCGTGAGTGACTATAAAAGCTTATGGCATCCTTCTTCATGATAATTTGTTAAAGAATCACCTGTCCTTGTTGTCTTTAGTTATTTTCTGCTTCTTTCCACTTGTTTATTAACTTTGAAGGAAATAATGCAAACTTTGTATTTGCAGAGTTGATCAGGAATTTATTAGGTATGTACAACAGCACATACTGTAAAATCAGTATTCACCTCCTTTGGAAATTATGACCATCACAGAGTGTTTGCTCTCCTCCTGGATTACTCTTTGCAAGCAGTTCTTATAAACCCGTACTTACATATGTTCACCACAGTTGACAGTTTACTTTATTTATAATATCTGATGCAGCTTCCCTGCCCCATCAGGCACCTCTGAAGCTTCAGCAGACCCCAGAAACTTGGGGCAGGCAGGAGAGATATTAGTTCTCTGAGATCCTGAGCTCCTTTGCCTTTCCACTCTCCTTTCCTAACTACCATTTGACACTCCCCAGCTGATCAGCTACACCCCTTAGTTTATGGGTTAATTTGTCCAGACCTAATCTATTATCTCCCTATTTGACCTGTAGGGATTGCTTACAAAGAGCAAAGAGTGATGAGCCAGCCCTAGTTCAGTAAAACACTTAAGCGTGTGCTCAACTTCAAATGAGATTTAAGTGCGTGTTTAACATTAAGTGTGCATTTAAATGGTCTGCTGAATTGAGTTCTAAATTTGCTTCAAGATTCATACTATTTTCCAAGTTCATGGTATTTCAAAAAAAGTCAAGTACTGTGACATCACAACTGTAATATTTTGCTGATGCCAAAAGTACAAAGAAATAGATATCAACTATGTACTACCCTTTGTAGTAAAAACTGACAAGAAAAATATTTTACAAGTAAGCTGTGATGCCTCCAATCATTGTTAAGAGCATGGTACCTGTCCATCTGCACGGTTAGGGACTGAAGAAATCATGCACGACAGCATCTGTTGGAGACACGTAACTTCGCATATCACCAGTTGTCCTTATTAAAATCTTTACAGATTCCTTTTTAATTAATGTCTCAGTCCTGCCATGGGCTGAACACCTTCAAACTCAGTGAAGTCATTTGGAATTGAGGGCTTCAGTGTGTGAGGTAGTAAAGCACTACATGCGGTCACCGCACTTTAAATGATGGTCACTATGAAGAAGTCTCTCTATTGAGAAACAACATTTATTTGGAAATGTAGAGAAATTTTTGCCAAGCCTCATTGTGCTACACATTCAAAATCTGACCCCAGGTTTTCTTATATCATAATTCAAAGGGATTTAGGTTTTTAAGGATGCAAATTGACACCTAACAGACATAGAAATTTATGTGAGTTGGGTGCCTAACTTGCTTAATGCTTTGCCACATCTCTAGGCACTTAAATGTCTTTGAAAACCTGGCCCATGGTCCCTATCTCTGGAATCTTGCCAACTTAAGAAATGGCAACTGACAGTCCAATATGCAAATAGCACCTCTTCTTCCCCTTCTATCCTTCAAAGCAAGAATGATGTCTGCCTAAGTGCATTCACTGGTGAATTTTTAAGCATCTGAGGAACCCAATTCTTGCCCAGCAGATTTCCCACAGAAGTGACAGAGGTAATCCTGAAGGAGACGTAGGTATTAACAGGACTTGTTGTGTCCTTTCTTTCCTCCTTTGTCACTTCTCTATCTCATGATCCCATCTGTTCTCAAAGTGAACTGTGGCTTGATGTATTGTGTCACACATGTATGGCTTGATGTATGGTGACACAGGTGCCACTGTGTTCTCTTCCATGCCGGTCCTCCCAGTTTGGTGGGTTAATGCTGGCCCTTTTCAGGTGTAGTACTTAATTCAGGGAGCAATTGTCAGGCACAGGTACACAGCAGCCAGCCCAGTGGAATAGGTATTTCACAACGTACACATCTATACCATTGATGATAACTACCTTGTAAACCAAGAGCTTGATGCCTGAGTGCAGATCCCTATGATTGAAGAACAACAAGAAGTCTTGTGGCACCTTATAGATTAACAGATATGATTGAAGCGTCTTCCAAAAGACATGCTGGCACAGCAGATCTTGTATTCAATTTCAGTGTCAATTCTGGTTGTTTGGGAGAGGTGACTGACAAAAGATAGAAAATGACCCACATTTTCTGGGGGTTCTCCCATCAGAGTGATTTGTATAGTACCAAGCAACGTTTGGAGAGGGCTGGTAGAGTACTTTGATTTTCCTGATGTTGAGAGAGCCCCAGGTTATGACAGGCACCTGACAAAAAGATCTGGGTGCTCTGCAAATCAGCCTTTGCGTGTGCACAAGAATGATAGAGTCACATGCAGACTGAAGGTCAGTGATGCTAACTTTCATGATCTTTGATTTTGTTTGGAGATATCAGAGATTGAAGAGTTGGCCATTCGCATCATCATCATCATCATCATCATCAATAACCGTGGGCTCAGCGCCCATTGGTGAATGATGCCTCTCTCACTATTTCCTTCCATCTTTCCCTATCCAGTGCAGAATGGCTTAGTTTCTGTAGACTAGCTTCACACCAATCTACTATATCATCTATCCATTCTCCGTGGGGTCTGCCTCTCCTAGTCAAACTGTCCATTATTCCAAATACCGGGGTCTTGATTTTTTGTTCATCGTTCATTCTGCAAATATGTCCAAATAGTTGTAGCTTCTGTTTTATCACCTTCTGCAGCAGGCTGTCTTTCAGCTGTATCTTCCTATATAATTCCTCATTGGTGACCTTCTGCATCCATCCTATTCTCAGAATCTTTCTTTAACAACTCTTTTCAAATGCCAATACTCTTCTTTTTGAATCTTTCGTTCTCACCCATCTCTCACATCCGTACAACATGCTGCTGAATACACACTTTTCCAAGACTCTCAGCTTCGTTCTTAAGCTAATTGTTTTGCTTTTGCAGATCTTATCCATTGCCTTCACTCGCTCTTGCTTTCGCTATTCTAGTCGCTATTTCCTTCTTACAGTCTAGGTCACACGTTATGTTGCTCCCCGATATGTGAACTTCTCTACATTTTCTAGTTCAATACCATCGACACTGATCTTCCTTCCTATTTCCTTATCTCCAAATACCATTGTTTTTGTTTTATCAATGTTCATAATCGCTCCGTCCCACCTCCCTTCTTCGTTTAACACCTGCACCATTTTCGCTAGCTTCTCCTCATCTTCCTAAAAGATAACTAACTATGTCATCCGCAAACCTCAAGTTGTTAATTCTTTTCCCATGCACAGATATCCCTTCTACCTCTTCCTTCATCTTGTCCATCGCTCTCACCAGATGCGCAATGGAGATACTTGGTGATATTGGATCTCCTTGTCTTGTACCTCAACTTGTTTTAAACCAACTTCTCAACTCCCTGCATGTTCTCACCGCTGCCTCCGCATTGTCACTGATATCTTTCAACAACCGTATCAGTCTGCTATCCACTCTGTATGACTCCAACATCGCCCAAGTCACTTTCTGATCTATACTGTCAAATGCCTTTTGAAAATCAATGAAGCAAGTGTATACGTTCTTGTTCTTTTGTCAAGATTTTTCTGCTATCAGTCTTAGTGACAATATCTGCTGTATGGTACTTCTGTCTTTTCTGAACCCCGCTTGCTCATCTGCTATATGTTTTTCTATCTGCGATCCAAATCTCTTAGTCAGTATCATCACCAGCACCTTACCTAGATGACTCATGAGGGCAATCGTTCTGTAGTTCTTGCACGTCAATGTACTTCCTCTTTTGGTATTGTCACTAGCATAGATCTTGTCCATTCCTTAGGTGCCTTCCCTTCTTTCGATGCTATATTACATAATTGGTGTATTTCCTGAATCATGCTTTCTTCGCCGTATTTGATCATCTCTCCCATGATCTTATCATTTCCAGGGCTCTTGTTGTTCTTTAGTTGTTTCACTGCTTTTTCTACTTCCTCCTTCGAAATATTGGTCTTGCTCTGGATGCTCAGGGAGATATCTCTTTCAGTTCTTCAATCAGTCCCTCTGAGACACTCGGGTCCAACTGTGCTTTGTACAGATTGGTGCAATATCTCATCCATCACTGCACAATCTTCTCCCTGTTCATGAGCACTTCTTCGTTCTCCTCTTTGATCACCATCTGCTTTGGTTGCCATTTCCCATTAATATTCCTAATTGTTTTATACACCTCCCTGGTCTTACATTCGTCATAATACCTCTCTATATCTTCACTTTGCTCCTCTAACCATTTCTCCTTATCCTTTCTGGCTGCTCTCCTTACTTCATTGCATTTCATCCTGTATTGCTGTTCTGCCCTCTCAGAAACATTTCTTCTGATCTTCAACACTCTCTTCTCTTGAACCAATTTCAGTGTCTCCTGGGTAATCCACTTCTTATTAATCTTTTCTTTTTCTGGAACTGTCTGCTCAATTGCCTCTTTTATAGCAATGGCTATCCCTACAACTCTCTTATCTAGGTCTTTCTCTGTGGTGATATTCTTAATCTTCTCTTTAAGCGCTGCTCTGTATGAATTCCCTGTTTCTTCCTCCCATAGCCTCGCCACATCTCTTCTTTTCTTAAACTGTCTTACATTTTCTATTGAGTTTTATTTTGATGTTTGCAGTCACTAGACTGGTCTGAGTCTATATCTGCTCCTTAGAAAGTTCGGCACTGCTGTACTGATGTTATCGATCTTCTTATCAAAATCGTATCTATCACGTTCTTGGACATCCCGTCATTTGATCACCACGTCCACTTCCTATAGTCCTTTTGTTGGAATCTCGTGTTGCAGATCACCATCTCATGCTCTGTAGCGAACTCTAGCAGTTTCTCACCTTGTTCGTTTCTTTTTCCATATCCAAACTTTCCCATGACTCTCTCCCAACCTTCATTATCTGTCCCAACCTTTGCACTCCAGTCTCCTCCAATGATCAACACATCTTTCTTTGGTATCTCCTCCACCATCTTTGTCAAGTCTTTATAGAATAGCTCAATCTCTTCCTCCGTACTGTCCGATGTGGGTGCATACACCTGAATGACTGAATGTGTTGAAGGGTTTTGCTTTGAATCTCGCTACCATCATTCTTGCACTCACCGGTTTGTATCCTAATAATGCTCTTCTAGCTGTTTTGCAAAGAAGGAATCCAATTCCTGCTTCACACTTCGTTTTGTTTCCTGACCAAATGACTTGGGAACTGCATATCTCTCCTGATGCTGTCCAACCCATCTCTGCCAGTCCAAGTATATCGCATCGGCATCTCTCCATCTCCTTCCAAAGCAGCTCTAATTTTTCAGTTGCCCACAGTGTTGTGACATTCCATGTTTCAATGGATAGCATATGTGTTAGCTGTAATTTTTTTTTGGCAGCCAACTTATCGACCCAACCCCAATTGCTCCATTGGTATTGCAGACTTTGTTTATCTGGGCAACGTCCGAGCTGGCATCTTTTAACATTTAATTGTACTGGCATCAGATTTCATTTGTACATCGATACACATCTGACCAGCCCTCCTCCTTCATCCAGGCTTGGGACTGGCATGGAGCTCACAGTGGCTTTATGGTGGAGTTGTTCGTATGATACTCAGTACCAATTTACATCCAGAAGATGGTCTTGAATGAGAATCGGGATCACAGCAAGGTAAATGGAGAAGAGAGTTGGAGCAATGACACACTCCTGCTTGATACATAGAATCATAGAACACTAGGACTGGAAGGGACCTCAAGAGGCCATCGAGTCCAGCCCCCTACCCCAATGGCAGGACCAAGTACTAATGGTTCAAACCATGTTCAAATGATGAATGGCTCAGTCTCTGAGCCATTCCACATAGTAGAGGTGGTTATCCCATCCTGGAGAGGAGGGCAATACCTCTGGAGTAAGGTACCACTGTAGAGGGCACCACTGAAGAAGTGGAGAAGGTGGAACATACAAGCTCTATCTTTTTACTGAGGCATTAATATCTAGTTCACTGTGTATTATCAAAACATCTTTTATTTATCTTTTCCAGCAGGAGAAGGAGACGTTTGCAGTGGGTTTTGCAGTTAGTGGTCTTTTTTTTTCTTTTCTCATCCAAGTCATGGGAGTATAATTTTCACAGAACGTTCCTTTTGAAGTCTGTCCAATGATTCCTGCAATATAGACATTCAAGTCATAGTTAGCATAAATACATTTATGGCACTGATAGTATCTTTCTTTGTTTTCTTTCATTATTATGCATAAAAAATTGCAGATAAAAGATTATAGAAACTTTAAAGAAAGAGGTAAGTTATTTATTGTACCTATCCATCCACATGGTTTTAAAATTTAGCAAGGTAATTACAGATGCCATCTTACACAATTGTTCCCGGCTCATTTTCTTCTTCCACAGATGATAAAGGTTTGGCAGGAACATTAGGTCCATGACCTGAAGAGATCTTTACTTAACAGGGTTTAAAAAGCCCCAAATTATCCTTTGTCCTTTTTACAAAAGCATTATATATAAGAAATGGAACATAAGGTTTTAAACTTCAGGCAGCAGCAAAGTATTTATTACTTGCTCAGAAAATGCAGATTGCTGTGAAAATACATTTTATTCCAGTTGATTATTTCCATTGAGCTGACTTCAAACTGTAGGAGGGAAATGCAGTACTAATACAGGGGAAGGAATCATTTCTGTAGGAAATTACAAGAGGCAGTAAGGATGCAATCCTCAGCTGAGCTTAGCTCATAACTTCTCTGATCCTAGAGAAAATCAGGAGCTAAAACAGTTCCCCATATAACTGAAGGCATCCCAAGGGGCTGCTGTAACTTGTGCAAGTTTAGAACAGCCCCCTCCGGCCTGCTACTCTATCAGCCAAAGTGCTAATCATCAAAGTGTGTTGCAAACTAACAAATCCGATATGCCTTGTCCCTCTTCAGGATTGCCCCTATTCCCATACAACCTGACATATTTTTTGCGCTATTCAGGGCTCAGGTGAGCAATTTCAGATTCCTCATACTGTGAGAATCTTCATCAACATCTTTGGAATTGATTTAAAGTACCATTTGGCTGCACCAGTACCACAGCAGAATTTTAGCAGGTGCTAACGATCTGTCTTCCATTAGGGAGGCACCCAGGAGGTTAAGCTTCTGCAAACCTCACATAGATGGGAGACAGCGGTAGGAGCAGATTACTCTGTGCCCAGGCCCGGCACCCATGGCCGATTTGCAGCCTTGAGAAAAGTTTATCCCCGCGATGGCTGCAAGACTAGGAACCCAGAGCCATGACAGGGACACTGAGCTTTACTGGCTGCAACCAAGGTGAGGGTCAGAAAGGAGAGGATGGGGGTGTGGCCTCAGGGGAAGAGACGGACTGGGATTGCAACAGGAATGGGGCTGTCAAGGAAGGGTAAGAACAGGGTGATGCTGGGAGCAGAACTGGGTCAAGGTTATGATGGAAATGATAGAAGAAGGGAGGGACTGTTAGCATAGAGCTCCACCTGGGGGTGAACTCTCAGCCCTCCCCCCACACCTCCAGACAGGGCCCTGGAAGGGAGGAGACAAGCTCACAGCCCTCCCCTGCCCTTACAAGGACCATAGGGTGACTGAGCAGTGGATGGGGGAGAGGCCTCAGCTAGAAGACATAGGGCCTAAGCCAGAATAGCCTCCCAAGGGTAAGCTTCACTCACTGCCCACACTTCCAGTCTCCGGTTGTTTGAAAACCATGTAAATATAAATCAAGATGACTTAATCATCTATAATGTCTGAACTACTATATACCCTGTTTTTTCAACCTTATTGGCCATGTCTACACACACCCCTTCCAAAAGGGGCACTTTGGAACAGGTTAATAAGGTGCTGACGTGCATTTTCAGTGCCTCGTTAGCATCATGGTGGCCAGTCACACTTCGGAAGTGCTGCTTTCGAAATGCAGACTGGCTGTATAGATGTGGGCGCTTCAAAATAAACCCCACACCTCGAAATTCCCTTACTCCCAATTTGCTTTGGGAATAAGTGAATTTCAAAGTGTGGCACTTATTTTGAAGCACCTGCATCTGTACAGCCAGTCAGCATTTTGAAAGCAGCATTTCAATGACCCTGCCAGCAGCAGTGCTCACTGTAGACATGGCCTTACTCTCTAAGATGCCACAGGACTCCTTGTTTTTGCACATATGGCCTAACACAATCACCCTTCTGACACAGTGTTAAGTTACAGTGCTTTGGGAGTTTGTACTTGTTGCTACACTAGTGAAATTGAATTATAGAACGTATAGCCTTTTGGGGTTTCTGCCTTGCTTCTTGACATTCTACCCTAAGGTTGACATTTGTGGCTGTGAGTCATGCCAGACACAATGACACAAGGAGATTGCTGATAGACATGAGAAAAATGAAGGTGGAGTTTTAAAGGGCCCTGAAGAAGAGGAGAAATAGGCAGGGTGATACAAAAGCACTTCTGGCCACATGGTAGGTGATCAAGAGACAGCTTCCCTGTTACAGTACAAAATTCACAATTTCTTCTGCCTCACAGGAATTACTTTTGACTGAGCATTCTTTGTCTAATTGGAGAGACCACTTTTAGCAGAGAGGCACACCTGTGAGTGATGTCAGTTCAGCCAATACACTAGGGAGTGGATCACAGGTGCTGGAACTAGAGGTGCTGGCTTGAAGTAGATTCCATTAGAGTCAGGGTTTACAGTGTGGTTCAATCGCTGTCAGGACCTTACTAAAAAAAATTTGTTCCAGCAACACTAAATTGGGACAAGGATCTGTGCTTCTTATCCTTTAGAGCTGGAGTTACAAAGCCATGCTGTGTAGCTAGGAGCTACAACATAGTCACTAATATCTTCTGAGTAAAACAAACCAGCAGTCCTGCAGCACTTTAAAGACTAACAAAATGATTTATTAGGTGATGAGCTTTCGTGGAACAGACCCATTTCTTCAGATCAATTTAATTTCTGCTACAGACTGACATATATAAGTACAGAGGACCAAAAAGAAAAAAAATTGCAATAAAAACTGACAAATCAAATAGGATGGAAGGAAGGGGGTGAGAGGTGGGGGGATGTTAATTGTGCTGTCTGAGATAATTACGAGCATCAAAGGAAGGGAAGCAGTCCTTGTAATGCGTGAGGCAGTTGATGTCTCTGTTCATACCATGTGTTAATGTGTCGAATTTGAATATGTGCTCTAACTCAGAAATCTCATGTTCTAATCTGTTGTTAAGTTCTCTATGTTGCAGGACACTAAATCTCAGGTCTTTAACAGAACTCAGTACACATAAGCCTGCCAGTGAACACTTCAACGGAGTGGGCCATTCTTCATTTTTCTTTTTCTTTTTGGTCCTCTGTACTTATATATGTCCGTCTGTAGTGGAAATGAGATTGATCTGAAGAAGTGGGTCTGTCCCATGAAAGCTCATCACCGAATAAATCATTTTGTTAGTCTTTAAAGTGCTACGTTTCTGCTGCTTTATCTTCTGTGTAGTGAGCACAGCAGGGAACACACCCACAGACCAGTAGGATACATACTTCTGAATGGATGAAGTTCATTCTGAGCACTTGGATGCTCACAGCAATTTGTATCTCAGGCAAGCCCCCATTTACATAAAGTAGAATTGATATATTGCAGAATGTACAGTATGTATAGTACATGGGACTATGGAAGGCTGAAAAGACCTCACCTCTGTTTGCACACGACCTTCCTCTTCTGGGGAGGTGGACTATGGCCACTACTGTTAAAGTTGTTCAAATGTTTTCATCACAACTGCCGTAAAGCTGCTTATATCATTTCTGCTGCTTTTACTTCCTACCTTGAATGTTTTAGGTCTGGACTCAGGCTCAGAATGAAACATCTGGGGAAAATTTGAACAAGAACCATCCAATCAGTTCTGAGTCAGAGGAGACGGGGAGAAAAGCCATAAAATTATTGCAGATTTATTTTGAACAACACTAATGCTGTAAATGAAGGAAACAGAAACTTGAAATTTCACTGGGGAAATAGATTTTGGTTATGGGAAATATCTCTGAGTGTTCCAGATAAAACTGGTTTGGATTTATCTGAGCTGTGAGAAGAGGTAGGCGTAGCATCCCCACTCCCTACACTAGACAGTACCGAAAGTGCAGCCAAACCCTGCAGTGCCAGCGTACCTTCTGACCTAAAACATTGACTGCACCTGAAGGACATTCAGGTAAGTTCCGCTGGCAATTGGCAGCTCAACGGGTGGTATGGACAACCTTCCCCTGGCTCGTTTTATTGTTTAATAATGATGGATGGAATCCTGTGAGTGGGAGTCAATGGGTTGTAAAAGTAGCTGAAACATGCAAGCTGTTCACCAACTGTTGGGTGGGGAGCGTGCAGGACTGCACAGGCAGTCTTGTATGCTGCATTTTCCCAACTTCAGAATTATTTTTTCTCAAGTCTGTTCCGCAAAGGGACAACCTACCTCCCAGCAACCCTAATCCTGAAGTAGTGTAGCTGTTTGGGCACTGGGGTAACTGTTTCAGTGACATCCACTAAGAAATTGATTTAGCCTATGGGACTGAAAAACAATCAATGTGAATTCATTGAGATGGCACGTATTTACTGAGTGCCAAGTAGAACAGAGATGATTAAGTCTGAAAAATAAAGACAGAGAGAGATTTTCTTCTCTATTCAGAAGATTGGATCAGAGATAGCTGGGCCCCAGTGACTTCAGTTGTGATCCATCAGAGTCAAGTTCTGGTGTCCTCAGCCAAGGATTGTGATAGCCAATACAAATCCCTGTTTGTAAGAAAAAGAGGAGCCAGTACTCAGCAGGCTCCCCGCCTCCCACCCCCAACCAATCCCAGGGCTGGTGCTGCCAAGGTGCTGGTACTCAGTACCAGCAAGTACCGGCACAAGAAAACACTGTTTAATAGCTGCATTCCTAAGGGATCTAGATTTTTGCAGTAAATTTTTATTTTCCTCTCTCCTCTTTTCCTCCACCGTCCTTTTATTGGAAATTCTATGCAAAATACTCTACTAAAATAACCGTAAGTTGGCACTGTTAAGTATTCAAACAACATAAAATATTGCTGTCAAGTGAACATTAATTCCATCCTGTTGCATGTTTATATTACAATATCCCTCTGTGCTTTTCAACCGTTAATGCCAAAAGTCCATTATATCCAAATAGTAACAGAGAAAGCCATGCTAGTCTATATACTATCAAAACAAAAAAGCAGTCAAGTAGCACTTTAAAGACTAACAAAATAATTTATTAGGTGAGCTTTCATGGGACAGACCCACTTCTTCAGACCACAGCCAGACCAGAACAGACTCAATATTTAAGGGACAGAGAACCAAAAACAGTAATCAAGGTGGACAAATCAGAAAAAAAAATTATCAAGGTGAGCAAATCAAAGAGTAGAGGAGCAGAAGTGCATGGGGAGCCAAGAATTAGATTAAGACAAGTATGCAAAGGAGCCCCAAAAGTGATTCAGAAAGTTCCAATCTCAGTTCAAACCACATGTTAATGTGTCAAATTTGAACATAAAGGAGAGTTCAGCAGCCTCCCTTTGAAGAGTGTTGTGAAAATTCCTCTTCAGTAACACGCAGACTCTTAAGTCATTAACAGAATGGCCCACTCCATTAAAATGCCAGCTAACAGGTTTGTGGATCAAGAGTGTTTTTATGTCTGTTTTGTGCCCCTTAACTCTTTGCCTAAGAGAGTTTGAAGTCTGTCCAATATACAAAGCATCTGGGCATTGTTGGCACATGCTGGCATATCTGATGTTAGTTGAGGAACATGAGAATGTGCCCATGATTCTGTGAATAACCTGCTTCAGTCCAGTGATGGTATCTCCAGAAAAGATATGTGGACCAAGCTGGCAGAAGGCTTTGTTGCAAGGAAAAGTCCCAGAACTGGTGTTCCTGCAGTATAGACAGTGACTGTTGGTGAGAATCCTCATAAGGTTTGGAAGTTGTCTGTAGAGACAACAGGCCTGTCACCTAGGGCCTTCTGGAGTGTGGCATCCTGATTAAGGATAGGTTGTAGGTCTCTAATAATGCATTGTAGTGGTTTGAGTTAGGGGCTGTAGGTAATAAGTGGTGTTCTGTTCTTGGCTTTTTTGGGCCGATCTTAGAGTAGCTGGTCTCTGGGTATTCGTCTGGCCCTGTCGATTTGTTTTTTCATTTCTCCTGGTGGGTAATTCAGGTTTATGAATATTTGGTAAAGATCTTGTAGTTTTTGGTCTCTGTCAGTAGGATCAGAGCAAATGTGATTGTACCTAAGGGCTTAATTGTAAACAGATGGTTATACTGTATTACGACGCACTGACCTTCCCAGCCCATCACTCACTCCTGTCCTCTGACCCCCTCTTCCCTTCCCCACTCCTGCCCCATTCTTCCCCTCACACCTACAGCTCCCTCTCCCAATTACCAGGAGTGGAGCTGAATGCCGGCCTGGCTCCTTCCACCTCCTGCAGCTCTCAGCGCTGCGGCTCCTCCAGCCCCTGGCTCCAAAAGGCCTGCACAAAGGTAAAGCATGGCCACCCCCAGCCTGGCAGCAGGCAGCAGCCTCCGACACTATGGCTTCTGCTCAGTGCCGTTGCAGGAAGTCATGGCTGGGTGCTGACATTCTCCACACACACCAGAGAGCTCCTGTGCTCCACCACAGCACCTCCCTCAGCTCTTCTGGCCTCAATGGCCCCAGCTGCTCTGGCAGCTCCTCCAGCCCAAGCGGCGGCACTGGTGAGCCTCCAACATTTGTTGATGAGGGAGCCAGAGGGGTTGGCAGACAGCATCCATTATTTCCAAAGTCTGTTCTATCCGGGTCCGTTAAGTTGAAGGTTTACTGTCAATGCTTTTGTACATCGGACCCCTGGCTTAAATTCAGAGAAGAAGAGGTGTAAGTAGCCAGGTTTTTGGAGGGTATGAACCCAAGAGGTTCTAATTCTGTTTCTGTTTGTCTAACAAACCGGTTTACTTAGCTGACTGTGTCTACACTTGCAAGTCCTTTTGCAATAATTTTCAAAATGACAACCTCTTTTGAAAGACCCCCGGAGCGTCTACACATGAAATACGTTCATTTGAAAGTACGTTTGAAAGAACACAGAGCTCCTTTGGAAACCGCTCTTCCATTCCTGTAGCAGGAAGAATGCCTTATTTTGAAAGAAAGCATGTTTAGACTCTCTGCAGGCTGCTCTTTCAAAAGAGGGTCTGCCATGGCATGGGCCAGCTGGAGCACAGAGGCACCCCAGCCAGAACAAGCAGGGCTCTATGGTCTCTGAGTCCAACCACATTTAAAGACACAGGGACCCAGAAACCCCGTGGCAGGAAGCTGAGAGCGTGTCTGGAGCACAGAGACAAGATACCCAGCAGCAGGCCCTCAGAGCCACTCCTGCAAGTGAGAGACACCCTATAGTGAGCAGCCGGCCCCTGCACAACCCCCAGGAACCCCCCACTGAGGCAGCCAGAGGCTCCTAGGAGCCAGCCCCAGCCACAAAGCAGAGGCCACCCTCCTGGCCAGAGCCCAAGCTCTGGGACCTGGTGGTATTCTGGCTGGAGGAGGAAGTCCTGTGCACACCCAGAAGCCAGAGGAGGAACACTCCCCGCCCCACCCCCGCATGTGTCCAGCACTGGCCTCTATGTCTGAGGCCACCTCACCCACATCTTGCAGCAAGTTTTCTCCACGGTAAAAGAACTGAGGCAGGGGTTCATGTGGACCGGGACACTTCCAGGCGCTTGGGGGCAGGGCCGGCCAGCTGCCCCTATTATGGGCAGCTGCATGTACTCCTCAGGCATGGAGGCAGAGAGCAAGGAGGAGCCAGGGCCATACCCAGACCAGCATGGACACCCCACCCAGGGCAACCACCAGGAGACAGAGACTGAGGCCTCATCAGATGATGACAGGTCAACTGATGGGACCTTGGTTATTGCCATTGGGATCGTCCAGCCAGGCAACCTCCAGCCGGGCTTCACTGGACGTCCCCGTGGGACCCACTGGTAAGTGCCTGGAACGTCTCACAAGCCTGGTCATGGGGGGAGGGAGAAGGTGTGTGCCCAGCTCTGCCATGGCTGGAAGTGGGACAGCCACATGGGTGACAGCCTGACCCTGGATGCCCCCACCAAGCAGCACGTCCCCAGCACACAGGCACAGCCACAGGCAACACTCAGCACCCACCCCTGTGGACAGTGCCACAGGCCACCCATGTGAGGGGGGTCAGGAAAGGCCAGGCCGCACCCAGCTCACCTGACAACCATGCAGGGACCCCTCCATGGCTGCATATCCACCACTGCCCACTTGCCCATTCTCCAGAGGGTGCAGGGAGGGCCTGCAATGGTAAAACTCATCCCCAAGGCATGGTGAGGACCATGTGCAGCAGGGCTCACCATGCAGGGCACACACACCACTGCTCCTGGGACATCCCTGTCCCTCGGCCCAGGGGTGGAGGCTGCTGCCCACGGCGGGTGGGGGACACGGCACTTAGGCTGGGTTGCAGGACTGACCCTCTCTCTCCCCTTCCATCCCTACAGTTACAGCATCTGTAGCCAAGAGAGCCCTGTCCACCTCCCAGAGCCAGGGAGCCCACCACTGCCAGGTGAGGGAGCCGGACCACCACAAACACCAGCAGCTGGGAGGGACCACCCATAGAGGGGCCATCACCATGGCTGGACCGACGAGGCCACGGACAGCACATCTGATCCAGAAGCAGCTGGCCCTGGAATGTGCCATCCAGGTATGGTGGAAGGATGTGTGAGGAGAGCTGGTACTTGCCCTGTGCCACATCTGCAGGGCCCTCGGGGACCAGCCACACCCCTCACCCATCCAACCAGCCAGCCACCTGCCCCCCCCAGCCTGTTCTTTCAAAAGAGTGGCTGGAGCTGTGTGGTCTTTCTCTTTGGAAAAGGCAGATTGATCTGATTTTTGTGTGTGGCTGTTCTCTTTTGAAAGACGGTCTTCCGTAAGGTATCTTCCAGCAGATCTTCTTTTGAAAGGTCACTGAAGTATAGATGTAGTCCTTGAGTTTTAAATTACAAATTGACGTTAAAGAGATATTAGAGGTTGCGGCTACACTATATTCCCCTTTCAGAAGGGGAATGCAAATACGGACAATGGGGAATGCAAATGCAGTGCTGATTTACATATTGTATGCCTCATTTGCATAATAAAAGTATGAGGAAGAAGGGTGCTTTCAAAAGCGGGGTTTTTTTTTTGAAGGAACCCTGTCTATGCTGTTTGCTTTTTTTCTGAAAATAGCACTTCCAGAAGAGCAAGTGGCCACCATTTTGCAAATGAGGAATGAGATATGTAAATCAGTGCCTCATTTGCATTTCTGATTGGCCACATTTGCATTCCACTTCCAAAAGGGGAATGTAGTGTAGCTGCAGCCATATTCAAGAGTACTTAAATTAGTACTATGAGAGTATGTAAACATGCCAACTCATTGAAAAACATTGTTTGCCTTGTGTTTCTCTAAAAGTATTTAACTAGAATAACAAATTGATCATTTTCACTGTTTGCTTTTGGCAAAATAGTTTACCTACCTCTTCATGTTCCTTGCTGAAAGCATAATATTTATTTTATTCTCAATGTGCACATCTCCAGCTCATATTACTAATATGAGGTACATGAAGAATAATCCTGGCTTATCAAATTAAAAGAAATGTCATGAGAAACAATAATTTCCAGTTTCTGTGGCCAATGGAGAAAATAGAAAAGATTGCTGGCCAGAGTCTGTTCTGAATTAAATGGGTTTTACACCAGTGTATTTCCTATTCCAAAATAGACATTTTAATGTCTTAGCTATAACCATCTGAGGAAAATTGGTTTCATTTTATTTTACCATAATGCCTTAGTGCAATTTAATGATACCTGTAGTTCCAAGGTAATATCACATACCGCAAATAGAAATGCCCTCTTTTGATGGAATTGATTAGACTTTGGTGTTTTATGCATTAGTATAATTGAATTCACAAATACTAGATGAGGTGGTGGACAAGCCTGAAAATGTATGGTTGCAATGATCTCTAGATGTAAAAAAAATTAGGACAGCAGGAAGGAAAGCTAAGATGATACGTCAATTAAAAAACCAGTGATTTTAACTCAGGCTATGTCTACACGTGAACGCTATATCGAAATAGCTTATTTTGATGTAGTGACATCGAAATAGGTTATTTCGATGAATAACGTCTACACGTCCTCCAGGGCTGGTGCCGTCGACATTGGGCAGCGCCACATCGAAATAGGCACTGCAAGGAAACGTCCACATGCCAAAGTAGCACACATCGAAATAAGGGTGCCAGGAACAGCTGCAGACAGGGTCACAGGGCAGACTAGTGCTTCCGGGGCAACAGCTAGCCGCTCCCTTAAAGGGCCCCTCCCAGACACACACAGCCTGCACAGCACGCGGTCTGCAGAGCCATAGGCACGCACACCTCGAGCGATGCAGTCATGGACCCCCAGCAGCAGCAGCCAGAGGTGCACCCAGCTGCCCCTGTAGGAGCAGTGCTTGCCCTGCTCCATGCCATGCAGGAGGCAGCTGAGCACATCCTTGCCACAGAAGAGGAGCTGCCCGCAGGGGAGGAGGACGCAACCCCCAACCCTGCAGCACTCCGCCCCCCCCAGCCTCATACGCCACCGGCTGTGGAGCTACCCCACCAGCACCGACTGGTGGGAGCGGCTGGTGCTCGGAGAGTGGGACGACGACCGCTGGCTCCAGAACTTTCGGATGAGCCGGCAGACATTTCTGGAGCTATGCCAGTGGCTCACCCCTTACTGAGGCACCAGGACACCTTCATGCGGTGTGCCCTCAGTGTGGAGAAACGGGTCGGCATCGCTGTCTGGAAGCTGGCCACTCCAGACAGCTACCGATCCGTGGGCCAGCAGTTTGGCATCGGCAAGGCCACCATCGGGACTGTCCTCATGGAGGTAAGAGGACCCACGGGGGGAGGGGGAGGCAGCCCTGGCAGGGGAAGGGAGGGGAGGGGATGGGAGGGGGGCCCTGGCAGGGGAGGGGAGGGGAGGGGAGCCCTGGCGGGGGGGCGGCCCTAGCAGGGGAGGGCCACACACACCCTGCACACCCTTCATTGGTGCTCTCCCATGTGCTTCCCCTGCAGGTCGTCCGCGCCATCAACGCCCTGCTCCTCCACAGGCTCGTGAGGTTTGGGGACCCGGATGCCGCCATCACGGGGTTTGCCACCCTGGGCTTCCCCAGTTGCTTTGGGGCTCTGGATGGGACCCACATCCCCATCTGCGCCCCAGAGCACAGTGGAGGATGCTACCTAAACAGGAAGGGCTACCATTCTGTGGTCCTCCAGGCCTTGGTGGACAGCCGGGGCCATTTCCTGGACATTTATGTGGGCTGGCCTGGCAACACCCACGACACCCGGGTATTCCGGAACTCAGGCCTGTGCCGCCGGCTGGAGGAGGGCACCTACATCCCCCAGCGGGAGATCCCTGTGGGGGACAGCACCATGCCCCTGTGAGTCATCGCAAATGCGGCATACCCCCTCCGGCCCTGGGTCATGCACCCGTACACGGGCCACATGTCAGCCAGCCAGGAGTGCTTCAACATGCGCCTGAACCACGCGCGCCAGGTGGTGGAGCGCACATTTTGCCACCTCAAAGGGCGCTGGAGGTGTCTCCTCACCCGCCTCGATGCGGGCCCCACCAACATCCCCCAGATTGTGGGCATGTGCAGCGCACTCCACAACCTGGTCGAGAGCAAGGGGGAGGCCTTCTTTCAGGGCTGGGCTGTGGAGGCTGGCAGGGCTGATGTGCAGCCACCTGCTGCCCCCAGTCGCCAGGTGGACCCCGAAGGGACCTGGGTCCAGGAGGCCCTGCGGGCCCAGTTCGACGAGGCTGCGGGGTGAACGCTGGCAGGCCCCCCACTGCACCCCTCCATCCTCCACAACACTCCCTGCCCCTACGCCCACACCACAGAGCACCCATGAGCACACACCCCCACACTTTTCTTGTAAATAAAAGCAGACATTTGTTCATCAAACCAGATATATGTTGAACTCTCATTATTATTATCTTAACTAACTATTTACAGGCCAAATAAATATTACATATATATATATATATATATATTATCAGTCAGATAAGATGAAAGAAAAAAAGGGGAAGACAAGGAAGGGGAGAACTATGTACATGGGGGGGCAGGTATCAGCATAACAACATAACAACAGGGGTCTAATAGAAACTATTTACAAAAGAAGATAAAACTGAAGGGGATATATGCAAAGGGGGAGGGGGGGCCACATCCTGGGCCCCACACCCCCTAATGTCCAGCGCTAGGGGTGGGCTGCCACGACCCACGCCTCCGCCTCAGCCCTGGCCGGGGCTGACTGGGGGCCAGGCAGACCGGGAGAAAAGGCCGGCAGGTGTCAGCTGGCCCCAGGTCCCCCTCGGTGGAAGGGCCCTCGGTGGTGGGTGGCAGTGCGATGGCGGATGGAACAGTGGATGGAGCAGCGGGTGGAGCGGCGGGTGGAGCAGGCAGGGCAGGCAGAGGGGCGGCCGGCACGGCATGGTGGGGGGGCGAGGTAGTCTGCGATACACTCGAATGTCTGCATAAAGGCCCCCCATGCCTCCTGGTGCCAGGCCAGCAACCGCTCCTGAATTTGAAGGTGCTGCTCCTCCACCCACAGGCGCTGCTCGGCGACCTCCAGCTGCTGACGGTGGATCTCCAGCAGCTGGGGGTCCGTCGCCATCCAGGAGAGGGGCTGGCTCCGCCGTCATCCCCGCTGTGGGGCTGGTCGGTGCTCCGCCGAGGGGCTGGCCTGCAGTGATGGCCCCGATGGGCTCTCCGGGACCACTGACACCTCACCGGTGCTCTCCGGTCCTTCCCATGGTGCAGCTGCGGAACATGGGGGGGAAGAAGAGTGGAGACAGCCGTTACTGTGGGCCCCGAGCCGTGGCCCTTGTCCCCCCACCCCTCTGCTGCAGGTTCCCCATCCCCGTCCCCAGGAGATGCTGCTGATGATGATGATGGGTGTCCCACCCCCTCCCTCCGGGGGACCCTGGGTTCTGCTCCCCCCATCCCCAGGGATGGGGCATGGCACTGTCCTGCTGGGGGGACAGGGGCTGATGCACTCCTGTGAGGGACATGCCACTGCTGTCCTTAGGGCCATGGTCATCTGGGCATGTGGAGGGCCCTGGTCATATCTATCACCCCTGCCCCTCAACCCCGGGGGTGTGCACTGGGGGGGTACATACCTGATGGTCCGCTCCCACGGTCGGGGGACACCCGGTGGGCGGATGCCCTGCTGGAGATCCATGATGGCAGGATGATGTGCAGCCCTGTGTCACTGGAGGAGGACTCCCCCTCCTCCTCCTCCAGTGACACAGGGGTGGGCTCCTGGGGGGCCCCCGGGGTGCGGGGCTTGCCTCCGGGGTGGACTCCGCCTCCGGGGCCTGCTGGGGCTCGTCAGCCAAGGTATCAAGAGTAGCCAGAGGGGAGGAGGTGTGCCGGGGGCCCAGGATGGCCCTGAGCTCCCTGTAAAAGGGGCAAGTGATGGGGGCAGCCCCAGATCGGCCGGCCGCATCCTGGGCCCGGGCGTAACCCTGCCGCAGCTCCTTCACTTTACTCCGGACATGATCTGGAGTGTGGGCAGGGTGACCCCAGGCGGCCAGGCCCTCAGCCAGCCGAGCGAACGCATCCGCGTTCTGCCTCTTGCTCCCCATTACCTGGAGCACCTCCTCCTCACTCCAGAGCCCCAGCAGGTCCCGAAGCTTGGTCTCCATCCAGGAGGGGCCCCGCTGCCGCTTCCCAGCCTGGCTGCTGGTCTGAGAGCCCTGGCTCCCCTTGGTGGGGGTGCCCTGGGGGCACTTAGGGGGCTGGGGGGCAGCCATCGCAGTGCTGGGGGGTTCTGGTGGCTGCAGAGGAGCATGCAGGCTGTCCGCGTGGCTGGGCTGCCGCCTGCACGCTCTCTCAGCTTCCTGCACAGGAAGGCAGGGGGCGGGGACCTTTAAGGGGCCGCTGCACACGGCGACCATTGAGCTCAGGGGCTGGAGAGAGCGTCTCTCAACCCCTCAGCTGATGGCCGCCATGGCGGACCCCGCTATTTCGATGTTGCGGGAGGCGCAACGACTACACGTTCCCTACTTCGACATTGAATGTCGAAGTAGGGCGCTATTCCCACCTCCTGATAGGGATAGCGACTTCGACGTCTCACCGCCTTCCGTCGATGTCAACTTCGAAATAGCACCCGCCACATGTAGCTGTGACGGGCACTATTTTGAAGTTGGTGCCGCTACTTTGAAGTAGCCGGCACATGTAGACGCAGCTTTAGAGAGTAAATTGAACTAATATGAGTTTCTCTCATCTAAGCAAATCCTCTTGAAATAGAATATGGCCTCTAAAGCCTTTGATATCAGAAATGTTAGAATATTTTTTATTAATATTATATTAACAGAATTTGTTCCTATTGTGTAATTCCATAAGATGTTTTAAATTACATACAGTGATTATTATGGTAGATTCTCCATTACCACCATTTTGTATCCAAATTGGACATTTTTCTGATAAAGATATGTTCTAAGCTCACAAACAAGTAATTCAGATTTAACCTGCATTATACAGGAGATCAAAGCTGATCTCAAAGTATACAAATCTATTGATCCACCTCTGAAATTCTGTCACCTCAGAATATAATACAGCAGATATTTGGCAAGACACAGCAACAACAATCAACAATCTTAAAGTAAAAAGAAAAGAGCATCGTAGGTCAGTGACACTCTGGAGTTGTGTCTACACTTGCATTCCTCTTTCAAAATAAGGAATGCAAGTGTAGGCACAGCTTAGGTATGTTTAATATTCAGCAACCATGCATAGCTTATTTGGTTTCACAGTGCCCACTGACTCCTTCCCAGAATGAGATTTCAGCCATAAAGAAGCATCCCTAACATCTTCTTTAAGAAACAAAAGACTTTAAGGAGATTGTACTTTTAGAAATGGTACAAGAACTATTGTTGTATCACCCTGGGTATAGTGCAGAAGGTCATGAACTAGTATCTGCCAACATTTGGTCTTCATTGCTTAGTCCAGTAGCTTTATTAAGAGGTCTTCGCACTTGTTCCTTGCTTTCCATTTAATGGAAGATACTGAATCACATAGGCCGTGTCTACATGTGCCCCAAACTTCAAAATGGCCACGCAAATGGCCATTTTGAAGTTTACTAATGAACGCCAAATTGCATATTCAGCGCTTCATTAGCATGCGGGTGGCCACGGCACTTCGAAATTGACGCACCTCACTGCCACGCGGCTTGTCCAGATGGGGCTCCTTTTCGAAAGGACGCCACCTTCTTCGAAGTCCCCTTATTCCCATGAGCTGATGGGAATAAGGGGACTTCGAAGTAGGTGGCGTCCTTTTGAAAAGGAGCCCCGTCTGGACGAAACGCGCGGTGGCAAGGCGCGTCAATTTCGAAGTGCCGCGGCTGCCCGCATGCTAACGAAGCGCTGAATATGCATTTCAGCGCTTCATTAGTAAACTTCGAAATGGCCATTTGCGTGGCCATTTTGAAGTTTGGGGCACATGTAGACGTAGCCATAATGGGAAGAAAGATCAGATATAATTTACTATTTACTAATAATATCCTGAAATCCCATAACAATGAAATTGTATGGAAGGTGAAAGTAAATCAGAAGAGGAAGCTGGAATATTATTTTGACAAAAGGGTTCATGATCTCCTTCTCTTAACCCAGGTGATGCCTACGAGAACAGCTGCACCCAAGGTCTTACAAAGTCCAGACAAATCAGGGAGAAACATTTTGATATAACTGAAGGAATCTAAGATTAATACAAGAAAGTTCCAAGATGCTGAAAGGTGATGAGGGCTCTGGCATTTTCCATCTGACTGATGCTGTATCATTGACACACAAAGGAGAAACTATAAAGGAACAAGAGAACTCATACTCTCCTGAAAGGCAGATGTGGAGAACATCAGAACTCATAAGGTGCGTCTACACTTGCATTCCTCTTTCGAAAGAGGCATGCAAATGAGGTAAATCAAAAATGCAAACGATGTATAAATTTGCAAGTTTGTCACCTTATTTGCATATTCTAATTTCAAAAGAGCATCTTTCGAAAGATGAAAGCCAGTGTAGATGCTGCTCTTTTGAAAGTAAACCCATCTTCGAAAGAATCCTTCTTCCCTTTATCTAATGGGAAGAAGGATTCTTTTGAAGATGAGGTTTACTTTCAAAAGAGCAGCATCTACGTTGGCTTTCATCTTTCGAAAGAAGCTCTTTCAAAATTAATATACACAAATGAGGTGCCAAATATGCAAATTTACACCTTATGTGCATTTTCGATTCGCCATCTTTCGAGAGAGGAATGCAAGTGTAGATGCACCCATAGAGACTTGCTAACCTGGCTAGAGAAGGAAAGAGTGGCAAAGATTCATTTCAGAGTTATGTGCTGATAATCTCTCTTTTCTAGGTTGTTGACAAATTGGCTTTACAGAATGTGCTGGATAGATTGAGAATGTAATGTGTTTTTTATTATGTAGTGGTTAACTCTGTGTGTGCGAGTAATTTTGCTTTTCTTTAAAGGGAAGATGTCGAGATATCTTTATTGGAGATTGTGATTTGGAGGTGCTCTTTAAAAAGGGAGTGTATTGTAAGTGTGGGAAGTGGGAGATGTATACTAGAAATGAGGGTTGGAAACAGCATGTGGCTATATGCAGCAGATCATCAGAGAGCTGTTCTGTAGTTCATTTTATTCCTTTCTTTCACTGGTTTGTTATGTAATGAACCCTGAGATTTACCACCACAGCAATACTGTCTGCCCTGGGAAGTTTGCTGCACTCCTTATTATTGGTGTCTGAACAAAGTCACCAGCATGGAAGATTCTCTCACTGCTTCCAGCTCTGGAAATTCTCCTCTCCTCTTTCCTGACTGTAACTTCTTGTTTTTTAAAATCCTCTTCTCAACCATGCATGATTAGCAGAGGCAAAGGGGTGAGGTTATCTCCATACCCAAATCTTTTCTACCCTCCTTCTCCATAAGTATGAGGTGTAGGTACCCCATCACAGTGCTCTGATGGGGAATAAATGCTAGTTCACACAGAACTCTTTCCAGAAACCCAGGGGAGTACATCACCTGCACCCATGCTCTAGCACCCCTGCCTCCTAAACACACACACACACAGAGCTCTTTTAAATGACTCCAACAGGCATATAACTAAGACCTACCAGACCATGGTTCCTTCTGAAGAACTGCTGGGGCCACTCCGGGCCAGCCTCTTAAACAATTCCTCCGTAGGGAGACAAATAATCTGATCCCTTTCAGAAGTCTTTTTCAAAATATAAATAGGAATCCCCTCATTTCAGCTGCCTTGTACTATTGTACTCTCTGTTTTTTGCCAGATATTACTGGTTAGGGAGGTTCCTTTCATCTGTTGCTTATTTATTGCTTTCAAGGCTGCTGCATTCTTTTTGATTCTGCTCACTAGCTTTATTGCTATTAGCACACTTCACAGCAGCAATTTTCTTCTTGTTCCAATGGCTTGGAAAAACCTTACGCTGAAGCTCAGATGTATCTCAGACCCTGTCCTCTAGCTCTTGAAGTGTGACTGCTCTGGGGCTGACTGGCCTAAACTGATTTTTAAGGTGAGCAAGAAGTTCTGCACAAATGGCTGTTCAGGCCCGTCCTTAGGATTTCTGGTGCCTTATGCCAGGGTGAGCAAACATTTTAAGCTGGGCCCCAGTTGTCATCCCTGAAATTATCAGGTTTCCCCCAACCTGTCTAATTTAATCCAAACTGACAGAAATTTTGGTCATGTTCATACGAATTTTTTTTTTTAAAAAAGCCCTTCAGCATATGCAAACACGTAAGTATGTAGAATGTAAAAAACTTTATTAATTGGTGTATAAATATGAATAACATACATAAAAACAGTAACCTATTTCACCATTTTTAACCAGATGGATGTGCCTGAGATGCAGCAGCTGATTGTGCTATGCTCCCCTTATGAACTTTCACACACCTCCTGGGGCCTGTCCCCCCACTTTGTGCACTGCTGTCCTACACAATCATATTAAACTGGTGCTTGTATGCCTGACCTGCTCTTAGCAAAGTAAACATAAGCTTACAGTATTGGAAAACTTGCTATGTGCACTTTATTAAAAGCAGTTTAAACAATGAAGCGCACTACAATGACGATGGACCTAAGCTTCCAGTAAAGGAGCCGTGTTATAGAAAATTGCTGATTTATTGGCAGAATGATGCAAATAATATATATTTTTAATTTGCCAGCATAGCATTTGATTGGAAATTACTATGAAGAGGTATTAAAACAAGGATTTGTTTTTAAATTAAAAGCAATCTTTCTGGCCTTTTTACTGAAAAAAATCAGTCATAATGTCACTGTATGATTTAGACAAAGTGATGTTTTGTTCAACTGCAAGAATAGTCAGATCAGTCAAGTGTTCTTAAATTATTGCAGTATGGAGATAGGTTTTAATGAGCTTTAATTGTGAGAAACTCCATTCTCCTAATGCTACTGATACAGGAATTGTTGATAGAATACAAGTGGCAAAGTATGCATTAGGATATACGTCAACAAGTTTGCTTGTATGAATAAATGATATACTGTCCATCACCAACTTTACATGTGGCAACATTGATGATAAGGTACCCCGTTCTTTACAAAGTTCAAGTCCATTTAAGTTAAAACTGTCACTGTTCTTAAGGAGGCTCTCAAGGTTCTCGCACTTTGTCATTAGTTGCTCCTGTTTTCCTGTCACTGAATTTAGTTATGTCAGACAAATGAGGTATTAAACTTTTCCTGAATGACAGATATTGTTTTATCCATCACAAAAAGAAAAAAAGATCAACTTCAAATTTATTTTCTGGCTTTATTATAGGCTGAACTGCTCCTTCATAGTTCACTTGCTGTTTTATCCTGGAAAGACTTCTTGCACTCAAAGACGGACATTTTGGTTCTCTACCAAGTACGTTTGTATTGTATTGTGTGCCTTTAAATCCATTTTCTCTACATTTCACTAAAAAGTCTTGTGTGTTGTTTGGACTGTGGACTCTGCATTACTTTTTCAGACACTTGAGAATTTAACAAGAGTGCCTTAGTAGATGACTATAGATGGTAGAAACTTGAAACTTGAAAGTGGATAGTTCAGAGGCTTCACTTTTAGCTTTTCAGTTTCTGGCTTCTTCCAAAGTAGCAACCAGTGCCTTATAAACTTCCACAGATTAGTATCTCTGTGTTCTTACACTGTCAATTCTTGTTTCCCAGCATGTTTCAGATAGATGCTTAGTGGTAGGATCACTCAAATGTTCTTTGAACATTTGCCATCGTTGAGCGGAAGCTGAAAAGAGCACATAAAGGCACTGCAGCAAACCAAAAATAGCCATAACTTCTACAGAAGACATGGGGATATCACAAAAAAAAAAAAAACAACAAAAAAAAAACAAGAGAAGGCTGAAGAATGAACAAGGAACGAAAAAAGCTCGTGGATTTCCCACCACTAATCCAGCTTGCATGCCAGAAATGCATCCTCTCATATCAATGCTATTATCATAGACTTGTTCTCTAATATTCATTACAGACAATCCCATTCATTTCAGTTCTTTGGGGAAAGCTTAAATAATTCCAAACCCATAGTGTCCTCCATCTCTAAAAATGTGATAAATAATTCCCTAACCAATTTGTACTGAATCACTAATGTTGACAAACCTCACTACTAACTATATGAATTCTTGATGACTTATGTCCAGAGTGCAATACAGCAAAATATTTTGCCAAAGAAACTAATGAGAGAATTTTGTCCTTCACTTAAACACTCATTAGCATGCTCATTTCTTTTTGAATTCTTGGTCCAAATAGTGGTCATGTATTTTATTTTCTGTTGCTCTTCGGAGATGTTCACCAGTGTTTATTTTCTCAGCAGTTGCACAACGCTCCAAAAAATGCCTTTTGCAGGGATGGTATCATTTGTTAGTGATTCCTCTGAAAGCAAGATTGTTTGTGAAAAGACATTCAGCCATACATAATAGACAGTCAAGAACACATCTTCCATGCTACTTCTCCAACGCCAGCAATCATTAATTCTTAGCATCAGGAGTTGTCTGGTTTTTCAACTTTGGATTCAGCTCATAGCATTTGTGCACACTTTCAGAGTGGTTTTGTGCTTTTTCACATTGCAGTAATGTGTGACTAAGGTTTTGACAATCATTAATATCCACAGTGGCTAAGTTAAAATTGCAGCTGTTGAAAATTTTGCATGGGAAGCAAACTACAGCATTCTGCCAATTAGAGTACACAAGCCACCATCTGTTGAAAATTTTGCCATTAGAAAGTCTTTTGTAGTAATGGGTTTCAGTGAATTTACTAATCCTAATGGCTACGTCTACACGTGCACCCAACTTCGAAATAGCTTATTTCGATGTTGCGACATCGAAATAGTCTATTTCGATGAATAACGTCTACACGTCCTCCAGGGCTGGCAACGTCGATGTTCAACTTCGACGTTGCTCAGCCCAACATCGAAATAGGCGCAGCGAGGGAACGTCTACACGCCAAAGTAGCACACATCGAAATAAGGGAGCCAGGCACAGCTGCAGACAGGGTCACGGGGCGGACTCAACAGCAAGTCGCTCCCTTAAAGGGCCCCTCCCAGACACACTTTCATTAAACAGTGCAAGATACACAGAGCCAACAACTAGTTGCAGACCCTGTATATGCAGCACGGACCCCCAGCTGCAGCAGCAGCAGCCAGAAGCCCTGGGCTAAGAGCTGCTGCCCACGGTGACCACAGAGCCCCGCAAGGGCTGGAGAGAGAGTATCTCTCAACCCCCCAGCTGATGGCCGCCATGGAGGACCTCGCTATTTCGATGTTGCGGGACGCGGATCGTCTACACGTCCCTACTTCGATGTTGAACGTCGAAGTAGGGCGCTATTCCCATCCGCTCATGGGGTTAGCGACTTCGACGTCTCGCCGCCTAACGTCGATTTCAACTTCGAAATAGCGCCCAACACGTGTAGACGTGACGGGCGCTATTTCGAAGTTACTGCCGCTACTTCGAAGTAGCGTGCACGTGTAGACGCAGCCAATATCTTTAGGCTATTTGCAACCTAGTCTCACAGGGCCTTTCTTGAGTATAATGGTGCTTAATTTGTTGTTTAATGGTTGTGGCTATGCACCAGTGTCATCTATGTCCCATGGTAGTACAGTTTGAACTTCTGTGATTTCTTACATTTTGTCTGCATGTGTTTCAAATCATTGCTCCAGGTTTTGTTCAGTTTCTTGAGCTTTGTGAGTACAAAAGTTTTTTTTGGCAGTTAGTTGATGATCAACTTGTTTTCATCTTGATGATGTTGATCAATTTTTTTTTGTGTTCATGAGGTGCGTAAGTATTGAACCTTCAAATGCTATTATATCTACTTCTATTTCTTCTTTTCTGTTTTCTTTTTGCTGACCCATAAAGCTGTTTTCCATATGACATTATAACTTATAAGGATGTTTTATTAAGGAAAGAGCTGTTTAAATAGTGAGATTAATAAAAATGATATTTAAAATAACTAATATAGGATAACCATGAGTCTGTGATCTAGGATAAGTAATAAAAGGGTTCCGGAGTTTCCCGTTGCCATGGCCTAATGAGACCTATATGACCTGTGTTTCTATCAGCTTGTTAGGACCATAGTTCACCATTATTTTGGTGATTGGTGCCATCAGGAGAGTTGTTGTACCCCTACATCAGAACCTATGAGCTCCTTTAGATCAGAGGAGTGAGTCTTACCTTTGTTTCTTCCCACAGATTTAAACCTTCATCTGAGTCCTTTCTTTAATATTCAGCTTCTTTAAACTCCTATTCCCTTAGCAGGTCCATACTTAGGGCATAGCCATCCCTTGCAGATTTATTAATTTTTCCTTTAAAATACTGATTTTGTAATTTTGGATTTTGTAATCCAAGATGAATTACTCCCAGCACCCACCATTCTATTTTTAACATCTTTGACCAGCTACCTAACAACAGCCTGGAAATATCCATTTTCTTTAATAAAACAACATTTTATTTTATTTTTGTTTGGTTGTGTTTTTGTTTGTTTTTTTGTTTTGTTTTGTTTTGTTATGTTCTGTTGCTAAACAAATGTTTAGTTCTTTAATTTGCTGCTCCAATCAATTATCTGCAGGGACTGGTTTAATATTTGCACTCATTATGATAAAGTGTTTTGTACAGTTAGTTTCTCTATCTCAGTCTCTCTGCCAACCACCTGCTCTTTTGTGTGGAAAATGGCTTTCTGTTTTGATTTTATTGTCTCACTGAGTCCCCTAGAAACCATTACTAGGTCATAAAGGAGCGCTCACTTTCTCATCTCTTTGTTTGGCGTAGGCCTTAGCTCTCACAAAGTTTCCCCGACTACTCTGCAGTTTTTCCAGAGCATTTCTTCCCAGTAACAAACAATCAGGCCATGGATTTTTGCCTTCACCAGATATGTACACTCTGTGTTCCAGTGAGTATTTATTAATCTGATTGTTCCATCCATGAGTTCCAAATGTTCTAGCAGCCATCCTTCCCTTAAGCAATGGCTTTATCGCCTATACAAACACTCTTGCTTTGCAGCAATTGCTACAATGCTGTTCAGAAAGTCGGGTCTGATAGTACTCAACAGATTGTGCTGGCCTGTTGCAAAGCTACTTAAAGCTCCCTTAGTCTCAAACAGCACCCTTAAGCCATTGAGGGTGGAGTCTACTTGATCTCACAAGGCTGATTATGACTGGAGCCTCCTTCACATTCACTAAGCCTACAAGGCCAGAACACTGATGCATTCACTGGCCTTTCACAGCCAGAGTGCTAACACAGTAGTGTTCAGTGTTAGTACTGGCCTGCTGTGCTAAGACTGGAGCCACCAACTCTCAGCAGCCAACCAGGGCCAGAGCTTACTGCTGCTCAGCACGTATGTTAAAACCAGGGCTTTCTGTGCTCACTAGGCCTTTCAAACAGAGCAATAACAAAATTCACCAAGCTGTTTAGCAGAAACTTGTACACACATCAATCTCCCTGCAGCCCAGACAGCACATCTCTTTGCTGTTTCTGCCAGTCTAGCTTGGATCCCAGCAGAGAAAGCAATTGGATACTATTAGTGTTTCCTGCCCACAAGGACAGGGGACCTCTCAACAACCTTAAACCAAGCAAATAGTAATGAAATCAAAACAAAGCAATTACTTCAACCATCAGGGATCCTGTGGCAGTTGCCACAACTGTTACCAGAAGAAAAATGCTTAAGGATCCCTGCTGCCAAATTAAGCTCAATTTCTGTAAATTAGGATCTATTGCTGTTAGTCATGGTAAAAGAATATGTAAGCAGGGATAAAAGCAGGCAGGTGGTTGTTAACAGGGGAGGTAAACAGATATTAAACAGTTCAGCAGTTTTACCAAACACAGTGGGTTTGACTCCCAAATACAATAAATGGGCTAACAAATAGTCTCAGTGTTACAGTAAGATGACCACAGACTGAATAGAATCAACTCACTTCTGCCTCTGTTGCAAGCAAAGGGAAGCAGGACCTGGAAATGCAGAGGACTACACCACCAGGATTCAGAAAACGCAGACGTCTGGAATGGGTAATCATCACCGACGGTGAGCAGTAGGTGGTTGATGTTCTCTCAAAGAGCCATGCAATCTGAGCGCAGGGCCACAGGCTTCCTCCTGAACGTCGAAGTAGGGCGCTCTTCCTATCTCCTCATGAGGTTAGCGACTTCGACGTCTCGCCGCCTAATGTCGAAGTTAACTTCGAAATAGCGCCTGATGCGTGTAGACGCGACGGGCGCTATTTCGAAGTTGGTGCCACTACTTCGAAGTAGCGTGCACGTGTAGACGCAGCTTTTATATTTGAATTTTCCCACCTTTGCTTAGTTGCTGGGCAGAATTACATAAGCCTTAACCAATCAGAAATGACACACCACAAAAAGAGAACCAAGCCAAACATAAACACAATGCACCAAAATAGAGGGTGCCGGATGGTGACAAAATGAAAGTGCTAAAATTCTCAACATAGTCATAATGAAATCAGACAAGCTACAGTGGATCAGAATCATCCCTTAGTTGTAGCCACGGATACCTATTGACTTCATGAAGATACAAAGGTCTATGTGAAAGCAAAGTTCAACTGTGTCTGACTTTTGAAAAGATATAACTGCATCTTAATATGTAATACAATTACAAAGAAATCTTTGTTCTCTGTACCAAAACAGTATCCTAACAATTACACACTGCTATGAAGCCTCATAAGACCTAATGAGAAAACTCAGCACTCTTACTTTATTCTGTCAAGTTCCCAAATAGCAGACTTCATAAAATGTTGAGAGATTTATTACTTATCATGGGAAAGATCTCAAACACACCAAAAAGAGAATGAATTCTGTTTTCTTTTAAATGCCTGTCCATTTACGTAAACTCTCAAGAAGAAGGTGCTGATGTTAGAGAAAAGGGAAGCGTAGACTGTCCCATGATTTTCCACTATACTTTGTCTGCCAGGCTGGAAGTTCTGCCTTCAGCACAGTAATTTATAAACTTGATGGGACTGAAGTGAGACTTTTACAATCTGACTTCAGTATGTTGCCACTAGGATGTATTTACATATCCACAGTGGCTGGAGATACACTGGGCTCAATTAATGCCCAAAATCTAGAATTACTAATATTGCCTAATCTTCCAGTGTTAAACAGTGCACAGTGCTTTTTCTATCATCCAGGAATCAGTAAACATAAACAGTTTATCTATTTAAAGGATTATCTCTCTTTGCCAAACCCAATGGCATTATCCATAGCATGATATACTTCATGGAAAGTGAACGGACTTTTCAAAGGTGATGCAATAATCAAGCATAAAAACTGTTTCTGTTTAAGTCTATTTAAAATAGTCATTCACTCTATTAGCAGGGAAAAGGGAATTTCTACATCCCTGCACCACCCCAGCCCAATATACAACCTTTAATTTTATAATTAATATTTTGGAAAAAAAAATCCTTAGTTTTGAAACATTCCAAAGCGTTGGTGTGTTCGGATCCAGAATTCGATTTAGTCATTTAAAAAGAAAGGGGGCAATTTCAAAATTCAGATGAAAGTTTGTGTTCAAATTTTGAAGTTCCACAATGTTCAGTGATGTTTGGATCTGGGAATGTGGCAAGGTCCCATTTCTATAAAATCAAAAAACCCCTAAAAATACAGTTTTTCAGATTTATGCTACATATAACAGTGCGTGTATGTGTGTGTGAGAGAGAGACAGAGACACAGAGAGAGAGAGCTAAACTTGCTACAATGAATACAACATTCTTATTTATCTCATTTTGAAAATGTGTTGCATGTTACTGGTAGAACTTTTTCACCCAGAAAACCTGTTTGAGGCACCAGATTGTGCATCGTGCGTTCCAAGATGTCTGTTTTAGTGATGATTACCTATTTAAACAAACAGTCATTAAGTCTCAAACAAAGAATGCTTGCAAAGTGCTGCCTCTGGGATAGATGGACAAACAATAATTCAGTTGTAAAACATATCACTTTTACTTGTGAAATATATAAGGAATAGGAAAGGGACACTAAGATAAGGTTTTAAGAACATCAGTATTATTAACTAGTGCTGTAAAGTTTGTTCAAAGCATTAAAACACAACCCACCACATGTAGGAGACATATTACCATGTAACAATAAGGGCTGTGTCTATAAAATAGGATATTATAATTTCCCCTTGGAATGTTTTGAATGGCTGCAGCAACTATGTGGACAATATTCAGGCTTTTTCGCAAATAATTAGAAGATATCTTGATTTTAGTAAGGTTTTTGAAACGATCTTGTATGTCTTGCATCTTCTCATTAAAAACCTTGGGAAGTATAACCCAGATGGAGATACTATAAGATGACAGCTAGTTGGAAAACAGTTCCCAGAGAGCAACTGTCAGCAGTTCAAAGTCAAGCTAGAAGGACGTATTGAGCAGGGTCCTCCAGGGATCAAAACTGGGTCTGGTTCTGTTCATCAATTTAGATAAAGGCATAGAGAGTACACATACATTTTGTGGGTTATATCAGTTAGGGAAAGGTTATAAATACTTCGGAGGATAGTATTAAAGTTCAAAACGATTTGAAAAACTGAAGAAATGGTCTGACATAAATAAGATGAAATTCTTAAGGACAAAGACAAACTACTCCACTTAGGAAGGAGCTATCAGTTGTACACATACAAAATTAAAATTAACCTCCTTGGAAGGAATATTGCAGAAAGGAATTTTGGAGTCAAAGTAGGTCGCAAGCTGAACATGGATCAAGAATATAACACTGAGGAATGAAAAGCAAACATCATTCTGGGATGTGCAAGGTGGAGTGATGTAAGGCAGGCACAAGACATAATTTTTCTGCTCTACTGCATACTAATTAGGCCTCAGCTTGAGCACGTGTTCCCTCTGGGTGCCACATTTCAGGGAAGAGGTGGACAAACTGGAAGACGTCCAAAGAAGATCAACAAAAGTAATTAAAGGGCTAGAAAGTATGACCTATGAAAGAAGATTGAAAAAAATGGATTTGTGGGACATGAATACGTGAAAGGCTATTACAAAGAAGAGGGAGCACAATTATTCACCTTACCCTGTGAAGATAGAAGAAGCAGTGGGCATAAATGGTAGCAAAAACAGTTTGGGCTAAACCTTATGAAAAACTTCCTGTCAGGGTGGTTAAGCACTGGAATAAATTGCCTCGGGAGGCTGTGGAATCTCCATCACTGAAAGTTTTAAAAGCAGGTTACACAGTTGCCTGCCAGGGATGGTCTAGAGACAATTCCTAATCCTGCCTTAAATGCAGGTGATTGGACTAGAGGACTTCTCAAACTCTCTTCCAGTTCTGTACTTTTTAGTTACTGCTTGTGATATTTATTGCTACGATTTTCTTTAATTTTGCCCACAATTTTTGTTGCAGTTAACGTTTTTATTTCAAGGAGCATCAAAATAGTTATATCCAGTGATTTTGGCCTCTTTTTGAACATTCTTAGGTGAAATTATTTATATTGTTTAGAAAGACTGTATTTGTGGACTGTTTGAAATGTGCATCTCTTTTGGAGCTAGATGTCTCTCTTGGATGAAAACTTCTTTGAGCTAAATGTCTCTCTTAGATGAAAGCTTCTTTGTCTGGTCCCCTCCACTCTTGTTGTATAAGCAATTCCTTCTGGGCAATAATGAGTGTTGTCCAAGAAAACAACATGTCCTTCTGTGGTGTTCAGGTGGAAATGGCATGAAAAACACCATATTTTATTATAATTAAAATTATTAGGAATTTAAATATTGCTAACATCCTCCGTAAGTTTTAGATGGTTTTAAGATAGACATAACCAATGAAAATCAATGATTGTATGCTTATGTTGTCAAAAGATACCACATAATTTTCAAAATATTAGTTGATTACTTGTGACTCATAACATTTACCCAAACTTCCATGCAGTGGACTGATGACTCACTGGTGTGTTTTCTTCATTATTCCTACTTTTTCATTAATCCTAAATTCACCAGCTGGTTTACTTGAGCTGATAGGGATACCTGAATGATGATGATAGAGGGTATCTTGAAGTGTAACAATGAGCTTTGCTTTGAAACTTTGTGGTGCAAGCTGTCTTTGTTGTTGTTGTTGTTTGTTTGGAGAACTGATGTTTAGTTATTTGTTTAATTGACTTTTTTTCTTCGGTAATGTTTTTATTTTTCTTCCTCTTTTACAGCAAAAGAAATGAAATAAATGTACAAAGAAGAAATTATAACAGAAAGCATGCCTTTTTGAAACTTAATTATCATCACCTAGTGCAGCAGCTCTGTGTGTGTGTGTGTGTGTGTGTGTGTAGTTGGGGGGAGAGAGAGAGAGAGTTAGGGAATTCTGAACACTATCAGATAGATTAAGAAATGTAATAATTTCTTCAAGTTTAGGTTACATTTGATGAGCTCCAGATAATTTTATCATTATAATAGAAGTATGAAAATCAAATATGATATAGTGGTTTAATATTAACAAATCAATCTCCACAATTACAAATAAATGGAAATAATTGGAGGATCTCTAATATAATGGCAGGATAAGTGCTGAGAAAATTATCCTATACACAATCCTGTGAAGCACAAGGTAGATCATTTCTGCCTGCTACTCAGGAACTGATCAGAGAGGCTGTTGCAGATTTTCTAGTTCATTAAACTATTTTACAAACAGTGTGGAATGAAAAAGCTATCTTCTCGTTGATCAGTCTAATCAAGTCTAGCTAAATCTTCGATAATAAATAAATTATATAAATAATGAATAAAAGAGTTAAATTGCAAATTATATCATTGGGCATATCTTAGCCCAGAGTGCCCAGTTCATTTCCTATTGTTGTCAATGGCTACGTCTACACGTGAAGCCTACATCGAAATAGGCTATTTCGATGTAGCAACATCGAAATAGGCTATTTCGATGAATAACGTCTACACGTCCTCCAGGGCTGGCAATGTCGATGTTCAACTTCGACGTTGCGCGGCACCACATCGAAATAGGCGCTGCGAGGGAACGTCTACACGCCAAAGTAGCACACATCGAAATAAGGGTGCCAGGCACAGCTGCAGACAAGGTCACAGGGCGGACCCAACAGCAAGCCGCTCCCTTAAAGGGCCCCTCCCAGACACAGTTGCACTATACAACACAAGATACACAGAGCCTACAACTGGTTGCAGACCCTGTGCCTGCAGCATGGATCCCCAGCTGCCGCAGCAGCAGCCAGAAGCCCTGGGCTAAGGGCTGCTGCCCACGGTGACCATAGAGCCCCGCAGGGGCTGGAGAGAGAGCATCTCTCAACCCCCCAGCTGATGGCCGCCATGGAGGACCCGGCAATTTCGACGTTGCGGGACGCGGATCGTCTACACGGTCCCTACTTTGACGTTGAACGTCGAAGTAGGGCGCTATTCCGATCCCCTCATGAGGTTAGCGACTTCGACGTCTCGCCGCCTAACGTCGAAGTTAACTTCGAAATAGCGCCCGACGCGTGTAGCCGCGACGGGCGCTATTTCGAAGTTAGGGCCGCTACTTCGAAGTAGCGTGCACGTGTAGACACAGCTAATGTGAGTTTTCCCATCTGATCAGGAGCAACATTTGCCTATGTTTTTTTTCCATTTTATCTATTCTTTTACAACAGATGCAGCAAATTACTCATATGGCCTACATTTATCAGAGAAAATATGTGACAATGACTTAAGTTCTACATGCTGGAAAATATCTGGTCAATTGTTTTTGATTATGTAAATTGATGGGATTGTGAAAAGAGATATAAGAATGTCTGGTCTGTACTACTCTAATGATAGTTAAAATCTATTCCCATTGTGAAAGTATTAAGTGCATTGTGAAACTATCAAGCATTTACACTTGCCTCAAAAGTATAGTGACAGTGAGCTGACTGCTGTTGCTATACCTTGGCTATGTCTACACTAGCACACTACATCGAAGTAGCCTATTTCGACGTAAGAACATCGAAATAGGCTACTTCGTCACATATCGTCTACATGTCCTCCAGGGCTGCTGCTGTCAACATTCAATGTTGAAGTAGCAACGGGGAACATCGAAAGGAGCTGCCCCGAAAGGAATCGCGGAGCGTCCACACACACAAGCGCTCCCCGTTGAAATAAGGGGCCAGGAAAGCCAGTGGACCGGGTCACAGGCTGGACTAGCCCTTGCAGGTCAACAGCAAGCTGCTCCTTTAAAGGGCTCCTCCCAGACATACCCGACCTGCACAGCATGAGGTCCGCAGGGTACTCTCCACACTCTCGCAGACCAAGTCACAGCAGCTATGGACACCCAGCAGCAGCAGCAGGAAGAGGAGGCCCTCCAGGCAGTCATCCAGGGGGCAAGTGCCCTGCTAGGTGCTGCCCGGAGGCTGCCCAGTGGTTCCTTCCAGAGGAGCCCTCCCCAGGGGCAGACGGGGACGCCCCTGACCACCGGGCTCCCATCTTCCTCCCACTCTGGATGCTCCCCCACCTCTGGAGCTACCCCAGTAGCTCCAAGTGGTGGGAGCAGCTGGTCATGCGGGAGTGGGATGACAACATGTGGCTGCGGAACTTCCACATGCGCCGGCAGACCTTCCTCAAGCTTTGCCAGTGGTTCACCCCTGCACTGAGGCACCAGGACACCCTGCTGCAACTCCTTCACCTTACTCCGGACGTGATCCAGAGTGCAGGCAGGGTGACCCCGGGCAGCCTGGCCCTCGGCCACTTGGGCGAACACTTCTGCGTTCCACTGCTTACTCCCCATCACGTGAAGCACCTCCTCTTCACCCCAGAGCCCCAGCAGGTCTCGGAGCTCGGCCTCTGACCAGGAGGGGCCCTGCCTCTTTTTGGCCCCCCACTTGGCTGCCAGGGGTGCCTGGGTCCCCTCAGGAGGGGAGCCCTGGGGGCTCTCGGGGGGCTGGCTCGATGCCATGGGTGGTGGGTATACAGATCGGGGCCTGTAGAGGGCATGCAGGACTAGCACTTGCATGTGCTGCTGCCTGCACTCTCTCAGCTTCCTGCCACAGGAAATCCAGGTCCATGTGCTTTAAAGGCTGCTGTGCACGGGGACCATAAAGCCCCACAGGGGCTGGACAGAGTGTCTCAACCCCTCAGCTGATGGCCGCCATGGAGGACCCCGCTATTTCAAAGTAGCAGGACGCGAATCGTCTACACATGCCCTACTTCAACATTCAGTGTCGAAGTAGGGCGCTATTCCCATCTTTGGATGGGAATAGCGATTTCGACGTCTCACCACGTAATGTCAATTTCAATGTCGAAATAGCACACGGCATGTGTAGATGCGACGGGTGCTATTTCGACATTGTGCTGGCTACTTTGATGTAGCCACCTAGTGTAGACGCATCCCTTATTAGTATTTTGTAATATGTTACAGGCAGTCCTCTAATATATGATGCTCAAGACAAACAGCACTTATGACATTTCTGAATTGATACCTTGATTCAACTAACAACCATTAGTTTGGACTTTAGAATGCTCAGTCCCAAAATGGAGTGTACTGCAGTTCCAAGTTACAGCATTTTGACTTACCATGCAATTTTCAGGACCCAATTGTGTCAAAAGTCCAAAGACTCCTGTAATTAGTTCTAATTTGTCCACTCTTAAAAAACACTGGCAATGCAAATATCACTTAAATAACAGTTGAGTTCAAAGTGTAAACAAAATTTTGGGATTGGGTGCCTGACTTTGGGTTGCTATATTTAAAATTTTGTAACAAATGAAAGCTGTTTCTTCAATTTTGTTATACACTAAGGCTGTATCTACACTGAGCCATAGTGCCACAGCTTGATACAAAGGAGAGCTCTCGAAAGTGCAAATGGATGTCCATTTTTGCATAGCTAATTTGCATATTTATGGAAAATTGCCCTGCCAGCAGAGGCTGCTGCCACCAGCAGACAAGCAGTTTAGACATGGGTCTTCTGGCAAAACCCCATTTGCTGAGAGCCCCTTATTCCTGGAAAAAATCAGGGATAAGGGGCTGCTGACAAAGGCGATTTTTACTGGTAGAACCATGTCTACACTGCTTGTTTTCTGCAGAAGCAGCCTCTGCCAGCAGGACGATCTGGCATGAATATGCAAATTACCCACATGAATATGTAAATGAACAGTTATTTCCATTTTTGGAGAGCCCTCCTTTGCATCAAGCTGCTGGCACTACAGCTCAGTGTCGACACAGTATACATGTATGTATATATGTCTAAAATAAATCTTGCTGCACATTAGCAAGGAAGGGCAGTCAGTGATGGAAAAGCTATTCGTTTTCTATAGTACAGCTTAGTCACAATATCTGTGTCTACACTACCCCTCCCTTTCAGAAGGGGCATGTAAATGCAGCCAATTGACAATGCAAATGAGGCATAGATTTAAATATCTCACACCTTATTTGCATACTCCCATGGGATCTCGCTTCCAAAAGGGGCTGCTTTCAAAACACAAACAGCCATGTAGACACCTTCTTTTTTTTTTGAAAGAAGGGTGCTTTCAAAAGAGGGGTTTCCTTTTGAAGGAACCACATCTACATGACTCTTTGTGTTTCATAAGCAGCCCCTTTCAGAAGTGAGATCCTGTGGGAGTATGCAAATGAGGCATGAGGTATTTAAATATGTGCCCCATTTGCATTTTGATCTGCTATATTTATATGCCGCTTCCAAAAGGGAGGGATAGTGTAGATGCAGCCAATGTGTTCTAAAGCCATAATGTCATTCAAGTAAGCATGAACATTTTAGAGACATTGAATTTTTCAGTGTAGAACTGGAATCCATACCTTTCCTAATTCAAAAGTGCCCATTCAAATGTTCATACTTCTTACTAGCAATTCAGTTGTCTTATGGTTATATGTTATGGCACTTCTAAAATAAAATTCAGCCTGCAACTGGTAGAGGAAGAATTTACCATTCTGTATAAAAATGTACTGAACTAGTAGGGAATCTAAACTTCATGACTTTAAAAAAAAAACTTAAAGTAGGTGTTTACTTTTAAATTACAATTCTAACATAAGCCAACACTCATTCTTCATAGTCTTATTGATAAATATTATAAACCTCACACCTCATCAGCACTATTCTGTTTCATAATGAGGTATACTTCTTCTTTATGTTAACCCAAGAGTGAAAGATAGAGTCTTTAGTTGTTTAAATTTACATAGTTAAGAAAACATAAAAAATGGGGGCATGTTGTTAATAGCAAAATTAGGCAGCTGCATATTTCAAAATTGATAGTCAACAACGTTTTTCCCAGTAGTCTGTCAGACATTTGAGCTGTGTCTACACTAGCTCCCAACTTCGAAGGGAGCATGGTAAGCAGGGTGTTGGGAGATTACTAATGAAGTACTGTGGTGCATATGCTGCACTTGATTAAGCTAATTCTCCCCCGTGGCAACTTTGAAGTGGCAAACTTCATTAGTAATTTCTCAACACCCTCCTTACCATGCTCTCTTTGAAGTTGGGAGCTAGTGTAGACACAGCCTTGAAGAAGTGGATAATCAAGACTGAAGGAGGAGAATACAAAATATGCCTTCATCTGAGTTCTTATTCAAGAGATTATATTTTAATCAGTGTTTGATATAATATAAAGAAACTTAAGGCAGCTCCTTTTTTTTGTGATGCTAATGTAGTGTTTAGTATGAGTAAATGGGAAGAGCTTGTTGCCACAAAACTGCATACCACACAAACATGGTCTCATGTTGAGACTGTAGCATGGCAGGCTACTGGATTACTTCTTGTTTCAGGTCTTCTTTCCACTACTGTCCTTTTGTGCTGCTATGCCACCTTCCTTCTCTTCAGCCAGGGGAGAAGAGTGGTACCCAGCTACCAAAACAGATGATTGGACCCATGAGTCTCTAACTTCTATGAGTAGCTGAACTGGCCCCCAGCCATCCTCATGATAGGAAAAAGCATAAAAATGACCTAAAAGATACTGTGCCCTCACCAATCCTGCACAAAACACAACTCAGATGCACAGGAATTTCTGTCTGAAAACAAAATAAAACTATCTGCTGGGAGTGGAAGACATATGTCTTGGCCATCACCATTCTTCTTAAGAAAAGGTACTAATATTATGTTTGTATTCTTGCTGAGTCTATAAAGATTTTTCATTTGCAGCCACTAACTATATAAGCACTAGAAGGATCCTCCTCATTATTGTTTATAAATGCTGGGGTACCTTGGACAGAAAAAGATACTATAGCAAAAGAAAAATTCAAATCTACTCCTAGAAAGCATGGAAGCTAAGGAAGGCACTGGTATGGGATAGACATAATCATGACTATAGATCATCAGAGAAAAAAACTACTAAACCCCAATGTCAGCAAATTTTCACTCTGTCAACATGAAAAATTTGGAAAAACTTTTCAGTGTCACAGCATGATTTGCTGCTCCTGTTCCCTTTGTTGGAATCAGCCGTGGCATTTGAACAGAACCTCTTTGAGATTCTGAAATTCTGGTTCCTTTACTTCCCTGAATAGTCTCAGGCCTGGTCTATACGAGGAGATTAGGCTGAATTTAGCTGACTTAGGTTGCTTTTCTAAGCAATCAGCCACACTACAGGGTTTGTTTCACCAAATTTAAGGGTTCCTAAGGTCAATTTTGCTTTCAACGAGGAGTAATGCCAAATTCAATATTGTATAATTGACTTTAGGAAAGTGCAGATCGAGCATTGTGAAATTTGAACTACTTGGCCTCCTGGAGGTGTCCCACAGTGCCCCAATTGACCATTCTGGACACCACCTTCAGCTCCACTGCTCTCCAAGGCTGTGTCTACAGGGGCACAAATCTTCAAAATAGCCATATTTTGAAGATTACTAATGAGGCGCTGAATTGAATATTCAGCACCTCATTAGCATTAGGACGCTTCTGGCTGCGGTGCTTCGAAAGCACGTGTCTTGTCACTGTTACACGGGGGTCCTTTTCGAAAGGAGCCACACCTTTCAAAATCCCCTTATTCCGATCACTTTCAAAGCACCGCGGCCAGAAGCATCCTAATGCTAATGAAGCACTGAATATTCAATTCAGCACCTCATTAGTAATCTTCGAAATGGCCATTAGCATGGCTATTTCGAAGATTTGTTCCCATGTAGACGCACCCCAGGTGTTCAGAAAATGACCCAAATAATTTTGAATTTAATTTCCTGTTTGGCCCATGTGGTGAGAGGAGCAGCAGAACACCTCAGCAGCACATCTGGCCACGAATGCCCATGGTTACAGACAATCTTCAGCATGGAGTGTGTAGAAGATCCAGGATCTTATTGCTAGGAGTAGGGGGCATGAAGCTGTGCTGACAGAACTACAAAGCTGCTAAAGAAATGCAGACATCTATGCCAAGATTTCCCAGATCATGGTGGAAAAAAGGACACACCGGGGATGCCCAACAGAGCTGTGTGGAAATAAAGGACCTCAGAGACGTACCACAAGACAAAGGAAGCAAATAGACATTCTGGGTCATGACCACAAACATGCCACTTCTGTGAGCAACTGCATGGGATTGTAGGGCAGTGGGGGGGCACTGCCACACTCCCCAAAGAGTCTGTGGATACTTCTGAAGAGATTCCTCAGGCAGCCTTTGGCAACAGTGGGAAAGACATGGTGGAGGAGGAAGAGAAGAAGGTCAATGGTCAGCAGACATATCTTGCATTGCAACTTAGAGGAGACTGAGGAAGATACATGTAAGTTAAGGGCATTAAGTTAGGATAACGCAAACCACACCACCTTGCTGAGCCACCCGACTCCCTTCCCTTCCCCAAGATCCTAGGGGAGGGGAAGCATACGGTAACCGCAGCTACCATAGCACCAAAAGCCACCACACTCATATTGCAGTGTCCAAAGCTGCAGAAATTGATTTTGGAATCACTGGCGGGAAAGAGTGCCCCAGTCTATGCCTTACCATAATAGGAAGCAAGCAAAGTCTAATGGGTCCCTCAAGATCTCTGTGTAATACCTGTTGCACAGAGTATGCCTAAAAGCAAAAAAATTTCTTTGCACATAACACATTCCTGCTGTTTGCCTCATAGGCTGTTTCTTGAAGTTCCTTTGTGTATTGTACACTTATCTAATCTCCAGTAGATGTATCTCCCTAGTCTGTCCTTTGCTTATATTTTGTTGCAGTGTGCACAACAGTCTCTTTGACCACTGCTCACTACCCGCCTCCAGCTGTTAGACTGGCATGGATCAGAAGGAGAAAAAGATTGTGGGAAATGTGTTCCTGGAACACATGCAAGCCTCCTTCATGGACAAAGCACAGTTCAATTCATTGAGAAGGTACATGCTGGAGGAGGGAAGGGTGGACCAGCAGGATGAGAGGGCAAGTCACGAGGAGCGGAGAGTTCTCAGAGACTATGAAGTCCAGACCCAAGCAAAGATGTTGAAGCTAATAGTGAGGCAAACAGCTCTCCTGAGATGCTTGGTACAGAGGCACAGAGCCCCACCATAGCCCATGATGAACCCCATGAGCTTCTCTCCATGTTCAATACCTCCCTCTTCTGGACACCCAAGAATGTAGGTGGGGGAGGGAAGTCAAGGGCAGCCTTCTGTTCCACTTACAAGGATGTTTCTCAGAGCAGAAGGCTGATATTCCCCCACCTGTGATTGCAGAATGCCTCTTGCTCTTACTTAACCACCTCTAAAGCCCCTGTCATGAATTCCTCTACAGAGTGCTCCAATTTGTCCCCCGAATAAAAAATCATAACCTCTCAAAAACAGTGTCTTTTTTTCTAAGGTTGCACCAGGAGTCGGGGGGACTTTTACAGGGTTTACAGGCAAGCACACATCATATAGTTGGCACCTCCTTAAGAGCGACAGACATGACTGTCACGTTGCTGTCTTGTCATTCATTAAACTGTTTTTCAAAGCCTCCCTGGTTTGCAGAGCCCCTTTCTGTGCTCTTCTGATTCCCCTGGTGTCTGGCTGCTCATAATTAGCGACTATGTGATTTGCTTTGGTCCTCCTGCCTGACGTGAAATGTTTCCCCTTACTCCCACTTACTTTATAAAGCACGCAGCAGGCTGCCACCACCGGACGGGGAATGTTGACTTTGACAAGATATAACCAAGTCAGGAGATTACTGAAACTAGCTTTTAAATGGCCAAAAGCACATTGTTCTACCATTTTGCACTTGCTCAGCCTGTAGTTCAACTACTCCTTACTGCAGTCCAAGCTTCTTATGTGTGGCTTCAGGAGTCAAGGGAGCAAAAGGTAAGCTGGATCTCACAGGACCATTACTAAAGATGTGTGCATCCTACACCTTTCCCAAATGTCCCATATTGATGTTGGTTAAACTGCCCCTGTGATCAGCCAGCACCTGAAACACCACGGAGCAATACCTCTTGTGGCTTATATACTCTGTGGCATGGTGGTCTGGTGCCAAGGTAGGGATGTGCATTCCATCTATTGCCCCTCCACAGTTATGGAACCTTATCACAGCAAAACCACACACTACGTCTTGGACATTTCCCAGAGTCACTGTGCTTTGTAGTGAAAAGGGATTGATTCTCTTGGCTACCTGGGTGACAGCAGCCCCAGTTGGAGGTTTGCCCCCTCCAAATTGATTGCCCACTGACCAGTAAGTGTTGGCATTGCAAGCTTACACAGCGCTATTGCCACTCGCTTCTGAACGGTCAGAGCAGATCTCACTCTGGAATTTCTGTGCTTCACGGTGGGGGAAAGCAGTTTGCAAAGTTCCATGAAAGTGGTCTTACACATGGAGTTCTGTAGCCAGTGCTCATCATCCATATCTGCAGAACAATACAGTCTCACCAATCTGAGCTTGTTTCATGGCACCAGAAGCAGCACTTCACTATGTACAAAGCATCGAACGCAGCTGGCATCTCCCTGTTCCTCCTCGCCAGTGTTTTGCGTTCATGTCTGTCTGCGTCCTCAGAGTCTTCATTGCTCTGAAAGCTGCTTAGGCTCTACACATACCACAGCACAATGTGTGAGGTGCTCACAATATTTGGCACAACAGCTTGAAGCTGGACAGGGTCCATGCTAGCTTTCCAAAAGAGTCTGCATGGGTACCTGCCGAAAAAAAGGGTGCAAAAACAAGTTTTTGCCATTGATTTCCAAAGGGTGGGGCAGGAGAAAAGCGTACTATGGGAGGCTGATGAGACTTACCAAAACAACTCACAGCACTTTTTTGTCTTGTCAGACACTGGGAGCTTAACCCACAATGCAAGGGGACAGCAGGACTATGGGATAGGTACCCGCAGTACATTGCTGACAAAGTCGAAGCTGCCCACCCTTATAGGGATGCAGTCCATCAACTTCATGTGTCAGTGTGGGCATTCACCCTCGACTTTACAAAAATGGGTGCTAAAAGTCAACCTAACAAATGAATCTCCTAACATAGACATATCTTAAGTGAGGACACCAGAACTACTGTATGAATAAAGGCAGCAAGATTTTGTGACAAATCTGCTTCTGAGGTCTATGAAGCCTGCAGCTGGGGATATAATTTGCAAGCCATTTACTATCTAAGTCTTTGGCTGATCATTAAAAAAAGAACAATGAGGTAAAAGGCAAAAGCGGAATGAGATGAAGTTGAGATGTGTTTTAAAATAGGTGTGGAAATGTGATTTTAAAGGGGAGAGTCAGAGAGAAATGGAGTTCCTGGGAATTTTTTCACTAGGAATCCCTAAAGATCTTCTTTTTTATGTCACACTTGATTTCTGTACAGCTGCCATTTGGCAAGAATGAGACATATTGCATCGGTTTGTGAAGTCATTTGTATAAAATCTATTTGACTGGCAAACACATACTCCAGCCTAAGCTGTCCCTAGTGTGCTCAAAGCAGTTTAGTTTTGAGCAGTGCCCTGGTTGGCCAACTCCTGATCTTGAGTAAACCTGAGGATTTTGTAATCTTGGGGGAAAAAAACAGGGGTAATGTCTATCCAAGAACTTGGTTGATCTCCTACCTGAAGTCGTACTCAGTCCCACTAAAGTCAAGATATCACCTAATTCCTGTTTTAAAAAAATGCTTGTTGTTTTGTTCACATTGTTTTGTTCACATTGTTGCTACAACTAGGTAAACTACATCCAGGTTCAACTAGAATTTGTCCTTAAAATTCCTACAGTGAATTCTGGTAGACTTGAACAGATCCTGCTGACAGAAAAGTGCTAGCTGGGTTTGATTGCCAGCTCCACCACAGGTTATCTTACAAGGTTTGATTTTGCTTTCACTGACTTCGCTTTTTCTCAGAGGCTACGGTTACACCAGCAAGTTTTGCCGGCAAAACCTTGGCTTTGACAACAAAACAGAAAATGAATTTTGTCAACGGTATCTGGACAAAACAGAGCACTTTTGCTGGCAGTGTGCTGCCTCAAATCTCTGAGGCATAATACTTCTGCCGACAGATTCTGTCAACAAAAAAGCTGTGTGGCTGCTCTGTGGGGAGGCCTTCTCTCAACAGATGCGGAATCCACAACAATGGGCAGCCCTGTCTGCTGTGCTTTGGGGTGCCTGCTTTGTTGAGAGAGCAGCCAGGCAGTCCAGCTGCTTTATCAACAGAGCTGAGCGCTCTCCCAATTGGCTTTTGTGTGTGGCCGCATTCTGTCAACAGTTGTATTGTCAGGAAATCTCTCCCAACAGTGACTTCTGTTGATAGAGCACTGTAATGTAACTGTAGCCTGCTGGAAAAACTATGCTGACTTCAATGAATTTATTTCCCATGTATGCCAAATTTTCATGGGAGAAGAATTGGGCCCAAGGTGCCTAAACCCATCAGAAGTAAGTGTGGCCCACGTCAGAGAGACCTGATTCCTCATGTGAGTAGAGGGAGTAACCTTGTGCAATTCGAACAGGAACCAATAACCACAGTAATATGCAGGTGGTTCCAAATCATAGATGAAGTTGCTCTAGGACATTCTATTTTCCAACCTAAACTAAGTGCTACAGCAGCAAACAGTGCCTAGTCAGCGTAAGTGATAAAAAGTAGACTTTATTTCTGTAAATTATCCCAGTTCTAATGATTTCCGAAATACTGGTAAAAGAGTGAAGGAAGTATAGGGGTGTTTTTGTTTGTGTTTTTAAACGTGGCAATTGTTTTTAAACCCCTGAAAACCAAATGACTCCTCTTTTTCTAAGAAAATCCCACAGAGTACAATTAAATGCTATTTTAGAGGTAAGCTGTCTACTCTTAATAGTGTTCAATGGAAATGTAAAAACGTAAGCTATTAGTGAGTATATCTTAGAAGAGTAGGAACACCCACAAGAAACAATCTAGTTGCAAGATTAAAATAACCATCTAAGGCTCAATATAAATTTAAAAAAAAAAATCAGTGACCCAAATCTTATTTGGCATTGATCTAAACTGCTCAGTCACACTTTATTTCATCTCCCCAAGTTAGATACCAATTGCATCTAGGAACTCTGAAACAGAAATACCACATTTCAAAGAAAACATTTTCTTGCAGAATTCTGACAAGAAAAGTTACAGCACCATGAGAAAAACAAAGATCAGTTTTTGCGCTAATAAAAGGGAAAACAAATTAAAGTGTAATAACTTCAAAACAGCCTTTCATCTTGGTATGAAGAAAGCCAAATACCTAAGTGTAGTTTTCCAGCTTTTAGAAAAAGCAAAATCAAACCTTGTAAGATCTTGTCTTATACCTGGTCTGTTCTAGTTTGAGAGAAACTGCTGAGCTTTTCAGAAAAGCTCTTGTGTTAGGAGAGGATCCATCAAAATTTTGTAAGTTCCAACTTTCCACTTTATCTGTAGATAATCAAATAAGCCATGTAAAGGGAAAAAAGAAGACATGTTTTTTAATTAAATAGCCATTCACTACTTTACTTAAGTGCAAATTTATATGATGAGATTTCAGAAAAATCAAAATAACTTGTGTTTGTGACCTCCCACTGAAACTTGCCAGCATAGGTCTTGCAGCAGGAAGCTGAGGTAGCACAGGGCCTCTGTAAATGGCATTTGGGTTATGATCCTCCACCATTACAATTAATGAGCTTTTTACATGGGAGCAAGAGAAAATCCTGGAGAAGTGGGGGTTGGGCATGAGCCAAGTTCCAGTTCTGGAGTGTACAATCACTATCTATGAGCCTACATGAGGCAAACTCATCACGTGTTTGCTCATGCAGTATTCAGTATAGCTTATCCCAAGTGGTAGAGTTTTTGGCTAAGGCTATGTATACCTTGCACATCTATCAGTAAAATTTTTATTGGTCAGAGGCGTGAAAAAACACACCTGACTGACCAAAAAACACTCCAGACTGACAAAAGTATTACCCACATAAAACAGGTTGACTCTCCCACTGACAGAGCTACTGCACTTGGTTGGGGGTGGTTTTATTTTGTTGGCTGGAGCATTTTCTCCTGACAGTAAACAGCAGCTTTACTGAGTACCTTCCTGTGCTGCCGTAAGGCGCTCATTGTAGGCCTAGTCTCCAAATAAGCTGAAGTCCAATGGCTTAACTCCTATTGACTTCAGAAGGAGTGTGACCAAACTCAGTGGCTACATCTACACTACAGAGATCTTTTGAAAGAGAGCATCCACACACAACACAGCTGATCAAAAGAGTGATCTGCTCTTTCGAAAGAGAGAGTCCACTCAGCCCCCGCTCTTTCAAAAGAACAGGCCTGGGATTGAAAATGAAGACTGTTCTTTTGAAAGAAGGGCCCTGCAGAGCATCTACACACCTTTTCTTTCGAAAGAAGCTTTCAAAAGGGTTAGGGTTAGGGTTAGGAAAGAAAGAGTGGTTTTGAGAGGAGCACCACATTCTTTCAATTTACTTTCGAAAAAATGCTTTTTGTGTGTAGACGCTCCATGGGGTCTTTCAAAAGAACCCTCTTGTCTCGAAAAATCTTTCAAAAGATTCTGCTTCTGAAGAATCTAATTTTCAAAAGTGCAGTTATATAGAGAACTTCAAATTGCAAAAAATATGTCAGAGCCAAACAACAGTCAATTTATAAAGGCAGTCAGGATTTAATATGAATCACCTTTCATGCTTTCCCTGTTTCATAAGAACATATAAGAACATAAGAATGGCCATACTGGGTCAGACCAAAGGTCCATCAAGCCCAGCATCCCATCTGCCGACGGTGGCCAATGCCAGGCGCCCCAGAGAAGGAGAACAGAAGACAAGTGATTTATCTCCTGCCATCCATCTCCTGCCCTTGTTATGAAGGCTAGGGCACCATACTTTATCCCTGGCTAATAGCCATTTATGGACCTGACCTGCAAAAATTTATCAAGCTCTTTTTTAAACCCTAATAGAGTCCTGGCCTTCACAGCCGCCTCGGGCAAGGAGTTCCACAGGTTGACTGTGCGCTGTGTGAAGAAAAATTTCCTTTTATTAGTTTTGAACCCACTACCCATCAATTTCATTTGGTGTCCCCTAGTTCTTGTATTATGGGAAAAGGTAAATAATTTTTCTATATTCACTTTCTCCACACCATTCATGATTTTATATACCTCTATCATATCGCCCCTCAATCGCCTCTTTTCCAAACTGAAAAGTCCCAGTCTCTCTAGCCTCTCCCCATATGGGACCCTTTCCAAGCCCCTAATCATCTTAGTCGCCCTTTTCTGAACCTTTTCTAATGCCAATATATCTTTTTTGAGGTGAGGAGACCACATCTGCACGCAGTACTCGAGATGTGGGCGTACCATAGTTTTATATAGGGGAAGTATGATATCTTTTGTCTTATTATCGATCCCTTTTTTAATAATTCCTAACATCCTATTTGCCTTACTAACTGCCGCTGCACACTGCGTGGATGTCTTCAGAGAACTATCCACTATAACTCCAAGATCCCTTTCCTGATCTGTCGTAGCTAAATTTGACCCCATCATGTAGTACGTGTAATTTGGGTTATTTTTTCCAACATGCATTACCTTACACTTACCCACATTAAATTTCATTTGCCATTTTGCTGCCCAATCACTCAGTTTGCTGAGATCTTTTTGTAGTTCTTCACAATCCCTTTTGGTTTTGACTGTCCTGAACAACTTGGTGTCATCTGCAAACTTTGCCACCTCACTGCTTACCTCATTTTCCAGATCATTGATGAACAAGTTGAACAGGATCGGTCCCAGGACTGAGCCCTGGGGAACACCACTAGTTACCCCCCTCCATTGTGAAAATTTACCATTTATTCCCACCCTTTGTTTTCTGTCTTTTAACCAATTCCCGATCCATGAAAGGACCTTTCCTCCTATCCCATGACCACCTAATTTACATAAAAGCCTTTGGTGTGGGACCGTGTCAAAGGCTTTCTGGAAATCTAGGTATATTATGTCCACTGGGTGCCCCTTGTCCGCATGTTTATTAACCCCTTCAAAGAATTCTAATAGATTAGACAGACACGACTTCCCTCTGCAGAAACCATGCTGACTTTTGCCCAACAATTCGTGCTCTTCTATGTGCCTTGCAATTTTACTCTTTACTAGTGTTTCTACTAATTTGCCTGGTACTGATGTTAAACTTATCGGTCTATAATTGCCAGGATCTCCTCTAGAGCCTTTTTTAAATATTGGTGTTATATTGGCCGTCTTCCAGTCATTTGGTACCAAAGTGGATTTAAAGGATAGGTTACAAACCACTGTTAATAACTCCGCAATTTCACATTTGAGTTCTTTCAGAACCCTTGGGTGAATACCATCTGGTCCTGGGGACTTGTTACTATTCAGCTTATCAATTAATTCCAAAACCTCCTCTAATGTCACTTCAATCTGAGTGAGTTCCTCAGATTTGTCGCCTAAAAAGGCTGGCTCAGATTTAGGAACCTCTGTAACATCTTCAGCCGTGAAGACTGAAGCAAAGAAATCATTTAATCGCTCCGCAATGGCACTGTCTTCCTTGATCGCTCCTTTTATATCTTTATCATCCAAGGGCCCCACTGCTTTTTTAGCAGGCTTCCTGCTTCTAATGTATTTAAAAAACATTTTACTATTGTTTTTTGAATTTTTGGCTAGCTGTTCCTCAAACTCTTTTTTGGCTTTTCTTACTACATTATGACAGTTAATTTGGGAGTGTTTATGTTCCTTTCTATTTTCCTCACTAGGATTTGACTTCCACTTTTTAAAAGCTGCCCTTTTCTCTCTCACTGCCTTTTTAACATGGCTGTTTAGCCATGGTGGTTCTTTGTTAGGTCTCTTACTGTGTTTTTTTATTTGGGGTATACATTTAAGTTGGGCCTCTAGTATGGTGTCTTTAAACAGTTTCCATGCAGCTTCCAGGGATTTTAGTTTAATTACTCTACCTTTTAGTTTCTGTTTAACTAGCTTCCTCATTTTAGTGTAATTCCCCTTTTTGAAATTAAATGCCAGAGTGTTTGACCGCTGCGGTGTTCTTCCCAACACAGGAATATTAAAAGTTATTATATTGTGGTCACTATTTCCAAGCGGTCCAGTAACAGTTACCTCTTGGACCAGATCCTGCGTTCCAGTCAAGACTAGATCGAGAATCGACTCTCCCCTTGTGGGTTCCTGTACTAGCTGCTCCAAGAAGCAGTCATTTAAGGCATCAAGAAATTTAATCTCTGAATCCCGTCCTGAGGTGACATGCACCCAATCAATATGGGGATAATTGAAATCTCCTATTATTACTGTGTTTTTTATTTTGATAGCCTCTCTAATCTCCCTCATCATTTCAGCATCACTATCACTGTCCTGGTTAGGTGGTCGGTAATATATTCCTAATGCCATATTCATATTAGAGGAATGAATTGTTATCCATAATGATTCTATGGAACATTTTGATTCCTTTAGGATTTTTACTTCATTTGATTCTATATTATCCTTCACATATAGTACCACTCCGCCACCCGCACGACCTGTTCTGTCTTTCCGATATAATTTATATCCCGGTATGATAGTGTCCCACTGATTGTCCTCATTCCACCATGTTTCTGAGATGCCTATTATGTCAACTTCCTCCTTTGATATGAGGTACTCCAGTTCACCCATCTTATTAGACAGACTCCTAGCATTAGTGTAAAAGCATGTTAGAAAACTACCACTATTTATATGTCCGCCTTTCACAGACGTGGTGGATTTTTTTATGCACGATTGTTTCACATCTGATCTTGCCCATATATTATTTCCCACGTTCCCTATCTGACTAACTTCTAGGGAATCCCTGTCTATGGAGCCTCGTGTAAGAGAAGTCTCCGTCCGATCCAGGTGCTCCCCCGCACCAATCGGCTTTCCCCCACCTCTTAGTTTAAAAACTGCTCTATGTCCTTTTTAATGTTTAATGCCAGCAGTCTGGATCCACCTTGATTTAGGTGGAGCCCATCCTTCCTGTATAGGCTCCCCCTACCCCAAAAGTGTCCCCAGTTCCTAATAAATCTAAACCCCTCTTCCCTACACCATCGTCTCATCCACGCATTGAGACTCTGAAGTTCTGCCTGTCTATCTGGCCCTGCGCGTGGAACTGGAAGCATTTCAGAGAATGCCACCAAAGATGTTCTGGATTTCAGTCTCCTTCCTAGTAACCTAAATTTGGCCTCCAGAACATCTCTTCTACCCTTCCCTATGTCATTGGTACCAACATGTACCACGACGACCGGCTCCTCCCCAGCACTGCCCATAAGTCTGTCTAGATGCCTCGAGAGATCCGCAACCTTCGCACCAGGCAGGCAAGTCACCATACGGTTCTCCCGGTCATCACAAACCCAACTATCTATATTTCTAATGATGGAATCCCCCACTACTAAAACCTGCTTCTTCCTAACAGCTGGCGCTCCCTCCCCCGGAGAAGTATCCTCGGCACGAGAGGATACAACATCACCCTCTGGAAGGAGGGTCCCAACTACGGGATGGTTTCCCTCTGCTCCCCTTGACTGCTCTCCTTCCCTGAGCCTTTCATCCTCCGTAACAGCCTCAGGACTGTCAGATTGGAGGTGGGACAGCCCTACTATGTCCCGGAAAGTCTCATCCACAAACACCTCTGCCTTCCTTAGCTCCTCCAGTTCAGCCACCCTGGCCTCCAAAGCACGCACTCGGTCTCTGAGGGCCAGGAGCTCCTTGCATCGAGCGCACACATACGCCACCCGCCCACAGGGTAGGTAGTCATACATACTGCACTCGACACAATAAACAGGATAGCCCCCACTCTGCTGCTGGGCTTCTGCCTCCATTTCCTACTCTAGTTATATACGAGGGTTAATTAAATGTTTCAGATAGAGGTTGTTATAAAGGATTTAGTTTAAGGGCAACAGAAGTAAGTCACTGGCTCCCTCCAAGCTCCCCCTCTAAACTCCCCTCTCCAAACTCCCTCCTGTTAGCACGCACCCCGGTCGCAAAGCTCCCTGGTCGCTTACTAGCAGGGTTTAAGTGCTCGGCCTCCCTGATAGCTCCTCCCTCTGCCTACAGCTCAGCCAATCAGCACACGGTGTTTCAATTCAAACCTAATCAGCTTCCAACTGCCTGCCTGCCTGCCTGCCTGAGCACACGGCCTTTCAAACAAACAAACAAACACACACTCAGCTCAGCACTCCAAACAAACAAACTCCAAACTCCAAACAAACACACAAGCCCAAAACCTCCAAATATAAGCAGCCACTTACCCCAAGGTGCTTTAGTTTGCTCCTTCCTTCCTTCTCCTCCTCCAGGAGAGCCTCTCCAAACTCCCTCCTGTTAGCACGCACCCTGTTTGCCAGCACCCGGTCGCAAAGCTCCCTGGTCGCTTACTAGCAGGGTTTAAGTGCTCAGCCTCCCTGATAGCTCCTCCCTCTGCCTACAGCTCAGCCAATCAGCACACGGTGTTTCAATTCAAACCTAATCAGCTTCCAACTGCCTGCCTGCCTGCCTGCCTGAGCACACGGCCTTTCAAACAAACAAACAAACACACACTCAGCTCAGCACTCCAAACAAACAAACTCCAAACTCCAAACAAACACACAAGCCCAAAACCTCCAAATATAAGCAGCCACTTACCCCAAGGTGCTTTAGTTTGCTCCTTCCTTCCTTCTCCTCCTCCAGGAGAGCCTCTCCAAACTCCCTCCTGTTAGCACGCACCCTGTTTGCCAGCACCCGGTCGCAAAACCGGTTTCCAAGTGCAATGGGTTAATTTCAATAACTATACACGAGAACAGATTTAACTTCGCTTTCAAACTGTCACCTGTTACATGTTTAATTCATCCATACTCTCAGGTTATAAAGGAAAAACGAAATTATACAGTTCACTGTATTTTCAAGAAGTTTGCATGCACATTTATGTCGGGTTTCACTGATTTCCCTTGGGACTTTTTGCAAGCATGTTTTTAGATTCTATATTGTTCAAGTGCTTGGAGCAGGTGTTCCTTGCAAAACAAGAAGACTGATAAAGTGCCTTGAAAAAAGCAATTTCAATCAAACTGCAACTGACAAAAAAAGTAATTTACATAAACACGATCAACAGAACTGAGGCGAGAACAGTGAATTAACATCATTATGGAAAGCGCCCTTATTACTTAAATGTTATTTAACATGGGGTTGAATTTAACAGGAGGCAGAAATCATATGAAATGGCAGTCTTGGGAAGGGGAAAGGTTTTTTATCTCTGTAGAGTGCTGTTAAAAGTATAAATGAAAATATGCTTGTTGAGGGGAACCAAAAATCATCTCATTTGCTAAAGTTTTAGTTATTTAATCAACGTAATTATCAAATAAATTCAACCTTTTGGCTACGTCTACACTAGCACACTACATCGAAGTTGCCTATTTCGAAGTAAGAACATCAAAATAGGCTACTTCGGCACGTATCATCTACACGTCCTCCAGGGCTGGTGCCATCGACGTTCAATGTCGAAGTAGCAATGGAGAATGTCAAAAGGAGCCATCCCGGAAGGATATGCGGAGCGTCCACACACACAAGTGCTCTTCGTCGAAACAAGGGGCCAGTAAAGCCCACGGACTGGGTCACAGGCTGGACTAGCCCTTCCGGGGCAACAGCAAGCCACTCCTTTAAAGGGCCCCTCCCAGACACACCCGGCCTGCACAGCACGAGGTCTGCAGAGCAGTAGCCACTCGCTTGCAGACCAAGTCACAGCAGCTATGGACACCCAGCAGCAACAGCAGCAGCAGCAGCAGCAGCAGCAGGAAGAGGAGGCCCTCCAGGTAGTCATTCAGGGGGCAAGCGCCCAGCTAGGTGCTGCCCGGGAGGCCGCCCTGTGGCTCCTCCCAGAGAAGCCCTCCCCGGAGGCAGACGGGGACACCCCTGAACAGCGGCCTCCCCTCTTCCTCCCACACCGGCTGCTCCCCCGCCTCTGGAGCTACCCCACCAGCTCCGAGTGGTGGGAGCAGCTCGTCATGCGGGAGTGGGACGAGGACATGTGGCTCCAGAACTTCTGCATGCACCAGCAGACCTTTCTCGAGCTCTGACAGTGGCTCACCCCAGCACTGAGGCACCACGACACTTGGATGCAGCGCGCCCTCCCCGTCGAGAGGAGGGTTGCAATAGCCGTCTGGAAGATGGCCACTCCAGACAGCTATTGCTCCATGGGACACCAGTTTGGAGTGGGAAAGGCCACGGTTGGGGCCATTGTCATGGAGGTAAGGAGGCCCAGGCACGCACTCACTGGAGGGGGCAGGGGAGCCGGGTATGGGGCTGGGGAGGGAGGGGCTGGGCAGGAGGGTACCAGGGAAGATGCCCAGGAGGGGGATCTGGGGGAAGGGCCCTGGGGCACCCTGCACAGCCTCATGGGTGCCTGTGTTCCCTCCCTACAGGTGGTCCATGCGCTTAACACCATGCTGCTCCAGAGGGTCATCCGACTCGGGGACCTGGATACAGCTGTCGCTGGATTCGCCTCCATGAGGTTCCCAAACTGCTTCAGGGCCCTGGATGGGACCCACATCCCCATCCATGCCCCGGACCACAGCAGAGGAAGACACATAAACCGCAGGGGCTACCAGTCCGTGGTCCTGCAGGCCATGGTGGACAGTCGGGGCCGCTTCCAGGACGTGTATGTGGGCTGGCCCAGCTGCACAAATGATGCCTGTGTTTTTAGGAACTCGGGCCTGTGCTGCCAGCTGGAGGTGTGGACCTACATCCCCCAGAGGGAGATCCGTCTGGGGGACACCACCGTGCCCCTCTGCCTCGTGGCAAATGCGGCCTACCCCCACCAGCCCTGGCTCATGCTCCCATACACCGGCCACCTCACCATCAGCCAGGAGTGGTTCAACGCCCACCTGAACTATGCCCACCAGGTGGTGGAGAGGACTTTCGGCCGTCTGAGGGGCCACTGGCGGTGCCTCCTTGCCTGACTGGACATCAGCCTCCAAAATATCCCCCATGTTGTGGGTGCATGCTACATGCTCCACAACATCGTTGAGAGCAAGGGGGAGGCTTTCGTTCAGGGGGGGCAGTCAAAGCCAGCATGGGCTTCCCCCAGCCGGCTGCTGCACCCAGCCGCCAGGCCCACCATGAGGAGGTACGGGTCCACAAGGCCCTGTGGGCCCACTTTGATCAGGAAGACCCCGAGCATCTCCCTGGCCTTCCCCAGAAGACCCCCACACACACAGCCTGCACTGCCAGCACACCGCCCCCAACACCCGCACGACACCCCCCCAACAAGTACATACCTCCAGCTTTTTTGAAAATAAAACCTTTTTTTCCTGAAAACTGCTAACTTGTTTTGTTCACAACAGAAACTGCAACCAATATACAAAAACGGGGACAACTATACACATGGGGGAAAACTATATGCATGGGGGCCTGGTGGACGGCTCAGCCATTGGCCCATCAGTCTGGGGTGGGGGTAGGGGGCACAACCCCCAATGGGTATGGCTCGTGGACTGTCCCCCCATGTCCACGGTCCCCAGCATGGCTGGCTGGGGGCTGGGAGGACCGGCAAATACATCCAGGATGCCTCCACTGGCCGGTCCTCAGCCCCAGTGGGCTCTGTGGAGCTTGCAGACGGCGAAGCGGGTGGGGCGGCAGGCAGGGCAGCAGGTGGCGAGGTGGGTGGGGTGGCAGGTGGGGCAGCAGGCGGCGAGGTGGGTGGGGCAGCAGGGGGGGCAGCAGGGGGGGCCTTGGGTGGAGCAGTGGGGAGGGTGGCCCAGGGGCCAGCGGGGGTGGGAGCCGGGTGACGGCTTCCCAGATCGACCCAGCTATGTCCTGGAAGACCCCCATGAAGTCCTCCCATGCCGCCCACCACCGGGTGGACTCCTCCCGGTAGAAGCGGAGTCTCTCCTCCACCACCTCCATCTGCCACCAGACAGCTGTCAGGAGCTGGGGATCCCCAGAGTCCGGCAGTGGCGGGACCATCCCACTGCCCTTGGAGGTGTCTCCGGGCACTGGAGGTGGCTGACCTCCAGTGAACTGTCAGGGATGACGGAGGGTGCCTGGCTGCCTGGGGCATCAGATGCTGCAGCTGCAGAGAGTGAGAGAGGGAGGGGAAGGCTGTTAGTAGAGTGCCCTGGCCTGTGGCCCATTCCCCCCACCCCCTGTTGGGTGCTGGGTCCCCATCCACGTCGGTGGGTGTGATGTCCCTGTTGGCTGTCACCATAGCATTGTCCCCCCACCCCTGGGGTTAAGGCTGAGTGCTGTCCATGGATGCGGGTGCTGCCGGGCGCTGATGGCTGTGCTGCCATCTGGGGACTGTACTGTGGCTGGGCATTTGCAGGTTGGGGTCCGCTGGGGGTGTGTGAGGCTCCCAGTCATGTCTGGTGCCCCCGCCCCGTGGCCCTTGGGTGTGTGCTCTGGGGGGTACATACCTGACCATCCATTGCTGCGGTCGGGGGAAGCCCGGTGGGTGGATGCCCGGCTGGTGCTCTGGGAGCAGAGGTCGATGAGGAGCCCCCCCGCATCACTGCTGGACCCTTCCTCCGCTGTCCTGAGGGGGGCTCCTTGGGTGGGCCCCAGGGTGCACGGCTATCCTCTAGGCCAGACTCCGGCTCTGAGGCCTGCTGGGGCTCATCGGCCATGGTGTCAAGGGTGGCCAGTGGGGAGGAGATGTCCCGGGGGCCCAGGATGGCCCTGAGCTCCCTGTAATAGGTGCAAGTGGAGGGGGTGACCCCAGACCATCTGGCAGAGTCCCGGCCCTGGGCGTACCCCTGCTGCAACTCCTTCACCTTACTCCAGACGTGATCTGGAGTGCAGGCAGGGTGACCCCGGGCAGCCAGGCCCTCAGCCAGTCAGATGAACACTTCTGCATTCTGCCGCTTGCTCCCCATCACATGGAACACCTCCTCCTCGCTCCAGAGCCCCAGCAGGTCTCAGAGCTCGGCCTCTAATCAGGAGGGGCCCCACCTCTTTTTGGCCCCCCGCTTGGCTGCTGGGGGTGCCTGGGTCCCCTTAGGAGGGGAGCCCTGGAGGGCACTCGGGGGCTGGCTTGATGCCATGGCACTGGTTAGAGGAGTCGGGACTGGTAGAGGGCGTGCAGGGCTAGCACATGCGTGTGCTGCTGCCCGCACACTCTCAGCTTCCTGCCACAGGAAATCCGGGTCCATGGTGCTTTAAAGGCTGCTGCGTGTGGAGACCATAGAGCCCTGCAGGGGCTGGACAGAGCATCTCAACCCCTCAGCTGATGGCCACCATGGAGGACCCCGCTATTTCAAAGTAGCGGGATGCAGATCGTCTACACACACGCTACTTCAACATTCAGCATCAAAGTAGGGCGCTATTCCCATCTTCGGATGGGAATATTGATTTCAACGTCTCGCCGCCTAACGTCGATTTCAACGTCGAATAGCACACGGAACGTGTAGATGCCACGGGTGCTATTTCGACATTGTGGTGGCTACTTCAAAGTAGCCGGCTAGTGTAGACACACCCTTTCTGTTTCACTTCATGATTAATCCATGTAGACACTGATTAAATATTATATGGACACTGCCCACTGTTTGTTTCTACATAATTGCTGAAGAAGTTTACCTGAAAAAAAAAGTTGATTTAAAAAAAAGTTGCTAATAATGCTTCAGAATTACAATGTACATTTCAATTATTGCACAGGATTATACTGAATACTGTTCTTGACCTTTTTAGATCCAACCTTTAGACCTCTAATACCCATAAACCAGCTGGCACTTGTAATATTAGCAACACAAAAAGTGCTATATCAATTTTTTAAAATTTCCTTGACACCAAAGAATTTACTCACACACTGTCAAAGGCTAATTCTGGGGGTTTATCCAAAATGATGCTGAAATTTTTCAGAGACACAATTATGTCCATCGGTATCCATATGACCTTGTTACTGCATTTGATTACATATGAGTCGACTGGTGTGTCCCCACCGAGCCCCACTGCACTCACAATGGTGTGACAGTCCACTCATCAAAGATCAAAGAATATTGTTTCTAGTATGAGTTCAAATATACAGAAACAAGCAAATATCTGATCAAGTTACTTGTTATCTTCTGGTTACATTTGCTGGTAAGAGCTTCAGAAATACCTACCCATATAAAGTTAACAACAGCATAGCTCATCAGTGGTATAACTAGCATCAGCTTTGGATCAAGCTCACTGTCTCTGGGTCATACTGAGTTCTGGTGTTAGTGGAGATAACAACATTGACTTCAAACAAATATAAGGGATCATAGATTGAACTAGAAGTCCTCTCTTGACAGTGGCCAAAAGTAGATGCTTCAGGGAAAAAGTTAAATAAAACAACTATGAAACAACTTACCACTAAGTTGGCTTCTTCCTAGTTGGTGTATTTGGCTCATGCCCTGAAGCATAAAGATTTATCTTTCTTATATAGAAAAATAAACCCAGTCTGATGTGGCTGTAGAGGCCCTCATTAATCGTTCGTGCCTAATCGTTTTAAAATTCCTGTGTAATTCTTGCTGTCAAATATGTGGGTCTGAGTTAAACTAGTTTGCTTTTTGTCAGGTGAAAAAGCTGTTTCTTAGAGTCATTTTTAAAATTGTTGCCTTTCAATTTATTTCAGTGGCATTTTGACAAAATATTGTCCTATTATTTTAGAAAGTTTCTCAGAAATATAGCAGTCGCCCACAAGGAGATTTTTGTCCGTATTTTGGGTGCCATTTTGGCATCCCAATTTATTTTGCAAAAGGAGCTAATTGCCCTGGATTTCACAGGGTTCACCGGTTTCCCCCATCTGGGGGAGCCAGGATCCGGGACCCAGTCCGCACAGTGGCTCAGCTGCCACCTGGCTTCCCACAGCGGGGACTGGAGCTGAGCCACGGCTGTGGGAGTGTAGCGGGAGCCATGGGGGGTGGTATGAACCAGGGCTTCAGTGGGGTTGAATCGGGGCCTAGGCAGCGGCGGTTGGAGCCAGAGCCAGGATTGGAGCCAGAGCCATGGAGGGTTTTGCCGGGTTGCGAGGTTGGAGCCGGAGCCCGGGCCAGGGAGGAGTGGGGGTTCGAATGGGGCAGCTGGAGCTGGGGCCAGTGGGGGTGGAGCTGGGCTGCAGAGGTTGGAGTGGGAGCTGGGGCCAGAGGGAGGTGGGCTTTGGAGCCAGAGCTGGAGCTGGAGCACCTCAGGGGGGCATTGAGTGGGGTGGGGGAGAGAACCATGGCTGCAGTGGGGTTGGACACAGAGCCACCTGGCTTCTGCTAGCTTGGGCAGCTGGATGCTGGACCTGTGCACTGGCACGGGCTGCCACCCACAGCTCGAGGAAGCCAGGAACTTCAATGGCGGGGTGGCAGCCCTGTTCCTGGAGCCCCAGATAAAGTGACCATCTGTCCCATTTTGGCTGGGACAGGGTCATTTCCCATGTCCCATATTTGGCCGGGGGAGATATGGTCACCCCATATATAACTGATGAGTTGATGTTGAGTTATAGTAGAGATGGATGAAATAATTCCTAGAACATACTGACTACACTGAACCTTCACCCATAAGTTGCATCATACTGCTTGATTAATTAGTCTTTCATTTTCATTTACTTCTGACAGTTACCGGTGTTGCACAGGTATAACTGAAGGCAAGAATATGACCCCATGTGCATTAAAACAGATGGTAAAGCCATGTTGTGTTAAGAAGATGTTTACATTTAGCTGTCCACAATGATGCCAATCCCTGACCTTTGTCTTTCTTGACAATACTCAAGTTTAGCTTTGCAAATCTTACAGGAAAAAATCAAAACTATACCAGCAAAAACTCAGAAATAATCCCTTTGCTGCTTTGTTTGCACTGGTCAAACCAAAAGACAAAATTATGCACCAGGAAATGAGTGTTCAGAGAAAGAACCTTTGCACCTTTTACACACATGAGGATACATTTGTAGCTCTCCACAAATGTTAGAGTTAAACTAGGGTTTGAAAAATAAAACTATGCAAGCTCTCAGGAAAGCCAAGAATCAGGCCCTGAGCTTCTCTAGCTTAATACTGTTGTCGGGGACAAGCTGAATGCCAGTTGGCTGTTCATCGTGTTGGGCTGCCAGGGGGCATGTCTATAGTGCAGAGTTTTATCCACACATGTTATGTCGACATATGGCCGCCACTCCAATTAAATGGCTGTCACAGGTCCACTCTATGCGTTTTGTGTCAGCAGAGTGCATCCATATTTGCAGCTCTTGCATAGACACAGAGAGCAGTGCGCTATGGGGTAGCTATCCCACTGTGCAAACGGCTGCAGCATTCTGTGCAAAGGGCTTGCAGTGCCTCATGGGGCAGATATACCACAACATGATGCAGGTTTATGTATCCCATCGTTCCTTAAGCATCCTCTTAAATTGCTATCCAGTTTTCGACTGAAATGGGAGTAAAGGGGAATGTGCTGGAGAGAGATGGAGACAGTGAGTGTGTTTGGGAAGTGAGAAAGTGTGTGTGGGGAGTTGTGTATGTGAAAGAGAAAATATGTGTATTGGGAAAGATGAATGTTGGGGGAGAATGAGCGTGTCTGTATGCTGTCTCTTTAAAATCAGACAGTGGCCAGAAGCAACTAGTTAGGAGCAGGGTGGAGGACAGATCAGCTCCCCCACATCCCTCCCTGTCTCTGCACAGCACAACAGTCCCTCACTTTTTCCCCCACCCCCACACATACACTCCTCCAACTTGCCTTTAATCATGCTCCTCGTGTCCAGCTGTCAGAACTTCTGGAAGCTTTGAAGGGAAAAAGTCACATGCCTTTGTAGCTAAGTCATGGGCAGCCAAACTCAAAACAGTGAACAGAGCAACCACAGTGGGCATTGTGGGATACTGGAGGAAGTCATTTAGGGTAACAAATGTGTCTACGCTGATACTTTGTCAGTTTAACTGTGCCACAATAAGCACTAAGATTCTCATCAAGATGGGGTTTTTTCTTCGGCAAAATAGAGTTTTGCTGCCAAAATTAGCACTGCAGCATGAACACCTTCAGTCTTTTGTCAGCAATACTACCTTTTCCTGACAAAACTGTGTAGGCTAGACAAGGACTAAGAGTCTGAATCAATACATACTTCTCACTAAGTGCCGTGTGGTAGCAATAATTTGATCATTCACCATGGCTCTGTCTACACTTGCATTCCTTTTTGAAAGAGACATGCAAATGAGAGAAATCAAAAATGCAAGTAAGGTGCAGATTTACATATCTGGCACCTTATTTGTATATTCTTTGAAAAGAGCTTATTTCAAAAGAAGAAAAGCAGTGTAGGCGCGGCTCTTTGGAAAGTAAACCCTATCTTTGAAAGAACCCTTCTTCCCATAAAAAAAGGGAAGAAGGGTTCTGTCAAAGATGGGTTTTACTTTCAAAAGAGCTGTGTCTGCACTGCTTTTTTTCTTTTGAAAGAATATGCAAATGAGGTACCAAATATGTAAATGTGGCACCTCATTTGCATTTTTGATTTCCCTCATTTGCATGCTTCTTTTGAAAAAGGAATGCAAGTGTAGACAGAGCCCATCACAATATCTACTCTGTCACAGTCTTTTCCAGGTAGTATTGCAAGAAACCTCCATCCACCTCCCCTGAGTACTCACATAATTAACTTATTCAGTCCCCTTACCTCACTGTGGGGCCAAACAGTCCTCCTTACACTTTATATCTGAAGTTATGATGTGGCACAGGGACAGGAAATGGGACAAAGTTTCCACACTGAAGTCTAGGCTTTGGAGCAAAGGGTGGGGCTTAACTACATGGCTTTTGTAGGGTTCTCAGACTTCCTTGAAATTCTGCTTTACCATATTCCAGGGCATTGCCTATTGTGACAACTAATTTTAAAAAAACCACTAGCTGAATAGCTGCTGTGTGTGTTAATAAAAGATATCCATGTTATCGCTGCATCCGAAGGGAATCCTTCACGGTAAAATGCTTTAATATCCTTTTTAACCATGTTAGGATTCTGTGGCCCAGTGCCCCGTTACTTGTGCTCTCTCAGGCCATTTGAAGCCCTCATTGAAAGCAATGGAGCTCTAAATGAAGCACAGCGGTCTGCCAGCACTAAACCAGTTATGGAAGCAGGATGCCTTAATTCCTTATTTTATTACGATCCTCATCAGTTCGAATCTTTTGTGCTTCTAAATTTTGAAGAGTAACACCAGTACATTTTGCATTATAAAAATATGTAACATCTGTTCACAGCGAAATGTTCCAAAGCCATTTGCCTCTATTTGGCTATGTCTGTACTGGAGCAATCTGTTGACAGATGTCACTGTCAGAAGAGATTGTCCAGCAAAACTTCTGTCGACAGAGTGAGCACACACAAAAGTGGATTGAAAAAGCAATCTGCTCTGTCAACAGAGAATGGCTATACTGCCTTTCCCTGTCTTGACAGAATAGCTGACCAGAAGTACAGCAGACAGGGCTGCCTGGTGACCAGAAAGCCCTGTCTGTCAACAGAGGGCCCACCAGAGCACTCACACTGCTTTTTTTATCAACAGATTGTGTCGAGAAAAGCATTCTGCCTCCTGAGGGAGAGGCAGAAGGCTGTTGATAAAAGTGCCGAGTTTTGTCAAGAGCATGATAACAATGCATTTTTAGCGTGGACGCTCTGCGGGTTTTATCGACAAAACACCTGTTTTGTCGAAAAAACCCTCTTGCGTAGACATAGCCTTTAGAACTAGACAGAATATTTTAAATATTTTTATTGCATTAAATTTATGTGATATCTGATGACTGAGTAAATCCTTGTTACAAAGAAAAAGAATATCAGAATTTGCTCTACTTTAATCAATCAGCAACACATACCAAATGCTAAATAAATTTTGGGGAAATATTTTGGAAATATAATTTTGTTTCCTCTAGTTTCCATACAAACACTCTGACAACTAGCTTTGAAATCAACAGAGTGGCTATCCTACAGCTACAGATTTCTCCTGTTTAGGCTAAACTCTATACCAAATCTGTGATGGGAGACCATGTGTTCCAATGGATGGGGTACTATACTAGGAGACAGGGGATCTATTCCCATCTCTCCCACTGACCCCCACCATTGTAATGATAGGAAATTCACGGCACCTCTGTGCCTCTGTTTACCCACTATGAGCTGGAGACCTTTGAGATGTATGGAAAGAAGGTGCGGTAGGAAAGCCCACTGTTATGTCTCCATTGTGAGACACTGACCGTTCTCAACCCATCTGCTCAGATACACATTTTATATCTGAAGTTTGTAGCAGATAGTCGCACTTCAGACTGTCTGATGGCCCAGAATAAAGACATCATATTATGCACTTTTTTTGAGGATCAATGAGATGGTCCTCACTCCTCCAGTTGGTGCATTTCCTATGGGTTGGGCTAGCTGGGCCCAGAGTAGGTCCATAATTCCTTGTTCCCCAGTGTAGGGTTTATACAGCTATCATATTTTCTGTCTCTTAGGATGAAATTTAAACAGTGTAGACAAACAATTGCAATAAATGATGCAGAAAGCAAACACAAATATTTCTGGCACTATAGTGGTTGATTTGCTACAAGGCAAATGTGTGGCCATTTCTGATAACTTGTTTGCTGATGCTATATATCAACTTAATAATATTTGGTAATGATAAATACTGTGGAAGAGTAAATAAAAAGAACCAGAGCACAAATTATGGAGCCACCCACACACAGGGTAGGAGAGGTTACATTAAATAGGTCACAGTTGCAACCAGGGTGGAATAAACATTTAAAATAATAATATATTGTCCCTTTTTGTCACATTCATATTTCACTGAAAATGGTATATTTGTATCATTCACTGATGTGTATGCACTACTTTATATATAGATGCAAGTATGCATATATAGTAAGGTCTCAGAGTACACAAATCTAGAGTACACAATCCCACTCTTAAGTGGCTGACCCGCAATTCATGTTTTATACAGTAAACCCTCCAGGTATGCCCAGGTGTGGGGTGGGGAGATGATCCCCCTGGCAAAGGGAAACAGAGCTAGCGGCAGCCAGATCTTCCCCTGAGTGCTATGACTGGGGGGGAGGGGCGTGTGGAAGAACTCTAGCCCCCATCACAGCCCCCCTCCGGCTCCAGCTTCTGCCTCATGCCCCAGCTCCAGCTACCGCCACATGCCCTGGCACCAGCCACCGCCATGCACCCTGGCCTCAACCTTCGTGGCCCTGGCCCCAACACCCACAGACCTGTCTCCACCCTGCACAAACCCAGCTCAAGTGCACCCCCCGCCTTCTGCAACCCTAACCACCCCAGGCTTAACCCCCACCCACCCCCAACCCACTGCCCAAGCCCCTGACTTACATGAATTTCAGTTGTGTGGAACACAACCCTCGCATATCTTGGGGGATTGCTGTACATGTAATATGGAGAGGATATGCATGCAAAAAAATAACTATTATTCTGCGCTATGCACACCACAAGCTGTTACAAATGGATAGATGAGTCCAAAAATGTTTCGGTTAATATGATTTAGGATTTTTTTAAATAAATTTACAACAGTCAAATGATACGATGTTCTTGGGGTTTTTTTGGTTTTTGTTTTGTTTTTTGGTTTGGTTTGGTTTGGTTTAATCCAAGGCATTACCTACTTCTGGCTAAATAGCAGCAACAAGAAAATTGTCAACAAATGAGAAAAAATGACTATATTAACGTAATGTAATGAATTGCAATGAATTTCAAATCTAATGAAAAGTAACAGAGAGGAAGCCATGCTAGTCTATACACTATCAAAACAAAAAGCAGTCAAGTAGCACTTTAAAGACTATCAAAATAGTTTATTAGGTGAGCTTTCATGGGACAGACCCACTTCTTCAGACCATAGCCAGACCAGAACAGACTCAATATTTAAGGCACAGAGAACCAAAAACAGTAAGCAAGGAGGACAAATCAGAAAAAGATAATCAAGATGAGCAAATCAGAGAGTGGAGGGATGTGGGGAAGGGTCAAGAATTAGATTGGGCCAAGTATGCAGACGAGCCCCAAAAGTGACTCAGAAAGTTCCCATCACGATTTAAACCATGTGGTAATGTGCCGAATTTGAATATAAAAGCCAGCTCAGCTGTTTCCCTTTCCAGAACGGTGCAATAATTCTTCTTCAGTAACACACATACCTTGAGGTCATTGACAGAATGCCCCATTCCATTAAAATGTTGACTAACTGGTTTGTGGATCTGGAGTGTTTTGATGTCTGTTTTGTGCCCGTTGACCCTTTGTCTAAGGGAGTTAGAAGTCTGTCCAATATACAAAGCATCTGGGCATTGTTGGCACATGATGGCATATATGATGTTAGTAGAGGAGCATGAGAAAGTGCCCGTGATTCTGTTAGGTCCAGTGATGGTATTTCCAGAGAAGATATGTGGACAAAGCTGGCAGCTGGCTTTGTTGCAGGGAAAGTTTCCAGGACCGGTGTCCTTGGGGTATAGACTGTGACTGTTAGTGAGGATCCTCATGAGGTTGGGAGGTTGTCTGCAGGAGAGAACAGGCATGTCACCCAGGGCCTTCTGGAGTGTGGCATCCTGATTAAGGATAGGTTGTAGGTCTTTAATAATTCGTTGCAGTGGTCTGAGTTGGGGGCTGTAGGTGATGACCAGTGGTGTTCTGTTCTTGGCTTTTGGGGGCCGATCTTGGAGCAGCTGGTCTCTGGGTATTCGTCTGGCCCTGAAAAGTTTCTCACTGTTAATTTTACAACCTTACTTCTGTGTGTCCCCTGAAAAGGTGATTGAAAAGTGAGGAGAAGTGTAAATATTTAGTGTATCTGACATGTAAATATCTTGCAACGCCAGCTACAACAGTGCCATGGGAACACCTGTTCTCGATTTCAGGTGACATTATAAATGAGAACTTGGCAGCATAAACCCCTGAAAAGGTGAAAAATACTGACTTGTCTGAAAAAGAAATAGGACTCAGTGGATTTGCAAGGTATAAAAGTTTAAACTGTTTTATTTTAGTGCAATTATTTTCATACATAATTTGCATTTGTAAGTTCACTTTCACAGTAGAGATTGCACTACAATACTTGTCTTAGGTGAACTGAAAAATATTATTTCTTTTTATTTTTAAAGTGCAAATGTTAGCATTAAAAATAAATATAAAGTGAACATTGCACATTTTTATTGTATGCTGCAATTGGAATTAATGTATTTGAAAACATAGAAAGCATCCAAAAATAATTCAGTGGTATTCTATTATTGTTTAACAGTGCAATTAGTCACAGTACATTTTAATTGCACAGTTAATCATGCTTATTTTTAATCCCTTTACAGCCCTGGTATTCAGTTAGCAAGATCTGATATTGTAATGGCAGCAAGCATTTTTTCTTAAAACAATTCAGTGAATAATTTCAGTTTTCAGTATAATGTATTATGCTGAATTTCTCTTGAAAATATAAATACCAGCTAGGGACAAAGATAATAGAAGTTTCACGCCTTTTTTCTAACAAAGAAAAACTATATTTATGTCTCCACCAGAAAAAGAGAAATACTTTCAGGGTATTGTTGTCAAGCATCATGTACTCATAGCAGAGCAAGTTCAATATCTTTTGGACCCTGTCACAGATAACTTTGAGGTTTTTTAAAATGTTTGGTGAAAATGATCAAGATTAATGAAAGCAGCAGTGGCACAGATCCAGTTCTGCTCAAAGAGGAATCTTCATTTGGAAAGACAATAAAATAAATCAAACAAAAGTATATGTTAATCACCTCACTTCTGTTATTTTCATTATTAAATCAATAGGACTTAAATATTTAATTTGTTGAGAAGGGATGTATTTAAGCTTGTGCTTAAAATTAAGCAAATATGTCACTAAATTGTTGTGAAGTGAATTAAATTACAATAAATAAACCAGAGTTAGAAGCAGCTATGTTGTTTGTGAAGTCCAAAGAACTTCAGGTTCTTTTTGCTATACCTAATATTATCATTATGAAAAAAAATCACTTCTGAAAAATTATCTTCTCAGAACTAAATCAATTTAAAACTATTTACAAAGGTATTGAACAGTGACAGAACCTTTAAAACACTCCAGATATTTGAGGTTTAAGAGACCTGAGTGTCAGATTAGATTCTTCCTGTCTTCAAACCATTTTATTTAAATAAGATTAAGTGTTTCAGGTGAAGGATTAGGCTTTCAGATTTTTATGTCTGTGATAACATAGTCTAGCTCAGGAACCTTTCACAAATATTTCTCATGGCTTAATGAAAAGGAGGTAAAGCCTGACTTCAACTTTGGCCACCCAGTTTTTTTTTAAGTGAATTATGTGGCACAATAAATCAATAATAGGAGAGATAGACTTTCACCTCTCACAACCACTGGCTTGAAACCTCTCCAGATAGGTAGCTAAGGAAAAGTTCATACATCTGACAGTTATTTTGCACCACATACGAAATAGCTGGTAGTTTTATCCCAGTGCCCAGTGAACAGGTGCTCTCTGCACAAACACCATGAGCTCTAATGCACATGCTTGATAACATCATTAGCAATGTCAAAGACATGACTGAAATTCTGTCAATACTCCCATTAACTTCAGTGCTGCTAGGATGTCACCCTTGACTGAATTTGAAGACAGACTGTGTCAGTGCAAGCTTCTTCATCACTGTCATACCAATACCTACCCTGTGACTAACGAAAGGACTTCCACTGGGGAGATTTTTAGCCTGCCCCACTAACCTGAACTAAACTGGTGGAAATAATAGCACCAGACTGCATGGGAACTGCCTACTTAAAATTTCTCATCAGGCAGTTATGTACCCAGGATGAGATTGTGTGCCTCAGTATCATACTACAATTCATTGTGGAGGGATACATTGGTCCTCAGAACTCAAAGTTTATTTAATCAATTTTTCTTCTATCAGGTTTTATCATGTCTGTTTTACCTAGATTTGATGAGATAATGTTTTAGTTAGCATCCCAGCTAAAATCCTAATACAAGACATCATTCTGGCTCAACTAATAAGACCCAGGCAGGTAGAAACAGAGTTTTGTTACCCCGCAAAACATATAGGCTATGGTTACACTAGCAAGTTTTGCCAGCAAAACCCCAGTTTTGTCAGTAAAGCTCGTGGAGCGTGCACACAGCAAATGGGATTTGTGGGCAGTATCTCAACAAAACAGAGCACTTTTGCCGGCAGCGTTCTGCCCCTCAGCAATGAGGCATAAGGCTGCTGTCGACAGGTTCTGTTGACAAAAAAGCTGTATGGGTGCTCTCGGGGGTGGGGAGGAAGGTTTTTTTTCTTCAAAGAGGGTGTTCAGAACAATGGGCAGCCCTGTCTGCTGTGCTTCTGGGTGCCTGTTTTGTCAAGGGAGCAGCCAGGCAGTCCAGCCGCTCTGTCGAAAGAGTGCAGCACTCTCCTGACTGGTTTTTGTGCGTGGCTGAACTCAGACAACAAAAGTTTTGTCAGGAAATCTCTCCCGACAGTAACTTCAGTCAACAGAGCGCTGTAGTGTAACCATAGCCATGCTGCTGTCTCCATCATATTTCTATATTGTTTACGATACAGAATTACATTGATGATCTCTTCACTGATATTTGGTTAAAGAATCTGATGGAGTCTCTTGATGAAACTTTGCAGCAGGCTTAAGATTTTTTAACCTCCCTCCCCACCTTTATGTATAAAGAACTAAGTCAAATAATCTGGTGAAGGGAGACATCTTTGAGGTGAGAGTTCGGTAATTAATCTGGAGCTAGATTCTGCAGTCAGTTAATCTGGATTTACATGGGCTACTCTGGATTTACAGTGGTGCAAATGGAAGCAGACTCTAGCCCAGGGATTGTAATTTCCTGTTTAGCTTTTAATGCATAGTCCTGGTGTTTGTAAATAAGCAGGAGAAGAGGGTGGGATGCTAAATTTCATATTTTTAATGTAAGAGACACTTTCTTTTCCTAAAGAGTGAAAACCATTTTTTTACAAATACTGGACGAATAACCAGTGTAGGAAGTCAGGTAGAGGAGTGGGTTAAAAGAAAAAAAAGTAATATTTAAATTTAACAAAAGCTGAAGAAAAGACTACTAAAGAAGACAAAAAACCTAAAATAGGATAATAGGGTAGAAAGAGGATAGGATAATTAGATAATGGAATAAAATATTTTAATGCACTTTCCTATTGAAAAGCTTCCATTCAAATTACTCTGTTGCTTTATCTGCATGACAGAAACTAAAAACCACTTCTCAGAGTGATACCACTAAACACTGGCAATAGCACTGAAAGAAATAGCACTCCTAACTGATACAAGAGGAGAAGCTGAAAGGATATAGTGTATGCAATGAATGCCCACTAGAAAAGAAAAAATGAATTACTATCAACCTGAATGGTTTGGATCTAGAGCCTAAACTTACAGGCTGTTCAGATCTGAGCTTCTTCTAGACCCTTCTCCAATAAGGACTAAAGAGTAGTAGTATCTAGCTGTTATATAGTGCTCTTCAGCAGTAGATCACAAGGCACTCTAGAAATGAGGTTAAGCTTCATTGTCCTCATTATACAGACAGGGAAACTGATGATCTGATGACTAACAGGATAAAGAAATTTTTATCCCTTTTTTTTCTTCTCTTATACTACTGGAATGGAGGCAAACCCACTCATTTTATCCTTCTTTTTGTGCCGTTAAAGTCAATAAGAATGAAGAAAAGTGAATAAGATTTTGCCTCTATTCATTTAGGCCATGTCTACATGGCATGCTACTGCTGGCAGGGTCATGCAAATAAGGGAACTCAACAATGCAAATGAGGTGCTAGTTTACAAATCACCTGCCTCATTTGCATACTCTCGTGGGATAGCTGTCTCAGCAGAGGCTTCTGTTACGACTAAACGAGCCATGTAGACAGGATTCTGTCAATGAAAACCCCTTTGTTGACAGCCCCTTATCCCTCATTTTTGTCAGGGATAAGGGGCTGTGGACAATGGGGATTTTGGGTGACAAGAGTCCCATCTACACAGCTTGTTTTGTGGTGACAGAAGCCTCTGTTGGGACAGAGATCATGTGAGAGTATGCAAATGAGGCATGTGATTTGTAAATTAGCACATCATTTGCATTGTTGAGTGCCCTCATTTGCATGACCCCACTGGCAGCAGCATGCTATGTAGATGTGGCCTTACAGTATATCGGCAAAGCAACAGTGTCAGCAGTAGATGATATAACTTGGTGATTGAAGTTAGGCGTTGGGAAAAAAAGAAGCACTAATTGAAATGTAGGTGCTATAAAATATAAGTTTTATTTTGCTGAATGAATTAAGACTGAAGTGATGGGTGCATTGATTCTATATTATCATGATTCATTCTAGTGCAAATAAAAGTGAACCCAAGTTCCTCCTTAGGCCTGCAAAAGAGAAAAATATAAATCCACTCCAATTCCAGATACTAACTGTCAACAGAGAGAACCCCGCTCTCAATGCACTCACCCTGTGAAAAAGATTTGCTGCATATCCCAAGGGTCCAACTACCTGATCTATTTTTCAACAGGGAACAGAGTGAACTTAATTTAAGGTCTACTGAAGACAATGGCCTGCCTTTCTTTAAACCAAGGAGTTTCCAGTTCCAGAGCTCCTTACTGTAATTGCAGACGTATCACAGAAACCGGACAGGGGAAAGGGTGTGGGCACTCAAACCACCAAGGCTTTATAGGTCAAAGACAATAAATCTATGAAGTGAGTGGCCCCCACCCCATCAAATTTTTCATATAAAAGATGAAAAAAAACCACTGAATTTTTAACAAAACAATCTTTATTATTTATTTTTTTTCAATAAATATAATATTTAGGGTTTTTTTTTATTTCCCCTAAAATAATTGTTTCTGTGTTCTATTTTCTCAAAGCAAACAGTATTTGCCCTTCGTATCAGGACTAATAGCTACAGAAATATTTTTCCAGTCTTGGGTTTGTTGTCTAAAAATTCAGTTACCTTCTCAGAGAAAGCGATCAGGTTGATCTGGCATGAGGCCTGCCTTTTACAAAGCCACGTTGTATTTTATCCCAATTATGGTTTACCTCTACTTTTTAAATTATTTTCTTTTTCTGAAATTTTTGTTTAAGTGAAAAGCTACTTTATTTTAGAATGAAAATGCACTAGTCCGCACTACATAATGATTACTGTACCCAGTAGATACATTCAAAATTTAAAAAACAGACTGACTAATATAAGAAGAGGAGTACAACCTGTATATGTGTAGCTCATTTAAAATTTAATTGTTAATAATTACACTAAGCCATATGAAAGCTCCACTATATAGGATGACTCAGTTCAGAGACAAATTGTAGATCCATTTAGCAATTTCATACTGTTGCTTAGTAAATGCCTCGTCTAAAAAAGAACTAACCATAGAGTACAGCTCATGTAATACTGAATAAGTCTAAATTTCATATAGTAGTTATATGAGCTAAAAACTGATGTTGCCACATAAAGGCTATGTTTGCACTAGGACACTATGTCGAAGTAGGCTATTTCAAAGTCACAACATCGAAATAGGCTACTTCGACGCATATCGTCCACACATCCTCTGGGGCTGGTGCCATCAATGTTCAACGTCGAAGTAGCAATGGGGAATGTCAAAAGGAGCCACACCAAAAGGGAAAGCAGAGCGTCCACACACACAAGTGCCTCCCCCTTTGAAATAAGGGGCCAGGAAATCCTGCAGATGGCGTCACGGGCTGGACTAGCCCTTCCGGGGAAAAAGCAAGCTGCTCTTTTAAAGAACCCCTGCCAGACACACCCGGCCTGCACAGCAGAGGGCTGCAGAGAACTAGCCACACTCTTGCAGGCCGAGGCACAGCAGGCATGGACCCTCAGCAGCAGCAGCAGTAGGAAGCCTTCCAGGTTGTCACTCAGAGAGCAAGCACCCTGGTAGGTGCTACACAGGAGGCCACCCAGCAGCTCCTGGCAGGGGAGCCCTCCCCAGGGGCAGACGGGGACACCCCTGACCACCGGGCTTCCCCTTGTTCCTCCCCTACCAGGTGCTCCGGTGCCTCTGGAGCTACCCCACCAGCTCCGAGTGGTGGGAGCAGCTGGTAATGGGGGAGTGGGACTATGACGTGTGGCTGTGGAACTTCCGCATGAGCCGGCAGACCTTCCTGGAGCTCTGCCAGTGGCTCACCCCCGCACTGAGGCACCAGGACACCCGGATGTGGTGCACTCTCCCCATCGAGAAGAGGGTCGCAATAGCTGTCTGGAAGCTGGCCACTACAGACAGCTACCACTCTGTGGGACACCAGTTTGGAGTGGGAAAGGCCATGGTCAGGGCCATTGTCATGGAGTTAAGGAGGCCTGAGCACGCACCCAAGGGGGGACCGGGGGACCAGAGAGGGGGGCCCGGGTGTGGGGCTGAGGAAGGAGGGGTGCCGGCGAGGGAGGGGGCCAGGTGGAGGCCTGGGGAGGGAGGGGCTGGGTGGGGGGGACCTGGTGGAGTGCCCGGGAGGGGTGCCTGAGAGAGGGGCCTGGGGGAAGGGGCCTAGGGGGAGGTGCCTAGGGTACCTTGCACACCCTCATGGACGCATGTGTCCCCTCCCCACAGGTGGTCCATGCACTCAATGCCTTGCTGCTCCAGAGGGTTGTCCGAGTCAGGGACCTGGACGCAACCATTGCCAGATTTGCTGCCATGGGGTTCCCAGACAGCTTCAGGGCCCTAGACTGGACCCACATCCCCATCTGTGCCCTGGACCACAGTGGAGGAAGATACATAAACTGGAGGGGCTACCACTCCATGGTCCTTCAGGCCATGGTGGACAGCCGGGGCTGCTTCCAGGACGCATACGTGGGCTAACCAAGCTGTACACATGATGCCGGTGTCTTCCGGAACTCGGATCTATGCTGCCAGCTGGAGGCAGGGACCTACATCACCCAGTGGGAGATCTCTCTGGGGGACACCACCGTGCCCCTCTGCCTCATGGCAGACTCAGCCTACACCCTCCAGCCCTGGCTCATGCACCTGTACACCAGCCACCTCACTGCCAGCCAGGAGCGGTTGAGCGGTCACCTGAACCACACCCACCAGGTGGTGGAGAGACCGTTCGGCCACCTGAAGAGCCAGTGGTGGTGCCTCCTCACTCACTTGGACATTGGCCTCCAGAACTTCCCCCAGGTTGTGGGCACATGCTGCACACTCCACAACATTGTCAAGAGCAAGGAGGAAGTCTTCGTCCAGGGGTGGGCAGTGGATGCTGGCACGGGCTTCCCCCAGCCGGCCTCTGAACCCAGTCACCAGGCCCACCACAAGGGGGTATGGGTCCGTGAGGCCCTGCAGGCCCATTTTGATCAAGCGGACCCCTGAACACCTCCCTGGCCATCCCTGGTGGGCCTCCCACACACCACCCCCACCACCCTCACACTATCCCCACCACAAGCACACACCTCAGGTTCTTTGAAAAATAAAACTGTGGATTATTTAATACTGATAAAACTGCCTGCTGGGATCTGCACAACAAAAACTGGAACCAATATACGAATGGGGGGACAACAATATACAACTGGGGGGCCAGCGGACAGCTTAGCTGTTGGCCTATGACTCCAGGATGGGGGTAGAGGGGCGCGACCCCTGGCAGGGTCGGGTCATGGGCCCCCCCTTGCCTGCGGTCCCTGGCATGGCAGGCTGGGAGCCGGGAGGACTGGCAGGTAGGGCTAGGATGCCTCCACTGGCCAGTCTTCAGTCCCAATGGGCTCCAGTCTTGGGGGCCTGGCAGGAGGGACAGCAGGCGGGGTGGCAGGCGAGGCAGTCAGGGCAGCGAGTGAGGCAGGTGAGGCGGCAGGGAGGTAGGCAGGGGGAACAGCAGGGGGGTGGGAGCCAGGCCACAGCCTGCCAGAATGATCCAGCTATGTCCCAGAAAAGCCCCATGAATTCCTGCCATGCTGCCCAGCACCAGGTGGACTCCTTCCTGTCAAACCACAGCCTCTCCTCAGCCACCTCCACCTGCCGCTGGAGAACCTTCAGGAGCTGGGAGTCCACGGGGGCCATCTCCTGGGTCCGGTTGTGGCGTGCCTGTCCTGACCTCAGCGGTGTCCCAGTTTGATGGCGGTGCCTGACCTCTGGTGGGCTGTCAGGGGCTATAGAGGGTGACTGCTGCCCAGGGCGTTGGATGGTGCAGCTACAGAAAGGGGTAGAGCAGGAAGGGAAGGCTGTTAGTACTGTACCCTGGCCCGTAGTCCATGCCTCCTGTCCCCACTTGGGTGCTGGGTCTCCATCCCCCATCTATGGGTGTGGTGTTCCTATTGGGTGGCCCCATTGCATGGTCCCCACACCCCCAGGGTTAGGGCACAGTGCTGTCCATGGGTGTGGGTGCTGACAGGCACTGATGGCCATGCTACCATCCTGGGACCGTGCTGTGGCTGGGGAGTTGGGGGTTATGGTCTGTTGGGGGTGTGTGGGGCCCCTGCCCTGTGGCCCGGGGGTGTGTGCCCTGTGGGGTACATACCTGACTGTCCAGTGCTGCAGTTGGGGGAACCCCAGAGGGCGGACGCCCGGCTGATGATCTGGGAGGGGAGGTCTATGAGAAGCCCCCCCTCCTCGCTGCTGGACCCCTCCTCCTCCATCCCGAGACCTGGCTCCTCGGATGGGCCCCAGGGTGCGGGACTGGCCTCCAGGATGGACTCCGGCTCCGAGGCCTGCTGGGACTCCTCAGCTGTGGTGTCCAGTGTGGCTGGGGGGGAGGAGGTGTCCCAGGGGCTCCGGATGGCCCTGAGCTCCCTGTAATAAGGGCAAGCAATGGGGGCGGCCCCAGACCGGCTGGCTGAGTCCCAGGCCTGGGCATAACCCTGCCGCAACTCCTTCACCTTAATCCGGACATGATCCGGAGTGTAGGCAGGGTGACCCCAGGTGGCTCGGCCCTCGGCTAGTTGGGCAAACGCTTCTGCATTCCACTGTTTGCTCTCCATAACATGGAGCACCTCCTCTTCACCCCAGAGCCCCAGCAGCTCTCGGAGCTTGGCCTCCAAAGAGATGGGGCCCTGCCGCTTTTTGGCCCTCCATTTGGCTGCCGGGGCCCCTGAACCCCCTTGGGAGGGAGCTCCGGGGGCACTCAGAGGACTGGCTGGATGCCATGGCTCCGGCTGGGAGGTTCGGGGCCTCTGCAGGGCGTGCAGGGCTAGCATGTGCCTGTGCTGCTGCCTGCACAGTCTCAGCTTCCTGCCACAAGAAATCCGGGTGCACGGTGCTTTAAGGGCTACTGCACACAGTGATCATAGAGCCCTGCAGGAGCTGGACAGCACGTCTCAACCTCTTCACTGATTGCCGCCATAGAGGACCCTGCTATTTTGAAGCAGCGGGATGCTGATCATCTACACGCACCCTACCTCAACATTTAACATCAACGTAAGGCGCTATTCCCATCTTCAGATAGGAATAGCGATTTCGATGTCTCACCACCTAACGTCTATTTCAATGGCGCATGTAGACATGATGCACGTTATTTGGACATTGTGCTGGTTACTTCGACGTAGCCAGCTAGTGTAGACATGGCCAAACTGGCAAAAAGCAAATGCCTCTGAACTGATATTTTTTGTTGCACCTTATAATAGGTTGTGCCAATAGACTCTTTTAACAGCTAAAATTTTCAGTCTGTCCTCCCTGAAAATGTTTGAGCCTGTCACAAATCTGAATGCTGATTAGATTGCAGAGCCAACCTTAAGCATGTCATTTTCTAGCTTTTGTGCCAAGGTCATTAATGAAGATGTTAAATAAGACTGGTCCTAAGACCAGTCCCTGAAGACCTCTACTCATAATTTCCATCAGGCCTGTGAGTTCTCCTTTCAGTATGACCCATTATAATCTCCCCATTAACCAGTTCTTATCCACCTTTCAAGAGTCATATTTAATCCTCATCTTCTTCAATTTAATTAATAGCTTTCCAGGTGGATCTGTACGAAAAGACTGAATGGGATCCATTTGGATTTGATTTACTCCATATGTTTGTCTAAAAATCCAGTTATTTTCTCAGAGAAAGAGATCAAGTTGAGCGGCATGGGACCTACCTTTTATAAAGCCAAGTAGTATGTTATTCCAGTTATGGTTTGCCTCTATTTTTTAATTATTTTCTTTTTTTAAATTTCTTCCAAGACCTTGTATACTATTAAGTTCAAACTAACAGGCCTTTAGTTTCCTGGATCACTTTCACCCCTCATGCTCAATCCCATGCAGGCCTGGAGTAGCCAGTACAGAGAAAGTCCAGCTTTGCCCCAGTAGCCATGGTGCAGCATGGTAACTCTCTGGGAATGGAGCATTCCCACTCTGTTCAGCAGTAGGAGCTGTGAAGTGATGAAGTGTGCTCTGTGGGGTGTTACACGTTCAGTCCCAGTCCAGTCACACCAAGGTGTTTTATGAAAATGGAGCATTAGCTCTGGGGAGAGAGGGCCACTGGAGAAGATGAGATTCTTGAGCATGCTCACCGAGGAAGGACTCCTCATGAATTTTAGCTGTTCAAGTAAACATGATTTCTATATTATGTATATGCAAAGTGAGGTTTTTTCAAAGGCTTGTTGGCTATATCCTTGGTAAATTTTCACTGGGATAGCAAAATGGATGCTCCTGATACAAAGACTTCCTCGCCTCAAATTTCACTTCCCTTCTACAACACACAAAGGCTGTAAAGTGGTTCCAAGAAAGGTTGCCAGCATTTTTACCTTGGGCTATAAAATATATTTTTCCTTAGACCCATGTTCTGTAATGGCTGAAACATTTTGGCTGAAATTAAAAAAAAAAAAAGAATCAAACTGAGGCAGACATTCATCATGTATAGTTCCAGTCTGAACAGTTAACATTTGACAATGCTCTAAGCAACTGAAAAACATAATGGGATATGTCAGGAACCTTAAATAATAAGTGGCACTACCAGTCCTTCCTACAATAGGATTAACACAAATCCAATTTTAATCATGCTTGAGTGGACAATGGAAATAGGGAAAGATCTAATTTTCAAATCAACGAATTTTCTCACCCCAAGTTCAAAGCAAAATTTTACTCAGCAGAGGAAATTAATGTTTACCAGTAGTACAAAGATACTTTGCACAGCCTTGATAATGTATCAATTTGAATAACAAGTTGGGATTTCAAAGTACAGTTTGATATTCAAGTATCTACTTAGACACTTGTGATGCCAAAGAGGATAATAATGCTAGCTCTTTGATCCATACCACGTTATGCATGGATGTTTTTCCTTGTCAAAGAGATGCCTATTTGTTTTCAATACTAAGAAATCATTCATATCATGTAGTTTTAATTTAATTATCATTAGCAATTTGCTGATCCGTCCCATCAAGCATTCTCTTCTTATTCTTTGACATATTTGTGACCTACCAGCCTTGTCTATGGAAACCAGAACATATATCTTGATATATGAATATAAGAATATATCTTGACTATATCAATGATACAATCCTGTTTACCAGAGCACAAACTGAAAATAATCCTCAATGTTTGAAGATTTTGAAATGCGTATTTTATAAAGTGAAATCAAATTTGGGGAGGCATTTCTGACAATCCTCCTGTATTGGAACATATTGAATCCATTGTACAGCTTCCAGAAGTAGCATTTCCCCATACTTCTTGACTGTGGTACTAGATACTTATTTTTTTCTGTATTGCAATTTTAAACATCTAAATTGGCTGCCTACACCTATACTTGCCATTATGTGAAGCTGAGTGATGCAATGTGTTCCAGCGAAAATACATTATTCATTACTCGAATGACTTTTGTTTCTCAGACCTTTTTGGAAATCTGCCTTATTCCTGTTATAAACATGGTCTGTGTGATACCTTTACTTATATTAGTTTTCCTTATGTTTGCAATACATTTACCCGTGGTATGCTAACAGTTTATTAGAAGTTTAAACTTCCTTTATTCAGCCACTCAGATTTTGACTTTTTTTAAATTTATCACAAGAGTAAAAGTAATATTGCGACAGTTCCTCAAACCCCACCTGTTAACTTTTTTTCTCTTCTCAGAGGAACAGAGAGTTTTTTATAACTTTTTCTTGTGTACTTCTTAATGGCTGGGTCTACACTTGCCCCCAACTTCAAAGGGGACGTGTTAATCAGGGTGACGTGAGATTACTAGTGACGGTGCTGTGGTGAATATGCAGCACTTCATTAGGCTAATTCTCCCGAGCAGCAACTTCGAAGTGCATGGAGCCGAGGGTACTTCGAAGTGCATGGAGCCGAGGGTACTTCGAAGCGCCTGTCCTACTTCAAAGTGCCTTTACTCCTCAAAAATTACTATTATCTCAGGTACTCTTCAAAGTTGGGGCAAGTGCAGACAAGCCCAATATGTTTTCAGTCCATGACGGCATTTGGTGCCTGAGATAATGGTAATTTATTTTTCTTAATAGTCTTTTAAGGGCAACATATGGCTTTGTAGGTGGGATTGTTTTTATTTAAACAACAATCAAAGGCAAACCTTCACCTAGAAAAATATAAACTTTTTCAAGTGACTAACTTTAGAGGCACAAATTTCCTTTAGAAGAAGAAACTGTATTGACTCGACCTTATCTGATTTTACTTAACCAACTGCCTAATTCTTAATTAGACAATTAAGGCTCTAATTAGTTTCTTAGTATTAAAATAAGAACACTTGGGCTGTAATTCTCTCATTCTAATGGCGTTCATCAATATGCCCCCTGTTCCTTATCACTGAGTAGCACAAGAAAAGGATCAATGCAACACTCTGTGACTGAAGCAGTAGTCATTATAGCATGCATACGCAAATTGGTCAGTTTTAATAATAGCAGCTCTTCCTCATTAACTGATAAACATCTGAAACAGATTTTACAGGAAACTTGCTTATTGTTCAAAATCTATTAATCATCAGGATGGATTCTTTTAAATCAAAATGATTTAAAATCTTCTTTAATTTAACGATTTAATTAATTCACCAGTCCAATAACACCACCATCACACGGGGAGGGGATGACCTGGAAGATGTGGAGCAGTTCACCTACTTTGGGAGTATTATGGGCAGAGACAGAGGAAAGCAGATAGCAGGAAAAGGTATTTAAATCATCAACTTTAAATATGTTTTGCATCTGTATTTTTAGTTATTTAACTAAAGAAAGCTTTATTCTAATTGACTGATAACTACTAAAACTTGTGTGTTTGCAACAAAACACTGCCTTCATGCTTTTTCTAATACTTTTTTTGCTAACCAAGAAGAGACACTATATCTATACATATTCATTTAAGAAGTTACATAACCAACTTACATCTATTCAGATTCGTAATTTTTATGTTTTTATTCTGTTAGAAAATAATGAGCAATGTTTCTTGTAACAAAAATATTTTTACTTATGATTTGCGTACTCAAATGGGAATATCAACTATTAACATTTTAAAGGATTTATTTATTTCTAGGTTGAAAAGAAAAGCCAGTTTCTTTTAACTTAAATAAACTAATTCTTGAACTCAACTAGTTACATAAACTGAAAGGAAGAAAATGTTTTCTATGGACTTGTTATAGAGGCTACTGTTTTCAAATGCTGGGTCAGCCCTTCAAGAAATTTGGGTTCTTGGCTGTGAGCTTCCAACAGTCAGACGTTCTTTAAAACTTTGGCAGCAAAGATAAGCTGCTTAGTTTAGGATTTAGCATAGGCTGTTGTTTTCAAATTTATTTTAAAATATGTTTTATTTTAAAATGTAAAACTGTAACTGAAATTGAAAAATCCTATTTAAATTAAAAATCTGTTTTAATATTAATATTTAATAACCTCATTAATCAAACAGTCATTGCACTGTTTCCCCACATTCCTTTATGACACCTGGGCTGAACCCCTAAAACTAATTGTTTGGTGCCCTTACAGCTTACAGAGCGAGAAGAACTGACCATCCACTAGTCCGGTCTGAAGGAGCAAATCAGAATTGCTCTAAGCACTGGTCCACAATCAAAGTTTGTACTGGTTTAATGAAAGGTATGATTTTTGTAGGAAATTGGTTAACTCTTTGCGTGGACCCAAGTCATTGGATACACAGAACAAGAATAAAGCTAATGTCACGTAATACTCAGTAAGACATGTACACCATCAATACCATGGATAGCTGGATACTTACAGAAACATAGAATCCCTTGGAAACCTATGGGACTGTGGATGGAGGTAATGTTCTGCTCTCATGAATTCCTTTGCAGGCTCAGGTCCTTAAGGTTTTGCTTTGTTTTTTCTTGCATTTGTTTCTCAATAGGATTGCAGGCACAAGTGAAAACAATTAACCAGCTTCTGTTGGAGAGAGTACTGACACAATTGGCTCTGCAACTGGGAGGACATTTGGGCTATTTCTACACTAAAGGGTTTTGTTGACAAAGCTGGCATTTTGTCGACAAAAAACATGGTGCATCCAGAGTCCCACGGTGTTCTATTGACAGTAAATCAACAGAAAGCAGCACTTTTGTCAACAGTCTTATCTCACTCCCCACAAGGCATGATGCCTCTGTTGACAGAGATCTGTCGACAGAAAGCCAGTCTGGACATACTGGGAGGCCCTCTGTCAACAGACAGGGCTTCTGGGACACCAGGTAGGCCTGTCTGCTGTGCTTCTGGTTGACCATTTTGTTGATACAGCAGCTGGGCAGCCCAGTTCCTCTCTGTCAACAAAGCAAATCACTCCTGCGTTCCACTTGGCAGTTTGGCTGCAATCTGTTGACAGAAGTTTTGCAGGAAGATATCTTCTGAGAAAAACTTCTGTCAACAAATCGCTATAATCTAGACATAGCTGTAGGCAATGATCTAATTAAAGTTTGATTAGGACACATCATTAGGAAAAATAGATACATAGTTGATCTTATGTGAATGTTTTTAACCTAGTTTTTGAAAGAAGAGGAGTCTGATGATCAGAAACAGATAGACATGTAAATAATCATTGAAAGTAAAGACATTTTCATACAGAAGAGAATTGAAATGTAGCAATGACACATCCTGGATAAATAATCCTTCCAAGCTAAATTTAAAATCTTCAAACGTAAATGTCACATTCACAGTGAGATTCTTATGCCCTTGACATTAAAATGCTGTTCTAAAGGTCACGTTATTGAAATTTTATATCTGAAAAATCTATACACATTTACTCATGCTAGGTCTCAGAAATGGCAAGACTGAAGGAATGACCTTGCAGACATCGAAATTTAATTATCTTAAGGTCTCATGCTTTCCAAGTAGTATTGATAAATATTACTACTAAAATCCTTGTACTCCAAGTGGAACATAGGTCATCTACAAGTCTCCTCCACTTCACCCTGTCTTGGGACAAAACTTCTAGCTGACTCCAGGAATACCCCAGATGTTGTCCTTCAGTCTCAGTAGATCTTCTCCACCTTGTCCAAGGTCTTCCTCTTTTGCCTTTTCCTTGCAGGTTCCATTTGAGAGCTTGACAGACTATGCTGGATGATGGTTTTCTGAGAGTGTGGCTTAACCACCCTCATTTTCTTCTCTTGAATTGAACACCAAGTGGTTCTTGTCCTGCTCTGTTGTAAAGCTCTTCATCTGTGTCAAAGTCTTGCCATTTGATGTGAAGAATGTACCTCAGGCATCTGTTTATGAATGTCTGTAGCTTGTGATTTGAAGACTTGTTAGTATACCAAGTCTCTCATCCACACAAGAAAACACTCTTCATGTTTGTGTTGAAGAGCCACAGTTTTGTCTTCTCAGATATTATATGTGAACTCCATATCATTTGGTGAGTCTTGAATGAAGCTGTTGTTTTCCCTGTCCTGGCACTGATAACCTTATCTGTTCCTCTGTCTCTGCCCATAATACTCCCAAAGTAGGTGAACTGCTCCACATCTTCCAAGTCATCCCCTCCCCATGTGATGGTGGTGTTCTTGGACTGGTGAATCCTCATTGTCTTGGTTTTTCCTCTGTTAATGCTCAGTCCAGTCACTGAGCCGGTTTTGTCTGTTGTTGTGGCCTTTTCTTCCATGCTTTCATGTCAGTGTGAAAGGAGGATGACATCATCAGCAAAATCAATGTCCTTTAACTGTTTGAAAAGTGTCCACTGAGTGCCTCATAAATGACCATATGTTGTCTTGTTCATAATCCAGTCCACTGTGATCAAAAACAGAAAAGATGACAATAGAATAGGCATCCTTGTCACATTACTGAGAGTATTCTGAAGGATGCTGTCAAGACACCATTGTGAACAACTTGGCGTGTCGAAGGTTCATATGTTGAATGGATCAGGTTGACAATTTTGGATGGGATGCCAAGTGTTGCAGCAGTTTCCGTCAAGTGTCTCTATCAATGCTGTCAAAGGCTTTTTCAAAGTCTATGTAGGTTATGTACACGGGGAGTTCCACCCTGCAGATTTACAGCAGAAGACCTACAAAAATAGAAATCATTTCCCATCTGAAAAGTGGAAAAGCACCTGGTCCAGAAAGCATCCCCACAGAAGTAATCAAGGCAGGAAGTGAGACATCAGTCAACATGATGTACAATCTATCTGGGAAAATTTGGGACACTGAGGAAATCCCACAAGACTGGAAACATGGCTACCTTATCAAGCTTCCAAAGAAAGGCCATCTGAAGGAATCCAAGAACTGGAGAGGCATCACGTTACTGTCTGTTCCAGGAAAAGTGTTCCATCAGCTTCTCCTGGAGAGAATGAAGACAGAAATTGATAGACAGCTCAGGGAAGAACAGGCTGGGGCTTCCAAAGTGAGAGATCTTGTACTGACCAAGCAGCAACTCTCAGAGTGATCAAAGAACAATCACGTGAGTAAAACTCCCTGCTGTATTGATAAATACCAGTTTACAAATTCAAGTGACTGGGAAATATTCTATATGTAATATATTTTTACATGTATAAGATAGACCTGATGTAAATACTCAGAGAATGTACTCTACTAAAGTCATTCTCAAATAAACTATTTCTCAAAACAGAAAACAACTAGCCAGACCCCCCAAGGAAAATACATTTCTAAAACCTTAAGTTAAGCCTTACTAAATCAACAGATTTGCTATACCGGAAGAAAAGTGAAGGTGACAATGACTTTACATTGCCTCCTTGTTGACTGCACTGAGGTTCAGCAGATGTATCCAACTGTACCCAGTTTATGTCAGGCAGTAGGAAAGAGACTGCCTCATTCAGTCATGATGGAATGAACCCATAGATTTCAGAATCACTATTTAACGAAAAGCAGCTGAGACCACTTCATTATCTTTCCTTGTGGCCCAGCGTGTATGCTGAGTATGTAGTCCATCGTGTCCAACAATGACATCTTGAGCTTGCACAGTCTCATTGGTTGTGGACTCACATGTGACTGAGGAGTCCAAGCTTTGAACGGCATGGGCATTCACAGTGGAGGCAAGGGAATTGTCCTGGCTCTGTTGGCGCAGCTGCTGCTGTTGCTGTCTTCCTCTCACAAGCACCAATGAGGCGTACGCGTCACTGCTCTTCAAAGTTGTCATACACGTACCTCATTCAGTCGTGATGGAATGAACCCATAGATTTCAGAATCACTATTTAATGAAAAGCAGCTGAGACCACCTCGTTATCTTTCCTTGTGGCCTAGCGTGTATGCTGTACAGCAGAGCTAATAGAAAAGAGCCTGAAAAACCGCTGAGAGCTATTGAGCAATTGCCCAAGGTAATCCTCTCCAGTTTTCTTCAGGGTTAAAAATTGAGCTACTGACATAGGACTGTAAACAGACAAAATCTGCAAACAAGTAAAAAGAAGGCCTTTTTCTTTGGGGGCCTCTGTACGTTCCACTTGTGGCACACTTGAGCTGGAGAACTGGCTACTAGAGAGCACACCAGAGCTTTTTCTTAAGAATACTTGACCTCATGGACTCTGACTCATTTTTTATATTTTCCTCAAAGCTGGATTAAGATAGTCTGGGGCCCTGGCACACAAAGCCTGTCTCCTCCAAAGCATTGCTCTGCCCTGCCCCAAGCCAGCAATGCAACATGCAGCCTTTCCCCTGCCAGCCACTATAAGCTTGGGATCCCCCTGGAGCTAAGGTCCCTGGATCAACTGTGCCACTGAGCCCTGGTTAATCAGGAGTTAGTTTTGCTTGCAGAGCTTTGCACAGGGCGTTGGGTCAGTAAAAACACTGAATGTGCACAGCTTTAACACAAGTGGGAGTGCCCTTGAGTGCCTAAACATCTTCATGTGGCTGGAGAGAAAGGAAAAGGTCCTCAGTGGCATGAGGTGGGGCTTTTGTTTCCATCTCCACTACCATCACAAGTCACCAATGCCTCTACTCTAGTCTGGAATCCACATTACCAAGACCTCATGGCCTATGGCCTATGGGAACACCTATGAGTCCAGATTCCACATGACCTTAAGACTTTTTGCTCAAGGGAAGGTCTCAGGGTCACAGTGAGTGGTTCATCAAACTTACGGTGGCCAGTGAACTGCTTCACAGATGGCACCACTTGGGGCACCACCTCTGCATCTAACAAAACATGTGCAGAAGATTGCACAGAGACAAAAGCTCTCTCTTGGGTGCCTCTCTGCTAGACTGAGATCAGCATCTTCTTTAACCCTTCTTTCTCATTCCCCTCAGGGTCATAAGGAAGATCGAGTAAAACTCTCACCAATGTAGTCTCATATCATTGGCATCCATATCTCATGCAGCTATCGAGAGAACCTCTGTCTCTGTCCCCAGACCTTTTGTTCTGCATCCAGGTTACGGTGTACAGCATAACCTGTTTTCCAGCCACCTCCTCACAGTCCAAGAAGGCTCCATCCTGAAATACTATAACTAAAAATGGAAATTGTTTGTTATTTGGGTCACAGGTAAATGACTCACTCCATCTCAAGCTGGGGTCCCTGCAGTCCCAGAGTACATTCTATACTTCAAGTCTAAGATGTGAACCTTAGTTTTCCTATGACAGCACATTACTGTTAGGTAAGTCTCTCATCCTGAAGTTTCCAGGTTGCTTAAAAGACTGAAACAAAATAGGAAGAAGGGTGTTTTTGAAAGTGGGGCTTTCTTTTAAAGAAACCCCATCTACTTGGCTGCTTTGGCTTCTGGAAATGGCTCTTCCGGAAGCCAGATCAGGTGGGAATAGGTGATTGAGGCATGAGGTACTGGAATCCGTGTCTTATTTGGATGGCCGATCTTGCTCATTTGCAAACCCTTTCCAACAGGGAGGGGCCATGTAGATACAGCTATGAGGTCTTGGAAAAATAGAAAAGCCAGTGCTTAGCAAGAACTCTTCTTTTAGAGTCACCGTAATGTATTCATGATACCTGTTCATCTGCCTCTCTACCTCCATGTTTTATATAGTAGCAGAATCCTGCAAAGGAACAGAGGATGTGAACTTCTGTACACAGAGTAGGACAATCACATCACTTTCCAGTGAGATCTTTTGTGCACCCTGTAACAGACGAGGCTTTTGAAGACACTTTCACAGCTCAATACAAAGGGTATTGCATCCCATGTGTTTGAAAGCACAGAGGTTACTCTCAAAGAACAACAGTTATTGATAAGCAAAAAGCAGTCTCTCTTTCTGCCTGAAATGAAACACTTTATCAAGATTTCTTGTTGTCTCGTATTCCAGATGTGACAAATAAATAATATGCCACTACCACATCTGCACTGTGGACATTCTGATGCTGACCTTTCCTTCTGGATTTAAGGAGTTGACAACATTTACCCGAACTAAAAATCCTCTGCTATGTTCCGATCCTCCACAGTGGATGAATTTCCAGATATCGTGAACCTGGGTGGGAGAATTTATACCAAATATCTGCCAATAATGTGCACATAACTCCCATTAAATTTACTCCTGGGGAAATTCTGTGCTACTGAATGTGTGCATAATTAATGAGCTGTGCATATATTTAATTTTTTGGGGCAGAGGAAAGGTTTTGCCAAAATGTTGCAGTAATTCTTCCTTTTGCCCATTAAAGGGCAATATGGCACAAGAACAGCAGCAGAAGCACCTGACCGGCTAGGGAAGCGAGAGAGCCTGCAGAACCTTTTTAACAGTGCTGGTTGGTCCAAGTTATGAGGCAGGGGTTATGGGGTGACAGACAGTGTGGGCTGGTGGTGGGGAGTCAGACCTGGGCTTATAAGGGCTAGTGGAGGGAGGACAGACTTGGGCCAGGGCTGAATGGGAGTGAAGGCACAGGGCTGTAGGGGGAGGGAAATGCAGGGCCACTTGGTTATGGGGGAGGGGTACATCATTACTGGGAACAGAAGGTGGCTGAGTGGGGGCACAGAGACACAAGTGGACAGGAGGAGGATGTAGAGGGACCCATAAGACATGAGAGTGGTTGAGTAGGGATGCAGACGTATGGGGACAGGGAGAGGGAATACCGGGCCATTTAGGGACTGCAGGTGGCTGTTGGAGGGGCACATGTGGACAGAGGATACAAGGAGACAAGGAGTTTCAGGAGTACTTGGGGATAGGGGCAGATACACCTGACTGGAAGGAAAAGGCTTGAACTCAGCCAGGGCACGGAGCAGGGGAGCCCTCTTACACTCTTCCCCTTCCTCGTCCCCAACAAAGCATGTTCCATACTTTTCCCATTCATACTCAAAAAAACATACCCAAGCTCCTTCCCAAAAATGGACGCCTCTCTTCCTCAGCACCTCTCTTAATCCCACTCCCCCAGGGCTTTGCATTGCTTATCAGAGGAGCAGGAAATATTCTTCTGGAATGTCATTTTTATGAATTATTACTCAGAATTCTGTGTTAATATGCCTATTGTTGTCTGTTGTTGCAGACCTATTTGCTGACAAGCATTTTGAAGAGAACGACTAAAAATAATTGTAACTAGTATCATTAATTTATATTATTTTGACAAATAAAACATGCAGAATTTTAAACCATTGTTGCAGTAACTTTAATTTTTGTCACAAAATTTCCCTGCAGTTTTATAACTAAGACTTTGCCTGTCAGTTCTATTATACCACTAGAAATAGTTGAATCTTTTAGAACAAAATATATCTACACCACAGTAATCATCAGGTTATTGTCTGAAGCTCTGTGTGTGTGTGTGTGTGTGTGTTGCGTTTTTCATTGATAGGAGCTCAGTCTAAAATTTAAATTCAAAACACCGCATTTAGGAACACTGCGTGCATTTTTCATACTCCAGGGATCGTGCTGTGTCCATAAACCAAGAGCTGAGACAGAAGATAATATCAATGTAATTTATTAATTTGTAGCTAATATGATTTTTCCCTTTGATGTTCATGTAATATAATAGCAAATATTAACCATTTCACTTAGCTCAGGATTTAGAAAAGAAATATGCCTATATGTCAATAAACTGAGAATCATATGAAAATTAATTTTGCATCATCTTTAAAATGCTGTAAATCTGATTCTGTATTATTAATCCAGTTTTAGACAAGTGCCACTCCATTCGAATAGCAAGCTACGCAGACATAAAACATTCATAACAGAAATGAATGGGTCCTTTGAATGGGGAAGAGTGAATATGCTTGCCTTTCCCTCCCCTCCACCCCCACAAATTTGAGTAAACAGCCCATGTAAGAGAATATCAAGTCCCAAGTGAATGTAGAATATATCTCCTGGCAGCCAGACTGTGAGTTCCATTAATTCCAGCACAAAAAGTGAAAAGGGGTTGCTGGAGTGTTTCTTTGAGTAAGAGAAAACTAGGTTAAGATACAAATGACTCCAGTGGGACAGAAATCCTCTGAGTAACCAAGCTCAGGATACAGTTTAGGCTGAGATTTTAGTTTCTTTTTGTTTAAATTAGCAAAAACTGATGAAAGGCAAGCCTCAGGAAAATGTAGAATTAGACAGTTTCACAGGAACTGTAATAAAAGGTAATAACTGTGTCCACTTTTCACCTTTTGTGAAGGAGTTAATCTTAGCTTTATCCAACAGTAGAAAACTATTCAATACATTCAGCAATTTTCTGTCTGAAATTAATGGACAAGTTCTACAGTGAGAAATTCTAACAAACTACCCCTCTTGAAACTAATTTTGTTACGAAACATTTTCCACCCCTCATGCACTTTCAGCATTGGAGCTAGTGTAGACGCAGCCTGGGAGAACGTTTTAAATTCCCTGGGCACACAGTACTAGACTTGAAAGTTGCCACCCTCAAGCAATAAAATTTCAAAAAGAGGCTGCAAATTGAATTTGCTGAGCTGGAATTCATATGCAAATTTGACACCAAGGGTGCGTCTACACTCGCATTCCTCTTTCAAAAGAGGTATGCAAATGAGGGAAATTGAAAATGCAAATGATGTGCATATTTGCATATTTGGTGCCTCATTTGCTTATTCTTAAATATTAAATAAAGGGAAGAAGGATTCTTTCGAAGATGGGGTTTACTTTTGAAACAGCAGCATCTACACTGGTTTTCTTCTTTCAAAAGAAGCTCTTTTGAAATAAGAATATGCAAATGAGGTGCCAAATATGCAAATATAAACCTCATTTGCGTTTTGATTCCCCTCATTTGCATACCTCTTTCAAAAGAGGAATGCAAGTGTAGACGCACCCCAAGAGAATTGGCCTGAACAGGAAATGGGAATGGCTCTGTCATTACAAGAAGTTATTTTCAAATTTTGTTTTTCTTACCTTCTTATCCATGTTGTCCGCCTCAGGCAACCAGAATGTCTTTTGGTGTGAAGGAAGACAACCACACTGTGCTGTGCTTCTTCATGTGGTGAAGTTTACGATGCTCGTGATAGGAAGAAGGGCTTTCAAAAACTGGAGGGGGGGGGGTCCTTTCGGAAGGTCCCATCTCCACGGGCGGCGTGCGATTCAAAAAGCCGTACTTTCGAATCGCCGTGGCTGCCGTTATGCTAATGAGGCGCTGCATATTCATTGCAGCACCTCATTAGCATATTTTGAACCCGCTCATTAACATGCCCCTTTTGAAAGGAAGGGGCACATGTAGACACAGGGCTATAGTGTACTTCTATTTCTTTATTTAATATAAGTGTAATATGTCTGAATTATTAGTAACATCAGAGAACCATACAATATAATCAAGTTAAATACTAAAATAAAAAATTATCTAACCAACCCAAAAGGAGTATCACTTAGAACCAAGGGAAGGCACTTCAGGAAAAATTACTCCAGAAAAAAATCAAACCTTTCCCAGATGACACATAAAATCAAATGAAGTAAAAATTTAAAGGAACCAAACTTTACCATACCATATGGAGAGTAACTCCATGCTCTAAAAATAACATAACAGTGAGGACTGTGGCAGGGCCAGGGCGGAGGGCCTCCTCAGAGGGAGACCAAACAAGCAGAAGGGCCTGTGGAGAACCAGCAGGGCAATTACAGTCAGCTGGGTGGGAAATGGCTCAGCCTAACTGGAACCAGCTGATGCCATGGCTGGTCTAATAAGAGGCCTTTAATAGCCCTTCACAGTGGGAAGGGCAGGGAGAGAGTGTGAGAAGTGAGTGGAGAGAGGTGAGGAGACTGGAGTAGTGGGAGGTTTGAGAGGAGCAGAAGAGAGGATTGGGAATACCTGAGACCACAGAGGGAGGGTGAGGAGCTTCAGCAAATCAAGAGAGGGACTTGCTGCTGCTGCAGCCTGGAGAAGGTACCAGGGGGAATCATCTGGGGAAGTGGCCCAGGGAGAAGAGCTGCTGCACCAAGGGCTAAGGGAGTCAGCCCTTCCCACTAGCAGCTGCATAGGGTCCCTGGGCTGGAACCTGGCACAAGTGGGTGGGGGCTGGGTTCCCCCCAGACCACCCCTCACCCCAGTGAGGGCAACAGGCCCTTGAGTGGGACCAGTGGACTGAGTAGAGGCCAGAAGCCCAGGAACAAGATTGACTTAGTCACAGGATATATTACTGAGTGCCTGATAACGGCCGTGTCTACGGCCATTTGCATGGCCATTTCAAAGTTTACTAATGAAGTGCTGAAATACTTATTCAGCACCTCATTAGCATGCGGGCGGCCACGGCACTTTGAAATTGACGTGGCTCGCTGCCGCGTGGCTCGTCCAGATGCGGCTCCTGTTTGAAAGGCCCCCAGCTACTTCGAAGTCCCCTTATTCCCATCTGCTTTGCTTTCCTCAAGCACTGCACCAAGAGCATAAAGGGTGGTGTTGTACATTATCAGACTTCCAAAGAGGAAACCAGGCAGCAAGGAAGGAGTATGCTATCTACAGGGACAACACTCAAGGAATTCAAAGCTACTGCAAAGTGAGTAAACCATCCTTGCTGCTCTTCTGGTTATTTTTATATTACTTTGTACACATCTTGGTAATCTCCTAAACTTTCCTTTCCATTTCTTTGGGCTTTTTAAGTTAAAATTGTAATTGTTAAAACATGTTTCCTGGTCGTTTTTATTTCTCCAAGTATGTTAATCATTGGTTTCTGTTGTATAGTAACAGAGAGGAAGCCGTGCTAGTCTATACACTATCAAAACAAAAAGCAGTCAAGTAGCACTTTAAAGACTAGCAAATAGTTTATTAGGTGAGCTTTCGTGAGACAGACCCAATTCTATGGTTTGAAGAAGTGGGTCTGTCCCATGAAAGCTCACCTAATAAACTATTTTGCTAGTCTTTAAAGTGCTACTTGACTGCTTTTTGTTTTGATTGGTTTCTGTTATTCATGTAAAATAATGAATGAAATATCCCTTTGTAGTTCAGCTACCGCTATAAATCATAGTAGATTAAACCATACATTCTTGCCATTTAAAGCACTTGAGGAACACAACCGTAGTTATCCATTGGGATGGGAAGTATCAGATACCATTACACTGTATACTGTAACTTCTTCAGAAGATAGAAGGGTTGCTTTTGAGACTTGTGGGTGCACACACACTTTAACTTACAAAGAGAACACTTTCTATACACTACTAACTCTATAGTCCTTTGTGACATAAGACATTGACCTGATAAGAGGATGTAGTCTTATGGAAGTATTTTACCCAACGTGTACAGAGACGGTCCTATTGTTAATTATGGTTTTAGGGCTGGAGCCTAGATAAGGAGGTAAGCTGGAACTACCTTTTCTACTCAAGATGCAATGGTTGCAGTTATTTTCTTTGTGACAGCCAGAAAAGCATGCCAGTGTGGGAAACATCTACCCACAAAAACCATATTAATACTCTTAGTTTCCAGCAACGCATAATGACAAACAATGAGATTTATATAAACAATGAGATTTATATAAACGGTACCCTTTCCTCAAGATAAGAAAGCGAACCAAAGGGAACCAGATCATTCTGATGGTCTTCCCTGAGAAAAGGTTCAGAAAAGGGCGACTAAGATGATTAGGGGCTTGGAAAGGGTCCCATATGGGGAGAGGCTAGAGAGACTGGGACTTTTCAGTTTGGAAAAAAGGCGATTGAGGGGCGATATGATAGAGGTATATAAAATCATGAATGGTGTGGAGAAAGTGAATATAGAAAAATTATTTACCTTTTCCCATAATACAAGAACTAGGGGACACCAAATGAAATTGATGGGTAGTAGGTTCAAAACTAATAAAAGGAAATTTTTCTTCACACAGCGCACAGTCAACCTGTGGAACTCCTTGCCCGAGGAGGCTGTGAAGGCCAGGACTCTATTAGGGTTTAAAAAAGAGCTTGATAAATTTTTGCAGGTTAGGTCCATAAATGGCTATTAGCCAGGGATAAAGTATGGTGCCCTAGCCTTCAGAACAAGGGCAGGAGATGGATGGCAGGAGATAAATCACTTGATCATTGTCTTCTGTTCTCCTTCTCTGGGGCACCTGGCATTGGCCACCGTCGGCAGATGGGATGCTGGGCTCGATGGACCTTTGGTCTGACCCAGTATGGCCATTCTTATGTTCTTATGTTCTTAAATGTGGACAAGTAAACACACATTTATTTGATTTGATTTGTAATGAGTGATGAGATTGATACTTCTGAATAGCATCTAAAGTTATCTGAGACAGTGGGTAATCTCTTCTGTGATGTTATAATTTGCCCTGTGCAAGTGTTTCGTAAGTGAAAGAAATTTTCTACCATGGTCTTTGTCTAATGTGTCAAAGATTCTGAATAAACCTGGTGAACTCTTCTGAAAGACATTAGGGGGGGAAAACTAGTTAAACTCTTTCTTGGAGAATCAGTTGCACCTACCAAACATCTTTGTAGTAACTATATCAGTAGCATGCTCTGCATTTAATATAATAGATTTATCTTTTGAAAACCCCCACAACCCACATCTGTCAAAGCTAAACCATCTGTTAGGCAAGCATTTCAGTCCAGAAGTATCTCAGCAGCTAGGTCACTTTGTTGCATAAAACACAACTGGATACCAGGCAACAAGGATGAAAGATTCAAGATATCTCCTGCAGAAGAATAAATTATGAGGAAAATGCAACATCTCTGCTGTTAGAAAACAAACCACTCGCTCAGAGGAAGCATCTGGCATTGACTGTGACTAAGCTGGAAAATCAACTTTGAAAGAAAAGTATGTTATTGCTTCCTTTTTTCCTAAAATTTCTTTCTGAAAAGTAGGAACCTAAAACTTGTCGCCAGATGTTTTTGTTGGGAGCTGGATGATAAGCACACTTCTGCTTCTGGAATGGGATTGGTTGGATAAACTTGTCTTTAAGAAAAAAGATTCAAGGACTCCAGAGTGGAAGACAATTCACTGTGAGGACTCAGAGGAAGGATTTGGAGAAAAGAAGGCAAGGTAGAAGACTCCTGAAATGAGTGAAGTCCTGGAATTTTGATGGGTCTGGGGCATAGTTTAGCCTTAATCCACCCCACATCTTGTCAAATTTTAAGGATGTGCTAATGAACAAATCTAACAAGTCCTCAAAGTCAATGTCAGATTCGCATGATCACAGTTACCTAAAAGATAAAGCATATTCAAGTCCTTAAGAGGCAGAAAATCTAGAAATAATGAGCTGTTGGTTGCAGAGATTGGTATCTAACATTTTTTAAATGTCCACACAAAGTTTTGGGTTTTTTTTTTCCTTAAATAAGAATTGGGATTGTGACCTTTTTTATTTGCTTTGCTGTTTTGTATTTCAAGAATACTTGGGGTGTCGTATGTTTTCTTGGTGGTGCTGAAGCTTTTGAGATCTCAAATATATGTAATGTGACTCTTGCAATTTTGTTGAAAGAATCAAGGCACTAGGTGACTTCTTCCCCAATTGCTCATTGGAAATGAAATTAAAAAGTTGTAAACACATTCAAATAACAATTAAGAAGGCTTAATTCACCATTGTCCTCCCTCTGGTGTATTCATTTATAAAGTGTGAGCAGTTTTGCTTACCCTCAAAAGTCATGAACCAGGATTCAAAAAAGTCATGAGGTAGGTCAAGAAATCATGATTTAAATAAATTGTCCCTTGTCTTTCTTCTGATTGAACAATCTTGATCTGCATGTGTGGTGATTAATCCTGCAGTCTCCCACACTTATATAGCCAATCTCAAGTGCTCTAAAATCACAAGCACTACATTGCCTCTGAACCCTCTCCCTCCCTAACCAGGACACATATATCAGTCTGTGTGTCAAACAATTTGTTTTGTGTACCTGTTTCTTTCATTTTTAGGGCACATTCAGATCACACTTGGATACTTTCATCCACAATTGTGAGGGTTAGAAATTTAGGGCTTAAAATATGAGATTTAAGATTCTTATATGACTCCAGGAGCAGAGGTTTTAAGAACACCAAATATCATGAGACTCATGATATCAAGAGTTGGAATCTGTGGGTATAAAATGCTGTCAGTCTGTGCTACTTTTCAACTAGTGTAAATGACTGCACATGGCAGTAGGCAACAGAATAAGGTCCAGAGTTTTAAGCAGCCTAACTAAATAGCCGTTTCCCACTCAATTGCTTAACTTCCAGGCACTTGTGTGGTCAGACTTTTGACATTGATCCAGTTACCATAAAATTTTCCACAACAGTGCTTTTGATTTTTATATGCTTTTTTAACTTAAGATTTTTTCCTTTAGATGTCTACAGTACCCCACATATATAATTCCAGAGGCAGTAGATAAATAGGAGACAAGATAGACATGTGCAAAGGGACAGACACTTGGAGCAGTGATGTGAAAAAAAAAATTTTTTCCTATAGTAGTTGACAAAACACAATTAAATCAGCATCATGGATAGATTATTATGGACGACTTTAGCAACCCAAAACTGACTATCGCTTATGCAGCAAAAAATTAAACCTTTAAGCACAACAACAGAGGTTTAATAGAGCTCTAGCTTACTAATATTCTGTTTTTTCTTTTTGTCACCCAAACTGAATGGGTCATTTATATCCTTTGCATATCAGTTTTAATTAACTTTTATTACTTCCTATGACCCTGTTAGAACCAGAACTACTTGCAGGATGATTAGGCAAATATTTTCCTTAGTTACATGCCCTTTTGCTGATCTAATGGATAGTTTTGATATAGTCTGGCATATTTCATAAAAACAGTACTGTATTCTTTTCACAGAGCACTTGGCATTTACGGAGCACACAAGGAACATTCTACTGGCTTGTACCATATATCATAGTTTTTGTTGTGTCTGCATAAATTGCTAATAGGAGAGATCCTTTCTGCTATGTGTCCATTTTTATAAAGTGTGTTGCTCTTCTCTCTTTGACAATTAATATTTGAAAATTTTCTATTGAAAAACATAATGTGCCCAATTCTATTTTAAACAGCTAAGCAACTATCCCTTATATGGGCATACACATCTCATAGAGCTGGAAGGGACCTTAGGAGGTGACTGAGTCCAATCCGCTGCCATCAAGCACCATCCCTAACAGATTTTTTTTAACTTATTTACCCTGCACTCCTGAATGACCTCCTCAAGGGCTGAGCTCATGATGCTGGGTTTAGCAAGCCAATGCTCAAACCACTGAGCTATCCCTCCCCACACCTCAGTACAGCACATGACACCATATACAATGATGATAGAGCTTCACCGGGAGCGGGGTTCAACTAGTACCACTCAGGATTACATTGCTGTCTCACCTGAATAGTGACTGGATTATAATGTGATAGGTGTGTGCGGTTCCAGTCCTATGCTCCCAACTTTGCAAGCTATGATGCAGAAATTACAACAAGTAATCTCATGCAAGGTACAGCTCCCTTAAATTACAGGCAGTCAGTTCAGTATTCTAAAGGCCTATCTAAATGATCATTTACAGTAAACACTCGATTTAACAGACTAATAGTGGGGAAGGGTGTCCATGAAACCCAAAAGTCCATTGAATATGAGGGTTTACTGCCCGCCTGCTCCTGCCAGGCTCCCCCAGCTCCCCCTCAAAAAATGCCAGTGGCTGATCAGAGCAGTCACTATTGGAGAAGCCACAGAAGCCTCTGCCACTGTTGGAGGAGCTGGTGGGTCCTGCTGCTACATGTGTCTGGAGTGGCCAGAGCCTGCCACCCTGTGGGGCTGGAACTGCCAGAGCCCCTGCACCTGGAACCACCGGAGCAGCCCTAGAGTGGCCCTGCTGCCACGTGGGGCTGGAGCCTGCCACCACATGGGCTGGAGTGGCTGGCCCACTGCACTGCTGGAGGAACCACCCTGTACACCTCCCACCAGTGGTGAGGCACATACATGAATGCCATCTGCCAACGTACGTGCCCCAGCCCTGGTGAGAGGAGCACATGGTGGCGGCAGCCAGGCCATGGTGGAGGGTTCAGCAGTGGTGGCTCAGGTAAGTCACCTTACTTTTTAGGGGGTTGGGGTGGGATTTAGGATTTTACACACCCTAATTAAGCAGACCTGGGGAACAAAGTTGGGGGTGAGGGGAAGGCTGGCAGATGTTCATTGTTCCCAAAGTCCGCTAATGCAAGGTCCGCAAAATCAAGGGTTTACCATACTTGGCAGAAAACTGGGGTGTGAATCTGCCACTGACTGCCCATGCAGATTCTGCTGATGTCACAAACAGTTCACTTAAGGTGCTTCTACCTACTTCTGTTTCAAGGTAGAATTTTAGCGTATTTCACATCCGCACAAGCACAAATTATAGAAGCCAGGATATGCACATGAACAGATCTAACTGTCTGGCATCTTTTTGTTTAATGGTAATGATGAATTGGCAAGTGATAGTCCCAAGCCTCCACAACAGTGGATGCGTGCTGCAATATCTTTGGGTCTGCAGTTAAACAGCATCAAGGCCTCGGGGTATGTAACAGCATCACTTCAGAATTAAAGCTGGCAAAGAATGACAATTCTGTTCCTGCCCAACTTTTAAAGTTTGAATTTGTGTTTGTATCACATTGAAACAAAAGCAAGATTTTTCAGAGTTGTTCATTTAAGCAAATTTGGGTCATAACATCCATTGGCAGATCAGATAGCTTTTGATGTAGGTCTTTCTAACTAGAGAATGTATCGTACCTAGACCACAGAAAACTTTCCGTCGTTTGGTGCATAAAGTCTGCCCCTGAGCTATAAATCTATTTTACACGTGGATTTTCTGGAAATATACTAAACTGTAAGGTCCTGCAACATGCGACTTAGAGACTGACAAAAAACCTCCTGCTGGGTGGTGGGGAGACAGTTGTCTTCTATGCTATCGCAGTACTGATAATTTACAAATGGTTCTCTGAAGCTTTGTGATTGTTTCTGTTGCATTGCCTTTTAAACTCTGCAACTAGTTGTGATCTTTGACCTTGCAACTCTATAATCTTTGTAAAACCTTGCAAGTCTGCAACTCTAATCAACTTGGCTTTAGAAGTTCAGAAACTTCCTGTTAGCTTGGTGATTGAGCCTGATGACCTTGTAATCTTTTGTAAATTCCATCCACTCTGCCAGTGGCTTGCTGTGTACTGCATTTATCCCCTCAGATACGAAGATGTGTATGAGTGAAGGCTTGAGTGTTTGGGGTTAAAACCTGCAATGCTGAGCACATGGAGATGAGTCATCAGCGCACTGAAGGCTGAACAGGGCCGCTCTGTCTCTAGGGCAATCTGGGCATGTCCCTCAATGAGAAATGTGAATGAGTCACAGGGGTGGTACAGAGGCAATGAAAGGAGAGAGCACCTGGCAGTAGCCCTTTTTCTCTTCTTGCATTCCTGCAGCCAGCTTCTTTCCTGACCAGCTCTCCAGCCATAACCAGCAAACAGACCCTCCAGAACCAACCACCCTTGGCTCCTTCTGCAACCCATGTGCCTGTGTGAGTGCCTGAGGGCAGGGAATGAATGTAAGAGTGAGTGAATGAAGGTGTGTGCGTGATAGCTGGTTCCCACTTTAGTTTAAACCTTTAGTGGCAGTTCTGTCCCCTTTAGTTTAACCATAGAGTGCATAGGCTCCCAAATGGGTGCTGTGAAGAAATTCCAGGGGGAGCATGAGGCAACCTCGTGCCACCCGCCCCCATCCCCTGTCAATCCCTGCCTCCACCCCAAGAAAGACCTTGCATTGGTGTTACCTCCTGCCAGGGCTCTTTTTCTGGTGGAACGCTGCGGAAGGACATTCTGCCTACTTTTTTTCCGGCACTGGTGCCTGCATCACCCTTTTTGAAGTGCTTTGAGCTGTGCATGCTGCTCTTTGAGGCGCTGATATGAGGCTCAGGCTCCCACTGCTGAAACGGTTGCCCTTGCTTCTGGCTCACAGCCTGCTCCTGTGCACTGTTTGCCACCCAGATTCTGCACCTCATCCCTATCCCACTCACTAGCAGCCCTGTCCCACACATGAGATCCCTCTTTTTTGGCAACACTTCAGAGTGCAGGGGGCAGAAAGGAACCCCAGAAGAATTAATCTGGCCTGAGGCCTTGAACCTCAGTCCTACCTACCCTCCCCCCATGGGGCTGGGGTGCCAGGACAGGGAGATGACTCAGTTGGGGTCACGCATCAGTGGGACTGGTGGGGAGGTAAGGATTTTTTTTTTTTTTTTTTGCATCTCACTTGTGTGATCCCTGACTTATTTTTGTGTGGGTCAGTGACCCCCCCCCCAACCAAAACAGATTCCTTGCCCCTTCCATAAATAAAGACAATGCTGAAACATTTGTGTTGGACATGTTTTGTTTAAAATGAAGCCTGACCAATGAGCCCCCATCTGGCGACAGCATCCTAACACCCTTGCATCTCCACACACACCTCAATCCTGAGCCTATCATACTCTGCAACCCCCTGTCCTGAGCCTCTCACAACCCCAGTCTTCTGCCACAACATTACTGCACAATCTGCACACTGCAAATCTGTGTCCTGAAGCCATCATACTCCCCTGCCCTGAGCTCCTCATACCTGAACTCCAGCCTCCCTCACATCCACAAGTCTGTGGTTTGCTCAGCACGCTCCAGCCTGAAGCCCCCTCCCTGAGCCAGCAGCCACTTCTCCACCTCTTCATGCACCCAAATTCCCTCACAGAGCTTGCACCTTCCATCCCTTTCCACACCCAAATCCCTCATTCCCACCCCAGAGCCTGAATCTCCCATCTCAACCCAGTGAGAGTTAGAAAGGTCTGGAGGCAGCAAATGATGGAGATGAGAGGAATGGAGAGGACAGGGCCTCAAGAAAGGGGTGGGGTCTTGGGGCTTGCCCTGACATTTAAAAAGTGACCTTGGGTGTATGGAGGCCACTACCATAAACATTTTGATTTTCAAATTTCATACCACAAAATGTGATTCACCCCGCCCCCGCTTTCAATGTGTAGGGGTACCAGTTCAGTCAGTGGAGAGGCTGAAGAATGATGTAGAAGGCAACAGAACTTCTTCAAACTTATTAGCATGCTTGCAGGAGTGTTTGGGACTGTTCTGGCATGGGAGTAATTAGCTGGTCTTGCACGGTTAGTGGTGGTGGGGTACATATAAGACAACACGCATCCATATGTAATAGAAGTAGTAAATAAACATTTGCAATAAGTTATCAAAATAACTTGCATCCATTAAATTTATTCTAATCAGGACAATTATTTTTATAGATTTTTTTAATTAATATATTGCGGCCATGGTTAAAACAAGGAAGTATAATGAAGACTGTATTAAGTATGGCTTTACTGGCATGGAAAAAAATGGGATCGATCATCCTCAATGCACAGTATGCCACACAGTTCTCAGAAATGATACCTTGAGACCTGGTTGTCTTGAGAAACACTTGACAAAGAACCACAGCACTTTGACAGACAAACCAGAAGAGTTCTTTGCTGCTAAACTTCAAAATTTGAAACACATGCATCTGGACACTACTGGAACTTTTCATCAAAGAGGTAGAAACATCTTATGAACTGTATCTCTAGTGTAAATTAAGGTAACAAAGTATTTTTTTCTAAAAAGTAATACTTCTCCATGAAACACTCTGCTGTAATCAACAGCTCCTTTCTTTGTCAGTTTTAGTACCTCAGCCTTAGCTTTCATGCTGGACCTTGATGTGGTTTTAATTAGCTTCATCAGCTGTCATAGTTACAGTCATAGAAGAGAAAAACAAAGAAAAACAAAGGCAAAGAAAACACTCAGAGACCTCTAACAAGGGAAGAGACAAAAACAGAAAACTCTATTGAGGCTGTTCAGGATGTGGCCTTGCCATTTTCATTAAAATAAGTGTCTGAGATGCAACAGGAATGACTGGTGTATCTGAATTTCTCATCACCTCAGGGCTGTCTTTTCTGTGTGATAATGATTTAAGGCTTTCTCTGACAAAGAAGATTTTATTTGAATATTAAGGAAACACAATAACAAAAAATGTGGAAATGGCTGAGGTGCTTAATTGCTTGTGTTTCAATTTTCATCAAGAAGGGAGATGGTAATTGGGAATCGAACATGATGAATGCCAATGAAAAAGAAGTAGGTTCAGAAGCTAAAATACAGAAAGAACAAGTTAAAAATTGCTTACACTAGTTAGGTGTCTTCATATTACCAATAGCTGATGAAATGCAGCCTAGAATATTGAAGGAACAGACTAACAAGATAGCTGAGCTATTTATGATTACCTTTGAAAAGTCATGGAAGATGGAAGAGATTCCAGAAGACTGGGAAAGCAGCAAATAGAGTGCCCATCTATGAAAAGAGAAATAAGGAGAACCCAGGGTAATACAAACAAACCAGCTTAATTTCTAGAGCAGGAAAGACAATGGAGCAGATAATTAAGGAATCCATTTTCAAACACCTAGAAGATAGTAAGGTGATTAACAGTCAGCATGGATTTATCAAGGACATATCATGTCAAACCAACCTCATAGCATTCTTTGATAGGATAAGAAGCCTTTTGGACAGGGGAAAAGCAGTAGATGTGGTATATCTAGATTTTAGTAAAGCTTTTTGATACAGTCTCTCATGACCTCCTCATTAACAAACTAGGAAAGTACATTCCAGATCAGAGCAGGCAAGATACGGTCCATGGGATGAATCCAGCCTGCCAAACCATTTAATCCAATCCACTACTGAGGTGGGAAGATTTGCTTGCAGCCCCTGCCCCCCAGTAAAATCTCTCTGCTCCCATTGTCCAGAAACTGACCAAAGGAAGCTGAGCTGGGGTGGAAGGACAATGATCTGGACAAACTGGAGAAATGGTCTGAGTTAAATAAGCTGAAATTGAATGAGGACAAGTACCAAGTACTTCATTTAGAAAGGAAGAATCAGTTGCACACATACAAAATGGGAAATGACAGCCTAGGAAGGAGTACTGTGGGAAAAGATCTTGTAGTCATCGTGGACCACAAGCTAAATGTGAGTTAGCATGACACTGGTGCAAAAAAGCAAGCATAATTCTGGGATGCATTAGTGGGAGTCTTGTGCACTAGCAGGAGTCTTGTAAGCAAGTCATGAGAAGAAATTCTTCAGCTTTACAATGAACTGATTAGGCCTCAGATGGAGTATTGTACCCAATTCTGGGTGCCATACTTCAGGAAAGATGTGGAAAAACTGAAAAAGTGCAGAGAAGAGCCACAAAAATTATTAAAGCTCTAGAGAACATGAGCTATGAGGGACGATTGAAAGAACTGGGTTTGTTTAGTCTGGGGAAGAGAAGACAGAGGGGACAAGATACCAGTTTTCAAGTATCTAAAAGATTGGTTTAAGGAGGAAGGAGAAAAATATTATTTTCCTTAACCTCTAAGATTAGAAAAAGAAGCAATCGGCTTCAATTGCAGAAAGGGAGGTTTAGGTTGGACATTAGGAAAAATGTTCTAACTGTCAGGATGAACATTGCAGCGCCTCATTAGCATCTTCCGAACCCACTCATGAACATGCCCCTTTTGAAAGGAAGGGACTCATGTAGACGCAGGGTTGGAGTAAATGGAATTCGGGAAACCCGAGCAATGGAATGGCTGCATTTTTTGCATGGAATGATTAGAAGTATTCTGAGTAAACAATGATATATTATGTCTTAGATTTGAAAGGGCGGGGAGCTGATTAGTATTTCGCTTGTAAGTTTGACCCAAATACACCAACCAATAAGAAACATCCTCAATCTTCAGAGACAAAAAATGCCAGGAAGTCCCTGGATATTGTTTCCATACCAAGCGGATCTTTTCAGGACAACAGTCAGCCTTCCCCACAGTATGCAAAGCCCCCCTCAACTAGGCATGATGGGAAGATGAGGAACTTCACAGCTTCTCTGAGTCAGAAGTTCTTAGGGTGAACATATCCCTCTTCTGCTGCATGAAGCAGTGCAACCTACAGCCCTGGGACTGCACACTAGTTTGGAGAATTTTAAAGATTGCCTTTGGATGATCTATAAAACAGACAGAGGTATGTGTGAGAGAGAGTGTGTTGTGGGTAGGGGGACAGTATTCCTATATCTGAATCACTGGGATGGTATCAGAGTTGTAGAAGGGATCTTCTTCAGTGTTCCCTCTCATTTTCTACACACGTGTAAAAAATTTTGTTGTGTGCACCAATATGGAGGTCATGTACAAACAAAATGTGGTTGGATGAGGCTCAGAGGTTTGGAGTGCAGGAGGGGACTCACTCTGGAATAAAAGTTTAGGGTGCAGCTTTGTGAGGGCTCCAGCTGGGGCTACATCTACACTTACTGGAGAAGATCGACCTCTCCAGGTTGATCTTCTGGGGTGCTGTTTCGTGCACATGTGAAACGGCACATTCCAAGGTCAACGTCTACTCTAGAACTCCTCCTGAGTTGCCTGGTATTAAGGACGGTTGATGGGAGGAGTGCTCCCATCGACCTTCTGCTGTGAAGATAGGCACAGAAGTCAATGGCTGCAAAGTCAATTTTTGGTACGCAATTGACATACCAAATCTTGTGTATCAGCCATCGGCTTTCAAGATAAGTCTAGATGCAGCCTGGCGGTGGGGGGGTGCAGACTTAGTGGGAGGGTCAGAGATGAGTAGTTTGGATTGCAACTGCCCTCAAGCTACAGAAGAGCTTGAAGATTCCACACAGCTGTTTCTCCTCATAGTTTGGTGGGCGAGACGCCTCTCCTCTGGCTGTGGCAGCTCTGGGGCTAGGGTTGCAGTCTGTGCCAAGGCTGAGTTTGACCTGAGGAAGGGGTAATCCTCCCCCATGCATGGCAGGCTGAGATGAGTTGAGTTTCCTGAGCACCCGCCTGGTGCTTAATGGGTTGTTGCTCAGCTACGCAACCACCCAGCTGATAGTAAACTTAAGTCTCCTGGATCATTGAAAAATACCACCCCTTTGTTAGTATTTAATTTGTGGAGAAGCCTAGCACAGGAAATGAAAATCTTCATTCTTGGGTGTTGAGCAATTGGTCTCCATGTCCAATGAAGATAGGATGCAAAATAATGGGCTTAATTTACAGCAAGGAACATTAAACATTAAACATTAGGAATTTTTTTCTAACTATAAGGGTATTAATCTTTAGAAAAGGCTTCCAAGGCAAATTCTGGAATCACCATCATTGGAGGTTTTAAAAAAGCAGGTCAGAGAAACACCTGTCAGAAATGGTGTAGTTTATTTGGTCCTGCTCAGTGCAGGGGACAAGACATGATGACTTCTTGAGGTCCCTTCGAGCCATACACTTCAGTGATTCTAGGGCAATGCCAAAAGGGGTTACATATAGCAGCTAATGAAGGCAAGATAACCCCTCAAAATAGGTAGATGTCTATCAGGAAGATGCCTGAGGCCTTACATCTAAATAAGTAACAGTTTCTGAGGGCTAGCTGCCAAGGAGGCTTATTTCTGCTGGATATGATTTGAGGGTCACTTGTAACAGAATATGCAATGAGCCATGTCTACACGTGCACGCTACTTCGAAGTAGTGGCACTAACTTCGAAATAGCACCCGTCACGGCTACACGTGTCGGGCGCTATTTCGAAGTTAACTTCGACGTTAGGCGGCGAGATGTTGAAGACGCTATCCTCATCAGGAGATAAGAATAGCGCCCTACTTCAACGTCGAAGTAGGGACTGTGTAGTCGTTGCACGTCCCACAACGTCGAAATTGTGGGGTCCTCCATGGCAGCCATCAGCTGAGGGGTTGAGAGACGCTCTCTCCAGTCCCTCAGCTCAATGGTGGCCGCGTGGAGTGGCCCCTTAAAGGTCCCCTCCCACTCCCTTCCTGTGCAGGAAGCTGAGGGAACGTGCAGGCGGCAGCCTAGACACGCAGCCAGCCTGCACGTCCCTCAGCCACCCAGAACAGGGCCAGCACCTGCCATGGCTGCCCGGCAGCCCCCCCAGCGCCCCCAGGGGAGCTCCCCGCCAGGGGAGCCAGAGCAGCCAGGCCAGCCAGCCCGGCAGCCAGGTTGGGAAGAAGCAGCGGGGCCCCTCCTGGACGGAGGCTGAGCTGCGGGACCTGCTGGGGCTCTGGAGCGAGGAGGAGGTGCTCCAGGTAATGGGGAGCAAGAGGCAGAACACGGATGCATTCGCTTGGCTGGCCGAGGGCCTGGCCACCCGGGGTCACCCTGCCCGCACTCTTGACCATGTTAGGAGTAAGGTTAAGGAGCTGCAGCAGGGTTACGCCCGGGCCCAGGATGCGGCCAGCCGATCTGGGGCCACCCCCGTCACTTGCCCCTTTTACAGGGAGCTCAGGGACACCCTGGGCCCCTGGCACACCTCCTCCCCTCCGGCCACCCTTGATACCTCGGCCGACGAGCCCCAGCAGGCCCCGCAGCCGGAGTCCGTCCCGGAGGTAAGCCCCGCACCCTGGGGACCCCCCCTGGAGCCCACCCCCGGGCCATCGTGGCAGGAGGAGGCGGAGGAGGAGGAGGGCTCCTCCTCTGCAGAGTCCGGGCTGAAGATCCTCCTCCTGCCCTCCCGGAGCAGCAGCCGGGCCTCCACCCCCCGGGGATCTCCGGACCGTGGGAGTGGACCGACAGGTATGCAGCCCCCTCTGGTGTACACCCCCGGGGTTGAGGGGCGGGGGTAATAGATATGTGCCCCGGGCCCCCCACATGCCCACATGGCCACGGCCCCAAGGACAGCAGGGCCATGGCCCTCACAGCAGTGCATCAGCCCCCGCCCCCCGCATGACAGTGCCATGGCCCATTCCCGGGGCAGGGGGCAGCGGAACCTCGAGGGTCCCCCAGGAGGAGGGGGGTGGGACACCCCACAACAGCAGCATGTGATGGAGTGGGGGGAGTGCAAAAGGGAGATTCAGGCTAGATATGAGCAACAAGCTGAATAGCTCCCAGGGGCAAAGGATGATCCTGGGGCTATAGCTGGCAGGTGACATCTCTGCCCTGAAAAAAGAGGAGGGAGGAGCTGAGCTGGCTTTGAATTGGGGAGGGGGCCGCAGGTGGAGGCTAGGGGATGGGAGAGCTGGAAGGCAGCCAGCCTGAGGAGGGGGAAAGCCACACCCCAGAGGGGCACCCCTTGGGGTCTTCTCCCCACAACGGGTTGGAAGGACTGTCTCTGACTGCTGTGCAGTCACTCCAGAGAGAAACCGGGCATCTGTTTCCTAAGAAACCTCTCCTGTCAGACCCTGCTGAGTGAAGTGAGAGTCACTCCCGCCAGGGGACGGGGTGCAGTGCAGGGGGACCCCTGAACCCCATCCATCCCAGTAGCATCTCCTGGGGATGGGGATGGGGAACCTGCAGCACAGGGGTGGGGGGACAAGGGCCACGGCTCGGGGCCCACACTAATGCCTGTCTCCATTCTTCTTCCCCCCCTCCTCCTGTGTTCCGCAGCTGCACCATCGGAAGGACCGGAAGAGAGCGCCGGCGAGGCATCAGTGGTCCTGGAATCCCCTCCGGGGCCATTGCTCCAGGCAAGCCCCTTGGCGGAGGACCAACCGGCCCAACGGCGGGCTAGACGGTGAACCCCGCAACAGCACCCAACGGCGACAGACCCCCAGCTGCTGGCCATCCATCATCGGCAGCTGGAGGTCACGGAGCAGCGCCTGCAGATGGACCAACGCCTCCTGGACCTGCAGGAGCGGGCGCTGGCCTGGCGCCAAGAGGCATGGGGGGCCTACATGGAGACATTCAACCATCTCGTGGACTACCTGGCCCCCCATGCCGCGCCGGCCGCTTCAGCACCCGCCCTGCCTGCTCCACCCGCCGCACCACCTGCTGCTCCGCACGTCGCCATCCCGTCTGCCGTCGCCCCACCACCCACCACCGAGGGCCGGACCGCCGAGGGACACCTGGGGCCAGCTGAGACTCGCCGGTCATATCTTCCAGTCCGCCCGGCCCCCAGCCAGCCCCGGACAGGGCTGCGGCCGAGGCGGGGCTCCCGGCCGCCCACCCCAGTGCTGGACTTTAGGGGCGTGGGGCCCGGGACGTGGCTCCCCCCCGTATATAGTTATATATGTCCGAAAAGAAGATTGTTTTATTGACCCATTTTATTTATATTTGTGCCCCCCCTTTGTCCCGTCCCCCCCATGTAAATAGTTCTCCCCTTCCTTATCACCCATGGTTTTCTTTTTATTGACCAACGTCTCCATTATGTGCAATCCCTTTTATTATTGTTTTATTTGTACAGAATACTTTTGTTAGAAGAGGTCTTGTCTATAGTTTGTTCTTGTTTTAATTATAGTTAAAAAAAAAAAGTTCTAAAAGAAAACGCAGTTTAAGTTCAGCCACAAGTGCGTGCTGTCATTTCTCCAGGAAAAGTGGAGGCAGGGGTGCGGTTGGGTGCTCCGTGGTGTGGGCGTAGGGGCAGGGAGTGTTGTGGAGGAAGGGGTGGGCAGTGGGGGGCCTGGCAGAGTTCACCCCACGGCCTCATCATCGAAGTGGGCCCGCGGGGCCTCCCGGACCCGGGTCCCTTCGGGGTCCACCTGCCAACTGGGGGCAGCGGGTGGCTGCACGTCGGCCCTGCCGGCCTCCACAGCCCAACCCTGATAAAAGGTCTCCCCCTTGCTCTCCACCAAATTGTGCAGGGCGCAGCAGGCACACACAATCTGGGGGATGTTGTTGGGGCCCGCATCCAGGCGGGTGAGGAGACATCTCCAGTATCCTTTCAGGTGGCCAAATGAGCGCTCCACCACCTGGCGCGCGTGGTTCAGGCGCTGGTTGAAGCACTCCTGGCTGGCAGAGAGATGGCCCGTGTACGGGTGCATGAGCCAGGGCCGGAGTGGGTACGCCGCATCTGCGATGACGCAGAGGGGCATGGTGGTGTCCCCACAGGGATCTCCCGCGGGGGGATGTAGGTCCCTGCCTCCAGCCGGTGGCACAGGCCCGAGTTCCGGAAAACCTGGGCGTCGTGGGTGCTGCCAGGCCAGCCCACATAAATGTCCTGGAAACAGCCCCGGCTGTCCACCAAGGCCTGGAGGACCACAGAATGGTAGCCCTTGCGATTGATGTAGCATCCTCCACTGTGATGCGGGGCACGGATGGGGATGTGAGTCCCATCCAGAGCCCCGAAGCAACTGGGGAAGCCCAGCGTGGCAAAGGCCGCGATGGTGGCATCTGGGTCCCCCAGCCTCACGAGCCTGTGCGGGAGCATGGCGTTGATGGCACGCACAACCTGCAGGGAAAGCACATGGGACAGCACCAATGAGGGGTGAGCAGGGTGTGTGTGGCCCTGCCCTGCCCTCCCCTCCCCTCCCCTGCCCTCCCCCGCCCAGTCCTCCCCTCCCGTGCCCTGCCCTGCCCTCCTCTGCCCGGGCCCCCCTCCCCTGCCCTGCCCTCCCCCCCGTGGGTCCTCTTACCTCCATGAGGACAGCCCCAACGGTGGCCTTGCCGACACCAAACTGCTGTCCCACGGATCGGTAGCTGTCTGGAGTGGCCAGCTTCCAGACAGCAATGCCGACCCGTTTCTCCACAGGGAGGGCACGCCGCATGGCAGTGTCCTGGTGCCTGAGTGCGGGGGTGAGCCACTGGCACAGCTCCATAAATGTATTCCGGCTCATCCTGAAGTTCCTGAGCCAGCGGTCATCGTCCCACTCCTCAAGCACCAGCTGCTCCCACCAGTCGGTGCTGGTGGGGTAGCTCCACAGGTGGCGGCATGTGAGGCGGGGGGAAGGGCGGGGTGCTGCAGGGTTGGGGGTTGAGCCCTGCTGCCCTGGGGGCAGCTCTTCCTCCGGTGTAGCAAGGAGGTACTCAGCTGCCTCCCGCATGGCATGGATCAGGGCGAGCCCTGCTGCTGCCGGGAGGGCTGGGTGGACCTCTGGCTGCTGCTGCTGCTGCTGCTGCCTCTGGGGGTCCATGCCTGTGTCGCCCGGGGTCTGTGTGCCTATGGCTCCTCAGACCGCGTGCTGTGCAGGCTGAGTGTGTCTGGGAGGGGCCCTTTAAGGGAGCGGCTAGCTGTTGCCCCGGAAGCGCTAATCCGCCCTGTGACCCTGTTTGCAGCTGTGCCTGGCATCACTATTTCGATGTGTGCTACTTTGGCGTGTAGCCGTTCCCTCGCTGCGCCTATTTCGATGTGGTGCTGTGCAACGTCGAAGTTGAATGTCGACGTTGCCAGCCCTGGAGGACGTGTAGACGTTATTCATCGAAATAGCCTATTTCGATGTCTCCAAATCGAAATAAGCTACTTCGACGTAGGCTTCACATGTAGACGTAGCTATGGTCTGGGTAGATACCGTAAAGAGGTCCACAAGTGGGTTTAAGAACAAATCGTAATCAGATTCTATACCATGCTACAGTCTGTTTGATTATTATTTACATGAGCCATTTTAGGAAACCTTTCAGTACCCCAGTGACAGCAGTGGAACTATTAATGCTGTCACTAGTCATATATGTATTTACTGATTCAGAAATATGCCACTGTTCTCAAGACACAAGTTATTTGCCTCGTGGAGCTGTACATCAATTTAAAATTTTATACCAAAATAGGCTGGGTAGAATGTAGTGTTTTCATAAGAATTAGATAATGATGTGTCTTCAAATGACACAGTCCATTTTTAGTTTTTTGTTGTTCTGCTAGCAAATAAGTTAAATTTATTTGGGAATTGTATCAAAAATGCACTTTTCCTATAAACACAAGTTATGTGGGAAAAGACCAAAGAAAACAGTTGAAGTTTTCAAACAAATGAGCCTCCAAGCAACATACTCTTGCTCCATTTATAGTATGAACCAAAATATAATTCACCAGGTGCAAGTGAAGGGCCAGATCCTAAGCTAGGGTAAACCAGTATAGCTCCATTCACATCAGTGGAGAGACACCATTTTACATCCTCTAAGGCTCTCGCCAATATGTTGGAAGATTAAAGGAACAAAGTTTTATAAAAGAAAATTAAAGCTGGCATCATGATATATTTTAAAACTACTGTTTCTGTTGGCGGGGGGCAGAATATGCTAGTTTTACCCTTTATTTTTCGTCAGCCTTGAAGGCCCCACTTCTTAGTCTCATGTCCTTAATGAGCAGGTCTATTTGACTAGGAAGTGGGGAGTGGCATATGAGGAAAGTGTTTAATGGAAGGTTGTGCACTCCAGAAAGAGTTCTGGATCCCACACAGGGAGAAAGACCTCTTTGAGCAGCAACTGTTTCTTTGTAGGGGGTAAATGAAAGGACGGGAGAGAATAGCTGTAAAATAGGATGGACTGTGAAAAGGAAGGTTAAGGATCCAGGAAGCAGTCACAGGGAGAGTAAAGAGACCAGTAAGGACTTAGAAAGCAGAGCTGAGAGAAGGAGTTAGGTCCAAGAAGAGAGGAATAGGTCACCACAGGAACTGGAATGGAGCTGGGAGTCCTGGCATGGAGATTAGGATGGAGAATCACACCTCATCAGCTCAGTTCATCTACCACTGAAGTCCATGAAAAGTGAGTTAGGCATGAGCCAACTACATAATATGATATGCGGTGGAAAAACTCATTCCCTGCACATGGTGGGGGAATGGTTCACAGCTAAGAGTCCCAAACTCAGGGAAGACTGTCAGAAATCAGAGTAGACACCCTAGAATGGTCCATGGCATATCATTTTTTTTAACCAAGCCAGTAGTGAAAGTGTACTCCTGGATCCAGGGCCATCTTGGGGGCAGGGTCATGGGGCAACCCGCTCCTGCCCACAGCCCCACTTCTACCCTATCTCTTCCTGCCCCTGCCCTGCCCCTACTCCACCCTTTTCCCCAAGCCCCACCCCTCTCCACTCCAACTCCACCTCTTCCCACCTCTGCTCAACCCCTTTTGTCTGCATTGTACCCCTTCCCCAAAGCCCCCGCCCCAGAGCTATGCAACCCTGGGGATTACCTGGGAGGACTGATGTGGGGCAGCAGCCGGGGTTGAGCCCCCCTGCATTCACCACAGCTGCTGGAGCCGGAGTGACCCAGCAGCCGGCTCCGCTCTGCCACCTATCTCCCAGCTGGCTGCACTCCACTTCACTATCATGGTGACAAAAGGAGCGACCATCCCTGACCTTCACCTGCTCTGCTTCCCTGAGTGATGCAGGTCTTGCGGGAAGCAGAAGAGATGGGGAGCAGAAGACAGTAGGGAGGGGCTGGGGCATTCCTCTTCCCCCCACCACAGTGAGTGTAGGGGGCGACCCCTGCTGCCACCTTGTGCCAGGGGCCCCAGCTAGTCACCCAGGCTGCCATCATGTGTCCCACCCATAAGACTATTGAGGCAGCCACCATGGGTCGCCCTGCCAAAGCACGAGTCCTACTGTGGTTGCCTTGAACCATCCTGTGTATAGGATGGTGCTGCCTGGATCCCTATATTAGTTTTAGAAACCACAGACAGTCCTCTTCAGGCCCTCTCGCTCCTTCTTTGCCACCGAAACAGACTGGACTTTATGATACATTATTAGAACCAACTTTTACCCCATATTATGGTACTTCCAGCTAACAAAGGCCCAGACACTTATCCGTGGTCAAAATTTGCTCCAAATTTCATCAAAGACAATGCTGTAGTGGATTCTTTAGTAAACCAAAAATACAGATTTATTAATCAGGAAAAAGTAATGGCAGTTATAGCAACGATAAAGCAGCTAAAATACATCCTTGGTGAATTAGTTTATAGGTTTAAAATAAAAACAGTGATGTAACAATCTGCCAGTCTCATGGTCTTTTCATAAATTTAGGGTTTTCCCAAAGTGGATTTGGGGAACTCTATCTTATATCTGGAAAGCTCCCTGACAGCATCCAAAGAGGTTAGAGATGGCAGGACCCTTCCGAGCATCCAGTATTTATTGTTGAAAACAGCCTGCCATGTGTTTTAAGCCCAACATGTGCCCAGAGGTTTTCCTTTGTTGAATACACAACACTCCATACTTGGAAGTCAGTGTTCCTTCCTGCTGAGCAACTTTAACATATGATGAATGGACACATACATAAACCTGTACAGTAACCCTTTAACCTCCCTGGACATTCAATAATGGATTTAAAAGTAGCCATTCTTCTACAAAAATATTTTATCACAAGGTTACAGAGGAAGACATCTGAATTGGAATTCATTTGCAAATTCAACACATTTAAATTAGGACTTAACAGAGATATAAATTATCTTGTACTTTACAAGGTCAATTTCCCCACCCTTGATAGTCTCAGGAATTGCACACATCCTACTTAACTTAATTTGCTTCATCTACTGGTCCTAGTAGTGAAAGTAACCCCTTTTGTTCCTCCTTTCCCCTCCCCATCCTACCCTGCAATATAAGCATTGGATTCTAATGGTCTTCTCCAATCATCTGAAGAAGCGGGTCTTACCCGCGAAAACTCGTGACCTAATAAATTCATTAGTCTTTCAGGCACCACATGACTGTTCATTATTTGTGAAGCTACAGGCTAACACTGAGACTTTACAGTGCTTTTTTTCTAGCAAAAATGGTGCTGGAACTGAAGTCTGGTGATTCCTCAAAGGGAATAGGGTATTCAGTTTTAATGCCTTGGTCCCCACACTGCTGCAGGACCATTGAGGGCTCCTGTTCCGGTCCTTGCACTGCTGTGGGGTGGCCGAATCTCCTGTCCCAGTCCCTGTGCTGCTGCAGGACCAGCAGTGAAGTTTTTTCTGGTGTTCTAATGGAAAAACAGTGTGGGAACTCTGTTCCAGTGCATTCCACCAGAAAAAAATGCCCTGGACTTTTAGCATAGAGATAAACGGAACAATGTGATTGCCAAAATCATTTAGTTTATATATGCAGTTTTACACATTAAATGAATTCACATTTAAACACTAACACACTTTCTTCTTCCAGAATTATTTAAACATACAGACAGCAGTCATAAGTAATCTTAATGTAAATATAATTATCAGACGTGCCATGTAAACCTCAATGTGACAACATCTGCCTTTGTTCCATTCTAACAAGTCAGTACTAAAAGATTAGCAACAAATTGGTTCATAGACAAGTGGGTACAATAATATTAGTATTTCTTTTGATCTAGAGTTATTTACTATAGGGCACGAATTATAGAAAATAAGCAGCAACATACCCAGTTACATTTCACAAGGGGATTAGTCTGCTCATTACAATGCTTCTTGACATTCCTCTGAGGTTCAAAGACAGGTGAATGGCCTATTGCTTTTAATCTAAGCTCGTTTTCCCGCATCATACCTGTTTTTCATGGGTAATTGAGTACTATCCTTAAATGCAACAATTAATTATTCCCATAATTGTCTAAGTTTATGAAACTGTTAGCTTACATCACTGGCTCTCACATATGGTCATTACCCATTTCCTGTGCATCTGAAGGCCCATAGCCCTGACAACGATACACTTTGCAATGGGGGAAGCCTATTTTACGCTACTTGTCCAAGAATTTGAAGCAAGAAAGATTCAGCTACCTTCTGTTAGGGCATTTCCACCTCTCCAGCACATCCTGTATGAAATTTTCAGGCATTCTAAGACCATAGGTGTTTATGAGTAATGCCAGATTTATTAATTGTTTATACAAAATATGAAATCTAAATTTCTTAAAAAAAAAAAAAACCATGCACCTAGTATTTCACATGTTCTTCTAGTGAATAAGCTATATTGTACATTTCTTGAGTGCATCCATCCTCGATGGCCAGGTGAGGAAGAAGGGCACATGAGGTACATTATCTCCTCAGCTTCCCTGTTCCTTCCTTTTCCTTTTGGTGAGTGCACAGAGATCAGCAGCACTGAGGGCCATCACAGGCCCATGGACAAGGTTGGAGGGCACCCCAGATCCCCATCCCTGGAAGGAGCAGGGCTAGGAGCAGTCAGCCCTGGGCCTCTTCCCCTCCCACATCCTTGCACCATCCTCCTGCTCCCTCAGAGCTCTGGCCACCGCCACTGTTGCTTTGGCAGTTGCAGTGGCTGGAACTTCCAGCCCCTGTGAAAGGCTGAGCCCCTGCGCAACTGCCGCCCTTGCCTCCCCATCTCCCCCATCTGCAGGTCTGCCAGAGGGAGAGCCTCTAATCTCACAGCAACAGCCATCTCCATTCTTTCCTGGTCCCTGGCATCCAATTCCCCTGCAATCTTTTCTGAAGGTGTGACAGTGTTCATTATCACATCAGCATCTTGCATCTATGGTGATGTAAAATTGTCTTTGTCCCTGTACAGTAGCTATTTTCCTCTTTCGCTCTCCCTGCCAGATTGCCACCTTAACTTATCTGAGCATTTATTTCCCGGTTTCTTCTCTCAAAAGTAAGGACCCTTTGACGTAGCCTATAATTTAATCCACCTAAGTTTCTAGGAGATTAGATTCTGGTTTGATTAACAATTGTCTCTCCCTGGAGGCGCTAACCAGAATGCAGATCACTGCCTGACTTTGACAATATAGGGCTCAGACCTCCTTGTAAATCTCTCAACTTTGAAATATTAATAATAGCTTCATGCTGATTACTTCTTAGCTGATTCATGCTCCATAACTAAACACTGCTCTTTAAAAATCAAGATACATTAGGCTTCCTGCAGCAGTGAATTTTACACTATATAAAAAGACTCTACAGTTCATAGACAGTGATGATGGTGCCATCTACAATTTTTTAAATAGCTCATTCTTCTAATTTATTATATTAAAGTAGGGGACAAAAGCTTTTTGAGTTTTACTGTTTCTTATTTTACAATGTATTTATTGGTCTTCATTAGATGCAACGTTGGACAATCAAACTGAAGTAATACTGACACACACAGAGTGACATTAGCAGCAGGAATCAGGCCTGGGATTGCCAGGAATGAGCTTCTACTGCTTGAGCTGAAAGCGACAAGTCTTTCTTATCTGAGACTTAGGCTATGCCTTCACTACAAGATAAAATTGGATGTAAGGCAGTTAGCTCAATAGTACCATGGGACTGTCTTCACTGTCGATACCATTAGCTTGATTAGGGAGCATGAATATCAATATCATAATATTACCAGTACAAGCTGGGTGTAGGGTCAAGTTTGAATTTAAAAGTTTGACTTAACGCCAGTGTGGAAGCGCTATGTCTTAAAATCAGATTTATTGGCCTTCAAAGATGTCCCGCATGTAACCCACAATGCCCCACAGTGCTCCACTCTGGCAGCTTCCATCTCCTCAGTTCTCCAAGTGCACAGGAATTAGGTAACAGGGAGACCGTGAATTTCAATTTGGGACCAAGAAGCCTGTGGCTGTGAGGTCATGTTTGTATGATAGGCTGATAAATGTCTTTCTTTCTTTGCTACCAGTTCTGTGAGTGCATCTACCCATTACAAATAGCCCCAATGTGGTTCTATCTCTACCCCTGCTTGCTGAGCACTTGGTATTTTTTTGTGTGCTGCCTGGCATCAGCCGCTGCCCCACCACACCACATGGCAGCGAGGCTGTTGTGGGGGTTGTGCTTCTATGAGAAGCTAAGAAGTTTCTTCACAGCAGGTTACATTTCTGCAGGCCCCCTGCTTCCTTCCCCCACAGGCGCCATGCAGCTGGGGTCTCTCCCACGCCCAACCACGTCACATGGGTAGCCGCCGACCCAATAAAAGGATGTGCCTGCTGTTCGGTGCTGACGATGTTCCCCCAGCGGTTAAAATTTTCAGGGGCTTGCAGCCACCCAGGGGGACTGCCTCAACTGGCTCCCCATCAAAAATATTTTGGGGTCTTGCTGCCACTGGGGGAAGTCTCCCCTGGAGACTAAGATTTTGGGGGGCTTCCTGCTGCCAGGGCATCTGCTGCAACTGGCTCCCCCAGTGCCCCCCATGCCCCTGCCATAACAAGGACAAAGGGGGTGAGCAGTTACCAGGGAGGAAGTCTCTCCCGGTGGCTACAAATTGCGGGGCCACAGTTCAAGTGGCCTTTGAGCCACAGACCCCACACCCCCCAGCCAAAAAAGATTTTTGGGGACCATGTCAACTGGCCAGTCAAACTCCCAAATACGAGCAACCCCCACGATGGCATTGAAATTTGGTGAGCCCCACCCCCATCTCCCTGTGTTGGCAATGTCTGTGTAATGAAGAAGGAAGCCCCTTCTGCCCCCTGTGACAGCCAGACCCCAGTGTCCTTGTTGTGGTGGGGGGTGTAGTGGGGCTTGAGGTGGGGGCCAGTTCAGGTAGTCCCCCTGGGTGGCTGTAAGCCCCCGAAAATCTTAACCGCTGGGGGAACATCGTCAGTACTGAACAGCAGGCACATCCTTTTATTGGGTTACCCCCAGCAGCAGCAAGCCCTGGAAATTCTTAGCCACTGGGGAAGACTCCACCCCAGCAGCAGCAAGCCCCTGAAAACCGTTCCCACCCTGGGAACCCTCACCATGCACAAGCCACGACACGGTGCTGCCTGGCAGCATGGTCAGCACTGAACAGCAGGCATGTCCTTTTATTGGGTCGGGGCAAACTGCGTGATGTGGTTGGGCACAGGAAAGACCCTGACTGTGTGGAGCCTGTGGAGGATGGGCTGGGCGGGGGAGTGCACAAATGTAAACCGCTGAGAAGAAGTTTTTCAGCTTCTTATATGGGCACAACCCCCACAACAGCCTCGCTGCCGCGTGGTGCAGCACAGCAGCAGCTGGTGCCAAGGAGCTCAGAAAAAAATACCAAGTGCTCAGCTAGCAAAGACAGAGCCAGCACCACAAACTCCCTGCTGGGGCTATTTGCAATGGGTAGATGCACCTGCAGCACTAATAGCAAAGAAAGAAAGATGCTTCTCATCAGCCTCTCATTCAAACATGGCTCCCCATGGCTTGTGGGACCCTTGAAACTGACTAGCCCATAGGATGATAAGGCTGATTCTCCCTGACTTCCCAGAGTGGTGTCACTGTCCAGCTGACAGCAGTGCACTCTGGGAAGGCAGGAAGAAGGCTTTTAGCCCACCTAGCTGACCAAGTTTTCATGCAAGTTGTGGGGAGGGCTCCCCTGGTCTTGCAGGAACAGGGAAACTGACAAGTTCATGGCTGGTTAGTTTCTCGGGTTGCACTAGTGGTGGGAAGCCAGGAGCCAGCAAAAGTGCAAGGCTCTGCTCCTGCAGTGGAGCTAGGACTCTCTCCACTTTCAGTCTGGGTCCCAGCTGCTGCTGAAAGCCTGCTGTACTCGGCCCTCGAGGGCAGCAATGGCCTAGAGTGCAATTCCCTGTGTGCCTACTGGCAGTGCCCGCATCGGTAGTGCCTTTGTCTCCCCACCAACCCATGTTAAGGGTGGCTAACTGTCCTGGCACTCGGATAATCTCCTCTGACAGATGCTGTTTGGTTGGCCCTTTTCTCTTTAGGAGTACTTTTCCCATAAGCATTCTCTCTTCTATCTGTCTTGGGGGCCATCTTGCTGCAAGACAAGACCTCCTGGAGCTGGTATGCTGTCTGGTCGGATGGTGAGGGTTACACGCTAGCGGCTAGGGATGCTTGAATTCAGGAATGCGCCAGACACGATAAACCCTCCAGATGCGCACGCACATCTCTGTGGCAGAAACTCCAGCCCCAGCCCCTGACAGGCCCAGCAGTACCCTCCAGACAGGAGTGGCAAGGTGGCAGGAGGCTGCCCAGGTGCCCAGGCTCCCAGTGCAGAGTGGCCCAAGAGGTCTGAGACACCCACCCCACTTCTGATCCTAAGCCCAAGGTGGCTCTAGTGAGCATGTGCCATGCATTCCCACGTGTGCCTTGGGCTAGGGAAGCCGCTGCCCTCTGCCTGGCTCTTGATCTGGCTCACTCACAGTTAGCAGGCATGCCCAAACCCTTGGGTGCTGCTAGAACTCGATGATCCCCTTGTCATGGAGGAAGGAAGGGAGCCCTCAGCTCCCGCTGCTGCTGCCATGGCATTGCAGGCAATCGCCCTAACAGGGAGGGAAATAATTGAATTTGAGGATGTTAAAGTCGCAAAAGTCGAAACTGTACTGTATATTGCTGTGGCCCTTAAAAATGGCATAGTATTTTGGCAAGAGTAGTAAGAATGTTAGCCCATACTTCCTTGACAAATTCTGACACCTGATTCTACAATCTGTTTAATTTTAATGGGAGTTAGGAGCCTGAATACTTTTTGAGGGACTGAGTCATTTTATTTCTTTACCTCCTATCCTAGGCCATCTTAGCAACACCTATGCAGGCAGCCTCTGTTGACAAAACTGGCTCTGCTGACAAACTCACCGAGCACCTACATGGTTAAAGTGCTCTATCAAGAGTTTGTCGACAAAACTCAGCTGTTCAGCCGGCAATGTTATACATCGTCCAATCAGGTATAAGGCCTCTGTCAACAGTGTTTTGTAAACAGAGTGCCCGTGTGGACACTTCTGTCAACAGAGAAGACTTCTGGTTCCCCAGACTGCCCTATTTGCAGATCTTCCAGTCAGCTGTTCTGTCAAGAGAGAGCAGGGCACTCTGGCTGCTCTCTGTTGACAGAGCAACTTGCTTTTACGAGCTGCTTTTATGTGTAGACCAGATCTGTCAATTGAGGTTCTGCCAAGGTTTCTCTGTCGACAGTGACCTCTGTTGACAGAGACTGCCCATGTAGACATAGCCGTTATGTTTCCACAGTGTTAAAAAGTTTTTAGCCGCGTCCACACTAGCTGGCTATTTCAAAATAGCCGTGCCATCTTCGAAATAGTGCCCGCTGCATCTATACGTGCCAAGCGCTATTTCGAAGTTGAAATCGATGTAAGCTGGCGAGACGTCGACGTCGCTATCCTCATCAGGAGATGGGAATAGTGCCCTACTTCAACACTGAACGTCGAAGTAGGGCACATGTAGGCGATCCGCATCCCGCAACATCAAAATAGTGGGGTCCTCCATGGCGGCCATCAGCTAAGGGGTTGAGAGACGCTCTGTCCAGCCCCTGAGCTCTATGGTCGCTGCTTGCAGCAGCCCCTTAAAGCTCCCCGCCCCCTTATTTCCTGTGCAGGAAGCTGAGAGCGCGTGCAGGCAGCAGCACACACACGTGCCCAGCCTGCACGTTCTCATGAGCCCCAACCCACCACCCAGCACCCATGGCAGCCAGCCAGCCCCCCCAAGCACACACAGGGCATCCCCCCAAAGGGACCCAAGGCTCCCAGCCTGCCAGCCAGAGGGGGAAGAGGCAGCGGGGCCCCTCCTGGTCGAAGGCCGAGATCCGGGACCTGCTGGGGCTCTGGGGAGAGGAGGAGGTGCTCCAGGTAATGGGGAGAAAGCAGCGGAAAGCAGATGCGTTCACTTGGCTGGCAGAGGGCCTGACTGCCCGGGGTCACCCTGCCCCCACTCCTGACCACGTCAGGAGCAAGGTCAAGGAGCTGCGGCAGGGTTACATCCGGGCCCGGGACACAGCCAGCCGATCTGGGGCCGCCCCCGCCGCTTGCCCCTTTTACAGGGAGCTCAATGGGAATAAGGGGACTTCGAAGTAGGCGGGGTCCTTTCAAAAAGGAGCCCCATCTGGATGAGCCGCGCGGCGGCGAGGCGCATCAATTTCAAAGTGCCGCGGCCGCCCGCATGCTAATGAAGCGCTGAATGTGCATTTCAGCACTTCATTAGTAAACTTCGAAATGGCCATTTGCGTGGCCATTTCGAAGTTTGGGGCATGTGTAGACGTAGCCTAAGTTCCATAACAAATGTGATTGAAATTCCAAACTATGTTGTTATTTACTTTGGTATGCTTTGGAACACAAAATATTATGTAACTGTAGGAAACCATTGTTATGCAGTGTATGTGACTATTGGCAATGTGGTATATTTAATGCAAACATGCATGGTGGATTAACTTTCAGAAAATAAGTGTTATCTAAATTGAGGGGTTTTCCATTTATGAGAGCTCTTGCTGATTCTTATTACAAACACTTCTTATTACCACTTTTTCATCAATTAACATAATGCTCTGCATTTGTCTTGTTCAAAACAAAAAAAATTAACTCACTTCTTCCCAGATACGTCACATACTAAGAGAGGCTGGAGTATAAACTCTCTGAAAACCCTTCTGGACAGCACAGAGAGAGAGAGAGAGAAGCCTCTTTGAAGTGGTAAGACCTGTGATATATCAAAATAAGAGGTGTCTGTCATTCGTAGGTAGATGAATTTCCAACTGTGGGTTGACAATGCTAATGCTAATATTCTGTCTTCATGTCTTGGGAACAAATTATGCTGGAGGTGAGGTGGGGTTCAAATGTCTCTGGGTGAACTTCATGTGGTGTTCTTCTTTTAGGCATCCCAGTTACACATACTGCGCCGTCCTTTGAGAGAAAATTGAGGATGATTCACTGTGCTGGCTGGGCTGGTCTGATGGGTTTGGTCCTGCTTAGAGCAGGGGGCCAGACTCAATGGCTTTTTTAGGTCTCTTCCAGCTCTATTGTTCTAAGATTCTATGATTCTCTGCTCCTGGTATTCAACCATCTCTACTTCTTGGAATCTCAACTCATGTCATCATTGTTGAGGTGGCTTAATAGAGAGGAAAGGTCCCTGAGCTCCTCTGAATATAGAAATTTCAGTTGGGTCTATCCTTAGAATATGCAACATTCTGACTTGCACTGACATACATTGACTTGCACTGACTTGCAACATTCTGCTACTGCACTGACATACATCCCATACCCTGAGCACCAGTGTGTGAGCCAGGTATAATCCAGCCCTACACTTGTTCATTTTGAAACTGAATGATAAGAGCTGGCATGATGGCTGAGGAATCTAAAGCGTTTAGAGGAGACCCGGAAACTCTTGTCAGATGCCCCTCAATAATGGCATTATTGTGGGAAAACTGGGGAGAAAAAAAGTAAAATTTTGGCAATTTTGATCCTTATCCAGGTTAAAAGTCCTGAGATCACAATGAGCATTGACAACCTAAGCAAAGGAAGGACTGCATGATAGGGACTACACCTTTGAAAATTATTGCAACCTGGTGGAGAAGGATAATTTTGTTTTAACAAAGGTATCCACAAGTCCGATATCATAATCTGTCAGGAACTAACTGGTATCTTAGGGGAGGCAAAATCGTGACTCTCTGGAAGTTAGGAAGGCCTCATGTCACTTAGAAATAAGGCCCCCAATTGACTTACAAGTAATTTTGTAAAGTGATTGTTATTCAGGGCTCAGCTAAAAACGCAGTAGCTGTAACTCAGTCCCTCATTGATGTGAGGCACAGGATCAATATTTAACTGGAAAATCTTCAGTGCATCAACCTGGCTGTAAATGAACCTCACGAAGGAGGCAAAAGGAAAGAGAATGACTCAGTGAGACCCAAATTTTCAAAAGTACTGAAATCAATAGGTGCTAAGTGACTAACTGCCTTTCTGAGAAAGAGGAGTCTCTGAGATTTTCTTCTGTTTGAACATTGTTGGCACAGGGGCCAACTTTGCAAGCTTACAGAAAAAGGAAAAAGGCTTCTGTCCCAGGCCCCGACCCCACTCCACCTCTTCCGTCCAGCCCCGTTCTGCGCCCACTGCTGAGGATGCCCTGCGTCTGCTCTTTCCCTCCCCCATCAGCACCTGCAGAACACAGCTGATCATGGCAGGCAGAAGGTTATGGGAGGGAGAAGGAGGACCTGATCAGTGAGGCATACTGGCCGGTGGGAAGTTCTAGAGGGGAGTAGCTGATCAGAGGGGCTCCCAGTGGTTGCTCATCACTCTCTATTTTTTCCTGTGGGTGCTCCGGTCCCCAGCCACCCACAAGTAAGTGCCTACGATTGTTTAATTTTCAGTGCTGAAATATAGGATGCTTTTTCTCCATCCACAGTGACATGAATACAAATGACCTCATAATTCGATATGTGATTTTTTTTTCAGAAGATTGGCTGCAGGAGGAGGAAGGGAGATAAAAGGGCGTGAGAAGTAGAACAAGACTTCACGTACAACAAATGCCCACACCAATCTCTGCTATTATTTCTACCTTGGCAGACCCATTATTTCACTGAATTTACGTGAAAGACAAAACCTCAAACACTCTTAGTTGTGTCTGAAATGCCATTATCATATTTCTGACAAGGCCCTCCTGTCTGATCACAGGGGATTGTGCTGCATTATCGTCCTGTTAGAATTTTCCACAGTCAGATCACAGCACAATCATTTTTAAAAATGTGACATGAACATCAGCTGCAATATTTCATTCAGAATTGTAGATTTGCAAACACATTTATCCTCTATTCTCCCTCCCCACACCCCCCAGAGAACAATGCTGCTAAGCCTTCTTGGTATACGTGTGATTTCCAGGCATTGTTTTAGCAATTGCTAGTTAGTTATTCCACTTATGATTTAATGTGAATTTTGGTCTAGATTGTTCCTTTTACCCTGGTGGTGCAGAAGTGGAAAAAGGTTCCCACCTTAAGCTCAAAGGGGTCAACCACAGCTTCAGACTTTGCTCTACAGAGCTAGTGCCAGTCTGTCTGGGTTTACACATGCCCCGAACTTCAAAAGGGGCGTGGTATTCCAGGTGATGGGAGATTACTAATGGAAGTAGCGCAGACCCTTCAAAGTGCCCACAGCTACACACACGCTGGCACTTCACAGTTTGACACTTCAAAGTTGCCGCAGGGGAGAAATAGCCTAATGAAGTGCTGCATATTCACCACAGTGCTTCATTAGTAATCTCCCATCACCCTGATTACCATGCCCCCTTCGAAGTTGGGGACAAGTGTAGACAAGTCCTTTGAGTATTTGGAGAGCAGGCAGTACGCAGAAACATGATTCTATTGATCTTGGTACAAGGAGACATGAAGAGAGAAATTCAGGAAAATTTAATGGATCAGGATCTGAAGTCCTACCTTGTTTTTCATCCAGGCAAATTCCCTATTGATTCCCAAAGGGAACGTTGCATGAATAAAGGCTGCCAGTTTGATTCATACTGGAGAAGCTGTTGTTCAGCCAATACCCTTTTCGCCTCTTTCATCCAATCTGTAATCAGTGATTATAAAATGATTTTTTATCTACCACATCAGTTCAGGTTATTGAAATATCAGTCAGCCCCCTGCAGTGCAGTTTAGTTTGTACAGTCTCCTTTTTTGCTTTTGTTTAATTCAGATGGAAACAAAAGACCACTGGACCCAGGATATTGAGGGAGTGAGCGTTTCCTGAGCATGCTTCCCTGGGAAGTCAAAACAAAATAGAATGGCAGCTGAGGCAGAGAAAGGAGATAGTCCATGCATCTTTCCTATTCTGCTGCATCTGTCAAAAAATCAAACTGCAAAAGTCTGAGGTACAAACAATAGGTCTCATGGTCTTGGATCACTCATTTACCATGGTCCAGAGAGTTTATTTGCAACTGTCTTGTAGCAGAAAGGAAACATTGTCTTTACGTTGGTGCAGCTGGAAATACTACTGGGATTAAGGAGCTCACCGCAAATATAAAATTAGCATAGCCAGTTCCTACACTTACCTCCACATCCCATAGACCACATAGCTTCTACTGGGGCAAGAAAGCAATCACATAGTTATGAAGTAAAATAGGAAAAATGGGATTACACCATTTTATTTCTGTCATTAACAAGAATAATTTCTAGACCAGTATTTTTAATTCTTTCTTCAGTGTGCTTTGGGATGAATTCCACTTGTATGCACAGCTGAGCTTATCCATCATTTTTAAATTAAAAACAAATTAAGGATCTATCTCTTCTTTTTCTCTCTATATAGCTCTTAACATTAAATCCATTAATAGATTTTTAGGCTACCAGGGATCATTATGATAATAAAATCTGGCATGCAACAAAGCACAGGCTGCAAAATTTGTCTCCATGATTACTTTTGGAAAGCTATCTAAATTAAAAGATGCCAAGGAGATAGATGTTCTAACATATTAGATGGTAAACTATTCTAAAGTTTAATTGCTCCCTTCTTAAAAAAACTTGCAGTTTGAATTTTTAGAGTTTGTCTTCCAGACGTCGTCTTGTTATGCTTTGATGCTACAGAGCTGGTTATCTAGCAGACAGATCTTTTTCCCTTGTCAAGTACGATCAAGTGACCTCTTACATTTTCTCTCTGGTTATTTAAATAGCTTTAGCTCCTTAGATCTCTTCAATGTAAGTTACATTTTTTTAGACCCTGAATCATTCTTGTAGTCCTTTAACAAACATTCTCTATAGCAGCATCATTTTTTAAATATGACACTGCTCATACTTCTATGGGGTTTTGAAACAGGAACTTCTTGCATGTTAGGCAAATATGATAATCACTACACTACAGAACCTGAACAGCAAGCCTGCTAGTGGGTTTCTGTGGTGATCTCACTATACAGAGTAGCATCATGTACCTGCTTTCTTTTAGTCAATATTTCAAGAGTTTTCTGAAGTCCTTTAGTAGCTACATTAAACTTGTTGGATTAGCTGAGTTTGCTGAGAAATTCAGTATAAATTACACATCCTTATTATTTTACTGCCTAACCAATCACTGGTACAATATATCTGTTTGCCATTTTTGAATCTACCTGTATGCTGATCCAGAGGCAAAGAGCTAAATTAAAGCCAGACTCTGCCATCAGATGCACATGAGCCCCAATGTACAGTTAAGTACATCCACATTCAAAGGGATGAAAAAGACCAGATGCAAGGGCACATGTGCAACCAAGAGTGGAGTGTGACCATTAAGAAAATGTTTTGGAAAAAATAGAGCCTGAAATCTAAGTCTAAAAATCATGATGACTGGCAATATGCACCCATATTTCTGCTCATGCCAAGTAAATACACAGACAAGTGGCTACCTAAGCGCTCATGCTGTGTGTGTGTAAATTTGCCTACTTTAACTGCACAATCACAATGATTCTCCATGTTGTTACTTGTGCACATGCATTCTTTTTTATTTTCCCCCATGGAGATGTTGGGCTTTCATTTGAAAAAAAAAACACACCCCCAAAGGGCCTGCATCTGATCTTTCTGGGTCTCTGCTAGTATAATATCTTTTACCGAACCAAAGTCACTCTTGATTTATGCTAAAAGCTGGTCTATTATTTCCGGAGACTTCTGCATGTGTGCATTTTTCTTTTCTCCACAGAAAACAAATTCTGCACAGGCACTGCAGGGCAGCAGGCTCATGGGCAAGCCCATGGGGCCTCGGAGGAGCTACAAGATGAGGCAGGGGGCAGCGCAGGGGGATTACATTGACTGGGGTTCTGAAGGGCTATTGGGGGAACAGACAAGGGCAGGGCATGCTGCTAGTGAGGTGACGGCATTGAGCCAAGGGCTGAATGGGAATAGGGGGGGCTGAGCTGGGGTACAGGAACATATGTGGATGGGGGGAAGAGGGGTTGCTGAGAAGGGGAGCTGATATAGCAGGATGGAAAAAGGGAGATGCCTGAGTGGGGGTTCAGGGGCACACAGGGGTGGAGATGGAGGAGTTCAGGGTCACATGGGGACAGTGGGAGGATGTGCAGCCAAACACGGGGAGGCAGTTGACAGGACATGTGGAAATGGGGAGAGGAGAGGGATGCAGCGCCACATGTGGACAGTGGGAGAAGGGTAGCTGAACTGGGGTGCACGGACACATGAGGATCAGGGAGGCAGAGTGGCTGAGTGTGGGGTGGGCATTTTGGGGTCAGAGGAAGAGGCGAAGGGCCATGTGGGGTGAGGGAAGCGAGGGTGCAGGAACACATGGAGACAGGAACAGATGTGCCTGACTGAATGGGAGAAACTGGGGTCAGCCATGCTTTGTATAAGGGAGGCTCCCCAGCTTCCTAACCAAACCTCCATCCCACCACCCGCTCCACAGAAAGCCCATTCCATGTTTCTGTCTCCCACCACCAACAACCCTCCAAGTTCCCAGCAGCTACTTCATTCTTCCTTACCTCTTCCAGTGCCCTGACTTCCCCAAGCCTTCGCACTGTTTCTGAGCGGGTGACAGAAATACATTTATATTTTGTAGTTTAAATGACTTATTACTAAAAGTTTTGTATTAATATGCATAGGAAGGAAATCTGTTTGTCAAAAAAAAATTACCTGAATTTTTTTTTCTCTGTTGTTACAAACACACTTGCTGACTATTTTGAAATAAATTACCAAAATAATTGAAACAGACATGATTATATTGTGTTACTTTGACAACTAACATACGCAGAACTGTTTTGTCACAGAATTCCCTCAGAAGCAGTCTACACACAAGCCTGCACCAGCTATATTAGGTACTGTAAGTTTACCAACCTCTTTTTTTCTTAAACCCTTGTACTCAGAGTGGAGCATAGGTCATCTATAAGTTTCCCCCAGTTCACTCTGTCTTGGGACAAAACTTCTAGCTGACTCCAGGAGTACCTCAGTTGTTGTCCTTCAACCTCAGTAGATCTTCCCCACGTTGTCCGAGATCTTCCTCTGTTGTGTTTTCCTCCCATGTTCCATTTGTGACTTTAGACATTTTTATTGCAAAATAAGAGGAGCCACACTTAGGCTGGGTCCACACTCGCCCTCAACTTCAAAGGGGGCATGGTAATTAGGGTGTTGGAAGATTACTAATGCAGTGCTTCAGTGTACATGCAGCACTTCATTAGGCTAAATCTCCCCAGCGGCAACTTCGAAGTGTGAAACTTTGAAGTGCCGGCTTGCATGTAGCCCTTTACTCTTTTTGAGTACTTTGAGTACTACATGCAAGCCAGCACTTTGAAGTTTCACACTTCAAAGTTGCTGAGGGGAAGATTTAGCCTAATGAAGTGCTGCATATGCACCACAGCGCTTCATCAGTAATCTCCCAACACCCTAATTATCATGCTCCCTTCGAAGTTGGGGGCTAGTCTAGACACAGCCATAAACTTGCACTGAAATAACTAAATTAGCTATGATTCACACGTTTGGTTATTATGGTGCAATTCTGTGTGTAGACTAGTGCTAATATAAGTGACATTGGATCTGGCCCTGAGTGTTTAATTCATGAGTAATGCAAACCCCTCCCCAGAAGTCTCTAATCTCACCCCAGTTTTCTATTGGTAGGCACCCTTGGCTTCAGTAGTTACTCTTTATTTACACCAGTCTAAGGCAAAGAAAACAAAGACCCACTCCATTTAAAACACTTGAATTTCAAAGTCTTTTACAAATTCAGTAAAATGACACAACAGTTCAGTAAAGGCATTTGCATTCTGATATGAAGGAATTTAAGCTGAGGATTCCATATGACAAGTAATACAATGCTGAAGATTAATCCCTCGTTATCACCCAGAAGATTAGCTTTGGGTTGTTATATTGTTATATAAACACACTAGAACAGTTTTAATTTTTCTGTAGCTGTTAAAAGTAAGTTCAGAAACATAAATTTTACAGATATATTTAAAATTAACATAGAATACAGATATAATTTATAACAGCTCCACAGTACTCAAAGTCCATTATACACTGGCACAAACACAGGTTAAATTTTCTGTTCTTTCATGATTTGTGTATGAAATGAATACACAATGCCAGTACAAGTACTCTATGCAAGATGCTCTTGTCTGAAAATGTACAACTACTGTTAGGCACAACATAAATAGATCAAAATGTGCATTAGCCATGTATATAATACAGTCTAAAACAATTACTTTCATAGCATTATCATCGTACATGGATGTTCTCCACTGTCCACACAATTTATGCATTCAAAATAAAATTTTAAAATATAATGCACCTGGTACTTATCTCTCAGAGATAGTAATGTTCTTTTACAAAAATGAGTGCCATAGGGTATAAGTCTGATTAGCTTCATAAATTAGGAAAGACATGCACTAGCTCAAAATGACTATCAAACTTCGCAGGACCATGAGTTTTAACACTTCATTCAACTGTTTTATCTTGCCAAAAAGTAAGGTGTTTTATTAAGTTAGTTTATAGCTTGCAAACCACTTAAATGTTTTGAAAATATCTCCTCTACCAAAGCCACAATATTTTTCATAATAAAGAAAAGCTTATATGCTAAGATGGTACAGATGATCTCTCAAAAGTCAGGATTTAGCAGCCTTCAGACTGACTTCCACAGTAACTTGACTCAGGCCTCTTTTGCATATGTATTCCAATAGTTGTTTGCATTATCACATTGTTTCTCAAATAATCCAATATAATTTTCTGTTTTCTCCTCCTTAAGATAAACAGATACAGTATTTTCTCATGTCTTTCTTGACTATTTATATTATTTTTCACTATCAGTGATCCAGTAAATTTGCACTTAGACATTTCATATCAGTGTGCATTTTCAGACTTTATCAGCAGCCATGTATGATCCATTTTTTTCTGAACCAGAGGAAGTGCTTTGTTCAGGTGTGGTTAAGGAGATGAAGCAATTGCCTAGGAAGCTAATGTAATTGTATGTGTAGGTGGCACTGATATGCCAGCAAGATTTATTATAATGTAGTTAACTTGTACTTACTGTACAGTGTGGTTTATATATAAATAATTTACTTTCTGATTTTCAGATAAATGATTTATAGATTGTTTGGCATGTACAAGTAGTGCACAGTTTTACAACATGCTACAGATGTGTGCCTAACATGTAGAAAAATGTATGATCCATTACATTACTTTAGAGAGTAAATGATCACGTAAAAACGCCTGCCTTAATAATTCGTACACAGGCTACATCTACACTGGCACAAAAACTTCAAAATGGCCATGCAAATGGCCAAATCAAAAATTACTAATGGGGTGCTGAAATGCATATTCAGCACCTCATTAGCATGCTGCCAGCCACGGCTCTTCAAAATTGCCACTTTTCATTCCCGCGCGGCTCATCCAGATGGGGATCCTTTTCAAAAGGACCCTGCCAACATTGAAATCCACTTATTCGTATCAGCTCATAAGGATAAGGAGATTACGAAGTTGGCAGGGTCCTTTTGAAAAGGATCCCCATCTGGATGAGCCGCGCAGGAATGAAAAGTGGCAATTTTGAAGAGCCGTGGCTGGCAGCATGCTAATGAGGTGCTGAATATGCATTTCAACACCTCATTAGTAAGCTTCAATTTGGCCATTTGCATGGCCATGTTGAAGTGTTGTGCCAGTGTAGACACAGCCACAAAGATTCAAAGCTAAAGTTGAAACAGAAGCCTTTGAAAATCAGAAATTATAAAACTGAATGCTTGTCTGGGCAACATTAAAATTCTGCTGTTGCAGTGTTTTCTAATGAAATTTCGGATTATTCCTTAAAGATTAAAGCAGGGGAAAGAAATTACATAAAGTGAAAATATTTGGCTAGGTATCATCAACAACCTCCCTTCTGTGTGAGACAGCGCCACTGGCAAAGTAGCAATAATGGCATCTACATGCCTCTTTGACACACCTACCCTCTTTGCTCTCCCCTTGAGTGGGCCTGATGTGAGATATTCACTAGTGAGCCCTTTTCTGGGGAACTTTAGGGCCATGTCAACACTACCGTGATCTTTAGAAATATGATCTTCCAGAAGATCTTCTTTTGAAAGAGCACATCCACACACACAAAAAAAAAAAAAAATGGATCAAAAGATTGATCTGCTTTTTCGAAAGAGAGTGTCCACACAGCCCCTCCTCTTTTGAAAGAACAAGATCAAAAAATCCAGCACCATAAGGACTGCTTTCAAACAAAGGGCCCCCGGAGTATCTACACATGCTTTTTTTCTGAAAGAATCTTTCGAGAAAAGGCACTTTTCCTCATTTGGGAGAAGAAGAGAGCCTCTGGAAGAACCACCGCATTCTCGTGAAAGGAATTTGAAAGGGCGCATTTTCTGTGTGGATGATGCACTTATTCTTTCGGAAGAGGGCCTGATTTTCCAAAAGGACTTGCTAGTATAGACGTGGCCTAGAAATTCTGCAGGAGGGAGCCACTCTCACATGAGCAGGAGAAGCTGCACCACTTTTACATCACTTTACGACATTTTATCACAACTCCTCCTCCTTGCTGATGAAATACAGGCCCGTGTGGTATGAGCTTTCTTTTCCTTCTATCCACTCTGTCCAGACAAACATGGAAAGCATGACCTTGTCCTTAGTTTCTCTATTAAGATTTAAGATTGATTCAATTTTAAAGTAGATATTTTAAATAGCTAGATAGTGCTTTTTTGTGTCAGCTTGCAGGTACTGAGTACCAGCACCTTGGCAGCTCCAGCCACAGGATAGGCTGGGGGTAGATATAGATATAGATATATAGATATAAAATGCGTGTGTTGCACAGTAAGAGAACGCAGGTCAAAAATGTATGCCATGCAGAAGTTGATGAGGTTTTAGGTAGCCCATTGTTGCTGTGGAAATTCAATCCTCAGTCCTACACTAGTCCCTGAAAGGGCTGTCTCCTCCACAAACAAACTTTGCCTCCCAAACTACATTCAGCATTTCCTATTTGACTCTGTTAATGTACTTTGCATCTGGCACAATAATTCTATGTCATTTTATGTGTACTTACTCGTGTAATAAAGATGATGCTATTCAAAGGCATGCACAAGTGAATCAATAAACAAAAGGTCTATATATTCTCTAGGAGGATGTTTTCTCTACTATGTCTAAAATGAATTGGTATACAAATGCATACATTTTTGTATAAATTTCCCTCTATCGTGGAATTTCAATGACTTTCTCACAGCATTCTTCCATTAAGCACAAGATACTTATACGTACCCTAGTATAATCATGAAGTCTCAGGATGATGAGAAATATGGCACAGCATTAACTGGAGAAAAATGTAAAAATGTCCAAACCAACTCCTGCTAGAATCAAGGGAAATACTCTCATTGACTTCAGGGTCAGTTGGTGTAGAGGAATGTAGCTGTATTAAGAACAATGGAGATATACCACTTTACAATAGCTGAGGATTGCATACAAAGTTAGTTGAACTACTCATGTTAATTAAACCTCTAGAGGATTGAACTACTTAACTTGTTTTAAAAATAAATTTTATTTTTTCCAACTTAAACTATTATGCTGTATGATTTTAAGACTATAATAGAATGGTTGGAATGTAAATGTCAACAAATTCAAACTGTATTTAAATAGTCCTTCAGTGAACAGCAGTGTGCATATGAATAGACATGTAGCTTAATGTTTAAGCTAATATATTTAAATATATTACTAGAAATGGCATATATGTACATACATAAATACAGAGACCTGAAACAAACCCTTCCTGCTTTGATTATTTCAACCTATATTATGCCATAGTTATGTGTGTGCCCTGGGCAAAATTTTATGAAGGTGTAACCATTGTTTGGTATGTGCAGCCAAGCAAGGCACACAAAGTACAATCTTAGTACTCCATTAACCTGGTGTAAATTCTAGAGTTACGTAGTTAGTTTCGCATTTCTTCTCTAAGTAATTACTCCAGCACATGAAAATTATTTCTGCTCAATTAGAAATAGATATTATTTCTATTCCTGTGTTGACATCATACATTTGATTAAAAACAAACAAAACAATTGTCAGAACCAACCTTGAAGAGATGACTGAAAAGGTCTAGGTATCTTGAAGTCTAACCACTTCTTTTGAAATCAAAGTATTAATTACTTCTCTTTTAAGTGAGAGATCATTTCTCCCCACCTCCCTTTCTAGATTAAAATGTAAAGTTATAGAACTACATTAGGAATTGTACAATTGCAGTCTGTTAACCTATTTGTCTTATAGGTGCAGCTGGAATATGCTGTACTTCAATATTTATTAACAGCAAGTTTTTAGCATTCCCACTAAATAAATAAGAGGACTAGGACTGACTTACCATTACCCAAGTTTTCTGGGACATCTAACTGTACTAGAGAAAAATGTCTAATATTAAGAATGATCCCAATTATCTGGTAAATGTAAAGAAACTGATTTCTTTAATTGTACGAATTATCAAGCTAAAGCTGCAGCTCATTTTAGGAAAACACTGTGCTTTTTCTAGACATCTAGTCCACACATAATGTAAACCCAACATGACAGAATTATTTACATTGCTGCTCACACATGAGTACAATTTGTAGACGGTGCTGTATCAATCCGACTCTTACTATCTTTAACATCATTCAGAGGTGATTCATTACCTATGTGACATTTGAAAACTTGTTTGTAGGCCTTCCTAAAATTTTCTGAGAGAAATGCATATATAATAGGATTTACAGAAGAATTGCTGTAAGCCAGGCAGTGTGCTGTCACTCTGAAGAGAAATGAGGCTTGAGTCAGTGGGAAAACTCCAAATTCAGCCCAGAGGTGGATCACATGATGTGGTAGCCAAGATATGCCAAAAACCACCACCACAACCAGCACAGTCTGGGCTGTCTGAGGCAGAAAAAGAGAGACATGGGTGATTTATTAATAATAGAACACATAGTTTCAAACAGCATGCTTCAAAACCCATTATTTAGGGATACAAAATTAATGGGAAAAAAACACTTAGGTATTTTCAATTTACCTGATAAACATGAGGTTCTATTTGCACAGCGTGATTCAGATGGTAGAGAAAATTAGGCAAAGATGAAGGCCCTGATTAACTACTTTGTTAGTCCAGTTTTATGTCAGTGGGATTTCACTGAATTACAGAGGCGTTTCACTAACATAAAACTGGTGAGTGCTGCGGTGAGGCAAGCCCGTAGAAAATGCCATAACTTTAATTTGAATAGACTCTGCTTTCTCTGCAATTCAAGAGTGACCAAACTGTAGCTCACAAGCCACATGTGACTCTTTCACTGTTAATTCCCCACCTCCCTATGACTCCCAATCACTCTCCACCTACCAGATTGGGAAGTTTGGAATCTTGTAGCAGGGTGGGAGGGTAGGGGCTTCTGCCCAGTGAGGAGGGGGTTCTCAGGGTTTCTATCCAGCAGTACAATTACAGGGGCTGCAGCTCTGACCCTCAGCTGACACCTCCTTCTGGGCTGTAGTTCCAAGCGCCAGTGGGCTTGAGTGGTCTGGCTCTCAAACTTCCGGAGATTGTCATATGCAGCTCAGAGGGCCAATAAATTTGGCCATCACTGATTTTCAGATGACCTCAACCTAAACTGAGTTGCCACATTTTCAAAAAATGCTCAGCATCCAGAGGTCTTTTGTATTCAAGTCCCATCAGTGCTGATGGAAACTGATAGGAGTACACCGGTGGATGGCAAAAAAAAAATTGTCACAACAGAGGTATTAAACCTGAATGCGGGGAGCGGGGCTAATGTGTGTTTCTAACCTCGAAACACAAGTAATGAACTGAGCAGAACAGAGTAGATCAAACTTCTGTCTGACTCATTTTCTTCTTTTTCATAAGACTCTGTCAATGGGAACTACTAGGATATAAACAGAAATGTTAGGGCTTATAGGATGATAGAATGCAACCGTGGCTTGGAAAAATCACTGTGGGAGCTTTCTTTAACTTTCAGTTACTGTAGGAAAATATTTATTATTTTGAAATTGTTTGACAAATTAACACCTATTAAATTTGCAGCAACTACATCTTTTAATTAGTTCATTGATGAGAGACTTAAGCCCCCTCACCATTATCAAATTTGTCATTCATTCGTCTGACATAAATAGGGTCTTGTCACTTTTACAAAATGCTTTGGTGATGGTGTGTAGGTGGATTTATACCATGTTACAAAGCTGACCTATATCACTGGGCATAGAGCTTAGTCCCATCTATTCAAGCAACACCGAATTATGTTATAATACAGAGTCACAAAATAGTGCACGTTACTGAACAAGAGGACAACGTATTTTCCTATGTTCTTAAATTTGGGTTCTATTTACCTTTAATGATGGGCACTTTTGCTCTGAATGATAGATTTTTAACTCTGGCTGGCAAGAAATCAAGAAAAGCTTGGACTATTCACATAAATTATTTAAATTTCAATGTCAATGGATAAATATTACCCGCATGGGAAGCTGCTCTAATTAGTTCTTACTCAACAGGAATCTTGGTATTAGATTTGATTCATTGCAACAGCATTTGTATTCAGCTGTGCCTATAAATAATTTTCCTGAGCAGCTGTAAAACTTTAGGGTCATCAGTTTACTCTTAACCTCACTAACACTAACATCCACACCTACATTCTCATTTCTATGGGTCCAAGCCATCAAATAAAATCCAGTGCCTTTGGAGATACAAAAAGCTCCAGGAAGGCATTCAGTACATGCCACATCAAGGTCATCTAATCAGCAAAGGAGATGGCCTGCTAAAGATGAACCTTTCCATGCCAAAAATAAAACTCTTTCATATCCATGAGTGATAATGAAATAATTTGGGGGAGATGGTAGGAAACAGAAGATCCTCAGTGATCTGAAACTCAAAAAATAGTCCTATAAAAAGAAATAAATACTAGAATACTCAGAGCTAACTGACAAGTATCAGGGGCTAGCCATATGAATCTGTATCCACAAAAACAATGAGAAGTCCTGTGGCACTTTATAGACTAACAGATTTATTGGAGCATAAGCTCTTGTGGGCAAAGACCCACTTCGTCAGATGCATGTCTGATGAGCTACCTGATGTCTGAAGCAAGGGCAATTATTTTTGAAAACTCATGGAAAACAGGAAAGATTCCAGAGGACTGGAGGGCTATGCCTACACTACAGAGTTATTTTGAAATGAGATACAGCAAACCCTCAATTTAACGGACTGTGATATAATGGACTTTGGAAATAATGGACACTGTCTGCCAGCCCACACCAGCACCCAGAATAAATGCCAGAGACTCACCAGAGCCACTGCCTGGACTGGAGGAGCTACTGGAGCAGCTGGGCCCACTAGGGCTAGAGGGGCCACTGGAGCAGCTGAGGCCACTGGGGCCAGAGAAGCTGGGGGACTGTGGTGGGGTGCAGGAGCTCTTCTCCCCCAGCCTCATGTGTGTGGAGCATGTCATCACCAGCTGCCAATGTCTGCAATGGTACTGAGCAGCAGCCATAGTGACTGAGGCTGCTGCCTGCTGACAGGCTGGGGGCGGCCATGCTCAACCTTCGCTTGCGTGGCTTGCAGCTGGGGAGCTGGAGGGGTCACAGTGCTGAGAGCTGCAAGAGTGGGAGGTGCCAGGCTGGCATTCAGTTCCTCTGCTGGTAACTGGGAGAGGGAGATGGGGGTGTGAGGGGAAGAATAGGGCAGGAGAGGGGAATGAAAGTGGGGGACAGAGGACAGGCGTGAGCGATGGGCTGGGAAGGTCAGTGAACATCATATAGCATAATGATTTAGATATAATGATCTTTTGGCATTAACGGATACCCATTCCCCCTATTAGTCCATTAAATCAAGGATTTACTGTATTTTGAAACAGCTATTTCAAATATCTTATTTCGAAATAACACGGCTACACATACAAAGTATCCCAAAATAGCATGTCTGGATATATAAGCTGTGTCTACACATCCCCTCCCTTCCAGAAGGAACATGTAAATGCGGCCATTTGGAAATGCAAATGAGTCATGGATTTAAACATCTTACACCTCATTTACATATTCTCGTGTTATCTGGCTTCCAGAACAGCCATTTCCGGAAGCCAAAGCAGCCACATGGATAGGGTTCCTTCGAAAGGAATCCCACCCTTCAAAAGCACCCTTCTTCCTGAAGAAAGTTAGGCTGCATTGGCTTCCAGAAATGGCTGTTCTGGAAGCCAGATCGCATGGGACTGAAGTGTGAGATATTTAAATCAATGCCTTATTTGCATTTTCAATCAGCTGCATTTGCATGCCCCTTCCAAAAGGGAGGGGATATGTAAATACAGCTTCAGCCTGGCTTTAGAAAGAGGAATGCAAATGAGAGAAATTGAAAATGCAAATGAGGTACTGATTTACATATCTTGTGCTTTATTTCCATAATCTTTTTCTAGAAGAAAAGCATGGTTCTTCGAAAATAAACACCATCTTTCAAAGAGCCCTTCTTCCTGCTTTGTTTCAGGAAGAAGGGTTCTTTGGAAGATGAGGTTTATTTTCAAAAGAACCCCACCTGCATTGCTTTTTTTCTTTCAAAAGAATCTCTTCCAAAAAGAGATTACGCAAATGAAGCATGAGATATGTAAATCAGTGCCTCATTTGCGTTTTTGATTTCCCTCATTTGCATTCCTCTTTTGAAAGAGGAATTCAAGTGTGGACATAGCCGCTATGTTTACACTACTGAGATCTTTCAAAAGTGTGCATCCACATGCACAAAACAAATCAACAAATCAATTTGTAAATACTGGGGGAAAGTCAGTCCAATTCCTGGGCCTCTGTCCTCTGGTCAGTCCATTAGGACCCCTCAAGGGCCCCGTTGCCCTCGCTGGGACGAGGGGTGGTCTGGGGAGAACCCAGCCCCCGCCCACTCATGCTGGGTTCCAGCCCAGGGACCCCGTGCAGCTGCCAGTGGGAGTAGCCCTTGGTGCAGCACCTCTCCTCCCTGGGCCACTTTCCCAGATGATTCCCCCAGTACCTTCTCCAGGCCATAGCAGTCACGGGTCCTCACTCTTGATCTTGTAGAAGCTCCCGCTCTCCCTCTGTGATCTCCAGTGTTCCTGCTGCTCTCTCTGCTCCTCTCAAACCTGTTCTCTCTCTGCTCCTGTCTCCTTGCATCTCTCTGCTCACCTCTCACTCTCTCCCCCCGCCCCTCCCACTGTGGAGGGTTTTAAAGGCCTCTCATTGGCCCAGTCATTGGGGCCAGTTGGCTTTAATTAGGCTGAGCCATCTCCCACTCAGCTGCCTCTGATTACCCTACAGGCCCTTCTGCTTGTTTAGGCTTCCTTCCCCCTGGCCCTGCCACAATACCTAGAATATAAGTAATGAGGAACATGAATTTGTTTGAGGCCAAATCACATATAACCAAACTAATCACTTTTTGACAGTGTAACAAGCCTTGTGGATAAGGGGGAAGTGGTTGTTGTCATATATCTTGACTTTAGTGAGGCTTTTGATACTCTTTCATATGACCACCTCATAACCAAATAGCAAAATATAGCCTAGAAGAAACTACTTTAAGGTGGGTATATAACTGGTTCCCACGGGGATTAGTCTTGCTTCTAGTTCTGATTGATATTTTCTCAAATGATTTAGAGATAGAATGGCACAGACAGTACACTTAGATTTTCAGATGATTTCAAACTAGGAGGAGTTGAACGTACTTTCAAGAAAAGAAATAAAACTCAAACTTGTCTTAACCACGAATGCTCATTATCTAATAAATTCAATTGTTAGTTTTTAAGTTGCTACAGGACTGCTTGTTTTTGTGATGCTACAGACTAACAGGGCTACCCTTCTGAAATTAAAACACAAGAAGTAATTCTTCTGCTCTATTCTGTGCTGATTAGGCCTCAGCTGGAGTATTGTGTGCAGTTCTGGGTGCCACAAAAATGTGGAGAAACTGGAAAGATGTGGACAAACTGGAAAAAGTGCAGAGAAGAGCAACAAAAATGATTAAAGGTCTAGAAAACATGACCGATGCGGGAAGATTGAAAAATAGGGTTTGTTAGTCTAGAGACGATTGATGGGGAAGATGTTTTCATGAAAAATTGTTACAGGGAGGAGCATGAAAGCAATGGTCTTAAATTTTAGCAAGGAGTATTTAGATAACATTAGGAGAAAACCTTCTGTCAGGCTAGTTAAGCACTGGAACAAACTGCTTAGTAATCTCCAACAACACTGGAGGTTTTTAAGAACAAGACAGACAAACGTCAGAAATTATCTCGGTCAGTGGTTTTCAACCTTTTTTCATTGTGGATGTCTAAATTTGCAAACCCCTTTAGAAACTCAAACAATCTATGCATCCCCAGAAATCTGCAGACAATATGTTGAAAATCACAACTTTGGCAGACCTCTCAGACATAGTCCACAGACCCCAGAGGTCTGTAGACCACAGGCTGAATAACGCTATTCCAGTTATTACTTAGTCCTGCCTTGAGTGAAAAGCACTGTACTACAGGACCTATAGAAGTCTCTTGCAATCTTGCATTTCTATTATTTTGTTTAACAGTCTTCCCAGGAGTCATACTTCACAGCAGTCTTTCCTAGACTTGTCTTGTTCCTGTGTAATCCACACACCTCTGTGTGGTTAACTGTGCCAAGTAGTGGTACCTGCACACACTCTTGTGCTCTGATATGTCATAATAAAAGATTACGTAATTAGGGGTCCTTCAATTTAGGGAGAGTTCCCAATGGGAACTAAACTATTGTGTTTACCATGCATAAATTTTCAGGTGGAAACATAAAGGAAAATAATCACATAGGTGATTTTTTATTTCTTTTTTCTGCAGCTATGACAAAAAGAAAGCACAGTGACCTATCCCTTCAAGTAATGTTAATATTTTGATCCAAAGCAGAATAATATGGATAATAGTGTAAATGCTTATCTCTGTCTTTTTTTTACACCCAGGCAATCTACCTGACTTTAGCTGGATGGCAGATTTTGAACCTGTGTCTCTTAAATCTGGCATACTTAAGATGCATGGTACCTGCAGGATGCCTAATTTTGCATAATGGTTTGACAATCCTTGCAACACCTGTTTTACTCCATTACCACTGTCAAGCCTAATTCCGATGTTTACCTTTACAATATCATCAACATAACCTGCAGCCTAGGAAACACTACAGGGCTGCTCTTTATCTAATGGGATCGCTCTTAACATTCCACATAAGTAATAAAACTACCTGAAATATAATTTTACAACATACGCTAACTTTAATATTAATGTTTTCTGTGTGATCTGTAAATCTACAAAAATAGTATTCTGGCAAACACTTATTTTAGATTTAGCTTTTTTCTTAAATATCAAAGTCTAATTTAAGAATCCACTTCTGAAGTCCTTATTCAGGCAAAACTCCCATTGGTTTGAATAGATGAGAAAAATATTGTTCTTGTTATTTAAAAGAAACAATCAGTTAAAGTAGGTATACTGAATACATGTATACACATCCTGTGGAAAATTATATTGCCAACCCCAAGTATTCAGCTGTCATTAGCGTAGCCCTACAACTCATGAAATTGATCAAGTTTATTTTTCAAACAATATTTTGGTTCATTTTATTTGCCTTCTGGTTAAGGAACATTAGAGTACACTTTTTGTTTTTAAATTAAGGCTCGGTTTCTTTTATTATTATATGACAACAAGAGCTGAAGCTCTGAGAACACCAAAAGTCGCAGGATGCAAAATAAAATCTCAAAAGTTGGTAACTTTTGTTTAGTAGTAATGTCATCAGCACCACGTATTTAAAAACCATGCTGAAACAGGGATTAAATACCTAATCCTCTTAACATCATGCTTCTAAAAAAATGTTGACTAGTATTTCCACGCAAAAATTGGAATTGTATAACTACAGGGTAAATTGGGGTCTAAATCAGCAGTCCAGTTGGCACAGGAAGTCCCTGAATCCACTTGTATCTACACTTACTTCACTGAGACTCAGCATGGGCATATTATTATATCTATCAGTTCAGACTGCACAGCTGCACCCCAAGGACTTATCTGACTCCACTGTTCATAAATACTGAAATCAAGCAAGAAACTCCAGGTTCCCGATCTGCTCAAAATAAGAACTTGATGTGCCTTCTGGTGCCAAATCTGATCAAAATAAGAATTCAATATTCTCTATTACCAGATAAATTCACTATGATACTGGTCCTTTGATAAAGTTCTAAAGAACAGAATTAGCTTTGTGACTTAAAGATCTTTTCAAAATACTATTTGTGTATTAGTATTGTGAGTTGAAATCTTGAAGAGCACAGAATAAAAACAGTTTTCATGAATGGCGAAGTTTTAAAAGAGGATAAAGAAGTAAAATAACTCTTATTTGGAAGATTCACCTTAAAAAACAGGAATTCTTCATATTATATAAAAACTGACATTAGTGGAAAAATGTACAAAATAGTGAGAACATATAGTGAAAGCTAAAAGTACATTTCTACTAACATAGGTCTAGGTCACAAGGGATTGGCTCTGGACCTGCTTTTCACAGATCCAGAAAGTTCAAGGTACAAACATCTAGAATAGTGGCTTACCCTATTGCAGAGATTAGAAACCAAAAGCAAAATTCAAATTTGGTTAGAGATTTGGATTTTAATTCCTCAGTGAGCAGATGTATTAAGATTTGAGTACATGTCTATCTTTGGTAACAAGCAACATTATTACACTGAGAAGTTAGCATGCTTGGCAAAGAAAGCAATCTACCTTTTTCTTCGATGCTTCTGATTTCTTTGACATGTTTCTCAATTTTTTATGAAGATGATTAAGGACCTGAAAAAGATTAATTTGCATCTTGTATTTAATTTTTTTTATTAAAAGATATTTTTTTTAAAAATATGCTGTCCAATAGGGCATGAATTGTTTGCAAATGTTGGTGTACACAGTCTACACATTTCAAAAGCGCATGCTGTAATATCAAATCTGTACCTGTTGGAATAAACAAATATGAAGCACATGAGTTATTTAATTCTAATATAAAAACAGATGCATTAACTACCAAAATATCCATACACATAATCTGCCAATGAACATAAACCTATTCTACTGTAGCTGGCAATCATTTGTCTTCCATAAGAATGTCTATGTTTCTTTTAATCTAGGGTGAACTTCTCCACACATAACATAAAAAACTGCATATTTTGAACCATAGTTTTCTTTAGTCTCCAGTGTAATTTGTATTACTCAGCTGGATATTTGATAAATTTAATCACCCCTTTAAGCTATCTGATTTTGAAGAATGTGTTTTAATGTTTAATTAATTGATACAAGAATGTGTCAGAAGTGAACTATGATCTTTCTGAAAGACTTGTGATACACCTGTAATGGGTCATCTTTTTTAATCTGGCAACAAAATTGAATTGTCATTGAACAGCAGCTGTGAAATTGTAACAGAACCTTGATAGTCTGCAGACACAATTTTTGGGTAGAGTAGCAGAAACGCACTTTGGTGGCAACCATCATTCATTCTGGCTGTGTCTACACTGGCAAGTTCTTTTAAACGATTTTTCAAAAGAAGGGGGGTCTTTCTTTCCCATTAAAGAAAACATGTATGTAAATGAAAAGCTAAAAGTATAACTGTTAAATACATTACAAGTGTAGTAATTCATCAGTATCTATATACCAACAGCTCAGGCTTTCATTTTTGTACATCTCATTCTCCAGTTTTAGACATTTTCCTGACATGACTCAAACTGTCAGTAGACTAGCTTGGACCCAGGACACTCAGGTTGGCCTTCACTGAGTGGGGCCTTGGCTGAACCCGAGGCCTCTCCATCTCAGCAATAAGAAGAACAGAGGGCAAGAACAGCCCTTTTCCCATGAGAAGGATTCCTGGGTTCTTGTAAAGAACCTAAGGCAATAATCCTGCTTCTCCTGACTTCTGCTTCTCTTCTTTTACCTGGGTGAAAGAAGGGAAGAGAAAATCTTAGATGCTTCCAGAAGAGTGATATACAGAATAAGCAGTTTCTAGCAAGATATGCATAGGAACTGGAGGAGGAGGTATGAGCGGTGAATGATGTATATGTGACTGACTCTGGAAGAGTATAAGAGTGAGTAAAGAGAAGTGAAAACCATTCCCCTGGTTTGATTCTTGAGACTAAGCTCTAGAGTGTTGGCCAGTTCCACGCTGCTTGAATAGGCTATTTTCTCAAGGTAGTTAATCCCCTGAACACTCTCCATTTTGATCAGGTATTAATTTCACATGGCCTCAATATGCAGCTGTCTGACTAAGCAAATTCTAGTTAGGAGGGTGGGAGGTGTACACCAGACAATCTGCAGTCCACATGCAGAAGTTGGAGACCCCCTACTCCAACTGTACAGAAACAAAGCAGACAATTCCTACATGACAGGAGCTGTGGAGGAATGATAGGTTTGTATATGTATATGCCAAGACCAACCAATGGCCTCCATGCACACCACGCCTACCTTGAGCCAAAATGTTCCCACTGAATGATCTCTTGCTCCTCTGTCAGTACATTCATTTCAGCTGGATCACGTTCAAAAACTACAATTCACTGTGAACAAGGGTGTCAGTATCTGATCATTTTTAGAAACTGATTGCATGAAATATTGGTTTATGGGCTCTTGTCAACCACAAAACTGGAACATATGAATGTGCTTTTTACAGCATACGTCATATGGGTTTAATGTGGACTATTATGCTGTTTTCCAGATTCCAGACAGGATTTGACCCCAGGTATTTTAAGACATCTGTTTCTGCATTTGCAGTTACTGATACCACTACAGGATTTTTAGAAAAGAACAAAAAAAAAAAAAAAAAAAACTTCTGACTGGCATGTAGAATCAGTTCAAGCAAATCTGTTACCAAGACTGAATACTCCAGCTCTGTGTTGGAAGCTAGCTGAAGTGAAGGGTCGCTTCATAATATTTTAAGCAGCCTGGTTGTGAAGTGACTCACACAATTAAATCCCTACTCACCTAACTGAAAACATGCTCCCTACTCTATTCTAATATGAATTTATATGCCAAAATATTTGAAATTTGAAAAACAATTCCCTACATAAATCTTTTTCAAATTCCCATCTTTTAGTTGCATTGTTTACAGATCATATTTTGCTCTCAGGAAAGGAAACAAGGGAATAAATTCTTATGACTGACCCAAGATTTTACAGAGTCTATAGGCTTAAGGCCACCACTGACTGTGTAACCCACAAAAACAAACAAACCCTGCATAATATAAATTGCTAGACTGTAACCCATGTGTATGTCTCTTTTACTCTAGAACAGGCTCTTCCTTTTCTTTTTCTTTCTTTCTTTCTTTCTTTCTTTCACTCTCTATTCCTAAAATTGTATTGAAGAAGAGGCAGGAAGAAACAGAGAGAGAGAGAGAGCATCCACGATGTAGGTGATCCTGCCTGCTGTTGGCATATATATATTTCCATCAAACAATATATAAACGTAAATCCTACACAATTTGAAAGCATATTTATTTACTTGCTACTTACAGTCATTCATTGGTCACACTTTCATTAGTAGGTCCTAGAAAGATCCACTTGAAATAATGCCCCAGAAGAGCTTAAACAAAGTAATTCTGGAATAAGAATGACCCATATGTTGAACAGAGACAGATGCAATTATTGTATTCTGGACCACAATTTGTCACGTAAATCTTGTTTGCACTCAAGTTCCATTGTCAGCAATGCAATAGTTATGGTAATAGGAACAATTCCAATTAGTACAGCAAAGTAGCATACAGCACACATCATTCCACACTACTTAGTATTGTATTGCTATTATTATTAGAGAGATTTAATTTGTTTTTATTTTTATGGGCAGGTCTGGGGTAGAACTCTCGCATTCATGTCCTCTTGAAACTTGGGATATAAGTTTTCAAACCAGGAACATTTTTAAGTTCCTTTTTTAGGTTAGAATTCCTATGCTGTATGATTTATATTCGAATTTATAAATCAAAGCTGCATCGCATTATATGTGAATTGCCAACTCTGGATTTCTCTGGGTTTGCAGGAGGACAGGTTTTTGAAGTATACATCACTGTTTCAGTATTTTTGTAATTTGTGATAGCACTCCTGTTTCCCAGCAAGAGCTGTCCTTTTGCTAGTGCTGCCCAGTAGGATGTGAATTCTCTGATAATGTAATTTCAGACAGAGGGAATGCAGCTCGCTTGCCATTTAAATGCGTAAAAAATGAAGAAAATTACAATTTACTTTAAAAACCAAGAACTTGCCTTACAGCAGCCCTGAAAATGCCATATATTCAAATAAAGAACTGCTCCCCTGTGTCTTAAACTACGTTATGAGAAAACTGAAGCTTCCTTATTATTATTTGACAGATCCTCAGCTGGCATAATTCAATGTAGCTCCATAGAAATCGTGAAACTACATTAGTTTACACCAGCTGAAGATCTGACCCAGTAACATGCTCCACTTTATAACTAAATATTGCCATTGATGTGCCTGTTACATTACACAGCAACTTTTCTTTACTACTTTGTGCATTGGAAAGCCAAGATGTCATGGCTGTGTTTATTTCAGTAGAATGCTATGGTAATTTGCTGAATGGAACTTCATGATGTCTCCTTTGCTCAACAAATGCTATTGCAGGTATGGCCTTGACAAATTTAAGGATGAAACTCTGTTGACTTATGGGCACTTGTGGGCATACCTCCCACACCCAGCTCGGCGTGTTGTGCCAAAACACTGTAGGTGGAGTTTTGTCCATGACTCTGGTAACAGTATGAGTGAGCCTTTATGTTGCAAATTACAGAGATATCAAGTGCCTCCTGTAAAGACCCGAGTTTTCTCAGTTTCCACTGCTGCAAGTGAGTATTGAGGGTGGCAAGTATCTCACAGAACTGGCCCTCAAGGCTGGATCCTGCTTTCAGTGGAAGCAGGATTACACCAGTCATCTGAGACCCCTTCACTTCCTAGCCAAAACAAGGATGAAATAAGGACAGCTTGGAAGAAAGTTGAAAAGGAGGTTTGAGCTGTAACTTTGAATTGCCTTGTTTCCTGGCTAAGACAACATTTTAATTTTAATTAAACATACATTTAATTAGTGTGGTTAACCCCTATTTCAAGCTATATTAAGTTGACTATGAACCATTTGCTCTGGACAGACATGGCATGCAGGGACTCAAATTTGCAGATTTTTAGTTAAATTATTTATATTTACAGTAAACTGTTTTATATCAGCAGCCCTGGGACCAGAAGAGTGCCAGATATTCAAATATTCTGGATAATAGAGAGGTATCTCTAGCAATACATAACACTGAATAAAAACAAAATTAGATATGGAGAAACAAACAAAAATGTATGCACAGTAACAGAGAGAAAGCCGTGCTAGTCTATATACTATCCAAACAAAAAAGCAGTAAAGTAGCACTTTAAAGACTAACAAAAGACTCTGGTATGGCTATGCTCTGAAGAAGTGGGTCTGTCCCACTAAAGCTCACCTAATAAATTATCTTGTTAGTCTTTAAAGTGCTACTTGACAGCTTTTTTGTTTTAAAAATGTATGCAGAGTACTTCATTTACCAACAACAGTAGTATTGTACACTGTAACCATACAGACCATGGCTACACTAGGGATGAATTTCTAATTGAATTTTGAAAGCAGGGAACATTTCAAAACTTGCCATGGAGTGACCACACACAAATAGCACCTTATGAAATTAAATTGGAAAGAATGGAGCCAGCCTTTTGAAATCATTGTTCCATTCCTGTGTTGGGAAAAGCGCCTCATTTTGAAATTAATTATGAAAGGAAACGTGTGTGGTCGCACTGTGGGCTGCTATTTCGAAAGAGTGAGTCCTCCATGGTGCCGGCCTGCTGGAGCGCAGAGACAGCCTGGCCACCACCAGCAGGGCTCTATGGTTACTATCCCCAGGCACTTTTGAAGATGCAGAGACCCAGAATCCCCATGCAGGAAGCTGAGAGAATGCTGGCAACCACAAGCACACATGCCTGCAGCCACACATCCTCCAGCACCCCCTACAATGAAGGCACAGAACCCATTGGAGCCATGGCCAGCAGCCAGGACCCCCACACCTCCCAGGGATCGCAGGGCAGCACTCGACAGGGCTCCCAGGATGCCAGCCAGGCTGGGAAAAGAGGGGCCTGCTCTGGACCGAGCCTGAGCTCCAAGACCTCCTGGGCTTGTGAGGGGACAAGGAGGTCCTGCTGTAGACCCAGGGGTGGAAGTGGAACACGGCAGGCTTCGGCTGCCTCTCTGAGGACCTGACCTCACAGGGGCACCCCGGCAGACCCCCCTGAGCAGCTCGAAGTGGTGGCTCATGCATTGTGAGGGAGCAGTGGGGTATGTGTGTGCAGGAAGGGGCGGTGGTGGGGGAGTGGTGTGCATGAGAGAGGGTGTAGGGAGATGCCTGGTGGCTGGTTACTGTGGCCCCTGAGCAAAGGCCTCCCAAAGGGCGTCCCTCACAAGCACCCCATCCTGGTGCACCTGGCAGCATGGGGCAGTGGCCTGCTGTTCAAAGCAGGGGTACGGCCTTGGCCGCCCACTGCTGCATGAAAACCTCGTGCTTGCTCTCCCTTATATGGTGGAGCGCAAGTGCACCCCCACTACAGCAGGCACACTGGAGAGGCCAACCTCCAGTTGCATCAGGAGGCACCTGAAGTGCCCCTTGAGCTGCCCAAACACCCGCTCAACAGTGCTATGGGCCTGGCAGAGGTAGGCATTGAATAGATATTGGCTGGGGGTCCAAGTGGCCTGTGTAGGGCCGCATAAGCCATGCCTGCTGGGGGTAGGCAGAGTCAGCCACACTGCAGGGCAGCATGGCTGTGTCCTCGACCAGGAGCTCCTGTGGGAGGTAGGTCCCCTCCTGCATCCAGTGACCAAGCCACAAATTTCTAAAGATGTGGGCACCACGGGCCCAGCGTGACCACCCCGCACAGACGTCCATGAAGCACCCCTTGGCGTCGATGAGGGCAGGGAGCACCATGTAGCAGTACCCGTTCCAGTTGAAATAGCTGCCGGCGCTGTGTGGCAGGGCCCAGACGGCAATATGGGTGCCATCCATCACGCCAAAACAGTTGGGGTAAGCCCATCTTGGCGGAGCCTGCCATCGTGGCATCCAGTTCCCCAGTGCTGATGACCCATCACAGGAGGACGCTGTTGATCACCGTGAAGACCGGCATGGGATGGAGGGCAAAAGTGCCCATGAGAATGTGATGGGGTGCTAGGGGACACCCTGGCCCCTACTGGCACTGAAAGAGTTTACTGTATATTATATTTTTATAGTCAAAATAGTGCGCTATACCAACTTTAATATTTCATTAAATCTACTCATAAAACAATCCCTTTTGTTTTTAAATTATACAAGTAAAATTATTATTAAACTTATTGTTAAACTTAGAAAACTTCTTTAGCATAAAAAACAAAATTTTAGAGGCTATTAGTTAATGTGCTATTTTGACTATATAATTATTAGTAATTATTAAATAAAAATAATGCTTAAAGGGCATCTTCTGAGAATGTCCAGTAACACTCTACCCATAATGTCTTTTAATATTGTTATTTAAATAAGGTGATGATCAAAAGTATGGTCTTGGTTTCTTCCCCATAGGTGCGCACAGTAACTCCTCTGAGACAGTGAAAAATCCACCCCTTCATACAGGGAAAAGAAAACTAAATCTTTAAGGGATAACTTTTGTTCTTGTTTTATTTTTTTGCCTTTTTACCAGTTTGACACCTCAGCTGTATTCAGTGTCATTCTGCTCCACAATTTAGAAACTTGGACCTAAGAATACAGACATCTGTCGAAGTGTTTTAAAATGCAGGTGTTCACTCTGCTACCCTTCTTTCCACAGAGCAAGTAATGTATTTACGCACAAACTATAGAAATTACTCCAACCCCCCTCAAAACTGTTTGCTTTGTTAATCAAGGGAACTGATCCCTCAGCAAGCAAGCAGATTTCACACACACGAACTATTAACTTCCCTGCAGTGAGTGAGAATTAATCAAGCCATTAAAGGTTTACAAGATGGCAGTAAAAGAGTTGTCCATTGGGACTGTATTCAGCCTACCAAGTGCTCTTACACTAAGGCTGCGTCTACACGTGCACGCTACTTCGAAGTAGCGGCAGTAACTTCGAAATAGCGCCCGTCACGTCTACACGTGTTGGGCGCTATTTCGAAGTTGAAATCGACGTTAGGCGGCGAGACGTCGAAGTCGCTAACCTCATGAGGAGATAGGAATAGCGCCCTACTTCGACGTTCAATGTCGAAGTAGGGACCGTGTAGACGATCCGCGTCCCGCAACGTCGAAATTGCTGGGTCCTCCATGGCGGCCATCAGCTGGGGGGTTGAGAGATGCTCTCTCTCCAGCCCCTGCGGGGCTCTATGGTCACCGTGGGCAGCAGCCCTTAGCCCAGGGCTTCTGGCTGCTTCTGCAGCAGCTGGGGATCTATGCTGCAGGCACAGGGTCTGCAACCAGTTGTCAGCTCTGTGGATCTTGTGTTGTTTAGTGCAACTGTGTCTGGGAGGGGCCCTTTAAGGGAGCGGCTTGCTGTTGAGTCCGCCCTGTGACCCTGTCTGCAGCTGTGCCTGGCACCCTTATTTCGATGTGTGCTACTTTGACGTGTAGACGTTCCCTCGCTGCGCCTATTTCGATGTTGGGCTGAGCAACGTCGAAGTTGAACATCGACGTTGCTGGCCCTGGAGGGCTGCGTCTACACGTGCACGCTACTTCGAAGTAGCGGCACTAACTTCGAAATAGCGCCCGTCACGTCTACACGTGTTGGGCGCTATTTCGAAGTTGAAATCGACGTTAGGCGGCGAGACGTCGAAGTCGCTAACCCCATGAGCGGATGGGAATAGCGCCCTACTTCGACGTTCAACATCGAAGTAGGGACGTGTAGACGATCCGCGTCCCGCAACATCGAAATAGCGGGGTCCTCCATGGCGGCCATCAGCTGGGGGGTTTCGAGATACTCTCTCTCCAGCCCTTGCGGGGCTCTGTGGTCACCGTGGGGAGCAGCCCTTAGCCCAGGGCTTCTGGCTGCTGCTGCTGCAGCTGGGGGTCCGTGCTGCATATACAGGGTCTGCAACTAGTTGTTGGCTCTGTGTATCTTGCACTGTTTAATGAAAGTGTGTCTGGGAGGGGCCCTTTAAGGGAGCGGCTTGCTGTTGAGTCCGCCCCGTGACCCTGTCTGCAGCTGTGCCTGGCTCCCTTATTTCGATGTGTGCTACTTTGCCGTGTAGACGTTCCCTCGTTGTGCCTATTTCGATGTTGGGCTGAGCAACGTCGAAGTTGAACATCGACGTTGCCAGCCCTGGAGGACGTGTAGACGTTATTCATCGAAATAGCCTATTTCGATGTCGCAACATCGAAATAAACTATTTCGAAGTTGGGTGCACGTGTAGACGTAGCCGAGGACGTGTAGTTATTCATCGAAATAGACTATTTCGATGTTGGCTGCACGTGTAGACGTAGCCGTCATGAGGTTAGCGACTTCGACGTCTCGCCGCCTAACGTCGAAGTTAACTTCGAAATAGCGCCCGACGCGTGTAGACGCGACGGGCGCTATTTCGAAGTTGGTGCCGCTACTTCGAAGTAGCGTGCACGTGTAGACGCAGCTTCTTGTTCTAGGTTCTGGAGAATAGCAGTGTGACTCGGTGCTTCCTTCGAAGCTACAGAGAGCAAAGATAGAGAAAATGGATAGATAATTGCCTGAGCGGTGACGTGGAGAGAGTGTGCTTCATGTTTCAGCCCCTTGCTCATCCTCAGTGACTGCGTTTTTGACAGACCTAAGCCTGAGTAAAGGCAGGGGCAAAGCTCTCATTTACTTCAAGGCGGACCGTCGAGGAGCGGAGAGCGAGCCCAACCGAGGGTGAAGAGCTCCAGCAGGCTGTAGCAGAACGGGCATCCCACAGTAATAGTGCGGCTGGGATTTGTCTGCATCGTGTTTGAAATCTTTGCAGTGTGACTCTGTAGCTGCGTCTACACGTGCATGCTACTTCGAAGTAGCGGCACTAACTTCGAAATAGCGCCCGTCACGTCTACACGCGTCGGGCGCTATTTCGAAGTTGAAATCGACGTTAGGCGGCGAGACGTCGAAGTCGCTAACCCCATGAGGGGATGGGAATAGCGCCCTACTTCGACGTTCAACATCGAAGTAGGGACGTGTAGACGATCCGCGTCCCGCAACATCGAAATAGCGGGGTCCTCCATGGCGGCCATCAGCTGGGGGGTTGAGAGATACTCTCTCTCCAGCCCTTGCGGGGCTCTGTGGTCACCGTGGGCAGCAGCCCTTAGCCCAGGGCTTCTGGCTGCTGCTGCTGCAGCTGGGGGTCCATGCTGCATATACAGGGTCTGCAACTAGTTGTTGGCTCTGTGTATCTTGCACTGTTTAATGAAAGTGTGTCTGGGAGGGGCCCTTTAAGGGAGCGACTTGCTGTTGAGTCCGCCCCGTGACCCTGTCTGCAGCTGTGCCTGGCTCCCTTATTTCGATGTGTGCTACTTTGGCGTGTAGACGTTCCCTCGCTGTGCCTATTTCGATGTTGGGCTGAGCAACGTCGAAGTTGAACATCGACGTTGCCAGCCCTGGAGGACGTGTAGACGTTATTCATCGAAATAGACTATGTCGGTGTCGCAACATCGAAATAAGCTATTTCGAAGTTGGGTGCACGTGTAGACGTAGCCTGTGTGTGTGAGAGAGAGAGAGCAGCCCTACACATTCAAATGAGCGCTGCCCGAGAACACCCCACAGCCGCCTGTCCCATACCGTCTCCCGCTCGGTTCCCTCGCGATCGCGCACGTGTGACTGTCCCCCACCCCCTGACAACCCGCCCGCACAGCTCCACAACTACCTGTGATCCTGCGCCGCACTCCCTGTCACACCCCGAAACTTCAACCCCTCCCACGGCCTTCCTGCTGCACCCGCTTCCCCTGCCGGCGCCTCAGGTGAACTCCCATACGCTGGCCCGTCCTGCGGCGCCCAGCCACAAACCATGTGGCCCACCACCTGCCCACAGTTTTGCGGGTGCGAACACCTCTATCCCTTCCCTATAGCTGTACCCGCTCCTCTATGCACCCGCCTTTGTGCCTTTGTCTTTATACACACGAATTCTAGAGCTACACCCCATGCCTGCAACTGTCACACACACACACACACACACACACAAATACTTTTTACCAGCATTCCATTCCGCAACTACACCCCCTTTGCCCCTATACACACGAATTGTAGAGCTACACCCCATGCCCGCATCTCTCTCTCTCTCTCACACACACACACACACACACTTTATACCAGCATCCCATCCCTGGTAACTACACCCCCTTTACCTCTCCACACACCCTGCAGCCCCCACCCCTGGACCGGTACCCTCCGCACACGCGATACCTACAGCCCAGCCCCGAAACTCTCAGCCCCCATGGCTACCCCCCCGGCCCCCCCTGGCCTCCCCCGCCCCGATCTCCCGCACGCACCCCCTGCCCCCGCGACCCCCTGCTCGCCCCCACCTTGGCGTAGCAGAAGGAGATGAGCAGCAGCGGCAGCAGGTATCCGAAGACGAAGGTGCAGACCACGTAGACCTTCTTGTCCCGCGGGTTGGGCCACTGCTCCCAGCAGAAGGTCTGGTTGCTGGCGTCCCGGTGGAAGAGGCGCTGGTGGTGAGCCACAGGCGAGGCCATGGCGATGGAGAGCGCCCAGATGAGCCCCACGCCCAGCAGCGCGTTGCGGGAGACCCGCAGGACCGAGGAGCGGCGGGAGTGGACGATGGCCACGTAGCGGTCCACCGACATGGCGGAGAGGGTGAAGATGCTGACCAGCATGGAGACGGTGAAGAAGTAGTGGATGAACTTGCAGATGAAGGCGCCCAGCACCCAGGTGGGCAGCACGTAGACGGTGGACTGGAAGGGGATGCAGAAGAGCAGGTAGGCCAGGTCGGCGATGCTCAGGTTGAGGATGAAGATGTTGGTGGTGCTGCGGGGCTTGCCCGGCTTGCTCCTGGCCAGCACCGTGATCACCAGCGAGTTGCCCAGCACGCCCAGGGCGAAGATCGCGCCGAAGACCACGAGGGTGAGGAAGTTCTCCAGGCCGATGCCCAAGAGGGGCGCGCCGCTGGCCTCCGCCCCCCCGGGGAGCCCCGACACGTTCGCGTCCCCCCGCGGGGAGTCCGCGCTCTGGTTGGCCCCCAGGAGGGCGAGCGCCTCGGGCTCCATGGCCAAGGCGGGTCCCCGGGGCGGGACCTGCAGCGGGGCGGCTGCGAAACTTTCCGGAGCCGGGCGGCGCCTGGAGGGGCTGGCCGGGGCGCAGCTGGGGCTTGTCACTGCAGCGAGCGGGGAGCGCACCGCGGCGCTGCCCGGCTCCGCCCGCCTCCGCTCGCCCGGCCCGCGCGGCAGCCTCCTCGCGCCGCTCCCGCCCGGAGCCGAGGGAAGGGCGCCGCGGCCGGCACGCTGGCGAGCCCCGTGCCAATGCCAGAGCCCGCCTCCAGTCCCACGCCGGGCAGAGCGCAGCCCCGGCCGCGCCGCTCGTCCTCCCCCGCCCAGCGCGCGGCCGCGCACACAGCGGGGGCGTCGCTGCGCTGGGAGCGGGCGGGCAGGGGCTCCCCTCTCGCTCGGGGGGTGGGAAGGTGGGAGTGGGGGGGGTGGATGTGGGTGGGATAATGTGGGGGGTGGGGGAGTGGGGGGTTTTGGGGGTGGGGATGGGGTGGGGGTGGGAGTGTGGAGGGTGGGGGAGAGTGTGTAGGTTTGGATGTCGGAGTGGGGATGGGGGTAGGGTGGGAGTGGGGGTTGGGGTGGGGGGTTGGGCTGAGGGGGTGTGGAGGTGAGGTTGCGGGAGGGTGTGATCATTGCACCCCCAGCCAGCTCCTCCCGCGGGACAGCTCCTGTTGCCATAGAACTCAACCAGCCCAACACATCCGCGCCGCCGAGCGTGGTGGCTCAGTAGCACCGTCCACCTACGCAGGGGGCGATGGAACAAGCCAGGATCCCTGTCCTGCTCCAGGTGTCGCCCTCGTCAGCCCCCGGCCAGTTTCAAAAGCTAACCGGGGTGTGGGACGGTGCGTGACTGGTGCTGCCTCAGCGCCCTTCCTGGACTGGGAATTCATGGGACTGGTGGGTGCGCAGCTCCCCGTCCTCTGAGCTGCCGCAGCACCCTTGTTTCCTGGGGAAATAACGGGACTGGAAGGTGCTCAGCGCAGGGGAGGACAGAGCTCATAAAGCACCAACTTGTTACCGTTATGGCACTCCCCGGGAAAGCACGTACCTGGGGGAGGCAGCGAAGAACAGGCACTCAGGTCCTGCCCAGAAGGTGGTCAGGGACCGGGGACAGTCGTCCCCTGGAACTGGATCAAAACTGGAGCCCCGATTCTGAAAACACTGGTGCATGCAAATAACTAGGCGTGTGAGTTGCCCCACTGACATCACTTACAGGTTAAAACTCCGCAATCCGGCACTCTCTTTACAGGCAACATCCCTCCTCCGGCAGGACCACGAAGCGGCTGGGAGGAAGAGGGACCAGCTTGACCAGCAGCGGGAGCCCAGGGCAGCCACAGCTGTTCTAGCGGCAAAGATGGGTGGGAGGAGAGCCAGAAAGCCCAGGCCTGGAGCAGCAGCAGAAAGCTGCGGCTGGGGCGGGATGGCTGGAGCCGGTAGCTGGGGAGCCTGCGGGCCGGGGAGGGGAAGCCATGGGTGACAGCAGGGAGGGGAGCCCAGGAGCAGGGGCTGAGGCCAGCAAGGTGGAAGAATAGACCTCTCCCGGCTGCTAGACCAGGGAAATTTGAACCTGTACTCTTTGTGCCACTGTGTGCGGGTGTTTGCAAGATTTCAGCCTTGGTTGTCAGTCCCTGACAACATCCTTGCTCAGGAAGACAACAAAAGCATATCCTTACATCCCAGAGGAGTCAGCGAGCTAAGTAAAACTAAATGTATGCTTAAGTGCTTTCTTCAGCAGGAATGGATTTAAACCCACAACTGTTTTCCGGAACTGGGGCTTTAGTCTTCTGCACACCTAAGTACAAGTCTGGACCGAATATATCTTAAATTACATTAGTTTCATTTTATAGTCACAATTTTTTATTAAAAGTTTTGTAATATAGACAAAGTTCACAAAAATAAAATAGGTACATGTTACTATTCCTAATACAGTGTTGCACTTTTAACCTTCAAGAAATTTCACAAACTGCTATCACCGCATCAGGTGAATATTATTATGCTCATTTTATTTATGAGAAATTAGGCTCAGAAAGTTGAAGCCAACTTTTCTGAAAAACAAAAGTTAAAAAATAGAAGTTACATAAACGTATTTTCTAAACAATTGGATGGAATTAAAAACTTCCCTCCAGAAGTCATGTGAATACCTTTATGAGCCCATAGAGATACCCATATACAGATTCTTCAAATGTGAGTTTTAACAGGGTTTCTTGGGTATTCTTAAACATCCTTTATTTGCAGATTATAAATTCAGGTGACATCATGCAAGGGATAGCTCAGTAGTTTGAACACTGACCTGTTAAATGCAGTGTTGTAAATTCAATACTTGTAAAGACCTTTTAGGGGTCTGGGGTAAATACATTAAAAAAAAAACTGGTTATATTGTTATTTCATCTGCTGTTTCTCTTTTTCAGACACTTTTGGTCTAGAATAGAGAATGAATGCTGAGAAGTTAGGGGTCAGAGAAAATAAGATTAAGGGAAAAATTGGATGTTCTTAGAAGAAAATATAAAGTCTTATCCTTGAATGTTCAATCTTAATTTTTTAAAAATATGATTGACATTTTTCTTTTGCCATAAACTTATTTGCATGTAATTATTGTCCAAGAACTCAAAACTACTTCACAGCAATTTTAGTGCTTGCACTGCAGGGAGAAATTGAATTATTTTGACATGGTTATTGGATGCAGTGAGTTTTTGCATTCATTGCAACCCAGAATTCAAAGTTGTTGTTTTTTTTTAATTTGCCTTCTCTGCCTACATAGATACAGAGCATCAGCAAGGGCAAATCAGTCTAGTTTCATTGATTTCACTAAAACTAGACTGATTAGACTGAGTAAACCAAATGAGTACCTGGCCTCTTACATAAAAAAATAAACTAAGACTGAAGGATCAAGGTACTGCTGGTAGAAATTTAAGGGACCATTTTAATAATATAAAATTGCTTTTCTGTGTCTATTGTAACTTAGTTAAAAGGACAGAAATAGATTATTTGTTAGTAATTTTTTAATCTAAAGCTTCCAAAAGTGTGCTTTTTTATGTTGTATGTGTAATTTATCATCATATTGATTTGCTTTCAAATGAGTATAAAAACACAGTACAGTAAAGCCTCAAGATGCACGATTATGAGTCGCACTTCACTGGCATTAATGCGAGTTAAGCACAACTCAAAATCCTCCCCCCAACACACGCGTGTCCCAACCCCTGCGGCCCAGGTTGGCCGGGTTGAACTCCCCTCAGCCCCGGTTACCACCTGCGCTATGGCTCCAGCTCCCACATGTCTCTTGCTCCAGCTCACCACCCCTCACACCTGGCCCTGGTTCAAACCCCCCTCAGCCCCACTCATCACCCAAGCATGGCTCTGGCTAGCCACCCCTTGTGCGTGACTCTAGCTCCATCCCTTGCAGCCCTAACCAACCCCAGGCTTTTAACCCCCCTGCCCCCTCCCATGGCCCCAACCCTCCACTAGGCTTAACCCTCCCCAACTGCCCCGCTCAACCCCAGGACTTACCTTTCCAAAGGAGAAATGTATCACTTTAAAGATTAGCAAAATGATTTATTCGGTGGTGAGCTTTCATGGGACAGACCCACTTCTTCAGCTCAATCTCATTTCCAATACAGACTGACACATATATATATATATATATATATACACAGAGGACCAAAAAGGAAAAAAAAATTGCAATAAAAACTGACAAATGAAATAGGATGGAAGGAAGGGGGTGAGAGGTGGGGGGATGTTAATTGTGCTGTCTGAGATACAAATCCTGGAATTTTTCCTTGCAACAAACCCCACTGCCAACTTTGTTCGCATATTTATTCTGGGGATACCATCACTGTCCCTAACCGTGCTAGTTACAAGATCAAAGGCACATTCTCATGCACTTCCAGCAACATTATATATGCTATTATGTGCCAACAATGCCCTGACACTATGTACATTGAACAGACTGGGCAAAACCTTCTTCAAAGTATAAATGGACACAGAGCAGACATCAAGAAACTCAATGCACATAAGCCTGTCAGTGAACACTTCATTGGAGTGGGCTATTCTGTTAAAAACCTGAGAATTTGTCTCCTGCAACATAGAGAATTAAGAACATAAGAACATAAGAATGGCCATACTGGGTCAGACCAAAGGTCCATCCAGCCCAGTATCCCGTCTGCCGACAGTGGCCAATGCCAGGTGCCCCAGAGAAGGAAAACAGAAGACAATGATCAAGTGATTTATCGCCTGCCATCCATCTCCTGCCCTTGCACTGAAGGCTAGGGCACCATACTTTACCCCTGGCTAATAGCCATTTATGGACCTAACCTGCAAAAATTTATCGAGCTCTTTTTTAAACCCTAATAGAGTCCTGGCCTTCACAGCCTCCTCCGGCAAGGAGTTCCACAGGTTGACTGTGCGCTGTGTGAAGAAAAATTTCCTTTTATTAGTTTTGAACCTACTACCCATCAATTTCATTTGGTGTCCCCTAGTTCTTGTATTATGGGAAAAGGTAAATACTTTTTCTATATTCACTTTCTCCACACCATTCATGATTTTATATACCTCTATCATATCGCCCCTCAATCGCCTCTTTTCCAGACTGAAAAGTCCGTCTCTCTAGCCTCTCCCCATATGGGACCCGTTCCAAACCCCTAATCATCTTAGTCGCCCTTTTCTGAACCTTTTCTAATGCCAATATATCTTTTTTGAGGTGAGGAGACCACATCTGCACACAGTAATCGAGATGTGGGCGTACCATAGTTTTATATAGGGGAAGTATGATATCTTTTGTCTTATTATCTATCCCTTTTTTAATAATTCCTAACATCCTATTTGCTTTACTAACTGCCGCTGCACACTGCGTGGATGTCTTCAGAGAACTATCCACTATAACTCCAAGATCCCTTTCCTGATCTGTCGTAGCTAAATTTGACCCCATCATGTTGTACGTGTAATTTGGGTTATTTTTTCCAATGTGCATTACCTTACACTTACCCACATTAAATTTCATTTGCCATTTTGCTGCCCAATCACTCAGTTTGCTGAGATCTTTTTGTAGTTCTTCACAATCCCTTTTGGTTTTGACTGTCCTGAACAACTTGGTGTCATCTGCAAACTTGGCCACCTCACTGCTTACCTCATTTTCTAGATCATTGATGAACAAGTTGAACAGGATCGGTCCCAGGACTGACCCCTGGGGAACACCACTAGTTACCCCCTTCCATTGTGAAAATTTACCATTTATTCCAACCCTTTGTTTTCTGTCTTTTAACCAATTCCCAATCCATGAAAGGATCTTTCCTCCTATCCCATGACCGCCTAATTTACATAAAAGCCTTTGGTGTGGGACCGTGTCAAAGGCTTTCTGGAAATCTAGGTATATTATGTCCACTGGGTGCCCCTTGTCCGCATGTTTATTAACCCCTTCAAAGAATTCTAATAGATTAGTAAGACACGACTTCCCTCTGCAGAAACCATGCTGACTTTTGCCCAACAATTTGTGCTCTTCTACATGCCTTGCAATTTTATTCTTTACTATTGTTTCTACTAATTTGCCTGGTACTGATGTTAAACTTATCGGTCTATAATTGCCAGGGTCTCCTCTGGAGCCTTTTTTAAATATTGGCGTTATATTGGCCATCTTCCAGTCATTGGGTACCAAAGCGGATTTAAAGGATAGGTTACAAACCACTGTTAATAACTCTGCAATTTCACATTTGAGTTCTTTCAGAACCCTTGGGTGAATACCATCTGGTCCTGGAGACTTGCTACTATTCAGCTTATCAATTAACTCCAAAACCTCCTCTAATGTCACTTCCATCTGGGAGAGTTCCTCAGATTTGTCACCTAAAAAGGCTGGCTCAGATTTAGGAACCTCTGTAACATCCTCAGCCGTGAAGACTGAAGCAAAGAAATCTAATCGCTCTGCAATGGCACTGTCTTCCTTGATCGCTCCTTTTATACCTTTATCGTCCAAGGGCCCCACTGCTTTTTAGCGGGCTTCCTGCTTCTAATGTATTTAAAAAACATTTTACTATCATTTTTTGAATTTTTGGCTAGCTGTTCCTCAAAATCTTTTTTGGCTTTTCTTACTACTTTATGACACTTAATTTGGGAGTGTTTATGTTCCTTTCTATTTTCCTCACTAGGATTTGACTTCCACTTTTTAAAAGCTGCCCTTTTTTCTCTCACTGCCTTTTTAACATGGCTGTTAAGCCATGAGGGTTCTTTGTTAGGTCTCTTACTGTGTTTTTTTATTTGGGGTATACATTTAAGTTGGGCCTCTAGTATGGTGTCTTTAAACAGTTTCCATGCAGCTTCCAGGGATTTTAGTTTAGTTACTCTACCTTTTAGTTTCTGTTTAACTAGCTTCCTCATTTTAGTGTAATTCCCCTTTTTGAAATTAAATGCCAGAGTGTTTGACCGCTGCGGTGTTCTTCCCAACACAGGAATATTAAAAGTTATTATATTGTGGTCACTATTTCCAAGCGGTCCAGTAACAGTTACTTCTTGGACCAGATCCTGAGTTCCAGTCAGGACTAGATTGAGAATTGACTCTCCCCTTGTGGGTTCCTGTACTAGCTGCTCCAAGAAGCAGTCATTTAAGGAATCAAGAAATTTAATCTCTGAATCCCGTCCTGAGGTGACATGTACCCAATCAATATGGGGATAATTGAAATCTCCTATTATTACTGTGTTTTTTATTGTGATAGCCTCTTTAATCTCCGTTAACATTTCAGCATCACTATCACTGTCCTGGTTAGGTGGTCGGTAATATATTCCTAATGCCATATTCATATTAGAGGAATGAATTGTTATCCATAATGATTCTATGGAACATTTTGATTGCTTTAGGATTTTTGTTTCATTTGATTCTATATTATCTTTCACATATAGTACCACTCTGCCACCCGCACGACCTGTTCTGTCTTTCCGACATAATTTATATCCCGGTATGATAGTGTCCCACTGATTGTCCTCATTCCACCATGTTTCTGTGATGCCTATTATGTCAACTGACAGACTCCTAGCATTTGTGTAAAAGCACTTTAAAAAACTACCACTATTTATATGTCCGCCTTTCACAGACGCCTTGGATTTTTTTATATGCGATTGTTTCACATCTGATCTTCCCCATATATTATTTCCCACGTTCCCTATCTGACTAACTTCTAGGGAATCCCTGTCTATGGAGCCTTGTGTAAGAGAAGTCTCCGTCCGATCCACGTGTTCCCCCACACCAATCGGCTTTCCCCCACCTCTTAGTTTAAAAACTGCTCTACGACCTTTTTAATGTTTAATGCCAGGAGTCTGGATCCACCTTAATTTAGGTGGAGCCCATCTTTCCTGTATAGGCTCCCCCTACCCCAAAAGTGTCCCCAGTTCCTAATAAATCTAAACCCCTCTTCCCTACACCATCGTCTCATCCACACATTGACACTCTGAAGTTCTGCCTGTCTATCTGGCCCTGCGCGTGGAACTAGAAGCATTTCAGAGAATGCCACCATAGATGTTCTGGATTTCAGTCTCTTTCCTAGTAACCTAAATTTGGCCTCCAGAACATCTCTTCTACCCTTCCCTATGTCATTGGTACCGACATGTACCACGACCACCGGCTCCTCCCCAGCACTGCCCGTAAGTCTGTCTAGATGCCTCGAGAGATCCGCAACCTTCGCACCAGGCAGGCAAGTCACCATACGGTTCTCCCGGTCATCACAAACCCAACTATCTATATTTCTAATGATCGAATCCCCCACTACTAAAACCTGCTTCTTCCTAACAGCTGGTGCTCCCTCCCCCGGAGAAGTATCCTCGGCGCGAGAGGATACCATAGCACCCTCTGGAAGGAGGGTCCCAACTATGGGATGGTTTCCCTCTGCTCCCATTGACTGCTCTCCTTCCCTGAGCCTTTCATCCTCCGTAACAGCATCAGGACTGTCAGATTGGAGGTGGGACAGCCCTACTATGTCCCGGAAAGTCTCATCAACAAACACCTCTGCCTTTCTTAGCTCCTCCAGTTCAGCCACCCTGGCCTCCAAAGCATGCACTCGGTCTCTGAGGGCCAGGAGCTCCTTGCATCGAGCGCACATATACGCCACCCGCCCACAGGGTAGGTAGTCATACATATTGCACTCGACACAATAAACAGGATAGCTCCCACTCTGCTGCTGGGCTTCTGCCTCCATTTCCTACTCTAATTATATATGAGGGTTTAATTAAATGTTTCAGATAGAGGTTGTTCTAAAGAATTTAAGTTTAAGGGCAATAGAAGTCACTGGCTCCCTCCAAGCTCCCCCTCGAAACTCCCCTCTCAAAACTCCCTCCTGTTAGCACTCACCCTGTTCGCAAGCACCCGGTCGCAAAGCTCCCTGGTCGCTTACTAGCGGGGTTTAAGTGCTTAATTCAGCAACAGATTAGAACATGAGATTTCTGAGTTATTGTACATATTCAAATTCAAAACATCAACACATCGTACAAACAGAGACATCAACTACCTCACGCATTACATTGTTGTTGGAGTACAGACTAACACAGCTACCTCTCTGTTACTTTCCAAAGGAGCTCCAGGTGCTAATGCCACTTCCCCGGCTGCAGAACGTGCATTCCGCCAGGGAAAAAAACTGCCCCCGACTTATGCGAAATTTGGGTTACGTGAGGGTGAGTGGGAACACAGCCCCTGCGAAATGGAGGCACTACTGTACCATGTATTTCTGCTTCTCTAACAGACTCAAGAGCAGACATTCCTAACAGTGTCCATTATATGTGAATTACTTTGGAAATATTAGATTTTTTGTAATCAAAATTAATTTAATAGGGGACAATGTAAGTTTGCATAAACTGTTGATGTATATATTTATCATTTGAATCCCCTTGTAGGATGGGATGCAAGAAGTATTTTTGCTTAGCACTGGTTTGCACTTAGATCCTATCTTGCAGCCAGTTAGCATTCTCTAAAGCAGGGGCCAGCAAACCTCAGCATGCGTGCCTCTGTTGGCACATGAGCCAATTTTAAACAGCACACCATGGGAGCTCAGCCCCACCTCTCCTCCCCCCATGCAGCACAGGAAAGGGCCATAGGACAGGGGAAAGGACAGAGCCCCAGCTGTGGGGCCTCCACTGGAGCATGCGGCCAGAACTGGAGACCCAGCCATGGGGCCTCCACAGCAGTGTGGGGCTGGGGCAGTGGTGGGAGCTGCCCAGCCCCATGTGCAGCCTGCAGACAGGAGGGCCCAAGGGCACCCAGTTGGGTGCCAGTGACTGGGCCAGGCCAACTAGGGTGAATATGCTGCTGGTGCAGGAAGGTGATGTGGGGGTGGGGCTGCAGCTGGTGCTGGGACTGGCAGTGCTGGCAGGGCCCACCAAGCCCCTGCTGAGAGAGAGAGATGCACACTTTGAGCTCAAGTCAGCAGGGCACTCCGTGATGGAGTGATATTGCTAATAAACTGAGTTTATGGCTAGTTTTACTGACATCTAGAAAATAAATAACCATCCATCACTGTTCTCTTGAGAGACACTACCATTTTGCCACAGATTAAATGCATAATTCTTTAGTCTGGTTTCTAAATATCAACTCTGAAATAGAAGCCAAATGTAGCTTAAGTGCAGTGGCCTGACTTCATTGTTAATTATGTTCATTATGGTAGTGTGTAAGGGCCTGGCAAGAATGGGGCCTTATTGTATTAGACACTGCACAAACAGGGGCATAGACAGTCCCTGCCCCAAGGACTTTATACTCTAAATAGACAAGACAGACACAGGATGGTGAGCAAGGTAGATAGAACACACAAGCAGAGTGGAGAATGGATTGGCAGAAAATGACATGACAGTACCACAACTGGGGGTACAGGAGAAGGTGAGTGTAGTGCTAACTTGAGTGGGGACAAGCTGAATAGGAAAGGAAGGGAAAAGAAGGGAAGGAAAGAAGTGGTGAAAGGGATAGATCAGTGGAGAAGAGATTATAAGGGACGGGGTGGTGGGGGGTGGAAGAAATGGGAGGAGTTGGAGCAAGCAGCCAATCAGAACAGGGCAGAGAAAGTCCAGTAACTACTGTAGTTCTCTAAATAGCCGGAGGTCACTAATTTGCCTGCTTCTTCCCCTACCAGCTGTAATCTCCGTCTGGCTCCTCTCTGTATTTTTCCCTTAAAGGCACATAGCAGAGGAGAAGGGAGGTACTACATGGGTCCCCAAAGCAGTATGTGGTCTCTCCTGCACAATTCCCTACCTAGGCCCCATTTTACTCCCTTCTCTTTGTTCTCGCCTTCTGCTTCTATCAGTTGAAGTCATTGGCTTGCTCCTCTCAGCCAGGTTGTTTGGCTTTTTAAATTATGGTTCACCGTGCTGTAGTTTCTCTTGTTCCAGGCACTCTTGGCTAAATACCTCCCAGTGACTTATATTAAAATGATCTGTGTTGCATTTCTAAAGAATATTTTACTATGAAATATTGAATGTTCATTACCTGGACATTTATAAAGATGTTATATAGCACACAGTGTTTATTCGTCATGAAAATTGCAAAAATAAATCATCTTTTCTAGTAATATATTCAAATGATCGGTAGTTGTTTAAAATCTTATGTTTCTTATTTTTGACATTAGCCTATCAAATGAAATTACAGTATGCTCTTCAGAATTATACCCACTAGAATTTTCCCAGATGAAGAAACCTAACTGTGCAAAGATTCTTAAACTGGCAGAATCCAGAGGGTGTTTTAATGAATGCTAACAATACTGCAAGGACATTGTCCAGCAGACTTTGCAGAAGTCAGGACAGTGAAATTTAAATTGTCTGAGGTGTGCATGCCTCAGAAGGCCATGGACACTGTATGATCCAGCTACAGAGCCAGAGGACCGGTCAATCTTCGGAGCTGCGTCTACACATGCCGGCTACTTTGAAGTAGCCACGCCAACTTCGAAATAGCGCCCGCCACGTCTACATGTGGCGAGCGCTATTTCGAAGTTGACATCGACGTAAGGTGGCGAGACGTCGAAGTTGCTATCCTCATGAGGAGATGGGAATAGCGCCCTACTTCGACGTTGAATGTCGAAGTAGGGCACGTGTAGCCGATCCGCGTCCCGCAACATCAAAATAGCGGGGTCCGCCATGGCAGCCATCAGCTGAGGAGTTGAGAGACACTCTCTCCAGCCCCTGAGCTCTATGGTCGCCGCATGCAGCGGCCCCTTAAAGCTCCCCGCCCCCTGCCTCCCTGTGCAGGAAGCTGAAAGAGTGTGCAGGCAGCAGCAGTAACACGCGGCCAGCCTGCACGCCTCCCTGCAGCCCAGAAACACCCCCCCGCTGCGATGGCCGCCCGCCAGCTCCCCAAGCGCCACCAGGGCACCCCCCCTCAAGGGGAGCCAGGGATCCCAGCCTGGCAGCCAGCCCTGGAAGAGGCAGCGGGGCCCCTCCTGGACGGAGGCCGAGATCCAGGACCTGCTGGGGCTCTGGAGCAAGAAGGAGGTGCTCCAGGTAATGGGGAGCAAGAGGTGGAACGCGGATGCGTTCGTTCACCTGGCCGAGGGCCTGGCCACCTGGAGTCACCCTGCCCGCACTCCTGACCACATCAGGGTTACGCCCTGGGCCTGGGATGCGGCCAGCTGATCTGGGGCCGCCCCTGCCACTTGCCCCTTTTACAGGGAGCTCAGGGAAATCCTGGGCCCCCAGCACACCTCCTCCCCGCTGGCCACTCTTGACACCTCGGCCGATGAGCCCCAGCAGGCCCTGGAGGCGGAGTCCGCCCTGGAGGTAAGCCCCGCACCCCTGGGCCCCCGCCAGGAGCCCACCCCTGGGATGCTGGAGGAGGAGGAGGAGGGGGAATCCTCCTCCAGCGATGGGGGGGCTCCACATCGCGCTGCTGTCCCGGAGCTCCAGCAGGGCATCCGCCCACAGGGTGTCCCCCGACTGTGGGAGCAGACCATCAGGTATGTACCCCCCCGGTGCACACCCCCGGGGATGAGGGGCAGGGACAACAGACATGACCAGGGCCCTCCACATGCCCAGATGACCATGGCCCCAAGGACAGCAGTGGCATGTCCCTCAGAAGAGTGCATCAGCCCCTGCCCCCCTAGCAGGACAGTGCCATGACCCATCCCTGGAGATGGGGGGAGTGGAACCTAGGGTCCCCCAGGGGGAGGGGGTGGGACACCCATCATCATCAGCAGCAGCATCTCCCAGGGACAGGGATGGGGAACCAGCAGCAGAGGGGTCGGGGGATAAGGGCCACGGCTCGAGGCCCACACTAATGGCTGTCTCCACTCTTCTTCCCCCCCTGTGTTCCGCAGCTGCACCATCGGAGGGACCGGAGAGCGCCCGCGAGGTGTCAGTGGTCCCGGAGAGCCCACCAGGGCCATCACTGCAGGCCAGCCCCTCGGTGGAGCACCAACCAGCCCCAGGGCGGGGCCGACGGTGGACCCAGCACCACCAGAGGACAGTGATGGAACCCCAGCTGCTGGCAACCCTCTGGCGGCATCTGGATGTCTCAGAGCAGCGCCTGTGGGTGGATGAGCAGCGCCTCCAACTGCAGGAGCGGGCGCTGGCCTGGTGTCAGGAGGCATGGGGAGCCTTTATGCGAACGTTTGAGCACATCGCAGACTACCTGGCCCCCCATGCCACGCCGGCCGCCGCTCTGCCCGCCCTGCCTGCTCCACCCGCTGCTCCACCCGCTGCTCCACCCACCGTCCCACCACCGTCAGCCACCGAGGGGCCTTCCACCGAGGGGGACCTGGGGCCTGCTGACACCCGCCGGCCGTATCTGCCGGTTTGCCCAGCCCCCAGCCAGCCTCGGCCAGGGCTGAGGCCGAGGCGAGGGTCGTGCCCGCCAACCCCCAGTGCTGGACATTAGGGGGTGCGGGGCCCAGGACGTGCCCCACTTTTGTACATATCCCCATTATGTTGTATATAGTTATATTAGACCCCTGTTATTTTATGATACCTGCCCCCCCATGTAAATAGTTCTCCCCTTCCTTGTGTTCCACTGTTTGTTTATCATATAATATATAATATATAATATATTTGTAGTAATAATAAGAGAATTCACCGTTTTGTGGTTTCACGAACAACAGGTCTATTTTTATTTGCAAGAAAAGTGGGGGGGTGTGCTCTTGGGTGCTCTATGGTGTGGGCATAGGGGCAGGGAGTGTTGTGGAGGATGGTGGGGTGCAGTGGGGTGCCTGCCAGCATTCACCCCACGGCCTGGTCGAAATGGGCCTGCAGGGCCTCCCGGACCTGGGTCCCCTCGGGGTCCACCTGGTGACTGGGGGCAGCAGGTGGCTGCACGTCAGCCCTGCCAGCCTCCACAGCCCAGCCCTGAAAGAATGCCTCCCCCTTGCTCTCCACCAGGTTGTGGAGTGCGCTGCATGCACCCACAATCTGAGGGATGTTGGTGGGGCCCGCATCAAGGCGGGTGAGGAGACACCTCCAGCACTCTTTGAGGCGGCCAAATGTGCACTCAACCACCTGGCGCGCATGGTTCAGGCGCATGTTGAAGCACTCCTGGCTGGCTGTGAGATGGCCCGTGTAAGGGTGCATGAGCCAGGGCCGGAGAGGGTACGCCGTGTCTGCGACGACACAGAGGGGCATTGTGGTGTCCCCCACAGGGATCTCCCGCTGGGGGAGGTAGGTCCTCACCTCCAGCCGGAGGCACAGACCCAAATTCCTGAATACCCGGGCATCGGGTGCTGCCAGGCCAGCCAACATAAATGTCCAGGAAGCGGCCCCGGCTGTCCACCAAGGGCTGGAGGACCACCGAATGGTAGTCCTTCCTGTTCAGGAAGCGTCCTCCGCTGTGCTCCAGAGCTCAGATGGGGATATGGGCCCCATCCAGAGCCCCGAAGCAATTTGGGAAGCCCAGGGTGGCAAACCCCACGATGGCGGCAGTCGGGTCCCCAAGCCGCACGAGCCTGTGGAGGAGCAGGGCGCTGATGGCGCGGACGACCTGCAGGGGAAGGACATGGGAGAGCACCAGTGAGGGGTGTGCAGGGTGTGTCTGGCCCTCCACCCCCAGGGCTCCCCTCCCCTTCCAGGGCTCCCCTCCCCTCCCCTCCCACAGCTCCCCTCCACCCCCAGGGCTGCCTCCCCCTCCCCGTGGGTCCTCTTACCTCCATGAGGACAGCCCCGACAGTGGCCTTGTCCCTGCCAAACTGCTGCCCCACGGATCGGTAGCTGTCTGGAGTGGCCAGCTTCCAAACAGCGATGACCCGTTTCTCCACACTGAGGGCATGCCGCATGGCGGTGTCCTGGTGCCTCAGTGCGGGGGTGAGCCACTGGCAGAGCTCCAGGAATGTCCGCCGGCTCATACACAAGGTCTGGAGCCAGCGGTCGTCGTCCCACTCGCCGAGCACCAGCCGCTCCCACCAGTCGGTGCTCGTGGGGTAGCTCCACAGCCAGCGGCGTGTGTGGGGGGGGAGTGCGGAGGACAGCAGGGTCTGGGGTTGCTTTCTCCTCCCCTGGGGGCAGCTCCTCTTCTGTGGCTATAATGTGATCAGCTGCCTCCTGCATGGCATTGAGCAGGGCAAGCACTGCTCCTGCAGAGGCAGCTGGGTGGACCTCTGGCTGCTGCTGCTGCTGCTGCTGCTGCTGCTGCTGCTGCTGCTGCTGCTGGGGGTCCATAACTGCTTCGCCAAGGTGTGCGTGCCTATGGCTCTGCACACCGCATGCTGTGCAGGCTGAGTGTGTCTGGGAGGGGCCCTTTAAGGGAGCGGCTAGCTGTTGCCGCGGAAGTGCTAGTCCGCCCTGTGACCCTGTCTGCAGCTGTTCCTGGCACCCTTATTTCAATGTGTGCTGCTTTGGGGTGTAGACACTCCCCCGCAGCGCCTACTTCAATGTGGTGCTGCCCAACGTCAATGGCACCAGCCCTTATTTCGATGTAGCATTCATGTGTAGACATAGCTCTAGAGTCCTAATAAAAGCCGTATGCCCAGGAGTGACAGGTGCTGGAGGAAGCAGAGATGTCATGTGAAGTGAGCTCTGTGTCTTCTATCCCCTTCTTATGCTTCTAAGGAAAAAGAGAAACATGAGCAAGAAATAATTCATGAAGGAACTTGCAAAAATTCTAGCTACTCTATTTGTGAGTAAAGTAATCTGGCCCATGATATTCAGTGGAAAAGAAAAAACCTGGAAAGCAGAAATGATGCTAAAAGAGACCTATACCAGGCAGCAAACTAAACATAAACAGCCAAGGTGATATGGTAATAAAAATACCACAATGACCCCTTCAGCAACAACAAATGCCATTTTGGACTCCATATGACTAGATACCACATCCCAAAGTGCAGAGTAAAGTGCAGGGTAATTATTTCTTCTCCTATAGCATCTGTTGTGGTTCCTCCCAGAATACTGACTCCATGCCTACCTTAACATGTCTTTCCAATCAAGATAAATTAAATAAAACACCTCTAGTGAACAAAAAAAATCAACCAACAACAAAAGTAAAAAACAAGCTAACAAGAATTTAGTTTTTACCCTGAAAATGACAAATGTCTGAAATTCCATGAAGTCGAATAGAGATTCTGATGATACTATTGATTTTACATTGCAGACACTTGGATACAAAATTGTTAGGGTAGCAGTATAAAACCTTGAGACAGATAGGTAGGGCCCTACCAAATTCATGGACAAGAAAAGCATACCACAGACTGGGGGATCTGGTCTCCCTCTGTGAAATCTGATCTTTTGTGTGCTTTTCACCTGCACTATACAAATTACACAGTGGAGACACGTTTCTCAAATTGACCATCCTGTCCCAAAAGGGAGCTGTAGGGGAAAGGGGAGGAAGCTGCAAAATTATTTTAAGGGAGCTTAGTTCTGTGATGCTTTCAGAGCTGGGTGGCCACAGATTGATGGCTGTTGGCCAAGTGCCCAGCTCTCAGAGCAGTGCTTCAGTAGTAGCACTGCAGAATTAAGAGTGGTGGTAGCATACCATGCCACCCAGGGTCTGTAACACTCTGCTTGCAGGCATGCCTGCAGTGCACAGGCAGCACCCGCACCCATGGACAGCACCTCAAGCTGCATGGGTGTGTGTGTGGGTGGGGGAGGGCCTGGGGGCTGTATGAAGGGAAGGATTCACCATCTCTCCCCCCTGCCTTCCTTCCAGCTGGATCAGAGGAGAGGAGCTGGAGCTGGAGCTGGACATGCCCACAGGACCACCAGTGCTGGGACACAGTGCAGCTGCCCTTTAATGGCTAGAGGAAGGGCTTGGCATCCATGCGACCCTGGCTTCTGGGTCACCGCGGCTCACTCTGCTGACAGAGGGGTCGGGGTCTGTGGACACTCTCTGTCAACAGAATGTGTGGACAGAACAAGCCTCTATTTGGTGCGGATGCATTCTGTCCACCGAGGTTCTGTTGGGAAATATGTCCTGACAGACTTTTGTCAACAAAACTCTGTAGTGTAGACACAGCCATTGAAATCAAAGTAAAAGTGGAAGCAGTGTAGTCAGCTGGACTTAAACCCAAGCTCTTCTACTACTATGGCCCCTTTTCTTCCTGAGAGACACCATGGTGGTGAGGATCTGTGAGCAGTGTTTGGGTCTGGAGCTTTTCTCATGGCTTATCTGTCCAATGTTGGATTTGCACAGTCAACAGCAATAACTGCATGTCAGCCTATTTCTGAATTCTTGAGTCTAAGAGTTTTTCCTTCTTTTGCACATACACTATCGAATGATGGTATGCCGTGTTGTGGCAATCGTCACCCGGTATTTCAGCCTGATGATGTAGATTCCCAGGATTTTGGATTGGTGTTGAATTTTTTCATGGCTTTTTTGCATGTGTCGTTGAATGTTAGCTTTGGTCTTCCTTGTGTTCTCAACCTACGTGACAGCTCACTTAAGAGGATTTCTTTGAGAAAACATTAGTCATCCATTCTTCTCACATGACCAAGCCCTCATAGTCTTCTGCTGTTCAGGATCACTATGAGGCTGAGTATGTCAGATCTTGATAGGACATCTGCATTTAAAACTTTATCTTGCCAGTTGATATTCACAATTCTGGGGAAGCAGCAAAGATGGAAGCTGTTCAATATTTTCCCCAGTTAAACTAGGTGGTCCATGCTTCAGAACTATATAGCAGGATACTCAATACGTATCCCTGGTAGATTAGTATCTTTGTTTTCATTGGCAGTTTAGGATTGTTCCATGCTCATTTCGTTAAGTCTGCCAAAAATAGTAGCTGCTTTACCAATTCTGATGTTCAGTTCTTCATCCATGGATAGGTTTGTGGTGACAGATCCAAGGTAACAGAGGTGCCTGCACCTCCTGCAGCAGGAGCCACCTGGCTGCTGGGTACCTGGCCCCGTGCAGCAGGAGCTGTCTTGCTGCGGGGGCCTGGCCCTGCACAGCAGGAGACATCTGGCGGGGGGGCCTAGCCCAATATGGCTTGAGCTGCCTGGCAATGGGATGCCTAGCCCTGAACAGTTACAGCCTCCTATACCTCCTGTGGCCAGAGCTGCCTTACTGCGGAGGGGCCTGGCCCTGAGCAGCTGAAACTGCCTGGCCATGGGGGGCCCAGCCCCGTGCAGATGGAGCTGCTTTGCCACAGGTAGCTGAAGGGGCCACCATGCATGTGGTGGCTCTGACAAAGGAGGTGGCTGCGTCAGAGGCTCCTCTGGCTGCAGCAGGTAAGTCCCTTAATTCTTGGGTGGGAGTGAGGCAGGAAGGACTTTTAAGATTTTACTGACCCCTATTTAGCAGATTTCAGGAACAGTGGGGTAAGTCCATTGTTTCTGAAGTCCACTAAATCAGAGTCCATCAAATCAAGGTTTTACTGCAGTGAGGAACTGGGAGCCAGGTGCAGCAATGCTGTCAGTTTCCCAGGTTCCCACAGCTTGGGTGCAGCGCATGGCTTTGTGGGATACATACAGGACACTTGTGGAGGCTAATAAATTTGATTTTAAGACATGGCACTTCCACACTGGTCTTTAATTGAACTTCTGAATTTGAGCTTGATGTGATAGCCATCAGGTAACTGAGACAGTGTAATCTCTATATTAGTGCACCCTAAATTGAGCTAATGGCATTTTACAGTGAGGACAGTCATGTAGTAATATCGAGCTAACTGCCTTAAATTCAAATTTATCTCATAGTGTAAACACAGCCTGCGTCGCTGAGGTATACCTTGAGTGAATACAACAGTTTTCTTCATACTTATGTCAAGGGGAAACAACTTGCAGGCTCTGGACAGAGCATACATCAGTGACTGTAGCGTGCCTTCATTATGAGCAAAGAGAGGTGCAGCATCTGTGAAGGAAGAGGAGTTCCCTAATGAGGACTTTCTTGACCTTAGTTTTGGCCTTGAGTCTTGCCAGGTTGTAGAGAGAGCCATCTAATCTTGTGTGGAGAAACACATCGCTGCGTGAGTTTTGAACTGTACTATTTAGTAGAACTGAGAAGAATATGCCAAAGAGGGTGGGGACAAGAATACACCATTGTTTGACTCCGCTGTTCATCGCTAACAGTTCCAATGTAGATCCATCATATTGCACTGTTACTTTCACATTTTCATGAAAGGATGTTATGAGCTTGAGTAGGGTCGGTGGGCAGCCAATCTTGGTTAATACTCTGTATAGTCCTGATCTACTAACTGTGTCAAATGCCTTTGTTAAGTCCACAAATGCTATGAATAACAGCTTCCCTTGTTCTCTGCATTTTTCCTGTAGTTGTTGAAGAGAGAAAACCATGTCCCTTGTTGACCTGCCAGCTCTGAAGCCACATTGTGTTTCTGGATAGACTTGACCTGTGAGATTTTGTAGGTGTCTACCCCAGAACATAGTAAATATGGTATAAATGAGCCTACACCAACATACAGCAAAGCTCAGCCAATAATTTAGGAAGTTTTAAGCTACAGACAAATGCACAGAGGAAAATCAAGCTTAAAGTGCAGACAATCTCAGAAAAAAAATAAAAAGCCTCACTATTTAAATACCTTAAATTTTTTTTAAAAAAGTCCAGGTATATTGGACAATAAAGATGGTCAGAGTTGGCAAATGGATCTGCTGAGATGTTGACAGCACATAGCATCCTACAGCAAAGGTTGACCTCCATCTGAACTTATTACCTCTAAGCTTACTACCTGAAGCAGGATTCTGTGTTTCTCTTCTATTTTTGTTGAGTTTGTCATCTTCTTACAGCTGTACTTTACTTGAGCATTAGCAAATTCAAAAGCATAATAAAGATACAATTCTTTTGGGCACCATATAAAGCTCTGAGATAAAGCCCACCTCTATTCAGCTATAGCACTGTGTAACTCAGACTCATTTTTAGTCTTTTTAGATTGTAAGCTTCGTGCAGTAAGAACCACATCTGCTTTGTTTTTCATAGCTTTATTGGCTCTGGAGAAAATTAACACATAAAAATAAAACAATTCTAATGGTAAAATGATATTCAGAAGCAAACACTATCTGTGGGGCCCTATCAAATTCACTGTCCATTTTTGTCAATATAATGGTGGTTTGTCTGGAGTTTGGCCCTTGTCTGTGTGGCTGTCCCCGTGCCCCACTTTTCCCCTGCCCCACTCCCACCACTGGCCCCACTCCCTCTGCTCTTGCTGCCTGTCCCCCACTGGGCCCTCTTCAGGCACCCTTTCCCCCAGCCCTGCTGCTCCCCTGGGTGGGACTCTGGCTCCAGGGTAGGGGTCTCCCCAGATGTGTCAAGGTGTCTCATGTGGGGAGGGGTCCTCCACTCAGAGGCGCTCATGTAGCTCCCGGTAGTAGGGGCAGGTTGGTTGTCATGTCTTTGACTGGAAGCCTTCGTCCCGGGCCCCAGTATACCTCTGCCACAGCTCCTTAATTGTCACCTGGACCTGCTCTGTAGTCTGGGTGGGGTGTCCACAGGCTGCCAGGGCTGTTGAAAACAGGCTGTAGCCCAGGATGTTTCTCCTTTTAGTGCTTGGGTCAAGCAGCACTGTCTCTCCAGCCCAGAGGCTGAGCAGGTCCTGGACTTTGGTTTCCATTCAGCATGTGGCACACCTTCTCCTGGCTGGGGGGTGTGTCCTGGGACTCCTCTCCCCACTCTCTGGAGGGGCAGGGGACATCCCTGGTGGAGCGGTAGGCTGCCATTCACCTGGGTCAGCCACAGATACTTGCCCGTCAGACATGCTGATTGGGCTGCTTGCACACTTCCTACTTCCTGGTACAGGGTTTCCAGGGCTCCTGTGCCTTTAAGGCTGGCTGGAGGGGCAGAGAACAGAGCTCTGCTTGCAATGGACAGAGTGTCTCCTGGCTTCAGGTGGCTGATGCCATTGAGGACTCTTCTGTAAACAGAAGCCCCCCCCGACCCCCTCCACTCCCTCCAAGCATCTACACTACTTTTTTGTCAACAGAATCTATTGACCGAAGCATTATGCCTCAAATGGGAGCACCAGAACTCTGCGAGGAAACTGCTGCATTCCGTCGACACTTCCTCAACAGAACGCATTTGTAGTGTGGACACTCTGGGTTTTGTCGAGAGAAGGCCATTTTTGTCTACAGAACTCTGTAGTGTAGACCCATACAATGAGCTTATTGAGGTTTTATCCCTTGCAAGTCTACTTGGAATTTACTGTAAATTTTTTATTTGTTGTAAAGGTACCTGAGATGTTTTTCCTCTGGGACAGTCACTGGATAGCTCCAAAGTTTCGGTCTAGTGCCATAAAATAGATAGGTTTCTAAACTCTGAGCTGCCCAATCTCTTCCACATTGCAGAAATGTAATGATATTGAGCATTTTCCTTTACCCCATATTCAAGTAGTGGTGAAGCTCTGTGATAGTCAGAAGAGGCTGTCTAGATATCATAAGAACATTAATATTCAGGAGAAAATTAATTTTAATACAGATACAAATTATTTCATTGGTTGAAAAACAGCCTACTAAAATCAGTTCATCATTGTAGCAGCTGAATGTCTGAATATGAAAGTAATCATAACTCTTATATTCAGACATTCAGCTATCACAATGATGAGTTCTGGAAATGGCTCAATAGATAAATGTGTACTGTGTTGTCTTCAGTGTTACTGGGGTATTGAGTTCTCTGTTTAAGTAATATTTTTATTTTTATTGTGAGAGGAAAATTATTTTAATCCATGGTTGACTTATTTGTTGGTTACTTCTTTTGTTTTGCTTCCTCTTAAGATTCCTGAAACTGAAGGACTAGTAACTGGGATATGTGGCTTATTGCTCATCTGTACCACATGACTGGACAATAGCTATTAAAACAATGATCTTTAAAGGAAGCTCCACAGGTGATCCTGGCAATTACAGACCAGTACAACTAACTTTGGTACCAGGCAGGTTGGTTGAAACTGGTATACAAAACAGAAGTGTTATGTACACAGGTGAATATGATATGTTGGGGAAGCATCAACACAACTTCTGTAAATGAAAAACAGAATTCTTTGAGCGAGTCAATGCACATGTGGAGAACGTGAGCCAGTTGATACAGGATACTTGGACTTCCGGAAGGCCTTTGACAAAGCCTTACAGCAAAGCAAAAAGTCACAAGATAAGAGGGAAGGTCTTCTTGTGGATCAAAAACTGGTTAAAAGATAGGAAATAACTTTAGTAAGCTCATGGCCAAGATAGAATCTCTTCTGCATGCAGCTCTGGCCAAGAGAAGGCACGTGCAGCAATACAGCAGGGAAATACCTTCCAGCCCAGGGGCACCTGCTCCAAATCCTCCTGTTGCATTCAACTCATGGTTCCACAGCCCCAAAAGGGCAGACACCAAGCAATACGTCTGTAGACAGAATTCAGGAGTCCTGGTCAAAGATCCAGTCCAGTGGCAAGTCTTGGGTAGTCCTGGTCATCTTTGGCATTAGTAAAGTTTCTCAGCAAGCCCCTCCAATGCCCCCCTTCTGCGCTTTGCAAACCAACGCAGAGTGACGACCTTCCCACTTAGCTAGCTACAGCCTCCATACTTATTCCCAATGCAAAGTCACAAGCCCCAGTACTCACAGCCCCATACAGTTCTAGACAGCAGTGATACCGGGTTCTGCTCTCTTTTGTCCTCTCTGGCGATTCCTCCCTTGCACAATGTTCCTCCTGGCTTCTGTCCTGGTGTGTCCCTGATCCTCCAGTCTGTTCTTCCTGGGCTTTGGGCAAGTTTTCAGCTGTTTCGCTCTGTGAGGGCCTGCTTGCTGCAGCCCTTCTATCTGGAGCCACACACATGTCTGTCTCTGGTTTCTCTCTGCTCCCTGTCCCTCACACACACACACACACACACACACACATCTGTCTCTGAAAAAAAAGCAGTCAAGTAGCACTTTAAAGACTAGCAAAATAGTTTATTAGGTGACCTTTCGTGGGACAGACCCACTTCTTCAGACCATAGCCAGACCAGAACAGACTCTGAAGAAGTGGGTCTGTCCCACGAAAGCTCACCTAATAAACTATTTTGCTAGTCTTTAAAGTGCTACTTGTCTGCTTTTTGTTTTGATAGTGTATAGACTAGCACGGCTTCCTCTCTGTTACTATTCAACATCTGTCTCTGCTCCCTGTCCCTCACACACACACACCACACACACACACACGTCTGTCTCCAGTTTCTCTCTGCTCCCTGTCCTTGCAACAGCATTTCCCCCTGAAACAATCAGCACTTTCCATCTCAGGAGAAAAGATAAAAAAGGGGCCAGGGAGTCAGGGCTATGAAATGATGAAGGGTGGGGAGAAAATAAATAAGGAAGTATATACCCCTCTCCTCCTTCACATAACACAAGAACTAGAGATCACCTAATGAAACAAATGGGCCACAGGTTTAAAACGAAAATAAATATCTTTCCACACACTGCACAGTCAACTTGTGGAAATCAGTGCCATGTATGTCATGACAAACAAAATTATAACTGGGTTCAAAGAAGAATTAGGTAAGGTTACAAGGGAGAGGGACATCAATGGATATTAGCCATGATGGTTATGGGAACAATACTGTGTGCTGGATGCCCTTAAATATTTGACTGCCAGAAGCTTGAAATGAACAGCAAGGAATGGATCACTCAGTAATTGCACTGTTCTGTTCATTATCTCTGAAACATCTAGCATAGGCCCCTGTCTACAGATAGGTTATTGGACTATATGGACTATTGATCTGACCCACTATGGCAATTTTATAGCCTTTCTGCAACTTTTCTGGTTATTTTAAACACATCTTATAAAATTTGTCAGGTGTTAAGTTTCAATCTGCAAGATGTTGAGAAAGGGACATAATAAACATCTTCAATTTTCACTGGTTTTAACAGAAGACAAGGTATTCAGACCCTTTCAGATTCCTCCATGTATCACAGGATCAGGCCTTTAGAGAACAGAGCATGTGTAACTTAGGTGTTGTATTTCGATTTGTCTACTTCTACTACTACTACTTCTTAACCCTTCTACTCCGTGGAACATAGGTCATCGACAAGTCTCCCCCACTTCACTCTGTCTTGGGACAAAACTTTTGAACCTACATCTGCTCCTCTTTTACCTCGTGGTCCGACAACTACACAAGTCTTGGGAGGAATGTGAAGCATGGCAGAGGAAGCTGCCACACAGATAACTCTTCTCTCACCCAGGACAACCATCCAGTTTGGTAGGTGGAATGTTTGGACGACGTATCAAGTGGGAAAGACAGCACAAATTGCAGCAGAGATGAAACATTACAAGTCGTCAGTTTTGGGCGTTTGTGAAACAAGATGGACACAATCTGGCAGCTATTCCTGGCAAGAGGTGAAACCCTTGTCTAGTCAGAACATGAAGAAGAAGGCTCACCACACACAGAGGGTGTGGGCTTTATGTTCTCAAGAGATGCATCTGGTGCTTTAATGGTGTAGACAGCAGTATCATCATGTATCATCACAGCTGGATTCTACACCAAAGTACCAAAATTACTAATTGTGCAACTTTATGCACCAACCAACGAAGCAGCTGAGGAATGTAAAGCAGACTTCTGTGAGAAACTATAAACCAGAAAGCAAAAAAAAAAAAAACGTGAAAATTGGAAGCATAAATACAGGCAGAGAACAGACCATGGGAAAAGGCCTAGGCAACATCGATGAAAATGGAGAGCACTTCAGTAACTTTTGTTCCTTCAATGGATTGGTGATAAGTGGTAATGTTTTTCCACACAAAAGGATCCATAAGGTCACTTGGGTTTCATTGGACCACCAGTCAGAAAACCATATTGATGCCATTTGTCTAACAAGATTAAATTCTTTGAGACTTACAGAAAGCAAAATTTGTAAATCAGCTTGGTTCAGTTTGAGCTACTTGAAGCTATGTCAATTTATACCGGCTAAGGAGGTGGACGATAACTTTTTGTGGGTTATGGAAACGTCTATGTGTACATTTAGTTAAGGATTTGAGAGAATTATAGAGTCTTGACTTTAAACAACTTAATTTTGTCACAGCAAGTAGTATTCAATATTCTAGTGTTTTTAAAAGCCTGATTAAAGAATAAAAAGTCCAGGGAAAAAAAGGGACTGAAAAAATCTAGTTATAAAATAATTCCCAGCAATTTTATTTTATTGTATTCTATTTTATTTATGAGAATATGTTCAGTACATATTTGTTTCCAGTTAAAAATTTTCTTGCTGAGAAAAAAATGTGAATAGTGCATGAAGGGTTTATCTTTTCTTGCTGAAAATCTTGTTGATACACAGTAACTCAATTTTTCCAATGATGGATTAATTTCTCTTGTGAAGTATGCATTACTAATATCCTTCCCACAATCACAAAGGATTAAGCATTACCTGAGCATGCAGATCCACACGTTTTAACATTTCTGATGCAGATGTTAATAGATTGTGTTAACTGTAAATAATTGGTGGTTGATTGATTTTAGTTTTATTCCAAGTGTTTGAGCTGCAAAAAAGGCAAAGTACAAAATTCTTATCTCGATAACTTTATATGGAGTAGTTTCACTTCAGTGGAAATCTTCAGTGGAACTTATCCCTGTTTATGCTGATGGAACTAAGACTGGAATTTGGACCAGTGGTTTCAGTGCCACAGGAAAACACATCTACATTTTTCAGTTTTCATTTCATTTCATTTTTTCCTATCTTTCCATTAAATTCTCATTGAGCCATTGACTTTCACCAGAATTTCTGGATCTGATATTATTTTGTTACTCTTAGGCCGCGTCTACACATGCATGCTACTTCGAAGTAGCGGCGCCAGCTTCGAAATAGCGCCCGTCACGGCTACACGTGTTGGGCGCTATTTCGAAGTTGAAATCGACGTTAGGCGGCGAGACGTCGAAGTCACTAACCCCATGAGGGGATGGGAATAGCTCCCTACTTCGAAGTTGAACATCGAAATAGCGGGGTCCGCCATGGCGGCCATCAGCTGAGGGGTTGAGAGATGCTCTCTCTCCAGCCCCTGCGGGGCTCTATGGTCACCGTGTGCAGCAGCCCTTAGCCCAGGGCTTCTGGCTGCTGCTGCGGCAGCTGGGGATCCATGCTGCATGCACAGGATCCGCAACCAGTTGTCGGCTCTGTGGATCTTGTGTTGTTTAGTGCAACTGTGTCTGGGAGGGGCCCTTTAAGGGAGCGGCTTGCTGTTGAGTCTGCCCTGTGACTCTGTCTGCAGCTGTGCCTGGCACCCTTATTTCGATGTGTGCTACTTTAGTGTGTAGACGTTCCCTCGCAGCACCTATTTCGATGTGGTGCTGCCCAACGTCAAAGTTGAACATCGACATTGCCAGCCCTGGAGGACGTGTATACATTATTCATCGAAATAGCTTATTTCGATGTAGCGTGCATGTGTAGACGTAGCCTTAAAGTGCTACAGGACTGCTTTTTCATTTTATGAAGATACTAACACCTCTCTGTGACTGTTCTACATTTTTGTTATTGTTTTATAACAATGTCTTATGTTATTTTATGTTAAGATTTCCCTAGTATGAGAGAGTCTTCTCAATACTATAGAAATAGAGCACTGCATACTAAAGGAGTGTGGTATTAAATGGTACTGATGAATAGGAATGGTCTTGCTACCAACTTTGTCTTGAGACTAAATCTATGTTGTGATATGGCATTTCCTTTCCTGGCAAAAACTTCAAGAAGAACTTTAATGTTTGATATATAATATATATTTTCAGATTTTCATACTATTTGTGAGACAATATAATTGGTTTAACTTGATGTTTGCAAGAATTGACTCAGTTTTGCCCTCAGACATACAACAGTCACAAATCTATCCCGTGTAAAACTCCGATGATGTAGATTCTCAGCTGGTGTAAACTGACTTAGTTGCATTACCTACAAGGTAGCTAATGCCAAATTGTCACAAGTGGAGTGTAATGGGGTCCTAGTCGCCTCTTTGGTGAGTCACACTCTCCTGCTTGTCACACTGGAAATTAGTTCAATTGTCAGCAAGGCACCCTGTCCTGACTGGTGTCTTGTCTGTTGTCGCTCTGCTCTCGACTCGCGTCACTCCACGGATCACAGCATCCTCTTCAGGCAGTGTCCACTATACCACCTTCCAGGGGTATCAGCAGTCCTCATCTCTAATAACTTCCACTGTGGCTAACTGAAGCCAGGATCTAGCCCCTCACCTCAGGGTCAAGCAGCAGTCTGTATTGGTCACCATCTTTAGTGCCAAGGTGTGGTACAAAGGGGAAAAAGGGACCCAGGCCCACCCACTACTCCAGGTCCTGATCCAGGGAGCACCTGACAGCAGCCTTGTCCTGCTCTTCTCTCTCCTTTAACTGCCTCTCACTCCCTGGGCCACATCCCCATCACCCTTGCACCCTCCTAGCCTTTATATCAAGGCCAACAGTCTAGCAAGTGTCAGGTTGGAGCCTTTCTCCTGCTCCCCTGAGCCAGGCCAGCACTGCTCTGTCCAGGGGGTACTTCGCCCTAACTGAGATCCAGGCCTCTGCTCTCCTTGCTCAGGACCCAACTGACTCTGCTCTGCTGAGCACCCCCGTAAAGCAGCGATATCCAATGGGAATTAGGAGATCACCACACTTGTGGCTGTCATCTTTCTGTATTCACCACAGCCCCTCCACCCCCACCTCAGGCAGGCTCCCCCAGCCTTCTCTCTAAATAAATGCCCTCCCCCAGTGCCAGGACCCCCTAACCCCGCCCCCCTGCTAAATAAATGCCAATGACTCAACAGAGCTGCTAGAGCCACTGCCAGCACTGGGGCTGCCAGGGCTGGTGGATCCACCAGAATGGTTGGGGCTGCCAACACAGCAGGGGCTGGAGGACTGCCTGTGGCCAGAGAAGCTTCTGGGGCCACCAGCGCTGGAGGAGCCTCTGAAGTGGTGGGACCACTGCCTTGGCTGGGAGCAGAGGAGCAGCTAGGGCTTCCAGGACTCCTACACTAGAGCCACCACACGCTTCTCCCACCAGGGGTGGGGTATGTGTGCAGGCAGGCGGCATTCGTATGCAGCTCGAAGAAGAGTTGCATTTAAAGGCTCCATGAGCCGCATGTGGCTCCAGAGCAGAATCGCCACTCTGCAGTGTTCTGTTCACCACCTGTGGCGAGAGGTGACCGTATTGGACACTGCGGCCTTAAAGCCCACACATGCCTTTTGAGCCACACTTCTATATCAGGGCACATCTGCAAAATTCCCATTTTGACCTTTTCTTCTGAAATTATTATATATTATGGAGCTTAGCACTTGCCTGTAATAGATGATGTATCTAGATAGTCCATCAATCCATTCTAATTGTGTTTTTCAGGGATTCATAATTTGGCGGTGAGAATTTTCTCCCTCTTAATACTTAGGAAAGCATGTGGATCCTGAAGTTAGAAACTTTTTATCACTAATACAAATATTTTGAGAATACAACCTAACTGTATGCTATAGAGTAGTCTGACCATTTAAATAATGCCCCCACCTTAACTATTCCATTGAACTAATTCCATACTTCAAGACCAATTGGGACCTTAAGTTTGCTTTCCTTAAGATTCTGTGTATGTATATTAATCCAGAGCTCCGGATTTCAGCAATAAAGAAACAGCACAAATGAAACATGAGATTTTCTAAAAATGACATGATTGTAAGAAAGCTGAAGAAATAATGCAAGCTGTGAAGCCGCCTTCTCCACCTGTGTTATGCAGTGTGTGTGTGTGTGTGTGAAGTTTTTTATAAACATAAGCCGCCGCAGGCATAGGCATAAGTAGCTACAGTTGTGTATTGTGCTCTCTGAAGTAATGGATGAAAAACAAAAACCTCAGCGTGACCTTCACTTATAAACCCTCAAGGTTCAGTAAATAATTTTGGAGGCCCGTACAAGATTGATAGTGCCTTCATTCACTGAAAGGCAGCAAGAACAAAACAGCTTCTTAATTGTTTGATATGCTCAAATTGTGCTCCTTCTATCAGAAGCATAGCTTTGTTCTTTTCTAATTTAAATTTTGTACATTGTTTGTTTATAATGAGAAATAGGTTCTTCCAATACTGTGCTACCATACGAATAACATTAAAGTGGCACAATAAATAGTACTTCTAAGCCTATGTACAGTTTAACTACTTTTGTTACAAATCTTTTTATTATACTTCCAGAATTATCATATGGAAATGTGAAGAAAATCAGAAACGTGTTTTCAGTTATAGCTAAACTAGATGTCTCCTGAAAGCTAATTCAAGGAAGCAGACATTTTGGAATGCAAATCCCTTAACAGTGATAGTTTTAGGCACCGTATCTAGTTAGGATTTAAGGTGTCACATCAAAGGGAGTAAACTTGGCTGCAGTGGCATATGACTACCCATTTATCTAGATAGATATAGTTTGCAATGTTGTGTGCCCATTTGTGCAGCATTTATCTGGTCATCTTAGGGAGCAGGAATATGGCCTGTTGGCAGAATATGATTTTCATCATGTATTTATGTGGTTGTGCATGAAATCTTAGATCATGCAGCATTTAAATGTTCATTCAATGAAATGTAAGTTTCTAGCCATTTTGGCTGAAGAAGTAGGACTCTATAGCATGAACTGAGAGCAAGCCAATGTCATGAAGTCTGTCTTACTCTGCAAACACCCTGAAACAATGCCTTAAGTATGAGCTCCCCAAACTCCTATCAATTTCATTTGGGCATCAGCCCAAAAGCCCACTGTTGACTCTGAAATGGCAGTTATTTTAGCCAGTGGAAGAGGCAAGTCAGTGGGAGTTACTGCAGGGAAGGAAATGAGGATGGAAGAATAGAGAAGATATACAAAGATAGAGAAGAGGGAGCAAAACAAAGAAAGACACAAGAAGAAGGGGAACAACAGATAGAAACAATAGTAGACTCAATGGGGACATATATGTATTAGGTGATACTGATCTGACAATAAGTATAAGTTGAATAAACATAAGTTTAGTTAAAGGGAGGGCACAATCACCCTTCAACCTCTGTGCATGGACATCAGTGGAAAAGCCGCTGCGGATTGAGGGACTCTAAAGTCCTGAATTTATATTTTAGCCAATGGATCATAATAAAATTTTGACTCTTTTGTTATAAACACTACAAAAATACCCATTTAGCCTTGAAACATTCTTTCCGTGTCAAGAATTCAAAAAGGAGAACCTCCTAGGAGCAATCAATTTTCTTCTCAATAAAGCTCTCAATACAGTTGGAAATTTTGAACAGACTTTCTTCCTTAAACAAATAGTTACAGTGATGAAGCCAGTTACAAGTAATAGACCCAAACTTAGCCAACAGCTTCAAATGATTTTAAGACTTCAGTATGAAACGCCCTCAATGCTAACTTGTAGTCTCTCCTGGTACCAGGAAAGGTTACATACCCATCATGGAGATAGATGCTACCAGCAAGTAATGAAGGAAAATGACCTTCCATTCAGGCCCTACACAAATTAATCCATGCTATTAAATATAAAGTTATAGGAAACAAACACCACCACCCATAATAATATGATTTCTCTGCAGAAAAAGTGAAGAAGATGAGGTGATTCTGAAGAGCTTTTATGCTCTTTCTGTGCCCTTGTGTGGTGGGGGGGTTCCCCCTAGGTCTGGGAAATTATCAAGACAACTAGAAATTAGAAAGAGCCAGTGGGATTAGAGAGAAAACACACACACACACACAAACAGCCTGTTCTCTGTATGATAGGATGATCAATGGTTAGGGTGAACATGTTTCCTTAAATATACTATACCAACTTGCTGTGGCATAAGCAATATTCTTAGAGTAGTCATCACAATACCTTGACTAGTAATTTGAGTCACTGTTTCCTACTCATGTGAATGTAGAAAATTCCAAGATATAGAAGTGAGAAAGAACAAATAAAACAGTAAACTTCAGCTTCTATATACCAAGAATCTTAGGTACATCAGCAATACATTTAAACCTGGTATTCCTTATTTACATACATATATGCAAAGAAACAGAGAATTTAACAACTAGGGAAGAGATACTCTCATTGCAAAGCATCACCACAAAGCCTGTGCACCATTTAAGTTGCTTAGCTCATGTATACTATCACAATACTTTTCACTACACAACACACAGCTAATTTAGTCTTGCACATAAATTCATTTTATTAGTTTAGCCAAAAAAACATGCAAAATGTAATTCCTATGTACATGTGGTTTTCAAACAGTCACAACTTAAACCAAATCCAAATTGCTCCAAAATATTTGAAAGTGCCTCTAGTGAGTGAGAGATGGAGCAGGTGAGGTAATATGTTGAAAGAGAGAAGCTTCTGAACTACAGAGAACTCTTCATTGGGTCTAGGAAAGGTCTATTTCTCTGTCTTATACCACCAGTCTGACTAAACCCACTGTGACTCTAAAATTGTTGGGCTGAGCATTGTGCATTTGTAGTCAAGTAGGAAAATTATGTTTTCTTCATTGTCCACATATTGAAAAATAATCAGTTTTTATTGATTTGTGTAGTTTAAGGCCAGAAGTGATCATTATATCATGTAGTCTGACTTTTTTGTGTACCACAAACTAATACATTTCACTCCGTAATCTTGTAGAGCTCAATAACTTGTGTTTGAACAAAACCTAAATATATTTAGCACATACACAACCCAAACCTTGCCCAAAATTTACCAATAACTACAAATATTAATGAATAAAATAAAATTTTCAGAAGCCACTGTGCAGCCTCAGCTACAGTAGTATGATGTAATACATGTACACAAATCTCCCTATTTCTATCCATTTAGCAGGAGTTTTGCCTTGGGAGGAATCAATATTCTGGCCCTTAAATATTTCTTCATTGTAATTATCACAAAGATGACCTTTATAAGGCATTAGTCCGTATTATACAACCTTAACATGATGTATTGTCTAATTTTCACTTTCCATTCTCATTTTTCAATTTTAAATCAAGAAACATATTGTAATAAAAACAAAATATGGAAAACCAGACTACATTAGGTTTATGTTTTAATTTCCTGAATATTTTCATGTTGCATCATTTTCTAATCATTTTAACAGTAAATTAATCCCAGCAAAATTTCAATCTCTAGCTCTCTAGAGCTAATACTTTGTCCATACAATGACCATTGTTAACCAAAAGGGAAAAAAGTTAACCACCAGAGGGAGCCCTAACAGTCTTTTGAAGAAAAAGAGGTGAAATTGACAAAAAAATATAAAAATAATAACACTTTGGGCTTTATTCGGCCAACCATTTGCTATGTCACTAGTCTTTACTCACACATATATTCCCACTGATTTCAGTAGAGAAATTTGTATACCCAAAGACAGTTCATATGCAGATTGGAGTCTAAAGGAGGGCTTCTGAGTTTTAACAATTATTGTCATGACTTCAAATCAAGGGCCTGATTTAATTTACTTATAACATGTAAATTAAGAATTACTTATCATTATTTTCTGTATCAAATATATTCTTTAAAAGAAATTAAATGGAGTTGCTAATTACTATATATATGTAAATACAGAAAAATAAGCAGCAGTAAAAACTTTATTACTCAATTTTCCTTCCCCCACAACCAGCACCCTCCAACTTTAAAACAGTGAATGAAGAAGTAAATCTGGACCTTGTAATTCAGTATATTAATAAGGCATTTGGTTAAATAAAGATAGATAACAACAAATTTATTACATGACAGTCGGTGTTACTCTGAAGAGTTGAATGAATCTATATTTCTTGGAAACATAAAATAGCTCGCCCTTAGGGTCAAAAGATATCAGATTTGAGAACTGAAAAAGAACATTTTTCTTTTTTTAATCAGTGAAGAACTCCCGATGGATAATTGGTGATATTAAGCAACATAGTGTCAGGAAGTACGTAAATAATTTTAAACTTTTGTGATGTGATAAAATGTTCCACGATAAATGAGTAAACAATTATTTATTTTAGGTATGTCATTGTGTTAAGGGAAGTGTGGAGCCACACCGAGTCAGGGAGAGTTCATAGAATGGTTCTGCCCATATGAGCTCCTTGGGATAAAAGAACTCACTTGCCAGTACATCCCCTAGAGAAGGTGCCATTTGTTTCCCCGCACGCACAGCTCACTTTCCTAGTCAACATGTGGTATCAGGGGTGGGGAACCCCTGGCCTGCAATCTAGCCCTAGAGCTGGACCCTGGGGCTTGGGGGTCCCAAGGATCCAGCCTGCCATGGGATGGGAGGCATGGAGCCCCAAGCCCTGCAGGCCAGACTCAGGCAAGCCTGGGCTGCATCAGGCCCAAGTGCTCTGCCAGAGGGGTGGGATGGCAGGAAGCAGCTCCATGTGGTGCTACTGCTACTTGCTGATGTTTCCCTAGCCAGGGAAGCAGGAGTAGGAGCAGCAGCCGGCCCTCTTGAATGCTTTATCCTGCTGCTGTGATTGGCCAGAATTCCAACCAATCAGAGCAGCGGAGGGCGGTGTCTGCCTGGGAGCAGCGGAGAGACATAGAGCCATGTATATCCCCAGCATGCTGCACAGGTAAGTGCCCCCCCATCCCTACTCCCCAGGCCTCTTCTACAGCCCCTCCTGCCCAGATCTCCGCTCCCACCTGATTGCTAAACACTGCCTCCCACCCTGCCTCACCACCCCCATCCTGCCCCTGCTTCCAGCCTCCCAGACCCTCCCCAACCCCTCACTTCCAAACCCTTCACCCCAAACTCTCCTACACATTTCCTCCCACCCAGACCCCACACTCCCACCCCTCTCTTACATTCTCTCCTGGTCAGGTTCCCACCCTAGCCCACTCCTGCCCAGATTGGCCACTGCCAGGCCACTCCTGCACCCTCCATCCCACTCACACCCACACTCCAAGACCACTTCTTGGCAACCCCTCCTTACACTGAACCCCTCATTTTGGCCCCACCCAAACCTCACACCCCCAGACCTGTCCTGCACCTCCTTCTGCCCAGGATCCCACCCCTCTCTTGCACCCCCTCCTAATCAGACTTCAACCCCTCAAAACATTTCACACTCCTGGCATAGTTGGTAAAAAGCCATGACCATCCCTCCCATCTCCAACGGAGACAGCAGTTACACCGCCTGGAGTTGTAGACTTCTGTGGTGTCTTTGGTGCAAGGGGATACAAATAGGTGGCATTTCTTAAACTTCCTCACCCATTCACTTCCTTGTGCATCAGTGGAACAGTAAGGAACAACCCAGCCTTAAATATCACATTCCTGCTTTAAATGCAAGCCTCAGTTTAACATTAATTGTAGAGTTACAACTGATGTCTCCATAATTAACTCACATTTTCTAAGCCTTTTAATAAAACATTAATCTTCTCCCTACCCTTGCCACTGTGACTCAGGGCTCTCAAATCAAACAATCCATCTAACAGAATGTCCTTGGGATAGTCCCTGAACATAGGTCTGTCTCTGATTCTCTTCTAAACAACCATCAAAAAGCAGCTCTTCCCTCTACAGGGCTGAAACAGAACTAAAAACTATGATCAGGTAAATAGTAAACTAATACAATAATTTTCTTAGGCTACTTTATTTGTCTGGTACATAGTATTAATAACAGTGTGTTCCCTAAGGTTTTCACCATTCAGCTCTTTAAACTGAACTCCCAGAGCTTTCAACCATCCTCGTCTTAAAAACAAGGACCGAGAGATAGCCATGTTAGTCTATGCTCCAACAAAACAAAACAGCAGAAATGTAGCATTTTAAAGACTAACCAAATGATTTATTTGGTCTGTCCCATGGAATCTCATCACTGAATACATCATTTGGTTAGTCTTTAAAGTGCTACATTTCTGCTGTTTCGTTTTGTTAAAAATAAGGAAATAACTTTTTTTCATAAAAACACTTTTGACAGGACTTTCAGGATATGTCATTAATGGCGATGTGTTGGCAAATGGATATTCACTGCAGTGACTCACAAAAGGAGAATTATTATTTCACAATTCCTTGCTTATCTGCCTTCCTCTGACATTGCACAGAGAATCTTCATGTCCTAATATAAAGCAAAACAGTGCACCTTTTAGAGTGTGGGTCAAAAATGAATCATGTTTTAATCCATTCCCTCTATAAGTTTTTCAACAAAACTTTATGAAAAGACCCCCTTGACAGTAGTAAAATGAAATGGAAAATTGTGAATGCAGATGTTGAACCCTCCAGCCTTTGGGAGTGTTTGTGTCAGGGTGTGCTCATTTTCTGTTGTTTGCTGGTGGTGGCAGAAATCAAAGAATCATTATCCAGTCTTTTAACCACTGTGTTACTCAAAGCAACTGCTTTTTTTGAATGTGACTGTAACAATTTTGGGGCTCATTAAATAATGAAACAGTGAAAGATTAAAGAATAAGACTTTAATAAAACAAACTGTTGAGCTTCTGTAGAAAGCAACTGTATGCAACCATGTGGTGTTTCTAACCCCTGTCTCCACCACACACCTCCAAATTCCTGTACTCACAATACTGCTACTTAAGAGGGAGTATCTCTAAATCATAATTTTCTGCAAACATATCTCCACAGACTATGTCAAGCTGACATAGTGTTGCTGACAGTAAAAGACACAATTTAAAGGGGCACTGTACAAGCAGACAGGTCCCGAAACATAACATAACTATAAAAACACCAAAGCAGTCATGTAGCACTTCAAAGACTAACAAAATAATGTATTAGGTGATGAGCTTTCGTGGGACAGACCCACTTCTTCAGATCATAATCTTACCAGAACAGACTCAATATACAAAGCACAGAGGTCCAAAGAGTGTTATCAAGGTTGACAAATCAGAAAAATTTTATCAAGGTTGGTAAATCTGATAGAAGAGTAGAAAGAGAGGGGTGGGATGGGGAAGTTAAGTGTTAGGCCAAACATCAAAGTATGTAAAAGAATCCTTACAACTGGTCCAGTAACTGCTGTCCCTGTTCAAACCATGTGGTGATCAGAAGAAGGGCTTTTGAAAACTGGGGGTTCCTTTCGGAAGGTCCCATCTCCATGGGCGGCGCGCGATTTGAAATGCCACACTTTCGAATCGCCATGGCTGCCGTTATGCTAATGAGGCGCTGCATATTCATTGCAGTGCCTCATTAGCATCTTTTGAACCTGCTCATTAACATGCCCCTTTCAAAAGGAAGGGGCACGTGTAGACACAGGGCGTGTAAACACACAGTGCCTATTTCAAAACAGAGACAGCATATGCACTATGGCTTATTTCAAAATAAGTATTATTCCCTGTCTTAATGCTCCCTATTTTGAAATAGGCACTATACCCCATAAAATGAGGGTTACCAGTTTCAGAAAAAGTCATCTACTCTTTCAAACTTATTTCAAAATAGCAGTTACATTGTGTAGACTCTAGGTTAATTATTTAGAAATAACAGTTGTTATTTTGAAATAACTTTGCTGTGTGTACCTACCCACAATTCCTGAAGGCTCAAACAACAGCAGCATACAGACTCATGACTCTTTCCTTGAAAATAGCTCTGTTAACTTAGAAGCGAAAACTCTCGCAAGCTTGTCAAACCTATTAGCATAAGGTAGAACCTGTGAAAGACATTAAATTGTAATTAAAAGCATTTAATGGGCATGTGCCAATGTAAGCCGGTAAGAGGAAGGCCAGGCAGGGCAGGAGTTAAACAGGGCCTCTTGGCCCAATCAGCCCCACTCTAGTTCACCTGCAGTCAGTGTCAGGCCTGGAGGAGCATAAAGGGAGGGAAGCCAGCACAGTTTGGGGCTGACCAGCCAAGAGGTAGGAGCTGGCTCTGAGGCAGCAGGCCCCAAGCCAGAGCTGCCACCCAGCCGGACGCCGGAGGGCATGGCCTCAGGCCCCTCCCACAGGCACAAAGGCTGGGGAAGCCCCTCCCAGGGCACCCCTCTTGCATCAGAGGGGGAACAAGGTTCTTGGGGCCATGCCCCAAACTTATCCAATATACTCCCTGGTGGGGCTGAAGACTCACACCACTTGGCCACCCTGTCACTGATGGGAACCGGTCACAGCCAGCCGTGAGTTTTTTGACAGAAATTGTAGTGTATTATGTCCACAGGGACTTTGTTTAAAATTTGCTTTAAATATTTCGTAAGTTTGCTGCTCACGCTTCTAAAATCACATCTCTACAATATCTTCTCATAGATACTTAGGTTTACAGTCTGAGTATTCAGCTTTTGTCTTAATTGCCTGGATCTGTGGACAGATTCTTTAAATAAATTCTTCTAAAGACCACCCTGATCTAAAATCAGATTCCAGGTAAGATAACCTGGCCCCAGGGTCTTCCCCCTGCCCCCCATGTATGCACTGTACCCTAATTTCCACTGCCAGCCCCCTCCCCTTCCTCCTATACTACCCCATGCCCTGCCCTAAGCCCCTCTTGAACCCTAGTGCCTTGCTCTGGGCCCTTCGCTCGCCCCAGTCCTTACTCCTGAACTCCTGACATCTCCAGCACCCGACCCTAACTTCTGCACCTCTTCAAACCCATGCCTGCAGACCTCTTGTACCACAGTGGCTGCACCACCATATCCCTGGCCTCCCATATTCATCCCATAATTTTTGGAGTATTTCTAATTGACTTGTAGATTCGCTTAGCATCTGGAAGCTGAGCTATATGTGGATAATATGCATTTTGGTGTGTTCACTAGCTTGTTAGAAAGGATGATAATACGGGTACTCCAAGAGTACTGTTCACTTTCTTTTTTATTTCATTTCACATTAAATAAACTGTTCCTTGTTACTTATCCCTTATTTAAATACATTTCCTTCCAACCCTATGGACTGTTTACAATATATGTTTATATCTAGGTTTTTCTTTGTGTGGTTAGCACACAGCCACACTCTCCTATGTATTGGTTGTGCACGTAAGAAATTTTAACCCACCCAAAAGAAAATTCAACCTAGCCAAGAATGGAAAATCCTGCATGCACTCCGGCCACCCAAGCCCCGTCCTACCAGGGCCAGCAGCCTAAGCCCCACGCTGCTGGGGCCAGCTACCCACCTACCAGCCTGAGCTACCTGAGCCCCTTATTGCTGGGGCCGGCCGCCCACCTACCAGCCTGAACTGCTCGAGCCCTGCATTGCCGGGGACAGCTGCCTGCCTTCCAGTCACCCAAGCCCCATGCTGCAGGGAACAGCTGCCAGCCCAAACCATCTGAGCTCCACAGTGCCAGGGCCAGCTGCCTGCCCACCAGCCGGAGCCACCTGAGCCCCATATTGCTGGGGCCAGCCACCCGCCTGCCAGCCTGAACCACCCGGGCCCTGCACTGCCAAGGCCAGCTGCCAGCCCGAGCCACCTGAGCCCCATGATGCCAGGGCCAGCCAACCAAGCCCCACGAGTCCTGCAAGCCAGCCACCCAAACCCCTTTCCTCCCACAAAACCAGGCACCACTAGCCACACTGCTCTAACCCCATCCCCTCCCCCCTCACCTGAGCCAGGGCTCCCTGGCCCCACCAACCCCATCCTCCTCCTCCTCCTCCTCCTCCTCCTCTCCCCCTCAACCCACACTCACCTTTGCAGGAGGCAGCTAGCACCATGTTGGTCTTCGCTAGCTGCCTGCATTTCATAGTAGCTGTGCTGGGTCACCCACATAAAATGGCAGGGGCTGAGAGCCAGAAGCAAAGGCCAGCTCTTTTTTCTGGTGGAGAAAATTATGGGGGTTGGGTTGCCTCATGCCCCCCCCCCCGAAATTTCTTCATGCCCGCCCAGGGGGCACACTCCCCAGAATTTGGGAAACCATGATCTCAGTGCAGAGGACTGGATCTGATGAACCCTCGAGATTCCTTCCATTTCTATTACTCTGTGATTGTATGGTTAAAGGATAAAGCCTTTTTCAGTGCTCTAACAGGTCAAGAAGGCCTTTGATTGTGGTTAATGTAAAATATTAAGCTAGTTATTTCAAATACCTTCAGATAATGGGCCAAATTCTGCTCTCAGACCAGTGTTGTTCTGCTGGTTTTGGTGCCAAATCAGGCCTTTAAACTTATATTTGTGCTTATCAGAAACTGCACTAAATACTACAGTGGAATTAAGGAGAAACTACAGCAACTATAGCCACCAGAACTCTTTTAGACAATTCATTTACAAGGTCTGCTAAAATTCATGTTATCAGGATGATTAATACCCAGTTGACTCATGAATATCAGAGCTGAAGCATAGCCTGATTTTATGCACATTTAGCCCACTGAATCCTGGAATTATTGAATAATGCAAAACTAAGTTATATTGAGCTATTGGGTATACGTGAGAGTATATAAATATACAGGGAATAAAGTGACTGGTTAATTCATCACATGTATTCAGTCTGTTCTCATCCATAGTAATTTCAAAGGCTTCCTCTACATCTAAACAAATTCCCAGTGTTTCATTCATTATCTTCTGTCTGCTCATGTCATCATGTATGCCAAAATCCAACTCTGATGAAGGGGAACTCAAATCTACTGAACTCAATGGGATCTACACTGCTAAAACTAGGGCTTAATTTAATCGTGTAACTTTAGGCCAAGCGCTATGTCCAAAAATCCATGCACATACCTTGGGCAAAATTATTAGGACCAAATAAATTGGTTGCTAAATTGGTAAATTGGCTGCTAGTAAATTGGCCTTTGTCTTCATTGGCAAGGTTGCTATTTCTTTGAGTGCTATATGGAAGATAATCCATTCAGCCTGAAAACAGTAGGCTTAGCACAAAACAGAACAAGGGTGAAGTCTGCAGTGTGAAGGATAAAGGCCGTGTGCTTCTCAGATGTGAGGTCAAATTTAGCCCTGGCTTTAAGCATACTTGAATTTGGGTTCTGCCTCAATTCTGATAAACTCTGAAGCATCTCCTTAACTACATCCCTACTAAGCATAAGCACATGCTTAACTTTAATAGCGTCTCAAACACTTGCATAAGTATTTTGCTGAATTATAGACTACCCATGGTTCCTTAGCATGACATGGGCATATTTTAACTCAGCTGTCAAGTAGAGTTTAACGACAACAGCTATGAGTTCTGTGTGTGCACATGAATGGAACAATGTTGGACAATTCCAGTGCAAAGTAAGTGACTTAATCAGGAAAAGTTTAAAATGGAGCACAGTATTTATTACTCTGAGTACCCCACTGAATCCAATAGGCTACTGTAGATAACAAGCACTATGTTCATTAATAGAACTTCTCTTAAATATCCTTCTCAGACAAGGACCAAAAATATCCCAGAAACATGAAAGTAAAGGAGCACTTCCACAAGTGCTCATAACTTGCCTTCTATCCAGGTTGATGGCCCTATTATTTGATGCCTAAAGAAAATTCAGGCAATTGTTATGGTCCAATGTATTCTTTTTACAGCAAAGACAAATTCATAAGACTCATCTTGAAACCTTTAAAATGACAGTTTATAAGAGATTTCATGAGAAACAAATTTGAGCAATAGGTAACAGAGAGGAAGCCGTGCTAGTCTATATACTATCAAAATAAAAACACAGTAAAGTAGCACTTTAAAGACTAACAAAATAATTTATTAGGTGAGCTTTCATGGGCCAGACCCACTTCTTCAGACCATAGCCAGACCAGAACAGACTCAATATTTAAGGCATAGAGAACCAAAAATAGTAATCAAGGTTGACAAATCAGAAAAAAAATTACCAAGGTGAGCAAATCAGAGAGTAGAGGGGCGGGAGTCAAGAATTAGATTAAGCCTTGGCCTTGGCTTAATCTAATTCTTGACTCCTTGTTGAACCACATCAGATTTCTTTTGGCCCAATCCTCCGATTTATCCAGGTCACTCTGGATCTTATCTCTACCCTCCAACGTATCTACCTCTCCCCTAGCTTGGTGTTATCCGCAAATTTGCTGATGGTGCAACCCAGTCCCTCATCCAGGTCCTTAATAAAGATGTTGAACAACACTGACCCCAGAACCAAGCCTTGTGGCACTCCACTTGAAACCGACCGCCATCCAGATATTGAGCCATTGACCACTACGCATTGGGCCTTACCATCAAGCCACCTTTCTATCCATCTTATAGTCCATGGATCTAATCCATACTTCCTTTAACTTATGGACAAGAATGTTGTGGGAGACTAAAAAGGCAAAAAAAGCATTGGGCTTGTCTACACTACCACCTTTCTTCGAAGGAAAGATGGTAATTAGGGTGTTGGGAGTTTACTAATGAAGTGCTTCTTATTTAATTCAAGTCTATCACAGATTCTTAAATTAGCAGTCTTGGTGCATTTTGTTAACTTTTTTATAGCTGTGATTATATGTTGTTTTTTTTCTCCTTTGGATGTGTTATATAGGTAGGCACTAGTCTCACTCCACTTCTAGCAGGTTGTACAAAAAGAAACTTCCCCTTCTCAGGTTTGGCTTTACATTTAAATTAAATAACAACAAAGCAAATTCTCAGCTTGTGTTTGGTTGCTTTTAGGGTTTTCCTTGCAGTATCCCACTGTCTCTTACCTTTCTTCCTGCCAGGTCAAAGCTAATAGGTCCTGCCAAGTCTGGCTGTGTAGGTGATCCAGCAAAAATAACTTTGTCACTTTGCAGAGTCCAGAATATCATCTTAGCCTATCAATATTCAAGAATCACAGAGAAGATTGGAAATACAAGCTGATCTGTGCTGCCCTGAGGTTAGACTATCTGGTTTATTTGTAGTACTGGGCCTTGTATTTAATAGACAAGAAACTTTGAAATAGCCAGCGCTCTTTCGAAAGAACATGAGGAGCGTCTACACGTGCAACACGTTCTTTTGAAAGACAATCAAAGGACTGCAGTGCAGACTTCGAAATCCCAACCCCAATCCGATATCACAAAGAGCGTCCCCTTTCAAAATATTCTTTCAAAAGAAGATATGTGGAGATGCTCCATGGCCCGCTCTTTCAAAAGAGGAGTCCACCATGGCACCAGCCAGCTAAAGCACGGGGATGCTCTGGCCTGCAGCAGCGGGGCTCTGTGATCCCTACGTCCAGCTTCCCGGAAAGCAGTATGGACCCAGAAACCCCATGGCAGGAAGCTGAGAGCCTGCTGGCAGCACAGCCATGAGTTGCTTTCAGCACACTCTCTCACCCACCCTCCAAAACGAAAAACAGCAAGAATGGCCAGCAGCCACATGCCACAGGAGCCCCAGGGCTCCCCCCTCAGGACCTTCACAGGGCTTGCAGGGGCCTGGAACTGAGAGGGGAATAAAAGGGTGCCCTCTTGGACAAAGTGGGAGCTGAGAGACCTTCCCGGCCTCTGGAAGAAGGAGGAGATCCTCAGGAAAACGGGGGTCAGGCAGTACAAGGCTGCAGCTTTCGCCCACCTGGCCCAGGGCCTCTTCACCGGGGGCACCTGAAGCATACTGGGGACCAAGGCCACAGTAATGTTAAGAAGCTTCGGCAGGGCTGTGCCTGGGATTGGGATGAGGCCGGATGCTCCAGGGCAGGGTTGTCCACCTGCCTCTACTACAGGGAGCTACAGGCCATCCTGGGGCATCAGGACAGCTCCCCCGCCACCTGTTTTCCTCGACACGTCTGCGGATGAGCCACAGCTAGAGCTGGAGGAGCAGCCAGGACCAAAGAGCCAGGTGCCAGACCCCACCACAGAGTGATCAAGTGAAGAGGAGGACCTCATGATAGACATGTTCTCTCAGTCATCCAGCTGGGTGACTGGGACCCAAGCATCTCCAAATCTCATTGACGGACACTCTGGTATGTACACAGTGGGGCTCACACCCTTACCTGTGGGGTTGGGGCCACGCAACTGCCAGCTGGCCATGCACATGACCTGTGGTCCCAGGCTGGATGCCTCCTGGCTTTGAATGGCACCCGGCACCCTGTGGACAACACCATGACCCACACACATGGTGAGAGGTAGTCAGGGCTGGACAGCACCTGGGGACTGTTCCACATGGGCTGGGAACCCCTACCTGCCCGAGATGCCCCATGGCTGCCATGTCTTTGGTGGAGAAGTGTTGCCCCTGAGTGGAGGGATGGTGCCCGGGGGGGAGGGATGTGACCCATGGTCACGGCCCCCAGGGCCATAATGTGGTGCCGACATGATGTCCTTCTCTCCATACAGCTGCACCATCTGAGGGCTGGCAGAGCCCCATGCCCTCCATTGTCCTTGAGAGCCCCCTGGCAGTGGTGGAGAGCTCCCAGGCAGCCCTAAACACAGCACAAGGATGGGCCCGCAGCCAGAGGCACCCTCAGCAGATGGTGGATGAGACAGCCCAACGTTGCCAGGAGGACGTGGCCAACCAGCACCTTTGCCTTGCTGAGGCCAATATGGCATGACAGAGGGTGGTCTGGGGGGCAAAGAGACATGGACAAGGATGGGCTCATGCCAGTCTGGAAGCCCTGTATTTTGGGATGCATCTGTAGCCTACATACCTAAAATGAACATGACAAAACCACTCTAAGAAATGTGAGTTTCTTTGCTCAGAAAAGTTATCATCTTGACTTAGTAACCTTGTATATATTTGACACATACACAGTAACTTTTCATGGAGTTTTGCACTTACAACTCAGCTGAGAAGATATCCTATATCACAAATGGCCCCAGCAGTAGAATAACTATTGATTTTTTTCTTTACTCAGTGCTACTGAGATTAAAACGAAATGAAAAATAGAAAGCTTCCTCAACATGAAATGAAAATCTACGTGGAAGTTGAAGTCAGTAAGTGTGACTATACTTAGATTTCTCCAGGATGGCTTTCTATAATCCACTCTGAATTAAACTAGTATGGGATAAATGCCCATCCCCTCCATCCAACGTGTACTAGTGTCAACGGAGCATATTGACATTCATTGCACAGATAGCTTGAGTCACCTTACCAATCATTTATAGGTGCCCAACCACATAATTCAGGTTGGGATTTTCAAAAGCATCGAATTGTGGCTTAACTGCTCTCACTGAAGCCAGTATTAAAACTCTCATTGTCTTTAGTAGTAACAAAGGACAATTCTGTACAAATACCAAGCAGTCCTGTGGTACCTTGTAGACTAAAAAATTCATTAGGTCATTAGCTTTCATAGTTAAATCCACTTCTTCATATGAATGGAGTGCAGTAAAACCAAATCCATGGTTTATGTAGGAGGAAGGGGGAAAGACCAAAGAAGGGGAAGAAAACAGGGTTACCTGTCATTAGTAGGATCAGTTAATGAAGCAAATTAAGCAGGATATGCCCCATTTCTGTGAATATCAAAGGGGTGGAAATTGCCCTTGTAATGCATAAGCCAGTTAAGATCTCTATTCAGGCCCTGGTTAAACTTGTCAAATGTGTAAATAAATTCCAATTCAGATGTCTCCCTTTGTAATCTTAAGGTAAAATTATTTTAAATCCATTATTAAATATCCAGAGAGATTAGTGTTCACTCACAGGTTTATGTGTATTCCAGTTCCCAACATCTGATTTATATCCATTTATCCTTTGGTGCAGAGACTGTCTGGTTTGTGACACTTTCCAACGACCAGTCAGGTCAGGACCATCAAAGAGGTTCGTACTAGAGAGAGAAAATGACTGCAAAAGATGGCCTGAGGAGTAGGCAAGCAAATATAGCAAGTGGCAGAAGAAAGAGGAGAAAGAACATTTGAGTTTGGCGTGATTAGCTGCTTCACTGATTAGGAAGACAACTGGGATATTCACCAAAGGAAGTGTGTAGTTGACTAAAGATGTTACTGCAGATGACGTGAGAGCCACAAGTAAGTATGGTCAAACTACAGTTTCCTTGCCTGCGTATTAGCTGCATTCCCATCCACTCGATGAAATCCTATAAAAGTTGTCTTAACCAAAACAGTTGTCTCTTTGGCAGGCGTATAATCTTACATGCTATGCATTTTTTCTTAAACACTACTAGAAAGAAAGTAACATTTTTCTAAAAATCCAGAGGGGAATATTTAATACAACGTAGATAACCATTTAGCATACAAGAAAGGGTTTCAAACAATTTTACTTCATTGTATTTCTCATCCATCATTTTGATAAGCATTTGATTTTTTTGTGTGCATGGTAGGAGGATTGTTTAAATTTTCTGCAGTTTATTTACTTTGTGGTGAATTCCATTTTATGCAATATGCTGGGAACACAAGTTCACTCTGCAGTTCTTTGAAATTACAACTGGACTAGATGGCCAAGTGTAGGGCTCAAAGCCAGGTGACCAGCAGCAAGCTTCTGGCTTAGACGATTTGATGTTCTAAAGAAGATGCTGTCTGAAGCAGTCAGTGGCATTAAAGAAAGAATAATGGAAGTGTCAGAGTGTTCCTCTTACAACTGATTTTTGTGTGCATGGCTTTGAAATCTGACTCTCTACTTGCAGCATGCTGAAGTTCCTCACCTTGACTCATCAGAAAACATTCACCAAAAGCTGGGAAAAGCATTCATCTGTGAATACCCAAACAGTATCCACTTAGTGTGGAAAATGTTCCTGTGGTATTTTAGCTCTGCGTCTTTTACTTCAGTTTCAACTGATGAGAGAATAACTGGGGCAGGGAGTCTGGGTTTCTGACCTGGGTGCCCTATCCACTCTACTGCAGAATCCTTCTCTCTTGCTCTCTCTCAAGCCCAAGGATGTGGGAGAACCAAGATCCAATCCCCCTGCTCCAATCACTTTTTCATTATTTGTCCACAATTGAACAGGTTCAACAAGACTGAGCCCAGGGAGAGGCAACAGAATTGCCAGCCCCTTGGGCAAGTGGTGTGTGTGAGAGGGTGGTAGCTCTGTGCTACCAGAAGGGGTGGGCCCTGGGAAGAAGTGGCAGGGCTGCAGGATTACCCTCCACCCACCAGCCCTTCAACACCACCTGGGCTCTGGCAGCAATTAAAAGGGCCCAGGTCTCCAGCCGCTGCCACTGATGCACTAGCTGCAGCCAGGGGCCCTGGGCCCTTTCAGATTGCCATGCCCCAGGTCAGTTGCCCCCTTTGTTGCCCCCCCGCTCCCGACCCAAGTCAGTGGACCTGACAGTATCCCACAGCGCCTATGAGGAGGCCTCAGTCAACTGTGAACTCTTTTCAGGCATCGAGACCCTGGGTCCTGTTCTGATATCAAGCAGCAAGTCCCACAGAAAACCAGTAATATGCAGTTCAGCCAAATACACAGATTCTGGGACAGTGGTATCTTGTTTTCTCTTTGTTCTCTTAAGCGTCTTAAATTTCCATACAAAATATGAGGCAAGAAACCTTTATAATGTTGAAGTACCATTCTTGGTGAGCTGCAGCTCTACAATGAGTTGAGAAATGTCAAGGACATAATAACGTACACAGAGACAAAAGCAGTGACAGGTTTGCCTTCTCTAAATTTTCAAGAAAGGAAATTGCTATTGTAGATTAATCGGCTTTGTAGATGAGAGCAAAAGCCAAGCACTGACAAACAAAGTATATATGAAGCTCTCAGATGACAAGATTTCAGTTCACGTTTGTAGTAATCTGTTCTTCCTTAGTGCCCTCTGTTCATTCTCACTTGTATCTTTACAGACCTTTAGCATTTTGATTTCTTGTTGCAAAGTTTTTCAATCTTTGAGATGTTAATTTTTCAAAAAGCTTTAGTCTAGACATAATCATCATTGGGACAATGGGAGCTAATTCAAATTTTCTAATTAATTCTTTCATGCCAGCTGGAACAAAGAAATTCCTATAAATTTCAAATGAAAAATTACAGTAAGACATTTTACTCTGCATTTTCAGTTTTCACAGTTGATTCAGTGAAAGTAGTGTTTTAACATAAGTTAAGAGTCTTTTAAATGAAATAGCATCATGACTTGCTGTGTACTCAGATGGAAACCATTCATCAAAATGAAATTATAATTTAAAAACAAAACAAAACAAAACAAAGCCTCTCCACCTGATAATGGGGGGACCCTTAATACCTTATTGGAGACAGTTTTGTGACTGTATGAAATATGTGTGAACCCTAATTCTTTCCCATTCCTTAGAAACCAAAGTAATTTGGAAGTTCTGGCTGTAATGAATTCTCTACCTGCCCTATTAGAAAGAAATCATAGTCTGCGTAAATTGAGGTTAGAATGGTGAACCACTAGCTCCTGTGTTTTGCTCTGGGAGCTTCAGCGTGACGCTCAAACTCTCTGTGCTGTATCCTGCTCTCCTTCCTTCTGCAAGTGGTCACAATGAAATCGTGGGGATTGTTTACACAAGTCAGAAATATCTCATTTAACAGTGAGGGAAAATGAAACAGAGGCTAACTTTTAAGAGGTGGTACTAGGCTGATTTAGTGCCGTGACATTCTTTTTGTTTGTTTGTTTGTTTTGGTTTGGTTTGTTCTCTGAATATTCTGCTTTTACAGAGTAAGTGTGCTTCAATCTGTGAGTTCCACATTAGGTAAGATACAATTGAAATCTGAAGGAACTTAGAGTACTGTGGATATGGAGCTCTGGGCAGGCTATTGAACTCAGGATTGGGCCCTCGGCATTTACCACATGCTTGAAAAATAAGCAGGGGGATTACGCTCATCTTTGAGACTGCAGTGCTTCCCTTACTTGTTCCTCCCACCCGTCCTTCCCTATGCAGTAATTATTTGTCTATCCCCTTGTAGCATGGTGCAAAGCTGTTCAAAGGTTTGCCTTTGAAACCTAGCCCGTTTCCAAGCAAATGCACTGAGCTTTTCCAGAGCATTTCATAAAGCATTATTTAAAAGAAGTCAAGTGAATTCAAATGTTCCTGAATCACAAAGGCCACAGTATATTTTCAGAGTATGCAATCACAGAGAATAATATTATATTTTCTCATTAATGTGACCAGATTGTCTGTGATAAGAGATACAATACTAATCACTTCCTTTAGGGAAAGGTTCTGTAGAATTGAATAGGACTGAAGCCAACAGGGGTTCCATAGAAGTTACTCCTACATATAGAACTTAGAGAATTCTGTATCTTTTGAATCAACCTACAGCATTCAAAAGCAAGGTTTTTAGGGTCTGAATTACTTTAACTAAAATCAGAGGAATAGAGTAAGACATAAGTTTATTAAGTTGTACAGAATGATTTAAAATTTCATAGAAAGGATCACATTGGGTGTGTCTTCTGTACATCATTTTATACCGAGCTTAACATGTAGGCACCAAATACATTAACTTTCTTTGTGGATGATTTCATCTATTCACCATTCCCTCTTGCCCTTCTGTAACATCCTTTGCACAAGGAACAGACTGAATGTAAGGAACTACATTATTTCTGCTTCCTGAAGACCCTAAATAGTGAAGGAGATGGGACCTAAATTTTAAACTAAATTCATAGATGTCCTTGTCTCACACTTTTCCAGCAACACAAAATCTAGGGTTCCCTTAGGGTTTACAAGGAAGTAGGGATGTTGGAAGTCTACAAAGAATCTGCACAGTAAAGTCTATTTCCCATGATGGCCAGTAGGAGTATATGACAAGACAGAATCCAGATAAAAAGAATGAAGATCTAGGAGATTCTGTATGAAGGAGAAATATGGGGATTTGGAGGGCCGACAGAAAATGTTCATAAAGACTCAATATAGGACAGCAGCAGCAGTAAGAGAATGCTGTTTTAAGTACTCTGGACTGTGGAAATTTATTGGGAGACCCAGAAAGGCGGGAGCTGAGGGTAGGGAACCTACAGGACTGCCTGTGACCATTGAGAGGACATGATCTGGAAGTGTCCTGTTACAATTTTCAAGACAATCGTATGATTTGGGGAAAGAGGTGTTGACTCTTAATTTCTGAACACAAGGGGTTGGCAATACTTTCAAAATAGCAATATAGAAGCTGCTTATGCACTGGGATAGCCTATGAGCATCTTACCTCTAGAAATTCTAATTTCAAAATCATAGGACTGGAAGAAACCATGAGGTCTTCTAGTCCAGTCTCCTTCACTCGTGGCAGGGCCAAGCACCATTGACACCATCCCTGTCAGGTGTTTGTCAAACCAGCTTGTATGAAGGAGATTCCACAACCTCCATAGGCTATTTATTCCAGTGGTTAAACATCCTGATAACTAGGCAGCTCTTCATAATGTATAACCTGAAGCCTCCCTTGCACTGGCAACGCAGACTTTTTAACCACAGTGATTTATATGGCATTGCCCTCCCACAAACTCACACTCACACTCCCCTGCTTGTGGTCCCCTGTACATCACTTAGCATCTGGCTTTTAAGACCTTCTTCCCTAGGTCAGCCCTGCCGTCTCATTGATCATTAGTCTGAACTTTTTCTACAAGTGATGGGTACGTTTGGTAGCTGGTAAGTCACCACATATATTTTGACAGACTTATCATTCTCTCTGGCAAACCCCAAGACCTGGAACTGTAATGGTATTATGCTGAGGTCAAATCACAGAATCATAGAATGCTAGGACTGGAAGGGACCTTGAGAGGTCATCGTGTCCAGCCCCCTGCCCTCATGGCAGGACCAACTACTGCCTAGACCATCCCTGAAAGACACTTATCTCACCTGTTCTTAAATATCTCCAGAGACGGAGATTCCACAACCTCCCCAGGCAATTTATTCCAGTGTTTGACCACCCTGACAGTTAGGAACTTTTTCCTAATGTCCAACCTAAACCTCCCTTGCTGCAGTTTAAGCCCGTTGCCTCTTGTTCCATCCTCAGAGGCCAAGAAGAACAAGTTTTCTCCTTCCTCCTTATGACTCCCTTTTAGATACCTGAAAATCGCTATTATGTCCCCCCTTAATCTTCTTTTTTCCAAATGGTGGGCTTCAGTAAGTGGAGGTTCTATTGTCTGGTGAAATATAAATTATCCAGCTCTTCATGAGTAATATGTCTGTCCTGGTGGCTTCTAATTGTCCCTCCTTGCATGCTTTAACCAGAACAGATATTTAATCATTATATTTAAGACTTAACATCAGGAGGTGAAAATGAGAAAGTCATACCTCTCAAACGTATTGTTTTAGGCTGTGTGTAGAATCAAGCAGAGGTCACTGCATTGGTTTCCATATGACATGCATTTTGAAGGGTTTCCTTTCAATCACAAGGACAAGCAATCTTGTTTAACTGAGGCTTAGATTCCAAGGCAAAGATGCAGCTACCAAAAACAACAGATGGCTGACCACACTGTTTCAAGCCAACTCTTTGGCCATTTTGTGGTACTTTGGTAAAGATGAATAGTACAATACGCTTTTTCATATCTGGCAGCTCTGGGACTGGGAGGTTGCTGGATATTCAAATATTTTGGATAATAGAGAGGTACACCTAGCAATGCATAACACTAAAGAAAAACAAGATTAAATATTAAGAAACAAACAATTGTAACAGCAACGAAGGGTCCTGTGGCACCTTATAGACTAACAGAAAAGTTTTGAGCATGAGCTTTTGTGACCACAGACTCACTTCATCAGATGCTGGTCTGGGAAACAAATGTAGGCAGACTACTTTATTTACCAACAACAGTGGTATTGTACACTGTAAACTTATACTGCATTTGCTGTATTTATTTATATTTCCTTTCACTGTACTGTACTTATGGGAAACATAACCAAGATTTACTTACAATTAAAATGCCAGTTATTTGAGAGTTCAGGATAATAGAATGCCGGAGATGGAAGATTTTGATATAATTTGTATAGTGCCTAGTTCAAGCTAATGATATTGATCCATCACTGTCATGTCTGAATTAATTCACCATTTGAAATAAAGGATGTAAACTTAAGAATTATTTTTTCCTGTGTAGCAGAAATCTCCAATTTCTGTCTTGTAATATTACTTCAGGGCCCAATTTTTCTCATACTAAAGTAAACTGCAATATTTTTATTGAATATAATGGGAGCAGATGGAGCCCTATGGATCAGAGTCTCACGCTGGCTGCAGAAGCATTTGATATAGTGCCAGGGAGGCTGCAAGGGAGCACATGTATCTTATCCTGGCCTCCTTGTGCTGGAACCAAGCCTGTGCTAGCTGGGCCCTGTCATAGTTTAGAACAATGGCTTACAAAATGGCAGGAAAAGTGGCCTATGAAACATACCTCACAAGCCTTTGAGTGGAAAGTATTGTGGAAATGGTGTTCCAAGGCAATTTTTGGCCCTGGTTATGGGCATAAAGTGTGAACAAGGCAGATGGTGCCCTTGGAATGGGAGTTGGAGTGGTTTACAAGCGCCATCAAGAGCCATTCTGGTATTCAGGTAACAAAGAGCCTCAAGAAAGCCTTTTTCCCCCAGTCATATTCTATGAGCCAGGCTCTGCCTCTACACCAGGCAAGAATGTCCCTATATTGAGGATACCCTCCACCCTCTAGGCTGGATGATCTTAACAGTTTTTTTTCCTACTGTAAATGTTGAGAGAAATACAGTATGTATGGTGAATTCATTATGGAAAAATGGAATCACATAAATGGCATAGACTAAATGGTAATGAATTAATGTTGTGTCACCAGTTCTCCCTTTGTGGGCGGACTCAGGAATTTCTTAGCTGTCCCACATTATAATGGAGACTCCTTTATCTGCCTTGTGTTCCTGAGACAGGAGGAATCTGGTTGATCAGGGCCAACAAGTAAATGCGATGGGGTCAAGGATGGGTTTAAGGGTGTTAGCATTTGACTTAGATTACTGATGAGATGTCGGATAACACAGGATCAATCAGTTTATTAATCAATGCTTATAAGTGCTGCGGGGCCGGGGGGGAGGGCTGTGAAGGACTGCAAGCGCAGCACATGGTACTAGCAACCAAAACCTTTCCTAGAGGAGCCCTAGCACCACACAGAAAGGGAATAGTGAGTCCAAGACTGTGGGTGCGTTTACACTAAAGGATCATTCGAATTTGAGGCAGTTAGGTTGATTTTGCCACGTGACTGTCTTCACTGTAAATACCATTAGCTCAATTTTGGGAGCACTAATCTTGAGATTGCGAAATGGCAGTTACCTGTTGTGTCAAGCTCGAATGCAGAAGTTCGATTAAAGGCCAGGATGGAAGCACCCTGTCTTAAAATTGAATTTATTAGCCTTCAGAGGTGTCCCGTATGTAGCCCACAATGCCCCTCACTGCTCCGCTCTGGCAACTGGTCTCCAGTAACAGGAAGACTCTGAATTTCCAAGCGAGAGCAACGAGCCTGTGGCTGTGCACTCATGTTTGTATGAGAGCCTGAGGAATGTCTTTCTTTCTTTGCTATTAGCACTGTGAGCACATCTACCCATTACAAATAGCCCCTGAAGGGAGTTTGTGGTTCTGTCTCTACACTAATTATTTTTTTCTGTGCTGCCTGGTGCCGGCTGCTGCCCCACCACACCACGTGGCAACAAGGCTGTTGTAGGGGTCGTGCTTGCGTAACAGGCCGAGAAACTTCTCAGCAGTTTACATTTGTTTGCGAGCCCCCTTCCTTCTCCCACAGGCTCCATGCAGTCTGGGTCTTTCCCACACTCTGCCACATCACCTGGGCAGCCCCCAACCCAATAAAAGGATGTGCCTGCCATGCAGTGCTGACCATGCTTGCAGGCAACACCATGATAGATTGTGTGCATTTAGTGATCCAGTGGTGGGAAAGCTATTGAGGGGCTTGCAGTCACAGTAGGGAATTCTCCCCCAGGTGGCTAAGATAGTGGGGGTTTTGCTGCTGCCATGGAGAAGTCTCCCTGGTGGCTAACATATACCAGGGCTTGCAGCCACTGTGGGGAAGTCTCTCCTGTTGGCTAAGATATTTGGAATTTTGCTTCTGCCCTGGGGAAGGACCACTTCAACTGGGCCCCCATTGAGCCCCCCCACACCCATACCAGGGCTTGCTGCCACTGGAGGGAAGTCTCGTCCAGCAGCTAAGATACACGGGGGGAATACTTCAGCAGTCACAGACCACAGCACCCATCCACACCCCTCCAAAAATATTTTTGGGATCTTGTCCATTGCAGCCACCTGCTAGTTTTATATTTCACTTGTGAAATCTTTTTGCTAATATCCGCTATCTCTTGACCTCCTCAAAAACACGACGGGGGGCGGGGGGGACGGGAAGGGTGTAGCTGAGATGCTATTTGTGTTATAAGTTCAGTTTATGATATTTCACTGCCATCACCCGTGTTGGCAATGTCTGTGTGGTGAAGGGGAAAGTCAAAAATTCTTTTTTCCTTGACTTTTCTATCCTCTTTCTTCTCACTTTAAAATACCGTCTGGGCCCCTGAATTATTTTCAGGGATCACATGCACGCAATGATCGGAGGTTGGACACAGTGTGTGGCCAGTTGAGAAACACAGTTGTTGCACCTGTGTGGACAATATAATGGGTGGGGAAACCAAAAATTCTTTTTTCCTTGACTTTTCTGTCCTCCTTCTCCTCACTTTAAAATACAATCTGGGACCCTGAATTATCTTCAGGTATCACATGCAATGGTGAGAAGTGGGATAGTCAGTGGATGGCCAGTTGAGAACACAGTCATTGCATGGAAGCCCTATCACGCACCGGAAAGCCAAAGACTCTCCCCAATACCAATATAATGAACAGGGAAACCAAAAATTCTTTTTTCCTATACTTTTCTGTCCTCTTTCCTCTCACTTTATAAAGCAGTCTGGACCACTGTATTATTTTCAGGGATCCCATGCAATGATGGGAGGTGGGATACTCAGTGGATGGCCAGTTTGAGAATACAGTTGCTGCACCCATGTTGGCAGTGTAATGTGGGGGAAATCCAAAAATTCTTATCCTCTTTCTTCTAACTTTGAGGGTCCCCCCATTATTTCCAGAGGTCAGCATGTTTTCAGGGATCAGGAGGGGAATGAGGAAAATGCGATGTGGAAAGATGATGTCAAAGACCAGCAAGCACACCCAGAATGCTATGGGGATGAGGGAACTGTGGGACAGCTTCCCACAATGCACTACTGCAACAGTCAGTGTTAGCCAATGTGAGCATGACAGAAATGACTTGACTTTATGAGGAGCATGTGGGAAGTAAGGATGGTCAAATTCCAACTTATAAAGTCCAGAATTATGATACTAATAAATTTGAATTTATCTTGTAGTGTAGCCATAGCCTGTGTCTGAAGGCCAGCATGTATCCAGTTCCCAACCCTGCACAGGAAATCCAGCTTCAACCACCCCCTGCCAAGCCCTTGCATTTGCCATCTGTAGGCTGTTTCCACAGACGCTTCCCTCCTATCTGGAGAGGGTTTCCTCCCATTTCCTGGGATAGGAAGACTGAGGCCAAGGACATGAGGTGATACTCATTAAGGTTGTAATGTTCTTCAAGGAGTCTGATCCATTTGGGTTTTCATTCACGGATCTTTTTTGTAACAAATGCTCAAAGTTTTGCTATCTGTATTCATTTCTCAGATGTTATTTTTATTTACTAATGGGTGAAATGATAAATTTTTGAGCACCATCAATGGGTGCTTCAATTCAGAAATGGGTGCTGTTTGCAAGAAGCTGGAAAGTGGTGACAGGGGAGAGATCACCTGATGATCACCTGTTCTGTTCATTCCTCTGAGACATCTGGCATTGGCTACCATTGAAAGACAGGATACAGGGCCAGATGGACATGTGATTTGATTCAGTATGGCTGTTATGTTCCCATGTCACATAAGCTGGGTTGTGGTTGTTGGATATCCTTTATGGATTTCAGTGTGGGGTGATAGGTGACAAGGAGTGTATGGTCAGAGGGTGTTTATTCTGTACTGAAGCAGAGTCTCTTGGGGCATTTGGGTGACCCATTACATGATGCACTGAGGTTTATAGATGGTGAGACCTCTGGGGATGATGAGTTTTCGTCCTGTGCCCTGAGCCCTCCCAACCTGTGCCATGAGTCCCCAGGAGCACCTGAGCAATGCTGAGTAAATCTTCTAGCAAAATATAAATTTAGAGGTGTGAGTCTATGAAGAGTCATTTGCAAGACAGTGATATTAGTGTTTGTAATAGAAAGTGAGCAAAAATGGTTAAATACCAATAAATAAGTGAAAAGAAAACAGGAGTACAGATTGGATTTTTTTTCCTAAAAATTCCCACAAAATAGCAAACAAATCTTTTTTATTAGCAGCTAGAACAATACTTTTTGTTCTTAAATCATCTACCATTCTATCAGTTTTTCCATGGTAAAAATGGAACCATACAATATTGAATTAATCACAGATCAGGTCACTAAATAGAATCAAATCTGGAAAGAACCCTTAGACAAAGACAATATGATTGCCTGTGAGTAAAGATAATAATAGACAACCATGCAGTGGTCATGTGTCTGATTAGATTTTGTACTGTTCCTTTCAAGTCCAGAGACATCTGCCAATATCTCGCCTAATATTGCCTGACTAGTTGAATCTGGAACTGAGCCTGTGTAATACGAATTTAATTTGCACTAATTGAATTTCCTTGAGGTTTTGTGGTATAAGCTGTGTGCACTGTTTATTCATTCTTCTGTTCCCAGCTCATTTCAAGCAATGATGCTGAATGTCATAGTTCAGATTCCTTTGCCACTCATATAACAGCAAAAACTGCAGCAGGTTTCACATGAATCAAAATTTAAATGGTTGGTAGAGACTGCATGTTGTGAAAGGCATCACTGTATTATCAAGTTGAGGCGAAGTGCCCTCTTTTTCTCCTGTGTTGTCATGGTTGCTAACAAACTGAACAGAACTAGCACAAGCTGTTCTATAGTGTGGGGGCAAAGGGAAAGAAATGCATTTGTCTTCATGGTCAATTTCTTGATAGAGATTAAAACTGACGGATTGTTATCAAGCTTTGGATAGAGTCATGCCACCAACTTACATCAGCAGAGTAGTAGTAGGTCTTCTCGTGCGAGTCTGATACACCTGCAATAAGTAAAAGGTGTCCATTTGGTACCCAAGGGCCAGATTTTTATTTTCAGGCAAACCATCTCCCAACAGCTGTATCAGTTTTTTCCCTCATGAAGACTGGGTATGCTTATTCAGCACACCCAGCAGCCAGGTATCAGGAGTACAACATGAAAAAAAAAAAAGAAGGAATATAAATTGAGGGAGATTATTATTCTATATATTCATTAAGGTGTAACCCTGTCGTAGGGCAACTGCCACGGACAAAATGGAATTCACTTTCAACGGTATTAACTGTGATGTGTTCCATCTCCTTAGCCTTTGCAAACCAAGCCTATAATCGGCTGTTGGGGAAGAGACTGACATGAATTCTGATCTTTTTATGCCACTGGTTCCTCTTCTTTGTCATGGTTCTGTTTTTCTGTCCTGGGGGAACACCTCACAAAAGGGAGAATGAATTACTGCCTGAAACCTCTGGCAGTAAAGCCATATTAAAAATCCCTGTGTCTGAGTGGCAAGAATCTGAGACCTCATGAAGTGTTTGAAATGAAAATTCAAGTTATTAATTATATTTCAGAATAAGGCAACAAGGATTGCCAGGTCTGGTTTCAGGCAATGTTCTGTCTTCAGTATGTTACTCACAAGTTCATCTTCACTTATTCAGAACTTGTGCCACCAAAAAGACTGTTTATAATTAGGGAATTGAATGTAATTCTGCATTGGTAAATAATCATATTAATAACTCATGTTCCTCAGTGACACCAGAGGCCTGTTCACAAGTGTGTTTTTATGCTTCTATAGCTGCAGTTACAAATAAAATCTGCTCTGTTCAAAATATTCCTTTTTAGTGTAGCAGTAGGTGCACGAAGGTGGTTAAAAAATAATCTGTGATAACCACTTAGGGTGTGTCGACACTTGCATTCCTCTTTCGAAAGGGGAAGAAGGATTCTTTTGAAGATGGGGTTTACTTTCGAAAGAGCAGGGTCTACACTGGCTTTCTTCTTTCGAAAGAAGCTCTTTCAAAATTACAGTATGCAAATGAGGTGCCAAATGTGCAAATTTATAACTCATTTGCATGCCTCTTTCAAAAGAGGAATGCAAGGGTAGACACACCCATACAGTTTCTGTTTGGAATCAGATCAATCTTATTCATTTTTATCCATAAGAAACCCTTGCCAACATCCATTTAAATCCATGGATAAAAAAAATGATTTAATCTCCAATAACAATCTTAAAAAGAGAGATTTGAACTTTAGCACCATCTCAGAGAGAAACCAAGCACAACTTGTGTCTTAGCCAGCCAGCCCATAAAAGATAAGTTAAATAACAATTTTCTAAAAATCAGTGTTTTATATTGTGTATATTGGAGTGTTTTGAGGGTACTTTTTTGTAGTAATCTGTTTATTGAAGATTTTTCTAAACACAGTTCACAAATAAAGCAAAACCATGAATAAAGTTGACCAAAAAGGTAGCAATTTTGTAAACCCTAAGGCTTATAAAGCAAAATTAAATGTTTTATTTTGCCCTTCTCGTTACTTTATATGTTGGCCATTGAATTTGATTTTGCTATTAATAACCTTCAGAATCAAAAACTTGTATCCAGCAGTAAAACAGATAAATACTACACAAATTAATTTGTTACTAAAATCCAAGCTCTGAAATGTCGACATCAAAATACAGTATATCATGTGCTCATTGAAATAAACAAGAGGGAAAATATTAGTTATACAAGGACGGTGTATTTAAAAGAGGGCATACGATGTGATGAATAGAACAGAATGCATGTCTAATGTACAGTTATATACATTAATTTAATTTAATTTAAAATCTGACTAGTTCCTGACTGAAGCACAGACAAATGTATTCACTCTATGACCATTAGAGTCTGACTAGAAAATAAAGTTAACTATTCTATGAGCTCTACTTTTCTTTGAGGACAGCAATGGCAGATGGGTCAAACTGGTAGGCACAGTGAGTGGATAGGAAATAGTCTTTAAATAGCTACAGGAATCCAAACCAAGTACTGATGCTAAGCTGAGGTTCAGTATGCATGAATCCTACACAAAGCAAAGTCCAACCCCACCTCAGCCACTCGGCTTAAGAATACCTTAAGAATACTTTGAACCAACTTGATAACTGTTGCAAGGCCTTCACTACCAGGTAATCGCAAAAATGACCACAGTATACACTCATCCCTCATTAAATGAGGACTTTATTTATGAGTACTTGCTTAAACGAGGGACACATTTACCTGCCTTAGTTCAGTCTACAAGTGAACTGCCCCTGCTAATGCGGGCCTAACCCCTACCCCGCAGCTCCAACCCTCTGTAGTCTGACCCCCCACCACCAGCCCCACAGTCCCAACCTGCTGCAGCCTGACTGCCCCCCCACCCGCCTGCCCTGCAGCCCCCCCCTGGGGCAGCCAGACCCCACCCCCCACCAGCTCCACAGCCTGAACCCCCTGCAGCTCAGCCTGACCAGCCCTGCAGCCTCATACTGCAGCAGCCTGACACCTCCCCGAGCCCCGCCAGCCCCACAGCCCCAAACTGTGGCAGCCTGACCCCCTTGCCAGCCCCACAGCCAGACCCCCCAGCTGCCTGTACCCCCCCATGGCCCCACAGCCTGACCCCCCGCTGGCTCCACGGCCCCAAACTGTGGCAGCCTGAATCCCCCCTGCTCTTTCCCCCCCATGGACCCAACCCCCACCAGATTTTAATTCTCCCTCCCGCTTATGGCCCCAAACTTCCCCCCAGCCTTTAACCCTCCCCAACCCAAGGTTCACTTACCTTTCAAAAGCAGCTCCACCTGCTGCCACTCCTTCCCTGAGTTAGGAGAAGTAGGAAGCAATTGGAGACTTTTAAGTGTATTTTAATGGTAATTTAGTGTCCCTTTTACGAGTTTTCTCCAAAGAGCAGAAAGTTGGGAACCAATTGTGCTCGTATAGCGAGGGATGAGTGTACATGTTGCATGGTTCTCAAAAGAAATGTGAGGTGCATGGAGGTCTGCCAGTGGTCAATTTCAGCTCCCCAAAGGGGTTAAATATTACTGATCTGAGCAGTGATTTTTTTTATTAGACTAGAAAAATAGATTATGTGCTTGTGTAAATGGACAACAAGAATATTGAGTTATGGTATTACTAACAGTATTTGGAAGAATTCTTGCTGTGACATTAACCCAGATACAATCTGGACAGATAGACAGCTGTGTTCTCTCAATTCTCCAAGCTGGGATGCACTTTACCTTGTGCTGCTGTGAGAGCATACATTCCTGGTCTGCTCACACACAGCCTCCAGCAGGTAGATTACTCCCAGCTGTTCTGTATGACTGCTTTAAGCTGCTTCTGAATTACACTGCAGAGCAACACCAGAAAATTCCTAGGCCCAAACTTCCCCCTCCAGAAATGTGTGTCTTCTACTTTCCAGCCCTCTCCTAGACATTGCAAGCTCATATAAAAGCTATCAATTTATTAATAGAAAATTATATGCACAAATCCTCTTAGCTTACATGGAGCTGCTAAAACACTTAAATTCAAGCCTTCCAGTTTAGAGAAAATAATAAAACAAGTTTCTTCTCTACAGAAAGAGAGTGGAAGCAATTACAAGTAATGAGTCATAAAATTCAGAATTGGTTATAAAGAAATAAAAGATAAACACAACTCACACCTAACTTATGTCAAGTGAATTCAAAGCAAAAGTCTCTCACTACATGCATCAGTGATCTTACTAGCTGAATTCCTTTCAGACAGGATTTCTTCTTCAGTCCAAAGCTGTTTCTTTGTTCTTTAGGTGAGGTAGCAGCCAGGGGTTCAGAAAAAGGGAGGACTGCATATTTCCCATCTTAATACTTGTTTCTCTTCATTGTGAATCCTCTCCAGATGGGGTTCAGATTCAAAATCTGTGGTGATGGGAACAACTAGCTGTTTCTTTACCAGGATGTACATTTCTCAATCACTCCCTTTTTAGCCATCAAAGAATGGCTTCTTATCCAGGTGATCGTCTATTTGATTTCATTGACACCTGAGTGAGGGGTCAGTCTGCTTTTGTAGCAACTCCCCCGGATCTGGAGTGTCTTAGTAACATCATACAGTAGATGTTTATAACTTGACACATATGCTGTTGCCACATTTATTTTACCAGTACAATAATGATCACACATCATGAGTTTTCAGTTTTACCTTCCAAGGCATAATTTGTCCAAATGGATTATAGCCTTGAAAACAGGATGAAAATAAGGATACAGACCCTCATGCATGCGTCAGGGTATAAACCGACTTCTAACTATCAAGTATTTGGATAACAATTGAGTATGTGACCTGCTATTCCACGTCTGCCTCAGGTGGGGTTTTTCACATGGTCCACTGCTGGAGACAGGATTAGCTGGACTTTAGATGGATGCAGTATGGGAATTTCTCAATCAAGGCACCAATTATACTGAAGATTCTTTCTCAGACTTTCCTTTCCTGTCAGGGGAAGAGCAGCAGCAAAGGATGAGCAAGGAGGAAAATCTGACTCTATCAGCCCCCTCAGTAGTATGATGATCTTCCCCTTGGTTCCATGCACTCACCAGGCTGGCTGGAAAGGGGGCAAATGCATAGGGCCCTGACGATTCACAGGAGCCACTGGCTGCCGCAAGAGCAGCTGGAGCCCCGTGCCCCTTTGAGGTGCCACAGGAGTCTCCGCCACTCCGCAGCTTTGAGGGCTGGTGGGGGCGGGGGTAGAGTCATACTCTGGGTGGCACTAAGGGCTGACTGCCCAGGGTGCCTCTCCTTCCACCCAAGTGGCTCTGCCCCTTCGGGGGAGCATTGAACCAGGCCCTACCCACACCTCGCCCCAAGGCCCGAGGTGGCTGTCAGCCCTGCTGGCACTCACTTATCCACCTCTTTTATTAGCTTAGTCCTACTGGGAAAGGAAGGAGCAACTGGTTGCAAAATCGACTGTTTCCTCTTTCACTGAACACGTCCAGTGTCGGAGGATTCACTCCTTAGATAAACTTTAAATATGTGAGTCTCACAGGAGTAGAAGTGGAGAAATCATGGAACTGATATGATTTGTTAAATACCATTGCTCTTACACTTGCTTTTTGTTGTTCCTTGCATTTCTCACCTTTGTATTGCCCAATTAGATCACAAGATCTGTGCAACAGGAGCCTTATCCTCATCCTGATCTCAGCATAAAAACAAATGCATGCTAGATATATTACATACATTAAATTATGTTGTACAACAATGACATTTTCATCAGCTGATTCGTGGTTTGTGTGTTTATTGTTAGCTGCTGAGTTTAGAAAATCTTCAGTTAACAGATTACTTAAAAACCAAAAACATAAAGCACGTTCTGATTTCTTTTTTTAAAAAAAGAAAATAATTGCAGTTTAATTTACATTTTACAAGCTGGCTTGGTAAACCACCAGCATACTCTCTCATCAGTTGCGCTGGCTGTTCTGTTTTTCAAATGGTGCTAAAATTCAGTCTTGTCATTGTGATTAGAAACGATCTTTTTCATTCGTGGATTTAAATGGATATTGGCAAGAGTTTCTTACAGCATAACCATAAAATTCTGTAATAATCATATTTAATGACTGCAGCTGCTGCTATGTATTTAGCTAGGCATGTAGCTGATGAGAGCCATGAGCATATTCAGAGCCACAGAGCAAAACACGAGGGCTGAAATTAATTGTCCTCTCCTGAGTAACATCTTCTTTCCAGTGGACTAGAGCAGAGCTACCTGGTCTCCAGGGCAACAATGAATTACAATCACCTCAGTGCCATTGGAAATTTGTGTTTTTTAGAACATTTTATACTCTGGCATCTTGATAGCTGCCATTTTGACAGAAATGGATGAAAAATTGTGCTTTGCACATTGGTTCTGGAGTCTGTATGTGAGGTCACAAGCTGTCAAAATGTCTGTTTTAGAGTCCTCTTATTAGCTGCCAACTTTCATATTTTTCTGTTGTCCTTTTCCCCTACTTTAATTTTGTTTTTATTTTAACGTTTTCGTTTAATTTCTTGTGCTGCTCCTGGAATCACGTCCTATAATAGCAGGGGAAGCTGATTACTAAATAAAACTTGGGGACCAGGTGTAAATGAGAAATGAAAGAAACCTTCCAAATCTGAAATTATGTGGGGATGCTTTAGATCTGAGGCATCAAGTTCTGTTTTGTTTCCAAAAACAAAGGGAGAAGGTAACCATTCTCCAGTTCAGCAGGAAGATGGGCATGACATTTCATCTCTGTGCATGTCAGTTTTCCTCTCCCTCTCTGTCTTGTTTGCTTTTTGTGTCAGGGTTTCTTTCACTATTTGTACTGTGTATAACACAGTGGAGGTGCTAATCTTGGCTCTGGCTGTAAGCATTTCTGTAATACAAATAATATGACAATAAATTTAGGACCAGATAAAATTTTACAGTGATTTTTCCATAATGTTTTCAGAAGCATGAAGAGTCGGGGAAAAAAAAGTCTTCTGAACAGCAAGCATAGCTGGATTAAACTGAGTCTGGGAGAAAAGCAGTGTGGATGAGAGGAAGACAAAGAGGATAAGAGTCCACGGTCAGGCTGTGGACTTACGTGGTGCAGAACAATACTGCAGTGTTGATGTCGGCCACATACAGAGATATCCTCATCTCACTGTTGACTGAAATATTAAAGTTTTCCTTTTTATGAACATCAGACTGCACTGAATATATTTGTCATGCTTTCCAGCAGTGGGAAATCTCCCCCCTCCTCAGGAGGAGTAGGAGAATATGCCAAAACTAACACAGTTTAATGCCTAACATTGTACTGCTGCATTGTGCAAACATTGTGCATGAATCTGTATGCCTGCAACAACCATTCACTGCCATCCCGTCCTCCGCTATACCTAGCCTTTCAAAATCACTAGCTGATGCTGAGCGGCTTAGGAAGACTTCTTTTTAAAACTGTTCTTTCAGCTATTAATGCAATGGAAGCTGATAATGATGCTAATAGTGTCAGGGCCATGAAACTGTTCATACCATTTGAAAAAACTCCAGAAAATGCGAGCATCTCCCATGAGAAAAATGCAACTGCAAATGGCTTTGTAAAGGTAGCTTCTGCCCTTGAATAATAACAAAAAATCCTTTTTCTATCAAGTTAAATAGAAATGCTGGAAACTCAAGCACCATGTAAAAAAGTCTGGCTTCTTGTTGTATAAAAGAATTGAAGGAGCAAAGACAATTGAAGGAACATTTGAGAAATCCACAGCTTCTGGAACTGAATTTGACCTTTAAGTGTGCAGGTACCATGTTATCTCTCGATTGATGGTAAAATGGTGGAAACACCTGAAATTAGGCGCTTGGGGTAGGAAAATGATGGTGTCGGAGTAGAGCTAAACAAACAATTAAAAGCAAATAATTTGCATGATGATTTTAACCTAATTTTCTTTTCATGTAGAGTCCATGCACAGATCATCACTTAAATGTAAACAGTTTGCTATATTTGATCAGTATGATTTAAAATTCAGTCTGCTTATTGGTGATCGGTCAGACAAGGCAATGACACTGTTTCTGTTGCCCAAATAGTTTAGCACAAAACATTCTGGCTGCTTCTGTTTGGAGGTGGCATGGTAATGAGGCAACGAAGCAGGCTAGTAAGGTTATAACGTGCATATTCAGCAGCTCATTAGCATAATGGTGGCCACAGAAATTTCAAAGTGCAGATTTTAAATTGCAGATTGACGGAGTAGATGGGGGCAGCTTTGAAATAAGTGCCCCACTTTGACATTCCCTTACTCCCACAAAACTGGATCAGAGTAAGGGAAAGTTGAAGTGGGGCGCTTATTTTGAAGCTGCCCCCATCTTCACACTCAATCTGCAATTCGAAGTCCATACGTCAACATTCAATCGGCTGCCATTATGCTAATGAGGTGCTGAATATGCACTTTAGCACCTCATTAGCCTGCTTCAAATTGCCTCATTACCATGTCACCTCTGACAGGAGGGGGCACGTATAGGAGCAGCCACTGGGTCTAATACTGCAAAGCATGTAACTGCATGTTTAACTTTAACCATGTTAAGTTATACTTCAGTCACTCACCTTTAAGCACAGATTTAAGTGCTTGGCTGAAGGAAGGTAAACTTGAGGACTTGCTGAAGTGCTTTGGTGCATTGGAGCCGTAACTGTAAGGAATGTATAAAGAAGACAGTGAGTTTTGAGTCTCCCTGAGGAAAAGAGCTATTTAGGGACTGACCTAGTCAGAAATTTTTAGAGGATGCTACTTAAGTCTTGCCTGAAGCAACATTCCATGAAGAATTACGCTATTCTTGGATATATTGGCAAGGCTTTCTGTTTAATTTCCTCTCATCACCGTCAGACAACACAGCTGCAAATGTATGAGCATCCCTCACAGAGAATTGTGAGGTTGGATCCTCTGCTGGCATGATGAATTGCCTTTCTCCCAGACCTCTGACAATGGGTTTGGAATTTTGTTCTTTTGCTGAGACTTGACCTTGAAAGGTACAGAGTGTCTTCAGCTCCCATAGGATAACTTCACGAGGAAGAGTGTTTCCAAAAACATTTTCATCACTGAGGCTACGTCTACAGTATGATATAAATTCAATTTTCTTATATTCGATTTTATAAGGCTGGGTTTTATAAATTTGAATTTGAGTAGCCTCACCTCCCCACAAAGTCGAGTTAGTGCTGCTACACTGAATTGCCAAACATTGACTGTTGCAGTAGTGCATTGTGGGAACCTATCCTGCAGTTCCCTCAGCCCCGTAGCATTATGGATTTTATCACTGGTGCAGCAGCGGGGTGTGTGATGGTTGGGGGTATGTGATGTCATCTTCCCACACCGCTTTCCTTGGGAGAGGAATGAGGGCAATGCAAACAGCCATTTTTTTTAGAGGGAAAGAAGTAAAAATAGGGAATCCTAGGTGAAAGAAAACCAAAGAAGCTGTCTTCAGAAGATGACAGAACCCTATAAACTGGTTACTCAGCTGTTTTTCCTCCATGAAAAGAACACCTTTGCATTATTATTATTTCCTTTAGTTACGACTTTTGCCTAATCAGCCAACTAGCATACCAGGCATCAGACTGTCATATCTACATACCAGCATGCCTCTGTGTGCCCTGGGGTCACCCAGGTGACTGTGTCATGTCAACAGGTCCCACAGCTACTTTGCACACCTTGAAAGCACAGTATGTATGGCATTACGCATCTTGCAAATAATAATGGAAACCATTCAGTTCTCTGAAAACAAAAAATGCACTCTTAAAATGGAGCCAAATTTCTGAAGCTTGCTTTGGTACAATGGATGATGCTATAGGGTAGGGGTGGAAGCTGAGGGACCAATTGAGATGATCCTTTCAGGAGCAGGTCCCATCAGGGGCATTCTTGGTGGTGGAGTGTAGTTGAGGGACCTGTTGACAGGGTGCCCTCATTGGCTTTCCACCAGCCCCTGGTGTATGCTGCCCCACTGAAAACATAGAAAAGGCAGCCAGTCCCTGAAATCTTTGCCGTGATGTGGGAGAGACTTCTCCCTGGTGGCAGCCAGCCTCTGAAAATCTTTTCTGCCTTTGGAACCTTCACCACGTGCAAGCCAGGACATGGTGCTGCCCGGCAGCATGGTCTGCAGTGCACCGCAAACATATGCTTTGATTGGGTCGGGGGCTAGCCACGTGATGTGGTTGGGTGTGGGATAGACCCTGACTGCATGGAGTCTGGTGTGGGGAGGCAAATGTGAACCACAGTAAAGAAGTTTCTCGGCCTTTCATCAAGCATGAAACCCACAACCTAGCTGCGACGGGGTGTGGTGGGGCAGGGGCTGGCACCAATGCTGAGAAAAAATCTCAGTCTGTCCTGCTATATCCCATGCAGGGAAGAAGCCACCACCCCATGTTGGGGCTACTTTTTCATGGGTAGATGCGATCGTCATACTGATAATAAAGAATTGTATTCAAAATAGGTCCAGGTGCACATTGCAATTTCCCAGGCTTCCTGGTGCCAAATTCAAATTTGTGGGCTTCCTGTTACCTACTTCCTGCACACCTGGGGAGCAGTGGAGATGGAAGCAGCCATAGAAGAAACTGTGGGGCATTGAGGAATACATGCATGACACCTCTGGATGACAATAAAGTCAATGTAAATAATTGCCATTTCCACACTAGTAATAATCCAACTTTTTACATTAAATCTTGGCACTATGAAAACTTACTTTGTGGGTGTAATAACCTAATGACATTCACAGCGAAGACTGACATTGTAAATTTGAGCTAACTGCCCTAAAATTGACATTATGATGTAGTATAGGCATAGCCAGAGTATTGACAGTTTGTAGCGACAGACACAAGAGTTGCAAAGAATGACTTAAGCTGTTTCATTCCAACTGACAGAAAACAAACTAATGACTAATAGCTGTGAAAACAAAATACTCTGAATTTTGTCAAAACAGAGTTGTTGCTCCAGCATCCTTGTAAATTAGATTGTATTTGGAGATACTAATTTGTGCCAGAATAGCAATAGGTAGTCTTTGTTTGTAGCCCGTGCATAACCTTTAAACAAGATATGCATGAACTAGTACAATCCTACAGCATGAGAAACTGATGTAGACAAAAATAAATACCTTGTTGGAAATTAAAATATAATAAAGGCATGATTTGTGATTGATATTGTCATTGCATAATCCCCAGCCATGCTCCAGAACCCCATTGTGCTGGCTGCTGTACAAAAAATAGTCCCTGTCTCAAGAAGCTCACAATCCCAGAATAAAACAAGACAACATGTTGACTCAGACATAGGAAAGTACACATTAAGTTCGATTCATGATTGGTCTGGATGACAGGCTGTAGTATCAGAGCTAAGTTGTGGCTGTGATGCTTGCAAGCAACTTGAAAAGCAGGGTTTTGATGGAGGATAATAAGACAGTTGTTTAGGAGGTGAGTTAAAGGTGCACTTCCTCTCATGGGCTCAAGGTTATAGGTTAGTATTTGTGGGCACCATGATATGTGTTTCATTTGTAATGATCATCACAATTTTGTTTTCAATTAGAGCAGTTCATAAAAGCAGTTTAGGAATATTCAGTTTAAAACTTTCCCCTCACTTCCTCCTGCCCACCTTGACTTTTGCTTTATTTAATCTTTTATGCAATTTTGTTCAGAGGAAACACTCATTTACGTACATTTAGGTGCAAGAGATTTTGATTGTAGGAGGTACTCCATACATTACTTAAGGAGGGGAGAGAGAAAATGGAGGCCTATCAGTGGCCAGTTTGTATTTCCTGTGATATAAAATGCAAACTGTTTTGAATTGAGAAAAAAGATTATTGCCGTCAGAAAAATCATTTTTGTTTCCCGGTAAGTATTTCTACAGTAAGTTCTAATACTATGCAGTCTACAATGTATTCTTTTGCTTGATTACATCATTGTCTCATGCTGTGACATCCTGACTATGCATGCAAAAATTATGCACCATCTACACTATTAAGAACATGACAACCTCCTGCTATTCTGGCACAGGCTAGTGCCTGCAGTGCAAATTAATTCACAATATCGGAACAAAAGATTGTCTCTGAACAAAGTTAACGTTATTTTGTTTGTACCAATGTTGTGGGTTTTTCCCCCATCATGTAGAATATAATCTTGCTTTGCTCATCCTTTTTAAAAATATTGCTTGTGCATTTCATTGCAAATTGCCAATATTGCATGAAGAAAAATTGTCCAGAATAATATTTTTTCATATGTTTATGGTTTATAAACGCATCCATTGTAAGGTTAGAAGGGAATATCATGATCAGTTAGTCTGATCTCCTGCACATTTCAGGCAACAGAAACTCACCTGCCTGTTCCTGTAATAGAACCCTAACCTATAGCTGAGTTACTAAAGTTCTCAGATCATGACTTAAACATTTCTAGTTACAGAGAATCCACTACTTGCATATAAAAACTTGAGTAAGTGACCTGTGACAGGCAATATCTACACTTGAGAGTTTTGTCCACAAAACTGGCATTTAGTCAACAAAAACCACGGGGTGTCCACATTCCCAAGGTGTTCTGTCGACGGTAAATCAGCAGAATGCAGCACTTCTGCAGACAGCATTCTGCCACTCTCCCAGGAGACAGAATGCCTCTGTCGACAAACTCTGTCAACAGAAAGTCGTTCTGGACATTCCGGGAGGGGGGGGACCTCTGTGAACAGACAGGGCTTCTGGGACATGGGGCTGCCCTGTCTGCTATGCTCCCGGTTGGTGGTTGGTCAAGCGAGCAGCTGGGCGGTCTGGCCACTGTCTGTCGATGGAGTGGATCGCTTTTTTGATCTGATTGGCAGTCCGGCCACGATCTATTGACAGAAGCTTTTGTTGGAAGATATCTTCTGACAGAAATTTCTGGTGACAGATTGCTCTAGTGTAGACGTAGTCAAAGTGACCATGCTGCAGAGGAAGGTGAAAAATCCTTAAGGTCTCCTCCAGTCTTACCAAATGGAAAATTCCTTCCCAAGTCCAAAGAATTCTCTGTAGTAATTCATAGCCTCCAACCCCATCCTGCCATCAAGTGTCCCATCTCTGTTTGATTTCAAGCCTTCACTTGTTGATGGCCTGATTATATCCCTTGGTTCTGGTGCCCAGCATTGGTGCCTAACTTTTAAATAACTGCTCTACCTTCCTGTTATTTATCCCTCTCATGTATTTATAGAGAGCAACCCTATCTCCCCTCAGCTTTCTCTGAGGATAAAGAAAACTTTAACAGCTTTTTGAACATTAAAAGGTACTATTGGGATATGTAACATTAGATTAGCAACAGAGAGGTAGCCACATTAGTCTGAACTCCAACAAAACAAAACAAAACAAAACAAAAAACAGCAGAAATGTAGCACTTTAAAGACTAACAAAATTATTTGATTTACTAACAAAATAATTTGCACTGCAGATGTTAGGGCTCCAGCTCCAGTCCAGATTCTAAACTGCAGTTAAATGGTCCTGTAGCCTGAGCCCTGTGATCTCAAAGAGGCTGACGTGGTTGAGTAACAAGAATTTAAATGCAGTTTAGTTAAAACCCTTAATGATAAAAACATTTTACGAGATGTGTTGGTTGGTATAATGCTTAGAACAGTAATATTATATGCATAATTTGTCCTTGGGACAAGTCATGATTTTGATACTAGCATACTTTTGCAGAACATTATACAGACAACTTGCAAATCCTTAGCCATGTCCCACAAAAATTATCTATGATGTAAATTGCTTCTAGCAGAAATAAAAATAATTAAAATAATAGGAAGAATAACATCCAAGTGATTCCCACTTTGTGGAGCATTAGGACTATTGAAACAAATGGCTTTTGCTGGCTGCCATATTCCCACTTATATTTCAGGTCATTTAACATCTGTTCCAATCTCTCAAATTTTGCCAATGAAGGACTTCTATATTATGAATTAAAATGCAAAAAAGAATAAGCTGCATGTTGAGCTCTGCACAAATGATATTGAGGGCAGATTTTTTGCAACTCTTTTATTTTTATAATTAAAAAATAACTTCCATAAGTACATCTCAGTATAGCTGAGAATTGCTTCCATTGTTTTTTTTTTAAATTAGTTATTACAATTTGGTGTATCTCACAGCAAAAGTGGATATATAATAAGATTTTTCCCTTTCATTAAAGCAATAAACCTATGAATCCTCCTAAGTAATGGGTTTCATGTATTTGCATAAGATTGGGAAGAATTAGGGTTGCATAAATCTCAATTTTTTGGTAATGTCCTTTGTGATGGACTGCTCCCCCTCACTATCACCACCATGCTTTATGGCATACTCTGCTAGGTCTGTAAATCCTATTTTAGTTCTTCACGGATCACTTTTGAAATTGGAGTTATAAGTATTGTCCACATATTTGTACTCAAAATGTCTGCCTCTGTGAAGACCTCACCAGGAGATATGGCTACCCTATTGTGAGAGTATGGCTTATGAGCGGACAGCAGTTCTTATCCAACAAATGGCTTTTTCATGGGTGTCTATCCACAGCTGAAGAACTTTACTGTCTGTTCTGACTAGCAAGCAGGCAATGGCTGATTGAAATTGCCTGCCCCGTTCTTTTTATGCACTTCTGAAATCTTGGAGTATACTTTTACACAAGAAGAACAATGGAATTACCTCCACAGGGGAAAGGTATAAAGAGGGCCCTGACGTTCGTCCATCTTTTGTCTCCAACCTGCCTTGGAAGTTGCCTGACACCCTAAGGAAACACAGAAATTGCCTGCCACCCTAAGGAGACACAGAAGTGCTTTACAGTTTACTGGAAACCCATGTCAGGGTAAAATGATTCCTGACTTGAAGCTTTCACCTGATATGACAGCAGCTGTTTAGAGTAAGAACTCACAAGAATAGAATTAGCTATGTGTTTTTTTTTTATTTGACTCACTTTGATATGCTGGGTTTTATTTATAACCATTTAATTACTAAAGTTTTGCTTAATAAAAACTGTTTTGTTTATAATCAAGTCTAGTGTAAATTATTGCCTGGGGAGAGTTACCACTGTGCATGTCTCCCTTTCATTGATAAAGTGGGCTTACCTAATGAGCCCTCCCTATGCAAAAATTTTGCCCAGAGAGAGATGGATTTATGTGGGGTTTGATCCCTTCTAGAGGTTGATTTTCTGGGTTCTGTGCTCTAGAACTGCATCCACCCAGAGCTGCAGTTAAACAATGTTTGCATTGCTCTGCAGATGGAGGCAGTAACTCCAACTCTCGTGTGCTTTTTTTTAGCATTTGGAAGACTATTTATGTGTATCTGTACTACCTGGCGACATCTGCCATAAAGCTAGAATCAGGACTGCTGGCAGAATTGTCAGGTCCCTGTGCAAGGTGCTGGGACCCATTTTTGTGCCCCCTGTAAGAGGTGGAGCCTCTGGCATTGGGGGTGGGGCTGAGGCTGCTTCAGTGCTGCCTGGCCCATGCCTCCCAGGGCACTGTGGTACTTAAAGGGCCCTGGGGCCCATCTGCTCCAGCTACTGTAATGGCAATAGTGGCAGCTGAGAACCCCAAATCCTTTTAAATCACTGGGTCATGGGGCAGGTGACCTGCTACCCCTTGTCAGTGGCCCAGGCTAAAATGACTGACTCAAGGGTACCAGGCTACAATTTACCCTACCTGCATTCATTAATCTTTTGTGCTAGGAAGTCAACATTTCTCAGATACTCTTGTAATGATCCTTATCAGAATTTTGAAAGCAGCATACTATGCAGTTTTATGGCTTTGGTCACACCGTTAGGATTTACATCTTTTTATTACACCCTGGCTACGTCTACACTATCCCAAAACTTCGAAATGGCCATGGTAATGGCCATTTCAAAGTTTACTAATGAAGCACTGAAATACATATTCAGCGCCTCATTAGAATGCTGGTGGCCGCAGCACTTCGAAATTGCCCCGGCTCACCGCCACGCAGCTCATCCAGAAGGGACTCCTTTTCGCAAGGACCCTGGCAACTTTGAAATCCCCTTATTCCTATCTGCTGATACATTTCCATGGCCATTTCGAAGTTTTGGGATAATGTAGACATGGCCCATTGGCTAGATTTGATAAATAGGACAGTAAAATGGATTGCAATTACTGAAGCAGACGTTATTAGTGTACAATACTGACATTTAACTTTCTAAATTGTATCTGTTTATTACATATGGCCAATATTTTCAAATGGAGCCTATAGTTATGTTCCTAACTCCATATTTAGACATTAGTAAGTGGCCTTAATTTTCAAAACTGCAGAGTACCCAATAGCTTCCACTGGTGTCAAGAGAAGCTGCTGAATGTTCATTATTTTTGATAATCAGACCATTTGTTGAAATACCCAAATATGGTGTTATGAGCTTAATTTTATTTCTGAAAATCCTAACCCATCTGTATATATCATAAATTATTACATAAGTTAATGTGGGAATAATTCATTTAGATTGGTAAAATAGGTCAAGGTTTAAATTATAAACAGAAACTAACAATAAACTCTTGTCTTTTGCCTGTTCTGTTATTTTGTGATGATAACGCAGTGTTTCCTTAACAGAAACCTTGCAGTACCAAATACAGAAGGCAGGGGGTGCAGACAGCCAGGTTAAGTCCTAATGCTGTCACCAAATGGGTATATTATAATCATCTGTTTGCTGTAAATAAGCCAAGTTGCAAAAAGCAAAAAACAATCCAAAAGTGGAGTAGGAACTTTAAAACACTCAACTTTCCTTAGAAATGACTAAAAATCAGTTACAATTTTGAGCGGTAAATCTAACAAATCAACGACAACTTATGATTTATGTCTCTTACAACCAAGTTCAGCTCTAACTAATAGTTTGACTAAATGATTTGTACACAGTCCTGATTATAGGCAAGTCAAAAGAGCTTATGTCATCTAGTTGGAACTTCCTCATTCTTTCTAAGAGTCTTAAAATCTTACTTTACATTTTTCCTCTTCACTTTAACCAATATCTCACATTAAACTGCATATCTCCCTCGGCATGTCCTATTACTGCCCTCTTCCATTCTGTTACCATAAGCAGCATGTAAGGATATATACTCATTTTGTTTTTTACAACTGCTTTCTTTTCTTTTACTCATCTTTGTGCATCGAAATTCTCACTTCTATTCTTATCCTTTCCTTGCCTCCTCAGTTGCTTATGACACTGTGGCTCAACTTTTTTATCTACTTGACATAGCACTGTTCTCTACACTCTGATTTTCTTTTTACTTAATTGACTGATCGTCAAAGAGATCCCAAAATTTTGATGTTTCTTTCAGTTATCTTGGTGGGTATTTCTCTCAGCTCTGACTTGGGTCCCGCACTCTTTTCCTTGTAACAGCTTTGTGGTAACATTACCTTTGTAATGTCTCACTACGCCATTTGTATGGTGATGATACTCAGTTTTATTCCTCTCTCTTCTGTACTTTCCCTGTACCTATAACCACATCATGTTGGTATTTAAGCACCTATCTGACGTGAGCAAGATATCCATGGTTCTGTTTTGATCCATATGTATGTTGTTTGTACTGTAATAGCACCTAGCAGCCCCAGTCGTGAATCACAATACTGTACGAAACACAAGCTAGTCTTTGCCCTGAAGAGTGTGTGTTTTGAGGCTAGCCAACCCATGCTGTCTGCCTGTCATTTTCATTTATCTTTCAATAATTGCTTTCTTTTTCCATGGTCACTTTTCTAGCAAGCAGAAACAATTCAAATAAAGGGAGTAATTTGTGGAAATAGGCTGCTAAATTTTGGTTACACTTGTTCTGCATTGGCACATCTCCATGAATTCACACAATCATAAATCTGTAGAACTGGAAGGGACTTCAACAGGTCATCCAGTCCTGTCCCCTGCGCTGAACCTAGACCACCTCTGACAGATACTTGTCTAACTTGTTCTAAAAATCCTGCAGTGATGGAGATTCCACAACCTCATTAGGTAATTTGTTCTGGTGTTTAACTACAGTTAGGAAGATTTTCTGAACCTCTAATCTGTCTCTCCCTTATCGCAATTTTACACCTACTGCTTTTTGTCCTGTCTTCAGTGGCTAAGGAGAACTATTTGTCCCCCTCCTTTCTATAAAAAACCTTTTACATACTTGAACACTGTTTCATGTGCCCCTTCTGTTCCACTGACAGTTTGCAGGATCAATTGAACTCTGCTTTAGATACAGATTTGGACTCCCTTGCTGTATCTATCACTGTACAATTGACTACCATACAACTCAAAGATAAACAATAAAGATTTATTTACCAACCAAAACAATAATCATCTAAAACTCCGGTTGTCACTATTTACAAATAACCATATACAGGTGAGTATATTTTCCCCTTCTTTCATGCCACTCCCTACTGCAGTCCTGCAGCGAGACGTGACCACCTGGTAAATTCAGCTGCTACAGAGAGGAGGACAGAGGAGAGAAATGCTGACCAGAAATGCTTCACTCAGGCTCACAGTCTGGATGGAAACCACCTCTTCTTCTTTCTTCAGTTCTTCATGTACTTGAATCATCATCCTGCATGGAGAAATGCCTGGAGAGAATGATGGAATGGGTGCATGCATGTGTTCAGCTCCCTCTCCTGTAGTGTTAAGTTAGAAGAATGCCCTGGCCACAAAGCCTCAACACTGTGTCACTGATAATCCTAGCTACCAACATTTATGCTGGCCTACAAAGCCTCACAGCACCGATTGCCCTAACTACCAAGTGGATCTGGCCTACGAAGTCTCACAGCTGCACAAGTGTCTGGCCCGAGCCACCAGCAGCCTCCTCTGAGTCTCCTGCCTGACTAGCTGACGGGGCAGCAGAGAGTGAGAGCCCTGAGGGGACTTCTCCATCCCGTTTTCTAACCTTCTGTCTCCAGGCAGATTTTCAGTCACGGGACCCGATCTTTCCAACCTTTGGTTTCACGCCCTTTTTCTGAGGGGGAAATGACTCAGCATCTAGGATCCTTTTTACAAAATGGATTCTAGCAAGGACTCCATCTTGAATATGAAACTAAACATGGAGACCCTATTGCTAACAAAACGTACTTAAAACAAAACTCTAAATTTGTCTCCAACACTTCTGTCTTCAGACAAAAAGAACCCCAATTTTTTTGAATAGGTCCTCTGAACTTTTTCCAGTTTATCCACCTCTTTCCCAAAGTGTGGTGTCCAGAAGATGACACATTAGTGTAGCTGAGGCCTTATCAACGTGGAACAGAGTACAAGAATTACTCTTCATTGTCTTGCTTACAGAACTCCTATTAATACATCCCAGAATAGTGTTAGGTTTTTTTGTTTTTATGTTTTGTTTTGTTTGTTTTGCAACTGTAATACATTGCTCACTTAGTTTGTGATTCACTATAACCCTCAGATCCTTTTTCTTCCTAGGAGGTCATTTCCGATTTTACATTTATGCAACTGGTTAATCCTTTCCTGGAATAGTACTTAGCATTTTTCTGTATTGAATTTCCTCCTACACATGCAGATAATAAGGGGACTCTCAAATAAGACAAGCAAAGTTATATTACTTCCGAATTTGAAACTAGCATGACCGCTACTTGAATATCTATGTTCAGTGCTGAGTATCTATGTTCAGTTCAGTTCAGTGCTGTCACTTCAGTAACAGTATTGCTTGGCTAAAACAGAATGATGAAACATTCAGAAAACAATCTGGATGGGGTCAACTAGAGACCAAAGTCAGGAAAAGAAAAAGATTGGGTGAAGAGGTGGGACAGGACTGGGAATGGTTGGAAAAGGAGACCAGAATGGACAATAGGAAGCACTGAGAGAGGGACAAGGACAGGTTAGAGGGAAAGGCAGAAGGGACTTGTGTTTTAAGTGAATGGACTGAAGACTTGGGATCTCCTAGAACATACACCCCTCCAGAATCCAGCACAAACTCATAATTCCTGAGTCTCATCATTCATGTACTGTCAGCAAATACCTGTGAGATCCTCTGGCACAACAACACGTCTTGTGCTGTTCCATATAGAAAGATGGTCACCAACCAGTATATCGGGATCTACTGGTCAGTTCTGGAGCCACTGACAGGTAATCCTTGACTGGTTTGTTACCTGCACAAATTTCTCATCCCTTCCACACTCAGGGACATACACACCTTTACCCAATCCATAGGGCTCAAGGCATGACCCTGTTAATTTAAACTCCCACCCTTACCCAATTCCTAGGGCTCAAAGCATAATTCCCTGCGGGTATACAGGATCTGTGCCACTGAAAAAGCCTTACACCATACTATTCTTATTCTCTATTTATTTACAGTTACCAAGAAAGCAGAATACATGCTAATCACGCAGAATCATGCTCCCCAATCCTGATAAGACAGGCAGGCAGACTTCCACTGTTGGGACAGACATAGTCACTCTCTGGATGCTGGTTGCTGCACCTCGGGGCCTTAGGGGGGTGAGTCCTCTTTAAGGTGTTTCTTCTTCCCTCCCACTCGATGTTCTGTTCCTTTCCTTCCTGACTAATGTTCTGTTCTTCTTTTTTTCTCCCTCCTTTTTCCCTTCTTAGACCCCAGTTTAAGTAGTGAAACTTGAGTCCTGTTTAGCTATACCTTGACCAGTTATTTTAGTACATCTCTATTAACCAATCATAACCTACAGTAACAGAATTGCCTAACCAATCATAACCCACCACCTTAACTGATTTACATCTAACAAAATTAATTATACAGCAGATGGGAGCAATTATAAACCAGACAAAGATTATTCAGAAAACAGTATACAGAAAACAGTAGAAAAGTGAAGACAATCATCAGAGAATGGTGGTTCCACAACCTCAGCTATTGAGAGGTCATTGCCTGAAATGCTGTTAACTAAATTTTCTTTACCCATTGTGAGCTCTGTTTAACAGTGGGTGGCATTAAGATGTGGGTCTTCTTCTTAACAGCCTGATGTGACACTACTGTACTGGAATGTGAGAATGTAACTTGCAGCTTCACAGTTAATGACTGCTGCTCTTTATTCAGGCTGCAGACAAGCTCTAGCCCTCTCAGTATGGCTAGAGAAACCATATTGGTTAGACTGTTACAGGTCTGGCCTGGAGGCTATCAAGTGCCAGCACTTCAGCCACCCTTTCTCCTCATTCCAGCCCGTCATGCTTCTCCTGTTCTCTGCCTTGGAGCTGTCCTCCAGAGGCATCTGCTTGTTGTGTAGGGGTGAGAGGGGGAAGAGGGGCATCTTCACATGCTGTCTTTGCCTGTAGATACTGCTTCCACAGTTCCAGCTGGCTGAGAATGGGGAACTGTGGCCAATGGAAGATGTGAGGACAGCGTCCAAAAATGGGAGGCAGCGTGTGCGGAGCCCCACGCCTTCCCCGCACACTGCCCAAAAGTTGCTGCTGAACATGCCAGCTACTTTGGGGAGTGGTGCAGAGCCTGGGCAAGAGTGAGCCGGCCTTAGCCACACTGTGCCAGCACCTGAGAGCTGCACCAGCTGGAGCCTACATCCTGAACCCCTGCTCCAGCTGTTGAATCACCACCTGAAGCCTAACCCCTGGCCCAGCCCTGAACTCTCCTGCACCCAAACTACCTCCCAAAGCCTACACCCTGAACACCCTCCTGCACCCCAAGTTCAGCCTGGAGCCCCACACACACTTGAACCCCCTCAGCCCAAGACCAGAGCCTGCAACCCCGCCTGAATTTCAAACCCAGGCCCCAGCCCAGAGAAAGTGAGTGAAGATGAGAAAGAGGAGGCATGAAGTGAGCAGGGTGGGTCCTTGGAGAAGAGGTGAGTTGGGGGCAGGTTCTTGGAGAAGGGATGGAGAAGGAGACAGGACAAAGGTGTGTGGTTTTGAGGTAGATCCTGGACTGCACTTAAATTCAAAAAGTGATATTTTACTTAAAATGTCTGAAGACCTCAGTACGGAGGATGACAACATACTATTATTGTACCAGTTATTCTGTCAGCTTCACGTGTAAATTCTCTCATTTCAGAAGGGTTTGAGTTGTGCACATTAAAAAATGCCTTGGGCCACTCAATAAGCGAACACCATACTTTCTGTGGACTGACCAGGGTAGGGGCCCTCTGGAAAAAAAATCACATATCATAATTGAAGACTGTATAACAATTAATGTAACAAGGCAAACTTAATTTTGTAACTTTTGAAAACTTGACTTGCCAACTTTAATAATGTTCTTTAATGTCAGTTATTTTCATTGTGTAATATGTACCTTACCATACCAGAAGGAAAATATATTTCTCAAAAGTCAAGCACTTTCTTATCTTAAGATAGGAACAAGAGACAAAAACTCTTCAGTATTACTGACAGCTTCAATAAAGAGCCATTATGCCTGCCCTTGAAGGGACATGGTAGAGTATCCTGGGAAATTTTGGGGATGTGGGGATGGAAGGACAAAGCGCAGACATATGACCATCAGTAAATGCAGGATGTTTCTTGGGTAAAACTCACTGCTGGCAACATGCCACCATCCCTAATGGCATATTTGGCTTATTGAGACCCATGTTTTATCTAGGATGAGAATTTTTCAGAGCTACAAGCCCACAGATTTTCAATGAGAGTGGTGCAACTCACTTGATTTAACCATTTGAGTATTGGGCCTACATATGTTGGCAGTTAATCTATGATGAATTGGGAACATCTGGATAGTCCATGGGGCTTTGTAGGTCTGGACAGCACCCCTAAACCCTGGGAATATAGGAGAATTAAAGAAAGCAATTACTTTAGTGGGGATGGGATTATAATAGATTTCTAGTGAACTCTGTTATGTTGTGTTAGAATTATTTTTACTTTCATTTTAACACTAAGTCTTTTATTTATGTTAAATTTTCCACAGTTAACTTCCCAGCTACAAACCGTGAAGCACATACCATATGGTAGTACCACTCACCCTCTTCACCATTCCCTCTGAAATTGGGATTGGCTCCAGCGTGAAGTGTGTGTTGCTGGTGCAGTGCCACACACACTGTGGCTGCTGCCAAGAGACTGTCTCCTTTTCTTTGGCTTCTGTACATATCGTAGTGAGTCTGAGTCAGTGCACAGCACTTGCTAAGTGGTGGTCACCAGAAAGGCTGGATTCACATGTAGACAGATTAGGCACGCATCTATTGCCAGAATGGATGGGGATCATAGCCCAGAATCCATCTCCTCTGTCGTCACCTTTCTGAGGGGCCCCGACTCCATACAATAGGAGCCTTTGCCCTGGCATCACAATCCCAGCCCTGTGTGAAGGGGCAGTCATGGAGACAGTGGAGGAAGAAGCTGTAGAGAGAGCCCACGCTGCAGATATAGGCCTGGCCCCTCTTCTGAGTGTTGCACCCTGGAGCAGTGGGTCACTGCAACACTCTGGTTTGAAGAGGCGTGACCAAACCAAATGTGTGTGGTGCTGTGACCTCACGTATCAGGTTGCAATGCCACTCACTGGAATTTGGCCTGGCCTCTCCCCTCTGATGTCAGAGGGGTGTCCAGGCTAAACCCGAGGGGCACTATCACCTCACACACCAGGTCTCAACACTTGGAGCCTGGCCCAGCTCCACAGGACAGGAGCTGCTTCTGTGGGCTGAGATGTGAGACCAAGAGAAGTTGGATATTTAGCTCTGTCTCAGTGGTGGGCTAATTCAACCCCAGTTACCAAATATAGGCACTTCTGGGCACAATTTCTGATACTGCCATTTCCACTTACACTGCTTTAAAATCATCATGACAGCTATGTTTTCAAGACATGGCTCTACCCTGTCCCTTGTGGTGGGTGTAATTCACTGATATCCCAATTTCACTCTCTATTTCAGAAGATCTAGCACGCACAAATTCTTCTTGTTCCTGTTAACCCTCAATTTAAAGTCTTAACCCTCAATTTAGTGTCTTAAACCTTTGGAAATCTAGATTTTGGGGACAGGAGGGCCAGGCTATCTTAATTCTACCTGAAGACAATGGGAGAAACAGACGTTCTTTTTAATGTGCACTGTAATGGCACCTAGAAAACATTCTTGTTTATATAATGTTAATTGTTTTATCTGGTCAGTGACAAGAATTGTAGTGAGAATGGACAAAACACAGGCATGATGTGCTGTAAGAAAGAGCTTCCACAATGGGGAAGATGGGGTAAATAGGAAGCAATGAAAATAAATACATGCCCCATGATGGTGCTATCCTGCATATAGAATCATAGGACTTGACGGGAACTTCATCTAGTCCAGTCTCCTACACTCATGGAAGGACTAAGGTTATCCTGACCACCCTGACAGGTGACTTTCTAACCAGCTCTTAAAAATTTCCAGTGATGGAGATTTTTCTACTTCCCTAAGAAAATTATTCCAGTGCTTAACCCCGGGTGACAGTTAGGAAGATTTTCCTAATGTTCAACCTAAACCTCCCTTGCTGCATTTTAAGCCCATTGCTTCTTGATCTGTCCTCAGAGGTTAAGGAGAACCATTTCAGCTGTGTCTACACTAGCCCCCTCCTTTTGGAGGGGGCATGTTAATGAGGGAGTTTGGAAGACGCTAATAAGGTGCTGACATGAATATGCAGTGATTCATTAGCATAATGGCAGCCGTGCACAATTCAAAAGTGCCGCTTTTGGAATGCCGCTGCCCTTCTAGACGAGGGCCTTTAGAAATTACTCCCCTGGCTTCAAAAGCCCCTGGGCCTGCAAGATCTTCTCAAATGGAGAGTGAAATTGGGGTATCAGTGAGTTACACCTGCCACAAGGGACGTGGTAGAGCCATGTCTTGAAAACACAACTGTCAAGATATTTTTAAAGCAGTGTAAGTGGAAATGGCAGTTTCAGAAATTGTGCCCGGGGACACCTGGGCATTCAAAGTCAGGGGCGTGCTTTCGAAAGGCCCCCATTGACACAGGCAGCGGCATTCCAAGAGTGGCACTTTCAAATTGTGCACGGCTGCCATTATACTAATGAAGTGCTGCATATTCATGTCAGCACTTCATTAGCATCTTCCAAACTCCCTCATTAACATGCCCCCTCCTTGGCTAGTGTAGGCAGCCTTCTTCTCTCTCATTCTGGTAACCTATTTTGAAAGCTGTTTTTTCAATTCCTCCAGTTCATACAGCACAAAGTCAAAATGTGAAGTGATTCCCCTACCTGCTCTGCTGGATGCTAATGTAGATAGAAAATAGAAAGCAAAAGATGCTGTGCAATTTTACAAAGGGAGAGCCCAACTGTAAAAGCTGATTCTTATTGTTGTTGGGGAAGGGGGGAAATCTTATTTCAATTAGAAAATCTAAAAATATGTCTAACAAGCTGATGTGGCAACAAGTTTACCAAGACATCCTGATGTACATTTATTTTCATTGCCTTTGTTTTTCCCTTATTGTGACAGCGTTCAGCAATAAAACTGGGCCTTGCACATTTCTGTCCACACAATTACTGTAGCTTTTGTTCCCTTAGCAACTGGAGAAAATGCCTCAGATAAAATGAATATATTTCACTTAGTTTAAAACTGGAGTGAACATGACAAAATTCTCCCATAAAAATAAATCACTTGGCATCTTTGGCATCTTTTGCATCTGTTTTCTAGCTATATTGGCATTAAACAGTGCTCAGTTGAGAGGTATGTGATCAAGAATAATACGCAGGACAAATTTCAGTCCTGGTAGCATTCTATTATATTTTTCTGCAATTCTGCTTTATCTAAGGGGAGAAAAGGTATTTTATAGTATCTCTAGTTGTAATATCGTCATTTTTAAAGACCATTTAGCTCTTCCATTGTAAAGTTCCATTTTGGTGCCCTTGATAAAGTTGCTTTGATCGGAAATTTGATGTGCATGGTCTTGGTCTGACCAAGAAAATATACTTTTAAAAAGTGATGACAAGCAAAATATCTAATCTGTGTTTTAAATCATGGGTGTGTAGAACTAATCCATTTTGTTAATTTATCGTAGTCACAAACCATTGACTCTTCTAGTTATGGTTGCTAGAAGATTTTTTGTTCCAATTCCAGATTTTCAGCCATTCGTAATTTCTGAAAATTGCATTGGTTTAGTTTCACGGTGATTTTTTTTTCAATATGGGCAAAAAGCCTGTGATTTTTTGCGCATGAGGAAAGTGAAAAGTACACTTTTCTCATTATCAAATCTTACTCTTTCTTTACAGACATCCATGTCTTTCACATATGTAGTGTTCTACCTACCTCTGAAGACCCTGGCCAGCCTCCAGAAGATCCTGGAGTTTGTATAGGTGGGAGTGCACTGGGTCTCTGTGAGTGTCTTGAGCACCCCTTGTGGAGAAGGCTGACAGGGCCTGGTCTGCATCTGCAGGCCCTGCAAAGGCTTCATTAAAGTGCAGGTAGTCTGGCATGGAAGTTCTCAGCACATTCCTTCTTCGGCCGGGTCTCAGGGCTGTAATATGATTGGCAGCTCTTTTATCACCATACAACAAATCTCTTCTGAGGCTTCTCTGAGCTGCTTGTCTTTTACCAGGGCCTCCTCAGGAGCTGCCAGGAAGTATTAGAGACCAGGACAATAGCGACAGAGAGATAGGGTGGCAAATCAAATAAAAGAAGAGAGAGAGTTGGGTGTGGGGTGGGGAAGTAAGTGTTAGGTCAAACATCAAAGTATGTGAAAGAGTCCTTATAATGGCTCAGGTAATTGCTGTCCCTGTTCAAACCATGTGTGGTGTTATTGGCCAATAACAGAACATCATTCATTATTACCTACACCCCACAACTCAAACCACTGGAAGGCATCATTGAAGAACTACAACCTATCCTAAATCATGATGCCACACTCCAGAAGGCCCGAGGTGAGAGGCCTGTTCTTTCCTATAGACAACCTCCCAACTTTATGAGGATTCTCACTAGCAACCATAGGCTATACCACAATACTACTAAACCTGGAACTTTTCCTTGCAACAAGCCCCGTTGCCAACTTTGTCCACACATTTATTCTGGAGATACCATCACTGGACCTAACCACGTTAATTACAGAATCAACTGCACAGTCCCCTGTTCCTCTACTGACGTCATATATGCCATCATGTGCCAGCAATTCCCACTTTGTATATTGGGCAAACTGCAAACACTCTTCACCAGAGAACGAATGGACAGAGCAGACATCAAAAATCTCTGAATATACAAACCTGTCAGCCAGCACTTGAATGGAGTGGACCATTCTTTTTAAGATCTGAGAGTCTGTATTGCGGAGAAAAGAGACTTTAACAACCCTCTACAGAGAGAATGCTCAGAACTAACATTTATATTCAAATTCGACACATTAACAAGTGGTTTGAACAGGGACAGCAATTACCTGACCCATTGAAAGGACTCTTTCACATACGTTGATGTTTCGGGAGAAGCCCCACATTCTTTCAATTTACTTTCAAAAGAACACTTTTTGGTAGGGAGCCCCCTTTCAAAAAATCTTTTGAAAGAACTTGCTACTGAAGATGCAGTCTCTGCGTGCGGGTGATGAAGACCCCATTGGTGTGCCAAAAGTTGGTTCTGGGTGGTACCATGGACCTCCTGGAATATGATCAGAGGGAATATGATCACAGGGGTAGACCCTGCATCGTTTGTCCAGTGCATGGGGTTTACCATTTTACACGTCCTCTACTGTGTGAAGGCTCCCTTTGTTCTTACTATGAGGCCAATATCCTCAGGCCAATTCACTTGTATAGTCATATAGATCAAAGTGATAGTTGAAGGTAGAACAGTGTATTTGGTGTAGAGCAGGGGTGGCCAACTAGTTAGGGACTAAGAACAGTGGATAGAGTGCAAAAATCCATGAATTATATGTTTTTATCTATCTGTATCAGTGGATGTTATATAGAAAGATAGATAAAAATATATGTATAATACATAGCTTGAATGCCCTTCCCCTCCCGCCAAAGCCAGCCACCCCCAGCACCCTGCTCTAACCCAATCCCCATTCCCTCCTCTAGAACCAGACACCCCCAGCTCCCGCTATAACCAATCCCCCTTCCCCAGAGCCAGGTACCTCCAGTCCCCCACTCAAACTCAATGCTGGTGACTCACTGGAGCCGTCAGCACTGCTGCTTCTGCCACCACATACTTCTTCCACCAAGCTCTGGGGCACATGCACAGAGCAGTGGATGGCACTCCCAGCACATGGCTCCAAGCAGGAGCTGCATTTAACTGCTCCAAAAGCCTCCTGCAGCTTGAGAGCTGCCGGTTTGCCACCCCTGGTGTGGAAACACTGTCAGCTTGCTGTCTGTCAGAAGAAGTTATACATATGGATTGAAGGAAAGATCCTTCCTTTCTGAACTGTAGGGCACTTACAAGGAAGCATGTCATATGTAAAGCAGAAATCTCAGAGACAATCTGGATATCTCGAAAAGACTTTTGCGAAACTGGCTGTCTATTACATCACTACCATCATTTGGCATTACAATCTGTGATTCATGTGGGCATACATTTTATCTGATCTAACCTCTCAGTAACTCCCATTTCCTTTCCTTAGTAACAGAGAGATAGCGGTGTTAGTCTGTATTCTATCAAAACAAAAAAGCAGTCATGTAGCACTTTAGAGACTTACGAAATAATGTATTAGGTGATGAGCTTTTGGGGGACAGACCCACTTCCTCAGATCTATTGCCTTACCAGAACAGACTCATTATATAAAGCACAGAGGTCCAAAAATTGTTATCAAGGTAGATTTTTTTTTGCTTCAAGTAATCTTTTATCACAAGGGTGGCCAGATAGATTGTGGTTTCTAAACAGATTGCCATGTTAAGACTGGTATGGTTATCCTGGAGTTCACATTTCTTACTGGTTTGGTGAAATTTAATTACAGGACATACTACTTGTTTACGATGTCTGCCCTGTTTTCTGACTGTCCCCTGAGGTCAGCATTCACAGTTATGAATCATCATGCCACCTGGTTCTCTCATTCTCCTCAATCAGGCTCTGTGGGTGGGCTTGCCAACTACCTCTCTCTGACCCTCCAGAACTCACCATTAAGCTCTTTCCCTGCAAGCCTCCCTGCCTGTCCCATTGGAACCAGTTACATAAAATCCAGTGGGCCCACCTCTGCACTGCACCCAAAAAACATCTGAATGTGCTCATGTATCACACCATCCAATTTTTCACCCTCATGTTTTGCACTGACACCCCGTGAGGGGAACTGTTACCATCAGAAGAAGGCAAGGAATACTTGTGGCCCAATCTGTACTCTAGTCTGGTCCCACAGCCCACCTAGGATATTTGTTGGTGCCTTCTCCATGGAGATGAGAGCAAGGGCACATATCCAGCATGATCCATGAACCCATGAGCCCACAACACCTATCTCTTTTGTGGTGAGAGGGAGACTCTGACACACACCTATGTAGGGTGTGTCAGGTTAGAGCTCCTCTTCCAGTCTCTCCAGAACCTCTTACTGAGGTTCTGGTTGCACTTCTGCCAGCACCACCTCATTTATACATACCCCATCCATCCACAGAGGTGGTGGACTTCCTTATCAACCTTCTCCTGGCACAAGCCAAGATGGCTATCCAACACTTCACAAAGAGAAAGTTGGACAGGAGTTACTATGTGACTGCGGGGGCTATTTCAGTTTCCTTGTTCAGTCACATCTCCAAGCACAACTCTTCTGGGCAAAGGTTGATGACTCCCTAAACACCACTGAGGAGCAATGGTTGCTGACTGTGAGCTCACTTTGAAGTTCCCTTCTGCTTTCTTGATTCACATTGTTGTTTTCTTCTTTCTTAGCTGTCATCAAATCATGCCTGACTCAGTGGTTCCTCCTCTCAGTTGAGGATGAGGACTTTTAGATCTGGACGGGCCTAGACCTGCTTGTTTCCAGTACTTCTGATAGTGCACACGGTCTTCTGCAGCCATCTGGAGCCCCTACCTTAATGTTTATGTAGACAAGCACGTTTTGGCTTAATCTGTCTCGCTTTGTTGACTTCAGTCAAAGTCAACAAGAGCTCTGCTACTAGGCCACACCTAATGAGAAATGTTGGGTCTGAGACAGGCATATTGCTGTGTAATTTACTCATCTGCATAAAGCCTGAGTATTTGGATTCTACACAGATGGAGGTCAGGAGGGTGAAGTTCCCATCCACCCCTCCATCCCAGGAGTGGGATGTTATGCAGCAGCCCTCTTCCTCCTCCTTAGATCCCGCCCTGAACTGTAGCCGCTATTTCTGTCTTGAATGGTGGCTGCAGTCCCTTCACTCTGAGGGTATGAACTTGTGATGCCATTGGATCCATTCCAGAACAGATCTGTGGTTCAAACCCACACTACCTTGGCCCAACCCCAAACTTATCTTCTGTTCCAGCCCTGAATAATTCAGTATGGAGACCAGTTCCAAACCACAGAGGGTATATGCAGGCATTCCCACATGGTCACTCACTTGGCCAGCCCCACGAATGTACACTACAGGTTAAGTAGTGTGGAGAGCCTTTCCTCTGCTATCTGCACCTAGGTGGATTCCTCCCATAGACATTCCAAAGCCTGTAGAAATGAACTTTCAGAAATGTAGTAACCTATTGCAAATGAATCCATAGAGAGACAGAAGTTGCGCTGGCAGAGAGTTGGGTAACGACCATTATCTAATATTAGAAGATTTATGAAGCATTGCACAGGTCCTTAACTTGATTAATTTTTGTTTTTTGAAAACATACATGCTTCATGTAAATCATTGCTCTGGGGCAGGGCTGCGGATGAGAGGTTTGGTATGCAGACTGCCCCAGGGAGAGAGGACTACCTTCTCCCAACCTCTTTATCACTGCAGCAGCTTGGTGCCAAGTGAAAAGTCCTTCGTGGCTCCTGCAGCTCCAGCAGGCAAAGCTTAGGGAGGGGTGCATGTCTCCCAGCTGGGGCAGGTCCAGGTTCTTGAACAGAAAAAGGGGGAGTTCTTGAAATGAGAGACAAAAAAATCTCTCTATCTAATATATAATAGACATATTATAGAAGAAGGTCTATTTTGCTAGGCTTGTACAAACATACAGTAAATGACAGTCCCTGCCCTAAAAGTTTTACTATCTAAAAATCAAGAAGTAACAGGTTCATAATAGAAACAAGTGGGGAAGGATGGAGGCAATTAGCTCCTGGGGAACTTGGCTCTTGGCTCAATATTTCCTCTTAATTTTTGCATCCCTCCTACTCCTTCCAACTCTATCTGCCTCACCAATCATACAGTCACTTTAAATGAATTAATCACTTATAGGAAAAGTAAACAGATGTCATGCCTTTCAAGCTCATTTTATAATAATTCACTAGCAGATGATACTAGAGATCCATTTGCTGCTGGAAATCATGGAAGTTGAGTGTTTATGGAGAATTTGAGGGTGGTGCTCCCTCTATCAGTTTTCATTTTAATTTCAGAAAAACACACATTTTTATGTTAATTTTTTAACAGAGAAATCTAGTTTCTTTTTCACCAGAAATTAAGATCCCTGCTTGTCAGTTGTACTTTCTCCACAGATTTAGTTCTAGTGAAAAGCACAAATATAGTGACTGGCTCAACACATTTACACACATCAGATACTTTTAACATTTGCCAGTGCGATTCTTTACATAGGAATTTGGCAGCTCTCAGCGATCTGTTGGAATATCTTGTTAGCTATTCAGTTTTACAGAAAATCTCATTCTGGATTGTCAGAGGCAAAAATGATTAAAAGAAAGGAATACAAGAAATTGAATCAGAATAGGAAAATCGATCACATTTTTCTTGAGGGGCTTGCACCACTGAAGCTTCTTGCTGCAGGTGTATTTGATCTTTTCCAGCAAATAGGATGCTGTTGGTATCACAAAAAATAAAGGTCATAGCTTGAAAGATGACTTAAGATGTGAAGATAACAATACTGATGTACATATATTTCACCCAGAAATTCATCTTTGCTCAAAAGCAATTAAGTCTTTTCTATTACACTAAACACTAGAGTTCAGATCTTGAAAGACCAGTATTTTATGCCAGGGGCAGGCAATCATATCAGACATTCTTTGTCTGAGAGGATTGTTGTTATTTTGTTTCATCTAGTACAGCTTTCTTCTGAGAGCAACTCATTAAAATGCTCTGTTTACTGGAAATAAGATTTTCTTTCACATCCCTAACTATTGAGTCATTTTGACTTTGCTCACAAAGTCATAGCTCTGTACATGTAAAGGTATTTTTCAAATATAAATACTGTAATGTCTGCCAAGGTTTTCTGCAGATGTAGAGGGCTAGCTACTCTTCCGATGTCCTTCGGATTAGAGGCTATGTCTACACTACCCCTTGAATAAGGGTGCCTGGCCCCTTTGAGGGGAATCTGCCCTAGGGCCAGTCTACTGCAATGGGCTGCTGTAAGGATAACTATCTCAACCACCTGCAAGTAACTAACTCCTTAGGCAGCTGAGTGGCACCCAGCCCAATGAAAAGTTACAAGAGCTCAGCTGAAGGGGTGTACTTGGGAGAGAAGTAGGGTGCTGCCTATCTGTGGCTTGCTCTAATTCTAGGTGTGAATGGGCTGTGCAGGGAAGGGACAAGTTAGGCCAAGTTGGCTGAAGTATTTGCCTGATCCAAGTTACAGCCCAACTCCAGGAGGAGGGCTTGGGACTCCTGATCTAAAAAGACAGTGACTATTCACAGCCTAGCTTCAGGAGAAATGGTCTGATATTCCTGAACAGAGAGAACTGAGAACTGCCATGGGCCCTGGGGCAAGGTAGTGGGGCTGGCTCCCTGCCCCAGAAGGGGTGAGGCTTATGGTGGAAGGGCTGTGGCTTATGATATTTGGCCCTCAGTGCTGCCAGGACCGTAGCGCTCAGCTCCCCCTTGGCTCCCTCCCAGCCACGTGCGGCTAGAGCTGCACTACCAAGGCAACCGAAGGGCTCTGAAGCTCCAGATGCTCCTACTGCTGCTTTGGAAGGTTGGGCCTGGTGCCCACCCCCACTCCTGTTGGCAGACCTGTACAATCAGAGTAAATGCAGCTGGGTTGAAAGCAGTGGACCTGGAGTACACAAGGAGTTATGCTTGAGGGTAGCTGCTTATCGGAAGTGGACGTGTTTATCTTACCTAAATCCCTGCCATCCTGTGATGGTGGTCTAACCTCTTTATATGCTTAGCAGGTTCCTTGTGTCTTTTGCCTGGTTCTCTTGACTACCCTGTCTTGATAGCTTCTTTTTAAACCCAGTCTTCTGTAGTTCTTGGTTTTCACCCTCTGTGTGAACACCAGTCTTGTAAGTTCAGCAAAGGATTAAGGTGGTGATTCTGGCATTCCCTGTTGACTATTCTCAAGTGTTTGCTAAAAGCTCTAGCTTATCTTAGGCAGGAAGGAAAAAAATAGCTTAACAGACTCACTCTGATAATCAGGTTGATACTCAGTATCCACTAAATGTTTTACAGAATGTCTCCAAGTCCATTACAGGCCTCTATATAATTCCTTGCAAGAGTTTCCTTGATTGTTTTTGGTCTCTGCTGTCATTTTGTCATTTCTTTAGCACTGTCACTATTTCTAAGTGAATACCTGTTGGGCTCAACCTGCTTTCAAGATTAATTGCATTTACATCTTCCACTCTGTTGTTTGATGAAGACAGAAAACCTTGCCAGCTGTGTGAATTTGCTTTTTAGCTACACAAGAGATCTGTAAGTACTAGTTTGTCAGTTTAACTGCTTATAATGTGGTGCACAGATGCATCCTGTATTTAGTATGAACTTGAACAGAGAAGGCTGGTAGTGCCCCAAATATTCTTTTTCCTGTTTTTCATTATGAGCTTCTATACGTTCACTGCAGCACCAGAATTTATAGCTTCCAGTAATGAGTTTTAGGGTGTTGTAACAGCAAATCTTTTGGAGAACTCATGTTCGCTGCATGGAAGTCAATGCTAGGTCTGGCATGCAGTTAAGCCTTGCCTATAGGGGGTTTTGACTGGAATGCCTTGTCAAAAAGTGGCCCGGGTGGCTCCCATCAATAGTGCTGGTCAGACCATTAGAAGTCTGGGGTTGGTGGGCTCCCTATCTGACCCCACAGCTCCTCAGAAGCGGCAATATGTCCCTCTGTTCCTAGGTGAAGGGATGGTTGTGGGGACTTAGCAAGCCAGTTCCACAGCTCCCATTGTCCAGGAGCAGTGACCAGAGGGAGCTGTGGCGGGTAGCACCTGCGGGTGGAGGTAATACGCATGCCACAAAGCTGCCTGACTGTGCCTCTGTCTAGGCATCAAGTGATGTGTTGCTGCCTGTGGGGAGCAGCCTGAGGTGCATGCTACCTGAGGACCTCCACCTCCTGCACCGCACCACAACCCTCACCTCAGCTCTGAGCCCCCTGCTGTACCCAAACTCCCTCCCAGATCCCACACCCCTCACTCCTTTCCATGCCCCATCCTTGAGCCCCCTCTTGTACCCAAACTCCGTCCTGGAGTTTGTGCCCTGAACCACGTCCTGCATCTTTACTCTTTGCCCCAGTTCAGACCCTCCTCCTGCACTTTGAATCCCTTGTCTGCAGCCCCACCTCAGAGTGTGCATCCCTGCCCAGATCCTGTACCCCTTTGCACTCTCTCAATCCCTCAGCATCACCCCCTAGCCTAGAGGCTCTTCCTAGACTCCTATTCCCACCCTGTACCCCCAGCTGATAACCTCACTCTCTTCCACACACCTGCCCCAGCCCAGTGAAAACAAGTGAGAGTGGGAGAGAGTGAATGAAGAGGGAGGGATGGAGTGAGCGGGGGGGGGGCGATTCTCAGAGAAGGGGCCGTGCTGTGTTAAAGAGGTCAGAGCAAGGGTGCTTGGCTGATACAATTAGAACAATAGCCAGCAGACCATTGGGGTTCTATGTGTGCCCTGTGAGACACTTTGTTTACTATTGCTCCCCCATAGGGTTGCCAGAGTCTGCTACTTTCTATCCATGTTGTTTTTTTTCCCCCCTATGGATAGTGCTAAAGGGACGCACGTGTAAAACAAGGGCAAGTGAAGTGATGTGTGTGCTGATTGCACACAACATTGTGGCAGCTGTGTGCTCCCTCGTCTGCCAATCAAAGCACTGCTATGATTAAATGGACACACTCTGCAAATTCCAGGTACACAAGCACAGTTACCAAAACTACTCTGTCGCAGGAGACTGTCTTGGTTATTACAATCTTGTGACCCACTGAAATGAAGAAGGGCAACACATGCGACCTGCTCCCTAGCTTAGGTTGCCCATCACTGAATTAGGAGATTGGCAGCCTTACTTACATAGGTACTTGTAGGAATAAATGTACATTGGTGTGGCTACAGGCTTCCTATAAGCCACAAAATGGTCTACAGGTGGATTCCTCATAGGTGCAGAGGGACTTCAGCCCAAAAAAGCCAAGAACAGAACACCACTGGTCGTTGCCTACAGCTCCCAACTCAAACCACTGCAATGAATTATTAAAGACCCACAACCTATCCTTAATCAGCATGCCACACTCCAGAAGGCCCTAGGTGACAGAACTGTTCTCTCCTACAGACAACTTCCCAACTTTATGAGGATGCTCACCGACAACCACAGACTATACCACAAGAATACCAATCCTGGAACTTTTCCTTGCAACAAGCTCCATTGCCAACTTTGTCCATCTATCTCTTCTGGAGATACCATCACTGGACCTAACCAGGTTATTCACAGAATCACAGGCACATTCTCATGTTCCTCAGGTAACATCATATATGCCATCATGCGCCAACAATGCCCACATGCTTTGTATATTGGATGGACTTCAAACTCTCTTATACAAAAAATTAATAGGCATAAAACAGACATAAGAACACTCCTGATTCACAAACCTGCAAGCCAGCACTTTAATGGAGTGGGCCATTCTGTTAATGACCTGAAAGTCTGTGTTTTACTGGAAAGAAACCTTAACAGCTGTTTGGAAAGAGAGGCTGTTGAACTCTCTTTTATATTCAAATTTGACACATTAACAAGTGGTTTGAACCAGGATGGCAATTTTCTGGTCCATTATAAGGACTCTTTTACATATTTTGCTTTATCTAATTCTTGACTTCCCCCTGCCACCTCCTCCTGCCCCCTGCTCTCTGATTTTCTCACCTTGATAATAATTTTTCTGATTTGTCAACCTTGATTAGTATTTTTGGTTATCTGTGCCTTAAATATTGAGTCTCTTCTGGTAAGGCTGTGATCTGAAGAAGTGGCTCTGTCCCACGAAAGCTCATCACCTAATAAATTATTTTGCTAGTCTTTAAAGTGCTACTGGACCTACTGGACTGTTTTTTTGCTTAGAAATAACACTGATTATATTAGCCACTACATTAGCTGAGGATGTCCCTCTCTGTATCACAGCTCTGACCTGGTTTCCAGAGTTGAGTTTCACCTGCTTCATTTCTTTTCACCTATCACCCTTTCCCCTGCCACATAAAGCTTGATCACTTGGGCAATAATTATTTACTAATTTTTTTGTACAGTCCAAAATGTGCTATGCCCACTCCATACATAACAAAGGGCCTGATCCCTTCCCTGAAGGACTTACATTCCACAGACAAACCAGCAAACAAACAAGAACAAGACAGAGAGAAGGAAGATAGGGAAAGGGAGACAACAAGGAATAACTGGGAATAGACTACACCCTCTGTGGACAATCGGGCAAAACAGCTCTTTATAGTGGTTGGTGTTCCAACGGTAAAGCCCTAGGCCATGTCTGCATTACCCCTTACATCAGCAGAGCTTGTGCTGCTCAGGGGTGTGAAAGGCACATTCATAGGTGACAAGTTTTGCTGGAATAAGTAGTAATGTGCATATCACTGTGTTGGTGGCAGAGAGTGTCTCTGCCATTTATTCAAGGCGATTTAATTAGTAAATGGAAGAGCTCTCTCCTGTTGGCACAGAGGAGCTACATGAGAGATCATACAATGGTGCAGCTGCATCTGTACAGCTGTACCACTCTAAGCTCTCTAGTGTAGATATAGCCTTAATCTCCACTGCTTTGCCTTTGTGTTATCATTAACTGCAAACAGGGACAACTTGTCAGGTGGGGCTTGGGGGGTCCACTGGCCACTTGCCCCCCGCCCAGTCTGGTGAAGGGCCAGGACCATCCCCCTCCATCCCAGGCCTCTACCCTCCCTGCCTTGGCTCCATACTTTCCCTACCTCTGCTCCATGCTTGCTCCATCTGGCCTCTTTCTCCAGCCAAGGCAGACCAGGGAACTAGTGGAGTCAGGGGTCCAGCCCTCCTGCTCTCAGGTAGCGTCAGGGAAAGTAGATCAATGTGGCCCCAGTTCCCTCTGCTTCTCGAGCTGCAGTACTCCGCTTCCCACTGGTGAGTCAGGAGTGGTCCTGTCCCTCCCACTGTGATGTAGCCAGGAGAGCAGAGTGAGCTGGAGTCACCTTGCTCCAATTTTCCTACTGCTTCCAGTGAGTGCAGGAGGGGAGGGCTGGATCCCTGCTGTGGGCTCCAACCTCCCTACTAGTCCCCCACTGGCTGCTGGCTGTCCCTTTGCCCCTTCCATCTATGGTGTTGGTGCATATACACCTTTGTTCCTGCTCCCCTGCACACACATCACCCCAACAGCAAAGTGAATGCACAGGTGCAAAATAGGTGTCAAACTGAAGGCCGCTTCTTACGTTTGTTTTATACAGGTGTAAATGAGACTCAGCTAGATTGCTGGCCTGTGGCTCAGCCATTGCTCTATGGGGTGACCTTGGGTGCTTCTCTCTGTGCCCCTATTTCCACCTCTGGAAAGTGCTTTGAGATCCTCTGATGAAAAGCACAATAGAGGAGAAAGAGGTTTTCTCCTGCAGACCTAAGTCAGAAAAACTTCCTACTTAAGTAATTTTGCTGTTTAAGAATGCCAGGATTGGGATCAATTGTGTCCCTATGAGCACTTCAAGGTGAGTTAGAGCCCTACTATCCAGTTTCCATCTATAAGATGTCAAAGATGTTAATGTATGAAGTTAGCACTATTATGTTACAAGGAATGGATTTCTTCAGTTCATGAATTCACCTAGAATAATTCCATAGTACAATTGCAACTATGGCACTTACAGGCAGAGGTGTAAATAAGCAGTGGCTCGAGCAAGGGCTGGCTCATCTGTGGCAAACACCAGAAGGGAGCTATTTAAAGAGCTGTCAGGGACCGGAGCTGCAATAGGACAGTACCTGTAAGAAAGTTTAAGTTACTTTCACCCCTGCATACAGGTATCTCCCAGACTGGAAATGACTAGGACCTTTGTAGTGATAGCCCTTTGTAACACCCACATTGTGGCAAAAGGTAACTTCCCTTTCAGGTAAGAAATCTAGGGAAAAGAGGCTACTCCTCATCAAACTTCCAAACAAAGTCAGCATTTGAGGAAGTAAAATCTAGGTACTCATCTTCTGTCAATACTATCAAAGCAAAGATAAAACAGAATTAAATCATAATGTGTGGGCTTATACTCCATTCTTAAATCCCATCACTGAAAAAGGAAGCAGCTGAGTGTGTTACTTTTTATTTATTAATCTAAACAAATGGCCTACTTTTCAAAGGTTTTGAGTACCAGCAGGTCTCCGGGGGCTATGGCAGCTCAGCATCACTGACTGTGTACTCTGCAAAGGCACAAATCTGAAATCAGGCAAAACACTAATTCAAGTGATTCTTTTCCCACTGGGAGTTTTGTATGAATGAAGATTTCTGAACTGGGCCCTTCCTCTCTGTGATGTTGTTGGAATCTGTAATCACAGTGATTACAGAAATAGGCATCGTTTTTATGGACTACTTGCACAATCCTTCTGACTTTGAACAAGCAGGTCCTTTGCTAATCAGTTTACCACAGTTAGGGCCTGAGGCCAATGTCCCACACAAAGGCAAAACACCAGTCTTACCATGGTAGTCCATGCAGCTGCATCAGTATAATATTGAGGTGAGATTACAATCAGGTCTGTAGTGTTTTCCTTGCATGCACAGCCTGATAACGTTCTGGCATAAATAGACATTCAGGCTACGTCTACACTAGGACACTACGTCAAAGTAGCCTATTTCGAAGTAAGAACATCGAAATAGGCTACTTCAATGATTATCTTCTACACGTCCTCCAGGGCTGGCAACGTCGACATTCAATCTCCAAAGAGTGCCAGGGAACATTGAAAAGAGCCACCCTGGAAGGAAACGCAGACCGTCCACACACACAAGTCCTCTCTTTTGAAATAAGGGGCCAGGAAAGCCCGCGGACCGGGTCACAGAGCACACGAGCCCTTCGGGGGCAGCTGCAAGCCACTCCCTTAAAGGGCCCCTCCCAGACACACACGGCCTGCACCGCACAAGCAGCCCTGCGTTGGTGAAACAAGCCTCGCAGACATGGATGTCCAGCAGCAGCTACAAGCCCTACAAGCCGCCTCCCGCGGAGCAGGCACCCTTCTAGATGCTGCCTGGGCAGCCGCCCAGCAGCTTCTGGAATGGGAGCCCTCACCAGGAGCACCAGGATACGCACCCGACCATCGGGCCCTCCTGCTTCCCCCCAAACAGGTGCCCCGCCGACTCTGAAGCTACCCCTCCAGCACCGAGTGGTGGGAGTACCTGGTTATGGGGGGTGGGGTGATGACCAGTGGCTGCGGAACTTCTGCATGAGCAGGCAGACCTTCATGGAGCTCTGCCAGTGGCTCACCCCCGCACTCAGGCACCACAACACCTGAGGGATTCGCCACCATGGGATTCCCCAACTTCTTTGGAGCCCTTGATGGGACCCACATCCCCATCCGCACCCCAGACCACAGTGGTGGGCGCTACATCAACAGGAAGGGCTACCACTCTGTGGTCCTGCAGGCCATGGTTGACAGCTGTGGCTGCTTCCAGGACATCTATGTGGGCTGGCCCGGCTCCACCCACGACACCCCTGTTTTCCGGAATTCGGGACTATGCCGCCGACTGCAGACGGGGACTACATCCCCCAGAGGGAGATCCCTCTGGGAGATACCACCACCGTACCCCTCTGCCTTGTGGGGGATGCGGTATACCCCCTCCAGCCCTGGCTTATGTGGCCCTATACAGGCCACTTCACTGATAGCCAGGAGCGCTACAATGCCCGACTCAACCATGCTCGACAAGTGGTTGAACGAGCCTTTGGGCGCCTCAACGGCTGCTGGCGTTGCCTCCTGGCACGCCTAGATCTGGGCCTCCCAAACATTCCCCAGGTTGTGGGGGCCTGCTGCACACTCCACAACCTGGTGGAAAGCAAGGGGGAGGTCTTCATGCAGGGCTGGGCACAGGAGGCTGCAACAGCCTATCCCCAGCCAGCTGCCACCCCAAGCCGCCAGACCCACCAGGACGGGGTCTGGGTCCGGGAGGCCCTTAGCGAGTACTTTGACCAGGGGGCCTAGTGAGCGACCCCCCGGCCATCCCTGCACCCTGCCCCAGCACCCACGCCCCACCCTCACCAAAAGCACATAGGACACAGGTTTTTGGAAAAATAAAACTATCATTATTATTTACAGGAACAAAAATGTCGCCTCTTTTTGGCATATAATAATATTAGCAAATAAAACAGATTCAAATAACAATAATAATAACTATATACAAGTGGGGACATCTCTAATAAACTATGTATGGGGGGGTCAACTATAAATAACTATATACAGGGTGGGGACAACTATGTACAGGGGGGAGACGTGGGAAGGCCACACATCAGCCCATCATTCTGGGGCAGGGGTAGAAGGGCGTGAGCCCCACCGCGTTCGGCTGGCCGGTCCCCCTATCAGCCAGGGTCCCCAGTGAGGCCGGCTGGGGGCCGGGAGGATGGGGAGGTATGGCTGAGGCGGGTCCTTAGCCCTGGGTGGTTTCTGCCCTGAGGAGCTGGTGGGTGGGGCGGCAGGCAGGACATCAGGCAGGGCAGCAGGAGGGACATCGGCAGGTGGGGCGGCAGGGAGGGCAGCATGGAGGACATCGGGGGAGGGGGCAGACGGGCCACCAGCTCCTCAAAGGTGTTGGCCACCCGGTTGAAGGTGGCCATAAATTCCCGCCAGGCCTCCCGGGGTCAGGCGGCCTGCCGCTCCTCGAATTGGAGCCTCCGCTCCATGAGGTCTGCCTGGCGCTGGAGAGCCGCAGCCACTTCCGTGTCATGTGCGCTGCGGCGGTGGCCCTGGTGGGGGTGGGCCCGTCCCGGTGCAGGCGGCGACCCCGCGCGTTGGTGGTCCAGTGGTCTCAGAGGGCTGTCTGGGACCACAGATGGTGCGGCTGCAGAAATAGGGGGAAGGAGGAAGGGAGGCCGTGACAACCCAGCCTTGACCCATGGCCCACCTTCATCCCCCCAAGGGCCTGTGTCCCCCCACATCCTCCATTGGTGCATCCAGTGATCCTGTGGGTGGCCCCTTCCAGTGGTCCACCCCTCTCGCCTCCCACCGGGGGTGGGGCATGGCACTGTCCATGGGTGGAGGTGCTGCTGGGCACTGGTGGCTGTGGCACCGTCCCTGTGCCGTGGTGTGCCCGGGCCATGTCAGGCTGGGGAGTTGTGGGGATGTGTGGGGCCCCCGGTCAAGTGGTGCCCCTGCCCCATGCTCAGGGGGTCTGTGCCCTGTGGGGTACGTACGTGATGGTGCACTGCCAGGATCAGGAGATGCCCATCTAGTGCACACCCGGCTGGAGCTGAGGGATGGGATTACCAGCACGAGCTCCCCCTCCTCGCTGGACCACTCGCTGGCTGGGGTGGAGGGTCCCGGCTCTAGCCCTGGGCAGGCAGGGCTGGCCTCTAGACCTGACCCTGGCTCTGAGGCCGGCTGGGGCTCGTCGGCCAAGGTCTCAAGGGTGGCTGGGGGGGAGGAGGTGCCCCAGGGGCCCAGGATAGCCCTGAGCTCCCAGTAATAGGGGCAAGTGGCGGGGGCAGCCCCAGACCGGCTGGCCGAGTCCCGGGCCTGGGTGTAACCCTGCTGCAACTCCTTGACCTTACTCCTGACATGGTCAGGAGTGCGGGCAGGGTGACTCCAGGCAGCCAGGCCCTCAGCCAGCTGGGCGAACACCTCCGCATTCCACTGCTTGCTCCCCATGATGTGCAGCACCTCCTCCTCCCGCCAGAGCCCCAGAAAGTCACGGAGCTCAGGGTCAGTCCAGGAGGGGCCCCGCTTCCTACCCCGCCGGCTGGAGGCCTGGGATCCCTGGGATGGCCCGGAGGGGGAGCTTTGGGGGTGCTCGGGAGGCTGGCTGGCTGCCATGGTGCCCCTCTGGGCTGTGCAGGGACACCTCGTGGCACGGCTGCTGTGTGCACGCTGTCAGCTTCCTGCTACAGGGTTTCCAGGTCCGTGCGGCTTTAAGAATCGCTGGGCGCAGAGAACATAGAGCCCCGAAGGGGCTGGCCAGCACGTCTCAACCCCTCAGCTGATTGCTGCCACGGCAGACCCCGCTATTTCGAAGTAGCGGGACGCAGATCGTCTACACACACCCTACTTCGACGTTCTTCTGATGGGAATAGTGATTTCGATGTCTTGCTGCTTAACGTCGATTGGAACGTCGAAATAGCACACGGCGCATGTAGATGCGACGTGTGCTATTTCGACATTGTGCCGGCTACTTCGAAGTAGCCAGCTAGTGTAGACGTAGCCTCAGAGTTAATTACTGTGGGGATACTTATCAAGAGAGTTCTCATTTTTAAAATGAGAAGTTATTCCTTGGTCTAAAGGAATATATTGCTGAGTTTCAATTACATCATTCTTTGAGTTTGTATGACATGTAATTGGTCATGATGCAGCTCCGAGAGCTGAAATATTATTTCTCAAAATAAGTTTCATCAGTACTTTTACAGGGGGCCTAGGTCAAATATTTCTTGATACTTGTACTTATAAGCAGGCCCCACTAGTGGCAGGGTGGCCTATAGGCTAGGCCTCCGCAGTGCACAGAGGCACAAGGTGTAGAACTTCAGCCCACTCACTAGCGACTGTGGCTTTAGTTTGGGGTGTGGAGAGCCCAGTTTTCCCCTCCTTAGGGGAGGGTTCTCTGGGATTCTTTCCCTTTGAACCTGGGGGAGGGTTTGGAGGCTGAGTCCTCTGGTAGCCAGCCCAGGGGTACCTCTGGCTCAGGCCCTGTGGGTGTCGGTGTCAGAGCCAACTCCTGCCTCCTTGGCTGGTCAGCCCTGAATTGGGCTGGCTCCCCTCCTTTTATCCTGCCTCCAGGCCTGACACTAGCTGCAGGTGAAACGGCTTGGGGCTAATTGGGCAAACAGGCTTTGTTTAGCCCCTACACTGCCAGGCCTTCCTCTCACTCCCTTCCAGTACTTAATAATCCATTCTGCTAAATATGTCTGTCTACAGAAATTCCACTCTCCCTCCTTTCCCATTCACTTTCTCAGATGTGTAGAAAGAAACACTTGGTATCTGAAACTTTCCTCGTTTTCATGAGACCTAATTAAGGGTGCCAGTTTTGATTTATTTTTAAACTCACATTCCATTGACTATTTTCAACAATGATACAAACATTTACTATGCTCCATGAAACTAAGGGTACAAATGGTACTTATGAGGTACTAAAATAGCAATATGCTGGTTTGCATGCAACAGGAAGGAAACAGGAAGAAATGGCTCTTGTCTTATAGACCAGATACACACAACATGGATGGTTGCGGAATGTGTGTGCCACTTTTTCCATTACTTTGGGAGGACTGGCAGTATTACCAGGACTATAAGGGACACTATTACAATATATTCAGTGCTGCAAACACTTACACAGGTGAGTAGTGACTAGTCTCAGTGATGCCAATAGGACGACTGCCATGAGGAAAATTACTCACCAGCTTAAGTGATTTCAGGATCATAGAAATGCAGAGCTGGAAGAGATGTCAAGATATCATCCAGTCCAGCCCTTCTGTACTGGGACAGAACCAAGCAAATCTAGACCATTCTTGACAGGCGTTTGTCCAATCTCCTCTTAAAAACTTCAGTCATGGGGATTCTACAACTTCCCTTCTAAGCCTTTTTGCAGGTGCCTCATTGTGATGAAGCAGAGGGATTTGCTGGGTTTTCCAAAGGTTTGCATACAGAGAGAGTGGGACTCAGTGCCCTGGTTGTTAGTGGTTTAATGAGATGAGGGGAGAGGAATTTTGTTGTTACAGAGGACCAGCACAGAACTTGGGACTTGGGACATAGACAAGTGGCCTGGAGAACAGAGACCCCAGCGACTGGTCACCTGGTGATGGGGAGGACCATCTCGGACAATGCAGATGGCACTGGCCAATGGGAGGACAAAAGGCTACAGAGAGAACCTCAGTGACCTGACCAGCTGGTTCCAGCTAGGTGGGACAAAGGATGGCAAAGAAGAGAGGGGCCCAAGTGACCTTGCTTACCTGTACAGAAAACAAAGGACAAGGGAGGAACATAGCTGGAAGAAGGGGCATATGGACTGGGCAGAGAGACCAGGCAGAGCCTACCTGGAGATTCAGACATGCTGTGCTAAGGTGGTCAAGCCAACAGGCTCTGAGAGTAACTATGCTATGTTCAGGTGCTCAATAAACCCTCCTGTTTTGCACTTGCTTAGAGTCACTCTGCTCTACAGAACAGGGTTGCCTCTGCGAGTGGAGGCCTGGGGGACCAGGGGTGGACTCCTTGAGGGGGCCCACGGTGAGAGACAGGCATGCTGAAGGCTCAGACGTTGGTCCCAGGAAGGAGGGAGGCTTAACCCCCCCAAAAAAGGGAGAGGATCCTGAGAAGGGCTGTCCAATGAAGAGGGTTCTGCCTAGGGACTGTACAGAGCCAAGCGTGGGCATGACTTGTGAGTCCATTAAGATCATATTGTTCACTCGTATTCAATTTCTGATCCTCAGTAATCCCCACAACCTTTTCAGTAGTGCTGCCACTTGGCCAGTTAAAGCCCCATTTTGTAGTTACACATTTGATTTTTCCTTCCAAAGTGAAGTACTTTGCACTTCATTAAATTTGATCTTTTTGACTTCAGACCAGTTCTCCAATTTGACATGATCTTTTTGAACTCTAATTCTGTCCTCCAAAGTGCTTGCAACCCCTCCCAGCTTGGTGTCATCCGCAAATTTTATAAGCATACTAGCAATTTTTTTAAAGAAAATGTATATGCTTTATTTAAATGCTTGTATTTTTCAAGAATACAGTATTAGTTTTATGAAGGTAATTTTTATTTTGGATTTCTTAAAGGGATTGTTAATTTTTTCTGTTTAATTCATTTTAGTATTTTTTTTAAAATGGGAATTCCATCAAGTGTATTTTTCTTCCTTCCTATAAACTCTTGTCATTCAGTAGCCATGTCTACACGTGCACGCTACTTCGAAGTAGCGGCACTAACTTCGAAATAGCGCCCGTCACGGCTACACGCGTCGGGCGCTATTTCGAAGTTACCTTCGACGTTAGGCGGCGAGACGTCGAAGTCGCTAACCCCATGAGGGGATATGAATAGCGCCCTACTTCGACGTTCAACGTCGAAGTAGGGACCGTGTAGTCGTTGAGCGTCCCACAACGTTGAAATTGCCGGGTCCTCCATGGCGGCCATCAGCTGAGGGGTTGAGAGACGCTCTCTCCAGCCCATCAGCTCAATGGTGGCCGCATGGAGTGGCCCCTTAAAGGTCCCTTCCCCCTCCCTTCCTGTGCAGGAAGCTGAGGGAATGTGCAGGCGGCAGCCCACACACGCGGCCAGCCTGCATGTCCCTCAGCCACCCACCCAGCTGCGATGGCTGCCCGGCAGCCCCCCCAGCGCCCCCAGGGGACCCCCCCAAGGGGAGCCAGGGCAGCCAGCCCAGCCAGAAGGGCAGCCAGGCTGGCAAGCGGCAGCGGGGCCCCTCCTGGACGGAGGCCGAGCTGCGGGACCTGCTGGGGCTCTGGAGCGAGGAGGAGGTGCTCCAGGTAATGGGGAGCAAGAGGCGGAATGCGGATGCATTCGCTCGGCTGGCCGACGGCCTGGCTGCCCGGGGTCACCCTGCCCGCACTCCTGATCATGTCAGGAGTAAGGTGAAGGAGCTGCGGCAGGGTTACTCCTGGGCCCGGGATGCGGCCAGCCGATCTGGGGCCGTCCCCGTCACTTGCCCCTTTTACAAGGAGATCACGGACATCCTGGGCCCCCGGCACACCTCTTCCCCTCCGGCCACCCTTGATACCTCGCCCAACGAGCCCCAGCAGGCCCTGCAGCTGGAGTCCGCCCCGGAGGTAAGCCCCGCACCCAGGGGGCCCCCCCCGGAGCCCACCCCTGGGACATCGCGGCAGGAGGAGGAGGAGGAGGAGGAGGGGGGCTCCTCCTCTGCAGAATCCAGGCTGCAGATCCTCCTCCTGCCATCCCGGAGCAGCAGCCGGGCCTCCGCCCCCCGGGGATCTCCAGACCGTGGGAGCGGACCGACAGGTAGGTACCCCCCTCTGGTATACACCCCTGGGCTTGAGGGGCGGGGGTAATAGATATGTGTCCAGGGCCCCCCACATGCTCACATGGCCATGGACCCAAGGACAGCAGGGCCATGGCCCTCACAGCAGTGCATCAGCCCCTGCCCCCCCGCCCCCGCACGACAGTGCCATGCCCCATCCCCGGGCCAGGGGGGAGCGGAACCTCGAGGGGCCCCCGGGAGGAGGGGGTGGGACACCCCCCAGCAGCAGTAGCAGCAGCAGCAACAGCAGCAGCAGCAGCATGTGATGGACTGGGGGGAGTGCATAAGGGAGACTCAGGCTACGTATGAGCAACAAGAGCCGAATAGCTCCCAGGGGCAAAGGATGATGCTGGGGCTACAGCTGGCAGGTGACACCTCTGCCCTGAACAAAGAGGAGGGAGGAGCCGAGCTGGCTTGGAATTGGGGGGGAGGGCGGGGGCCACAGGTAGAGGCTAGGGGAAGGGAGAGCTGGAAGGCAGCCAGCCTGAGGAGGGGGAAAGCTGCATCCCAGAGGGGCCCCCCTTGGGGTCTTCTCCCCAGGACGGGTTGGAAGGACTGTCTCTTCCGACAGCTGGTGCTGTCACTCCTGGGAGAAACTGGGCATCTGTGGCCAAAGAAACCTCTCCTGCTGTCAGACCCTGTGGGGTGAAGTGAGAGTCGCTCCCACCAGGGGACGGGGTGCAGGGCAGGGGGACCCCTGAACCCCATCCATCACAGCAGCATCTCCCAGGGACGGGGATGGGGAACCTGCAGCACAGGGCTGGGGGGACAAAGGCCACGGCTCGGGGCCCACACTAACGCCTGTCTCCATTCTTCTTCCCCCCCTCCTCTCCTGTGTCCCGCACCTGCACCATCAGAAGGACCGGAAGAGAGCGCCGGCGAGGCATCAGTGGTCTCGGAGAGCCCTCCGGGACCATCGCTCCAGGCCAGCCCCTCGGCCGAGGACCGACCGGCCCCACAGCGGGCTAGATGGCAGATCCCGCACCACCACCAGCCGACGGCGACGGACCGCCAGCTGCTGGCCATCCACCGACGGCAGCTGGAGGTCGCGGAGCAGCACCTGCAGCTGCAGGAGCGGGTGCTGGCCTGGCACCAAGAGGCATGGGGGACCTACATGGAGACTTTCAACCGCCTGGTGGACTACCTGGCCCCCCATGCCGCGCCGGCCGCCGCAGCACCCGCCGTGCCTGCTCCACCAGCCGCACCACCAGCTGCTCCGCCCATCGCCGTCCCGTCCGCCGTCGCCCCGCCACCCACCGAGGGTCAGAGCGCCGAGGGACCCCTGGAGCCAGCTGAGACTCGCCGGGCATATCTTCTGGTCCATCCCGCCCCCAGCCAGCCCAGGACAGGGCTGTGGCCGCGGCGGGGCTCCCGGCCGCCCACGCCCAGTGCCGGACTGTAGGGGCGAGGGGCCCAGGACGTGGCCCCCCCCTTGTATATAGTTTTAACTTATTTGTTTGTGGCCCCCGTTTGCCCCGTCCCCCCCATGTAAATAGTTCTCCCCTTTATCCTCCCTGGTTTTCTTTTTATTAATGAGGACACTTGTTTGTGACGATTGTTTTATTTTTACATATGACTTTGTTTCCACATGTTGTATATAGTTTGTTCTTGTTTTATATATTTATAGTTAAAAAAAAAAGTTCTCAAAGAAAAAGAAGTTTAAGTTCAGCCACAAGTGCGTGCTGTCATTTGTCCAGGAAAAGTGGGAGGGCGGTGCGGTTGGGTGCTGCATGGTGTGGGCGTTGGGCCAGGAGTGTGGTGGAGGAAGGGGAGGGCAGTGGGGGGCCTGGGCAGAGTTCACCCCGCGGCCTCACCATCGAAGTGGGCCCGCAGGGCCTCCTGGACCCGGGTCCCTTCGGGGTCCACCTGCCGACTGGGGGCAGCAGGTGGTTGGATGTCGGCCCTGCCGGCCTCCACAGCCCAGCCCTGGAAAAAGGTCTCCCCCTTGCTCTCCACCAAATTGTGCAGGGCGCAGCAGGCACCCACAATCGGGGGATGTTGTTGGGGCCCGCATCCAGGTGGGTCAGGAGAGATCTCCAGCGTCCCTTCAGGCGGCCAAATGAGCGCTCCACCACCTGGCGCGCGTGGTTCAGGCGCTCGTTGAAGCGCTCCTGGCTAGCGGAGAGATGGCCCGTGTACGGGTGCATGAGCCACGGCCGGAGGGGGTATGCCGCATCTGCGATGACGCAGAAGGGCATGGTGGTGTCCCCCAGAGGGATCTCCCGCTGGGGGATGTAGGTCCCCACCTCCAGCCGGCAGCACAGGCCCGAGTTCCGGAAAACCCGGGCGTCGTGGGTGCTGCCAGGCCAGCCCACATAAATGTCCTGGAAACGTCCCCGGCTGTCCACCAAGGCCTGGAGGACAACAGAATGGTAGCCCTTGCGATTCAGGTATTGTCCTCCACTGTGATGCGGGGCGCGGATGGGGATGTGAGTCCCATCCAGAGCCCCGAAGCAGTTGGGGAAGCCCAGGTTGGCAAAGGCCGAGATGGTGGCATCTGGGTCCCCCAGCCACACGAGCCTGTGCAGGAGCATGGCGTTGATGGCACGCACAACCTGCAGAGAAAGCACATGGGACAGCACCAATGAGGGGTGAGCAGAGTGTGCGTGGCCCTGCCCTGCCCTGCCCTCCTCTGCCCGGGCCCCCCTCCCCTGCCCGGCCCTCCTCTGCCCTCCCCCGCCGTGGCCTCCCCCGCCCTCCCCTCCCCTCCCCTCCTCTGCCCGGGCCCCCCTCCCCTGCCCTGCCCTCCCCCCGTGGGTTCTCTTACCTCCATGAGGACAGCCCCGACGGTGGCCTTGCCAACACCAAACTGCTGCCCCACGGATCGGTAGCTGTCGGGAGTGGCCAGCTTCCAGACAGCGATGCCGACCTGTTTCTCCACTGTGAGGGCACACCGCATGGCGGTGTCCTGGTGCCTGAGTGCGGGGGTGAGCCACTGGCACAGCGCCATAAATGTCTGCCGGCTCATCCCGAAGTTCCTGAGCCAGCAGTCATCGTCCCACTCCCCAAGCACCAGCCGCTCCCACCAGTTGGTGCTGGTGGGGTAGCTCCACAGCTGCCGGCATGTGAGGCGGGGGGAGCGGGGTGCTGCAGGGTTGGGGGTTGAGCCCTGCTGCCCTGGGGGCAGCTCCTCCTCTGGGGTAGCAAGGAGGTGCTCAGCTGCCTCCCGCATGGCATGGAGCAGGGCAAGCCCTGCTGCTGCCGGGAGGGCTGGGTGGACCTCTGGCTGCTGCTGCTGCTGCTGCTGCTGCTGCTGCTGCTGCTGGGGGTCCATGACTGCGGTGCCCGGGGTCTGTGTGCCTATGGCTCCTCAGACCGCGTGCTGTGCAGGCTGAGTGTGTCTGGGAGGGGCCCTTTAAGGGAGCGGCTAGCTGTTGCCCCAGAAGTGCTAGTCCGCCCTGTGACCCTGTCTGCAGCTGTGCCTGGCATCCCTATTTCGATGTCTGCTACTTTGGCGTGTAGACGTTCCCTTGCAGCGCCTATTTCGATGTGGTGCTGCACAACGTCGAAGTTGAACATCAACATTGCCAGCCCTGGAGGAGGTGTAGACGTTATTCATCGAAATAGACTATTTCGATGTCACTACATTGAAATAAGCTATTTCTATGTAGGCTTCACGTGTAGACGTAGCCAGTATGTTTTAACAAAAAAGGCTATAGTCAATTTGATTTCCAATAACATTTTATTCTAATTAAAACCTTAAGCTTGATTTACCTGTGCCAAAACAGAGCCCACCTGCAAATTTCTCCATTGGCCAAAATGGACAGTCTTTACGTAAAAGAATAAATGGACACATCAGACGTCAGGAACCGTAACATACAAAACCTGTAGGAGACCACTTCAGTCTCCTGGACACTCAGTAACAGATTTAAAAGTAGCCATCCTGCAAGAAAAAAACTTTAAAAACAGACTCAAAAGAGAAACTGCAGAGCTGTAATTCATTTGCAAATTTGCCACCGTCAGCTAAGGACTGAACAGAGACTGGCAGAGGCTGGCCAATTACAAAAGCAGTTTCTCCTCTCTTGATGTTGGCACCTCCACATTAGCAACTGATAGCTACATCCTCCCTGACTGAATTGACCTGATGTCTCGTCTCTTGATGTTCACACCTCCACATTAAGCTGCTGATAATGGAACACATCCTCAGCGACTGAACTGACCTTGTCAGCTCTGGCCCCCCTCTTGACTGGGACTCCCTCCTTTTCATGAACCTATAAATTAGACCCTCATCTGGAACCCCCGCATGCATCTGACAAAGCGGGCCTTTGTTCATGAAAGCTTATGCGCCAAAATATCTGCTAGTCTATGAGGTGCCAGAGGACTTCTTGTTATTTTTGAAGATACAGACTAACTTGGCTACCCCCTGCTACTTGTCTACATTTTATCTCTGTTCTGTAAGATTTACTGAGAAGCAGTCCTTGTTCAGATTCATCCTATTATTCTGGTTTATCTTGGTTCAGTTTCCACATTTGCTCAATTATGTCAGTTTTAAGCACTGTATTTGATTTGGTGGTTCTGTCTCTTTTTCTGACAAGTATCAGAGAGGTAGCCAAGTTAGTCTGTATCTTCAAGAACAGCAAGAAGTCCCGTGACACCTTATAGACTAATGAATATTTTGGAGCATAAGCTTTCATGGGCAAAGACCCGCTATGTCATGTTGCATCTGATGAAGCGGGTCTTTGCCCACGAAAGCTTATGCTCCAAAATATCTGTTAGTCTATAAGGTGCCACAGGACTTCTTGTTGTTTTTTCTCTTTTTCTGCTTGGAATGGGGTTGTTTCTCATAAAGACAGGCATATCCCATTTTCCTGCTACAACCAAACCCTTATGTTTTAAGTCATGATAAGAGGAAGCTGTGTACTGAATTTGGTGGTTCTAGCTGAGGAGGGGTTCAGGGCATGTGGTTGGTGTGGGGGATGGAGGTTGTGACACAACATTATCTGCAAGAAACTTAGGTGTGGGGTTCCAGGCAGAGAGGTGGAGAGTACTGGGGTGGGAATATGTGGGGTGCAGAAACCAGGGTAGGGAGCTGAGGATGTCAAGGGGTGCAGGAGCTAAGGTTGGGGGGCTGAGGCGGGACTCAGGGCAGTGGGGGTTGGTGTGTGGTGGATGCAAGAATCAGGGTTTGGGGGTGAGCAGGGGCTCAAGGCAAGGACCTGAAGCCATAAGATGCTAGGGGTTAGGATGCATATGGAAGGGAGCAGAAGTCAGCATAGGAGTGAGGAAGGACTCAGAGCAGGATACACCAGAGTGCAGGAGTCATGGCTGGGGAGTGGGATGGAGCTCAGGACGAGGGGCTGGAAGTATGGGGGCTCTGGGCAGGAGATTGGTGTGCAGGGAGCCCCAGGGGGCTGAAGCAGCTTCCTGTCCTTCTTCCTGACCCTGTTAGGGAGCAACAGCAAAGTGCTCAGCTTGTCTGCTCCCTGCCCTCCCTGACCAGCATGAGGAATGCATCAAACTACTTTCCCCTTGCTCCCCGACAGTGAGGAAGCAGAACAGCCAGAAATGTCCCCATATGGCTTCAGCCTCCCAAAATGATGCCTGAGGGGTAGGAGGCTCAGGGCTAGGGCAGTCCCAATGGGGGCAGGTATGTGCTCAGCCAGCCTCTTTCACCTGCCTGGACACCTGCTGCTTCGTGTGGTACGCTATAGCAGGAGCTCTCGTAGCTGGGCTGAGAGCACACACTACCTCCTCCTTCAGCTGAGCACACTAGTTGGCTGGCACCGTCTTACTGCAGCAGTGTACCTGCTTACTTTCATCTCTGGTTCAGTCTCTTTCAAGAGTCACCGAGTTATGTTAATTTGAGGACTGTACTGGATTTGCAATTGTCTCTTTTTTTGTTTAGATTTATGAGAAACAATCCCATTCCAGGTATTTTCCTGAGACAACCAAACCCTTACGTTGCTTTAAGTTATGGTGAGAGGAATCTGTATACCAAGTTTGCTGGGCATAACTCAGACTGTTTGTGGGAGGTCTTGATCAAATGACAAAGTCTCTAAAATATATAGTAGATACATTCTCTACTCTGTTATCTAATTCATTAATGAAAATGACTGACCAACCTGGGATCTCACAAGATACAAGCACCCAGTTTGACAAATATCTGTGAAACCACATTAAGTACCCACCCACTTCTTTTACTAGCCCATGCTTTGCTAATTTGTTTACAAGAATGTCATGTGGCACTGTGTCAAAAGCTCTACCAAAAAACACTGACTTCTCCCACCCACTCCCTCCAATCCACTAGGTCAGTATGCCTGTCAAAGAAGGAAGTTAGGTAGGTTTTACGTTACAGTACTCCCTCAAGTTATGCCAGGGTTGTGCTCCCACACACTCTCACATAACTCAAATTTTGCATGGGGGTGGTGAGCCGAAGCCACGTGTTGGGGTGTTTGTGAGCCGGAACCACGCGTGAGAGGGGTGGTGAGCCAGAGCTATGCGGGAGGCAGAGTGAGTTGGAGCCATGGGGTGGGGGTTGAACTGGGGCCATGCAGGGTTGAGCTAGGGCCGGGGGAGTGGGATTTTGAGTTGCGCTTAACTCGTGTTAATGCGAGTTAAGTACAACTCGAAATCATGCATTTCGAGGGATTACTGTATTTTGTTCTTGACAAAACCATGCTGACTATTCCTTGTATATTTGATATCCTCCAGGTGCCTACAAATGGATTAATATTTTCTCAATATCTTTCCAGGCATAGAAGTTAGGCTAACCGGTCTATAACTCTTTTGGTACTCTTTGTTTCTGTTGTTAAAAATCGTTATTGCATATGTCTATCTTCTGGGACCTCCTCTATTCTCTGGGAGTTCCAAAGATAATTGCTAATTGTTTGGAGGTTGCTTCAGCTATTTCCTCAAGTACTCTAAGATAAATTGAACAAGAATCTGTTCACTTAAATATACCTAACTTGGCTAAATATTCTTCAATATGTACTTTCCCTATTTTGACACACATTGGCTACGTCTACACGTGAAGCCTACATCGAAGTAGCCTATTTTGATGTGGCGACATCGAAATAGGCTATTTCGATGAATAACGTCTACACGTCCTCCAGGGCTGGCAACGTCGATGTTCAACATCGACGTTGCGCAGCACGACATCGAAATAGGCGCTGTAAGGGAACGTCTACACGCCAAAGTAGCACACATCGAAATAAGGGTGCCAGGCACAGCTGCAGACAGGGTCACAGGGCAGACTCAACAGCAAGCCGCTCCCTTAAAGGGCCCCTCCCAGACACAGTTGCACTAAACAACACAAGATCCACAGAGCCGACAACTGGTTGCAGACCCTGTGCATGCAGCATGGATCCCCAGCTGCAGCAGCAGCAGCCAGAAGCCCTGGGCTAAGGGCTGCTGCACACGGTGACCATAGAGCCCCGCAGGGGCTAGAGAGAGAGCGTCTCTCAACCCCCCAGCTGATGGCCACCATGGCGGACACCGCTATTTCGAAGTTGCGGGACGTGCAACGACTACACATTCCCTACTTCGACATTGAACGTCAAAGTAGGGCGCTATTCCCATCCCCTCATGGGCTTAGCAGCTTCGACGTCTCACCGCCTAACGTCGATGTTAACATCGAAATAGCGCCTAACACGTGTAGCCGTGACAGGCGCTATTTCGAAGTTAGTGCCGCTACTTCGAAGTAGCGTGCATGTGTAGACATGGCTATTGGCTGTGTCTACACGAGCCCCAAACTTCGAAATGGCCACGCAAGTGGCCATTTCAAAGTTTACTAATGAAGCGCTGAAATGCATATTCAGCGCTTCATTAGCATGCGGGCGGCCACGGAGCTTCGAAATTGCCGCAGCTTGCCGCCGCGCGGCTCCTTTTCAAAAGGGCCCCGCCTACTTTGAAGTCCCCTTATTCCCATGAGCTGATGGGAATAAGGGGACTTCGAAGTAGGCGGGGTCCTTTCGAAAAGGAGCCCCGTCAGGACAAGCCACGCGGCGGCAAACCGCGTCAATTTCGAAGCTTCTCGGCCGCCCGCATGCTAATGAAGCGCTGAATATGCATTTCAGCGCTTCATTAGTAAACTTCGAACTGGCCATTTGCGTAGCCATTTCGAAGTTTGGGGCTCATGTAGACGTAGCCATTCATTGCTGCTTGTTCTTATTGTTAATGGCATTGAGTATCTCGTCACCATTACGCTTTCCTGTGAAGTTCGACACCTCAGCTTTCTTGATGCCATCTATTAGCTCTCCTTCCCTGCTAGAGACTCAGCACTTTCTCTTGCTCCAAACATATTTGAATAACCTATTCTTGTAGCTTTTTATGTCCTTTACTAGGGCTAACTCATTTTGTTCCTGCAACTTTCCAATCCTGTTCCTGTGTGCTTGTGCTATGCTTTTGTCCTGGGAGCAGGGCTAGGAACATGTACATGCAATTTCTCCAGGTTGCTGCGTTTCTTAGAAGCCTATCTCCACCTCACAGAGAAGCCAATTCTCATTTCCTGTCTGGAGGTCCTATGGTCTTCTCTAGTCGACTAACATCCTTCATCCCAGATGTCTCCATGTGCATCCTGTTGATGAAGTTGTGCGCTCTCATGCTATACAGCTTAATCATCTCCTCTTGTGGTTCTTTGACTTGCTTCTGGGTGACTACAGACCTTTACATATGATAGTTCCTCTTGCCTGACTTATGTACAAGGAGAAATGGAGACTGTATTCCCAGCAAGTTCAGACAAAGCCTGGGCGGAAGCTTCCAGGGTTAGCATGCCTGTCTGGCAGGGGACCCCACAGGCACAAGCGAAGGACAGACTACCACTGGTGTTGGTGAGATACTATTTTCCTTCCAGAGTGGGTTCTCCCTTGCAAAGCACTTTCAATTTAAAACAACAAAAGCACACAAACTTATCCCCCTCAGTAGGCTAACTCAGTGGGTAACTCTCTCTCTCTCTCTCTTTTTTATTTTAAACCAGCCCCTGGAAGCCTGCAGCTGAGGGGCATAAAATTATTTACCTGTCCTGGGTTTTGTGGTAAGTTCTCTTCTCCCTTGATTTTAGAGTAAGCTTATTAATCCTCCCCTATCAAACTACCACAAATATAATATATTTATAGATACAGAAGTTTATGAATATCCTTGGAACCTGCAAGCATCTGGCACATTTCAATAATTCTTTTGAAGATTCTAAGCTTCTAAGGAATACCATCTGTCACATGAGCTCTAAAAACAGTCACCATTTTTAAAAAAAAGTTGCTAAACTTTTTACAATGGAAGGTAAGACTACTCACATGCTCAGTGGTAAACACATGCATAAGTCTTTGCAAAATTGTAGTTACACTTATTTATATGCTCCTAATAATTGCAGGACAAATTGGGTGAGCAATCAATTTTTGGATATTTTAGAAGGTATTTTAAGTCAAAGTAATATTCAGTATCCACTAAATACAAAATGAGCAGAATTTTTACAGCTAATATTTGAGACATCTCTACCTCCTGTTCTTCTTTTCCCAATTCTATGATTCTGGACTATTAGTTTTATTTCTTCTGTTGTAGTGATATCATTTCACCAGCTTAATTTTTAGCATTCTATTGTGTTGTAATTTTTATATTCAACAGTTGCATTATGAACCCCTTACTCCTAATAGAAAAAAGAAAAGTTATCACAGTGCGACTAATTGTGCAAATAACTGCTCATCAGTGAGAATACTGACTTCACAAGTGGATTCCAAACCTTCAAAGGCTTCCTTACCTTCAGCCTAACTGCTTCTGTGTTTTTTTTTTAAATCAGATGTTACCTAAATATTTGCATTTGCTGTTATAAATAGAGTAGATAATCAGTGCCCCTAAAACTATGGAACTATGAGGACAGCTGAAGACCTGAACTCTCCACCTTTGAAGGCCTAAATGTGGGACATAAGGTAGGATGAAGACCCAAAAGAGGGACTAGCAGAGAAGAAAACAGAAGAGAAGGGGCTTAAGAATGAGGTGGGACAGGTGTTTTTTTTGTAAAAAAAAAAACAACCCAAAAGTGTGAGACCTTGATTTCCTGCTTCTACAATTCTGAGGGAAAAAATTGCAATAATAATAGTATGACTACACTTTAGTTTGTTATGAAATATACTCAGGATGCCAAGTAACCCATGTCAGTCATGTTTATTAATATGGTGAAAGAAAAAAAGATTCTCTATAAAAAGCAGTCTCCAAAGAGCAGTCCCATGTAATAGACACCTGCACAAGGTATGCTTGTAAAGTTACATATTTCAGCTGTTATTTATATAATTTTATAAATTACACATTTCTTTTCATGTCACTGATATCCAAGCCCTCAAACTTGTTCCAATTCCCTAACTTATTTTGTTCCTTCCTTATCTTTGTTTTGGATACTAGCATTCCAGGTACTGATCTGCGATGGTACTTCCCCAGCTTGTATTAAGAAACAGATTCATTCTATCTTATTGTTAACAAGTTTCCTATCAGCTTGTGCCAAATGCTTACTTCAGCAATTCAAAGATGATGTGAGATACTGTTATGCTATGGTATGGGGTAGGTTAGCCCACATCACTGTTGTATACACAGGCACAGCATATGCATCAAGCACCAATAAGTGCAAATATTGTATATATTGTGCAGATAATTATATTAATGATATATAGTTATATGCCAGCAGTATATCAGTTAACTGGACCTCCAACTAAATATTGTCTTAAAAAAATTCTTTGATTTGCTTTGTGGGTTTTTGGCCTATTAGTCACTGGAGCTTTTTGGCTCTTGCGACTGTGGAGAAGTGTTTACAAGCACTAAGCCGCTCATAAAACACCAACACTCTTTGTTCTGGTGCTTTTATTAGCCACATGTAGTGTGAGGCTACTAACCATGTCTGTTAACAATACTGTACATTCTGCATACAAAAGAGGGTCCCACTGCACTCCCTGGGAGTACACCTATGCAGTCAGTGGGATGCATGTCTGCAAATGGTGCGGAGTGTTGAACCTGACCTAAAGGATGCCCTCTACCAGGACAATAAATATGTCCAGTGTCCCTTCAAGATAAGCTACCAAGGCTACAACACATCCCCCTTAATTGTAGCCCAGTTAGGGTAGTTTTAGGCTTTGCTTTTATATACCCACCTGTCAAGAAGTCATTAGAGTATAGCTGACTTGGGCCCAGCGGAGGATATATGAAAGCAAAACCTTAACCAAACTACCGTAATCAGACTACAATTAAGCCAGCAAAGAGGTTGTGTGTGTGTGTGAGAGAGAGAGACACTACAGGGCTGAGATCTGCTCCAACCCCAGCCGCGCTGCAGACCCCCGGAGAAGTTTCCTTTCGATATGAAGCAGGTTATGGCCCCGCTCCCCGACGCAGGGCCCTGTGACAGGTAGCAGTGGTGTCTTGGGCCTCTCCCACCCCGGCCCCTTACCCGGCTGAGCTGGCCCGCGCTTGCATTTCCCAGCATGCTCTCTGCGGCCCCACACCCGAAAGGCAGAGCCGCCAGCCAGGAGCTGCGTCTCGCCCGTGCCTGGCTAGTTCTTCTTCCTGCTCGGGGGCGGCGCAGCAGCCCAGCGCCGCCCGCGCCCAGGTGCCGCACGGGGCTGGTGGAGAGGGGAGCCAGGAGGCAGCGCTGGGGCGGCGGCTCTTTGCGGCAGGCGGGCAGGCGCCCGGGCTCGCTCCCACCTTGGGCACAACGCAGCCGGCAGCAGCTGCAGCCGCCGCTGGCAAGTGTATTTCACACCCCCCACAAAGCCGCAGCGCCCCCTTCCCCCACGCTTGAGCGGCCGAAGCGCTCGGGGACTGGCAGGGCGCGGGGCTCTCTTCTCCCTCCCCTTGGGGAGGGCGGGTGCAGCCTGCAGCCAGTGCCCCCGCTCGGTAGTGGTGGTGGGGGGGTCTCCTCCGTGCCGCTCCGCCCGCCCCCTCTCCGCCGGTGGATGCCGCAGAGCCCGGAGCCCGAGAGGACGCGCCGGGTGCGTTGTTATTCTGTTTTCGTGGCTTTGTCTCTCTTCCGGGTGGGATGACGCCCAGGTCTGGCTGCTGCACACGTGCCTCCCGCCCACGGTGAGGGGCTCCTCCTTAGCAGCGCTAGGGGGCTCTGTCGGTGGCTGCCGGGGGGGTGGGGGGGGAATCGGCCTCGCTGCCCCCTTAGGTGCGTGTTTCCCCCCACCTACTCCTGCTCAGAGGCAGCCGCGGCGAGGCAGGTGCAGGACGCCCGGCTGCGCATCGGTGCCCTGCGGCTCCTACAGGGCAGGAGACGGTGCGGCTGTTTGCAGCGTCTGCGGGGGTAGCGGCGGCGTGGCCGGGAGGCCCGGCGAACTCGCTGCCTTGGCGTGGGGGGGCGGGACCCAGGAGGGTGCGGCTGCGGGCGGGCGGGTAGGAGCTGACCCGCCACCCGGGCCGAGGCTGCGGGATCGCGCCTGGGGGCTTCCGGTTTCATATGCAGGCTGCGTCCGGACTGACTAAAAAACGAAACAAAACAACCCCTCGCTGGGCGCAGCTGATGGGGGGCGGGGCTGCCCGGGCAGCGGGGGGCAGCGCACCTGGCCTCCCTCCGGGGCTCCCCGCGCGCCTGAGGTTTCGTCCTCCCTTTCTTGCCGAGCTGGTGGAACGTGCGTGTCCCGCCCGCGGGAGGGTGCCGTGCCCGGCCGCCCCGCGTAAGTGCCTTTGGGGCCCCTTCTGTCCGCGGGGTTAAACCCACTCGCTCCCCTTGGGGTCTGTGAATGCTTAAGGGTGGCCTTTGCTGTCGCTGTCTTCGTGCGTTTGTGTGTGGCACTGGGATCGCTGGTAGGGCGAGCCTGGCTAACAACTGTAGTGCATTGCACTGCCGCCAAACCGCGCCTCCTTTGATTTGTGTCAGTGGTTAGTGTGTTTGTAGCCCTGGACTTGGTCGTTTTTAAAATATTTTGTGAGTGAACCCGCTCGTTCTGTAGCAAAAGGTATGTTGATCTTAAACTGCCTGCAGGCACAGATGTGCTCGTTATTTTTAAGTCAATGTGTGGTTTAATTTTTTTTCTTAGGAGGTAATGATAAAGATGTAGGTTACTTTAAATGAAGCACAGAAAGGAGAGGATAGTGCTTTGGGAACAGAAAGTCCAGTCTTTCTGCTGGTCAAATACTCCTTTTGAGGAAATTCTTTGATTTCTCATACACGGGAATTTACCAAAATAAAGGGACCAAATCAGAAACACCAAAGGCTTGATTCTCCATCAGTGGAGGTTGCCCCTTCACTTTAATGAAAACAGGACTGAGCCTCGAGTGATTAGAATATGCTAAAACATATTATATGGACTTTTACAATGTTAGTTTAACACATAGGCACTGGTGACTTTAAAAAAATGCAGTCTTGGAGCTGCTATGTGTGGAATACTTCTGTGTCAATGTGATACATAAAGTCATATAACTGTTGAACAGACCAGCACAAGGACTTGAAATTCATGAGTGGAAGAGTTTAAAGTGGTTAGAGTCATACAGTATGTATAATAATGGACAAGTCAAACACATCTCTCCTACCTTAGTACCGTACAGAACTGATTTGTATTAGCAGATGAACTGAAAATAACTCAGAAGAAGATGTCAAAATATCTCAAATGGTTAATGATTGTAAGATAAATATTGGCCACAGATGCCAGGAGTCACGAATTTTTCATATATAAGCAATGGCTAATGTCTTTTTAAAAAATACCAATGAGCATTGAGAAGGCAGATGGCTAAATGGATAGGTGAGTGGAAGGATGAATGGATAGGTAGACAGCTCTGTAATTTTACTGAGAGGGAAGAGAATATAGTATAACAAGGCATGTGATAATTAGAGGATCATAAATGTATAAAGAGCCACTTCTACTGGTGCCCTAAGTGGCTTAGCTTGAACTTTGATTGTATTAGATCATGGGGTCAAGCTATTAAAGGAAACTGATATGTCCTGAGAAAACAGTAGGTCAGTCTTTTATTGTTTTGACATAAGGAAAAGCTCTGCAAAGGTGGGAGAAATTTCATATATAAAATGTAATGTTTTATTAGGCTTACTTGACCTATAATAAGTACAGTGTGAAGTATAAAAGGGGAAATACTTACGTTCATAGTTTGTACTGGAAGCCAAAAATAATTGAGGCCTAATTCTGGAAAAAATACTTGAATCACTACAGAATATAATGGTAATTAGTCACAATTTGAATTGGCATTGTTGCCTTGGTTGTTTTCCAAAATTTACCATGTCATACCTTCAGTCAAATGACTAGACATTTTAATATGTTCTTGTTTAAAGCATTTATTATGCAAACTGAGCTGTTTAGTCTTGGATGCTAATGAAAATTCTCAGAACAAACCTTCTCTCTTTGGACTTTGATTCGTAAATGGAGACTCCTAAACCCAGTGCCATGTGCTTATTGAATGAGATGCAGTGCTTTGTTTCAGTCATCCAATCTCTTGTATTCTTTTCCAAATACACAAGTACTGTAATTACAAAAAGTATGTTCCATTGCGCCCTCCATTCAGAATTTATATAATATTTTTCATCAGTAGATTTCAAAGTGCTTTATACAGGTGAGCAAGTATTCTGTTTTCACTGCTGAGGTAACAGATCTTAAATGACTTAACCAAGTTTCTGGAATTACTCAGTGGTACAGTCAGGACTAATTCATAGATCTCCTGATTCTTAATCCTATGATCAGTGCAGTAGGCCTCAACTACAGCTCTCACCAAAACATAGATATGAATAAACTCCAAATACAGATAACCAAAGTACTGTATGTATTATAAAATCTTTGCCAAATATTGTAGACTTGTAAACTTAGTGACATCGTTACTCATTTACCATATTTTTTAAAAAAGTCACCAGAGAGAGGGATTTCCTTGAAAGTTTCCACCTTGCTGAATAGACCTTGTCAGCTCTGACCCTCCCTTTTTCTGGGACCCCATTCTTTAAATACCCCTCTGAAAGACCCCCGCCTCCTCACTCATGCATCTGATGAAGCGGGTCTTTGCCCACGAAAGCTTATGCTCCAAAATATCTGTTAGTCTATAAGGTGCCACAAGACTACTTCTTGTTCTCTTATTTTCAGATACTCTTATGTGTTGGAGCGGGGGGACATTTCTCACAGTTATTCTCAGAGCAAAGGATAGCTTAAAAAAAGCTTTCTTAAAGTTCTATTTGGCCATTGTTGAACAAGTATTTAAAATATAAATTCTCCTTCCCTAACCAAGACTTTTTGCCCTTAATTCAAAAGAAGTTTGAAAAAAAATCAAAATTCACATGGATTTAGCTTTAAAGGCTTTCTCTATCCAGTCAGTGGATTGAGCCTCCCACTTTAGGTTGACAACTTGTGGGACCATGTGACAGATCATGTCCACACACAAGCAAAAGAGCAATCCCCTCTGTCAACAGAGAGTGACCAGACTGGCCAACCAGAAGCCCTGTCTGTCAACAGAGGGCCCTCCAGAGCATCTACATTGCTTTTTTGTCAATATAAACTGTTAACAAGGACTTATTCCTCATCATGGAGAGGCAGAACATTGTTGGTAGAAGTACTGAGTTTTGTCAACAGTATCGACAAAACGTATTTTGTGTGTAGCTGCTCCATGAATTTTGTTGACAAACCCCTCTAGTGTCCACATAGCCATAGCAGGGCCCCATTGTGCTAAACTGTGTACAAATACAAAACACTATTTCTTCCTCAAGACACTTAGATTTCAAGTGTCAGATGAAAGGCAGCAGGCGGGTGCCACAAAGAGATTGGAGAAGCATCAGGATGCTGGGAGTCGACACTGAATCACATGATAAAAACACCAGCCGCTCAATCATCCTATATTTTTTGTAGACATCACAGCCATGGGAGTTGTTAAGGAAGGATTTCAGCAAAGAAAATAAGGTGATTTTTAGATGGCTACAGAAAACCACTTGCCCTCACATATGCAGCCTGAGAACAAGAACTAAGGTGCTTGTTTGGAAATTAACAGAAGGGTGATGAACTTCAGCAGCATAGGCAGAGCAGAGCTGTGAGTGGAAATCTTGCTAGTACACAAAAGATGGAATAGCTGGTAAAGAATGTTATAAACTCAGACGTAGTTTCTCTGATGTAATAGAGAAGAGTGAGTCAGAGAGTGGTGACGGTTGAAACGACAAGTCTGAAAAATGACACATGCAGTAGTTTTTGAATGGATGCAGGTGGCATAATATGAGATTGTCATGCCCAGAGAAGAGGAAGTTGCAAGAGGAGAGGTATAAGATGATGAACCTGGATGACAGTTTTAGTTGTGTTGACAGAGGAACAGCCATCATAGAGGAGCTATTCAGGAAGAAGCAGCAAGATTAACGCACAGACTGAACTTAACAGGCAGCCTGAACAGGAGGATTGAGGTGAAATAGACATCCTGATTATGGCCTGGTTGACAGGGAGGATAGCTGTTTGTCTGCAGTGACTGAGACAGGTGGGCGAAAGACTAAGATCTGTTTTGACATGTTAAATTGAATATGAGAACTGAACATTCAAAAGCAGGTGTCAGAAAGTCCAAGATTTTTGTTTGAACAGGAGATGATCCGGTATGGAGAGGTAGATCTGTGAATTATTAAGATAGAGATATTTGTGTTTACAGATAAGGTGACCAGAGTTAGCACCCTAAAAGCCAAACTACGTAACATCTTTAACAAACTTTGGTGTTACGTTGTGTGGGAGAAAAGGTAGATATGTCAGTAACTGTTAGCATTATAAGGCCTTATTCCCAACAACCAATAATGACAACTGATCATGATGATTATTGTCTATGGAGAGCACAGTGCTTACTGGAGAATGTTGGTTCTTGTAAAAAGCAAACCATGTAAGTTTTGATTCATTTTGTTAGTTACTTTTATTTTTTAAAAATGAGTTAATTCTGAGTGTTGAAGTCACTGCACTGGTAGCCACAGTACGCACACTAAATTGTAAGCTTTTTTTTATTTTTATTTTTTAAATACCATTAGACTTGAATACGTTTGCAATATGCTGAAAGCCCAACTCTTTTGCTTTTAGATTCTGAAGCTAGGTGTAAAAAGGTGTGAATCATATTCAAAAGTTGTTGGAAAACTTATAGTTAAAGGACCTAAAACAGGAATTTGAAGAATAGTTTATTTGAAAAAAAATATATAATATAGATATAGGTAGAGTTCTAAAGCATTAACTTTATAGAGATCCTGAAACGGTAGGTAGATTTTTTTACAAAAATCCTTGTGTTAATATCTATTTACTGAATACATTTCAGAAAGGGGTAAATGTTTGTATGTTGATGAACAATTGTTTCTGCTGGCTTTTTTTAACATTTGTCTCGCCTTAGAGAGTTGATATTTTGTGTATAGGCCTTGAGTGGGCAGTAAGTGGCACAGGGGAGAGGTAGATGCTCAGGTTATTTAAGTGTCTGGTGCCTTTCAGGAGCTAGCCTGGTAAATATAACCTGTCCAATGGGCTGCTTGTTGTCCACCCCCGATATAGGCTATTTCTAGTCAATACTACAATATTTTTTCACATCACCGCACTGTAATGGTCCAATATTTTAAAGATCTGGAAGGTCACACGTCTTTACAGATAAAGAAACATTTAATGGATAATATTGTGTATTTTATCTCTGATACTCCAAGGTAAAAATGCTGTGAAAGACCAGTATCAGATTTTACTTTTTCTGTTGATTTTTCTTGCCCTAATTTTAATGAAAATTTTATTGCATATATTTTTGGCTTTAAAAATATGTATTTAGCCTAAACCAGGATGGCTATCTATTTTTACCAATAGAGACAGGATAATACTATAGCCCAATGATGTATCTTTCAGTCCATGGAAAAAATGCTGATTATGAAGCATAGTATCCACTTATCCTAGTGTGATTTTAATATTACAGGCATGGGAGTTAAATGTTTGATCTCTATAGACCTAGGTTTTTAAACTGATTTAGGTCACAAATGAGTATTGTATAAATTAAACATATGACAAACTCACCTGAGAATTTGGCATGATATGACTTTTTTTTTTTTTTTTTTGTTTCAAAACAGTTCAGAATTTTATAGGAACATTGTAGGTCAGAATTGGAGCACATTAGCAACACTGAGAAAAAAATCTATGCTATTTTTAGTGCTAGGCCTTGTTAGTGTATGTTTTTCACTTTTGTGAACACAATGTGGTAAATCCACTGGGGGGGGGGGGCGGAGGAGGAAGGCTACATCTACACTAGCGTTTTGTCCACATTACAAATGTGTTCTGTCAACAGTAAATTGACAGAATGCGGCACTTCTGTTGGCAGCATTCTGCTGTTCCCCCAGGAGACAGAATGCCTTTCCAAACAGAATCTGCTGACAAAGCCAGTGGGGACGCTTGGGGCCGGGGAGGAGGAGACGTGACCCTCTGTCCACAGAGAGAGCTTCCGGGACTCTGGGCAGCCCTGTTTTCTGTACTTCAGGTTGGCTGTTTTGTCGAGAGAGCGGATGGGCAATCTGTCTGGTCTCTGTTGACAGAGTGGATCAACGGAGTGATCTGCTTTTGTGTGTGGCTGCAATCTGTCCACGGAAGTTTTGTCAGCAGATATCGTCCGACAGTAACTTCTGTCGACAGATCACTGTAGTGTAGGTGTAGCCAAAGAGTGGCTTTGAATTCAAAGTATCAGATGTTGTAATCAGATATAAACTGAGATTGTGTGCTGTTTTTGTGGGGTTTTTTGGGTGGGGTACTTTTTGTTTTTTGCCTCTGGAGAACCTGTTTTGCTGTATTTGTGTTGTAAGGAGAAGTTCCTCTAAATTTACCTGGTTATAGGAAAAGGAATAACCATCTCAAACAAAACCATAATGGCAGTCCTTGTGTTGAACTTCTCCTGGGTAGTTGGTTTTGAATGCTGTGTTCAGTTGGACTGAGGCTGAATATATAACATTATCAGGTTCTGAACAATTCCAAGTAACTTCACTATTAGGATATGTGTGCTGATAAGAAATACAAACTGGAGATTCATTGGTATGCTTTTAAAACAAGACCATGAAAGCTAGCTGATAATTTAAGTAGTTGGAAATGTGGCAATTGTGTTAGCTCTCATGAAGAAGGAATTACATTCTAGGTTTAAAAATATTTTTTGTTTGAGTCTCTTAACCATCTTAAAAACTGATGTTATTAATACATCGCTCAGTGCCCCCAATTAGCACATTAAACAGGGGTCTGTTTGCTATGCAGTGTGACTCCAGTTAGAAGATCTTTGACTGAGGCACGTGAGGGGCAGATCATACAAGTTTTAATCTTCACATGCTAGACCAGAAGGCAATGTCCTACTCTTTTGTATTAAGACTCAGGTACTGTACAGTTAAGAAGGAAAACATTCTGGCTATGAAGAAGAGGATTTATTAAACCAAAATTTGTAGTATTCTGCTTAATTTGATATACATTTCTGAATACTAAAATGTTTTAATTTCTTAAATGATTGATGTAAAAATCCTGGGCCAAATCTTTAATCGGTATCAACTGGTATAGCTCTGTCTGTAACCTCATGTTGGTGACAGTAGCAATGAAATCACAGCTCTACTCTCTAGTATAGTTGTACATCTTGAACAAAGCCCAGCAGGGTAACTTTTCAAGTGAGGTTGAGATAATCCTAATGGTGAGGTTGAAGTTTTCCATATAACTTTCACTTTGCTCTTGATTATTCTGTCTTCAGAAATAATATCAGGGCAGTAGACGGGGAAAACAGGAGGAAATAAGTCTAAGAAAGTAACTCAAATCAGGATTGCTCTCTCACACCCTCCCACACAATGAGGGTACAATACAGAGATGTGTTTTCTAGTTCACTCAATAATGCACTCATTTCCTTCCTCCCTTCCTCCCTGCTTGTTGTTTTTCTTTTGATGTGTTTTTTTTTTAACCTGATTATCTGTGTGGATGGCAGATCATGGAAAGCGTGGACCCTGCTCAGCTGCAAACTGCTGTGGGAAAATTTGTAACAGCAACGAAGGGTCCTGCTGTTACAGATCCAGACTAACACGGCTACCCCTCCGATACGTGGGAAAATTTGTGAACATTTCACACATCATGCTGTGAATTCTGCAGAACGCAGCCAGGAGCTACCAGGGCAAAGAGGAATGTGAGGAAGCCGTGACCACAGTTGCCCAGGAGCTCGTTTAATAGATCAATTAGCATATGCTGGCGGTAATGGATCCCACTGATGCGGTGGAATGCTGATTCTGGTCCAGTGAGACAAACACAGACTGGTGGGACCACATAGTTATGCAGATATGGGACAATAACCAGTGGCTGCAAAACTTTTGTGTGCATAAGTTCGCTTTTATGGATCTTTGTGAATTACTGTCCTCTGGCCTGAAGCCCAGCAACACGAGAATGAGACCTATTCTGAAAGTTGAGAAGCGAGTGGCAGTAGCCTTGTGAAAGCTTGCAATGCCAGACTGCTACTGTTCAGTGAGGAATCAGTTTGGAGTGGGTATATCTACAGTGGGGGCTGCTGTGAACTAGTGCTAGGAAGAATAGTGACTTTGGGAAATGTGTAGCAGGTAATGGATGGTTTTGCTGTGAGGGGGTTCCCTGAGTGTGATGGGGCAATAGATGGAATATGCATCCCTATCTTGGCATCAGACCACTTTGCGAAAGAGTTCATAAACCACAATGGCTACTTCTCCATGGTTTTGCAGGCACAAGTAGATCACAAGGGCAGGTTTATTGATATCAACAGGGGATGGTTGGGCAAAGTTCACAATGCGTGCATCTTTAGGAACTTGGGTCTCGTCAGAAAGTTCCAAGATGGACCTTTCTTCTCAGACCACAGAATTGCTGTTGGGGACGTTGACATGCCAATAGTTATGCTTGGAGATCCAGCCTATCTCTTGCTGCCGTGGCTCAAGAAGCCATACACAGGCAGCCTAGAGCGCAGTAAGGAACACTTCAACTGTAGGCTGAGCAAGCACAGAATGGTGGTAGAATGTGCTTTTGTGCATTTAAAGGACAGGTTCTGGCATCTGATGCCTCTGTTAGACTTCAGCAAAAGCAATATTCCTGTTGTATACTCCATAATGTTTTTGAAAGTAAACGGGGGAAAGACTTATCACAGGGTGGCAGGTTGAGGCAGTGTACCTAGCTGCTAATTACAGTAAGCCCTCAAGTTACACAGGGGTTGCATTCCTGCAACACACCCCTGCCCCCGTAACCCAAACTTCTGTGCAAGTCAAGGGGATCCAGGAACCAGGCTGCAGGCTCCCCTGGGTTTGCAGGATCTGGGAAACTGACCAGCTCATTGCTGGTCAGCTTCCCAGTCCTTGCAAGCGGGGAGTTGGGAACCAGACTTAGAGCCTTCTCCCTCCATTCCCCCAGCCATGCGGCTGGCTCTGCATGTTGAATGCACGTATCTCAGGGGGATTACTGTATGAGCAACTGGACACTTACGCAATACGTAGAGCATATCAAGGGGCACTGTGAATCAGAGAGGCTCTGAAAACTGGTTTCATGAGTGCGCAGACAACATGACAGTTATGTCTGTTAAAAAAGTGGCTGCTGTCACGTACGTACCGGCCCATATTTTGTCCCACTTCCAAGGCGCACGTGGTACAAATAATAAAGACCCTGTTTTAAAATCATGCATTTTTATTTAGGAAACTGAGGCAACAGAGACTAAAGAAATTCATGGTGTGAACTAGGATGACAGCTGTGGGGAGGGAGCATGCAAAGGAAAGTGGCTTACTAAACACACCATTCCTGACTTCCCCTCCATGCACTTCTGGGCACCATGGGGAGGGAGGCTATGGAACTTGGGGAGGAGAGCAGGTTGTTCATCATAGGGTGGGGCGGGGCAGCGAGGGGGTGGAATCTGTTCTTATTTGGCAGGAATGCAAAAGCTTAAAGTCAACAGAAGAGGCTTGGTTTGTGAACTGCTTGCTTATAAAAGTTGACGTAATGTGGCTAACATCAATCCTAACCTCCAGTGTAATGTAGTGACCAGGCTGGAGGCTCTGAAATGCTCTTGCCACCCTTAACCTCCCTGCCAGCAGTTGCTCCTCTGTTATATCAAATCGATTTTAACATGAGTGCACCCACCACAGAGGCAGTGTATCATGATGTCAGAGGCCATCTCTTAGGTAGGCTGATCCAAGGCCTTTTAGTGCTTCATTGATCAAATCAAACAATAAAAAAAAGCCCAGTTAACCAGTGCAAAACCCTGAGGGCATTTGCTGTGTGCTTTTTCTGTAGGATGTCCTGCAAATCAAGTGGGCAGCTGCTTTCTGCACCAATTCTGGCTGATTTAAGATGTAGCTCCATGTGGAACACATTGCAATAATACAATCTTCACATGACAAAGGCAGAGGTGATAATAGGAAGTTCCTCATCCAAAGCAGAAGGCTGGCTCCACCTGGCTAGGCCAAGGTTGTAAAATGTCTTTCTGACCATTGCTGGCATTTGACCTTCCAAGTGTGGCTGTTCTCGACTGGGGTTGAGCAAACTTGTTATGCTGGGCCCCACTTTTCATCCCTGTTATTAGCAACACCTACTCTCTCCCACTTGTCTAATGTTATCCAAAGCAGTAGAAATTTTGATTTTGTTCATATAAAAAAAACCCCCCAGCTTTTTTAACATGTGTAAGAAAATAAGCATGTAGAATGAAAAAACTTCATTAATCAATATATAAATACACATATATAAAAATAACAACACTTCAACATTTTTAATGAGATGGATGAGCTTGAGACGCAGCAGCCAATTGTGCTGCGCTCCACTTATGAAATTTTATGTCCTTCCTGGAGGGGACCTGTGCCCCCTTCCCGCACTTTGCACACCCCTGGTCTAGAAAGACAGTCAAGTTGTAAACTCCAGCTAGCAATGCCAATGGAGCGCCCTCTGACTTAAGGTGGATACAGTTTTTGCCAGCTCATCTCCCCCTCCCATCCCACCGCAACCTACCAGTAACATGATCATCTTGTCTGGACTGAGCTGCTGGCAGCTGGGTCTCACCTGTCCTCCATCTCAGCCTCATGTTCCTCAGTTGTGATGGAGGCACAAATGATCTGGCCTGCCTTGCAGAGGAGGTGAGAACAGATTAAATCAGTGGTCTCTTCTGAGTTTAAAATCCCTTTTTAAAACGGGGCTTGGTCTTCTGAATCTGAATTGCTTCGTTGATTGCTGCAATGCCCAAGTACCCCTGCAGGGAGGGTTATTCAGCGGGTGATTAATTGACTTCTTATGTCTTACTGACTCCACAATGGCTCCATTTACAAGAAGAGCATTAAGGAGTAGGAATGGAACTCTGCTGTATCTTACCTCTGAGTGCCCTGGGAGTTGATAAGCGATTACATAACACAGCTCAAGATAGAAAATATTACAGAATTGTGGTGTTGTCTAAAACTGAGTCATGTACTTGACCCAGATGATTTGATGATATGGCTATATAAATCTCTGGTAATATGGAGCTTCTTAACCTTGCTGATCAGAACTTCTTTAGTGCTTAGGTACCTAACTCCCTTTGACATCAGTGGAAGCTAGATATCCTTTTGAGTATTGGAGCTTACGTGCTGGTGGTGGTGTGCTGCCAGCTTCTGCCTTCTTGAAAAAATTGACTAGAAGTGAGAATTACATTCTGACCTGATAGTGTAGAGCAGTGTTTCTTAAACCATGTTCCATAGAACATTGGCATTTCATGAGTGACTCACAGATCTGCCACAAGCATCTGACACTTTTTTGATACTGTATACTGATGGAAAATATTTTTTGTTATTAAAACAAGATCAATATTACTCCTTCACTGGTTTTGCTGTGTGTTGTTGTTAGGTTTAGTTTTTTTGGTCTTACAATTTTGTTTGTTTGTTTTGTTTTAAAGAAAATTTTCATAGGCGTTCCACATTAAAAATATTGTTTTGTGTTCCGTGGTCTGTAATAGTTACACTGGGGTAGAGCTCAGCCATCAGGCCATTGATCTGCCCCTTTTTAATTTGAGAGACAAGGCAATATCTGTTTTGGGACCAATTTGTGTTGGTATGAGAGAAGCTGTTTTAATTTGGTCTTTATAGTATTTTCTATGGAAAATTGCTTAAATGAAAGGTTTGATGACTGGAACGCTGATCAGCTCCTCACGTAATTTAGTTCAAAAGGACAATCTGGACCTACAGGAAAGGACAGGAAGGAATAATTATGAAAAGGCCTCATTTTGATTATATTTGTCTGGAATGATTCATGTGCCAGCAGCACCAATGCTGCCTTTCCTGAGGTGGGCAGCTTCCTTTGCATTTCTGAAATGCAAGTTCTGGTGTTTCTTTTAGAAAAGCAAAATATCAATATTTCATTTTCCTTTTCTTAATGGCACTTTTTTAGTGGACATTTAAGCAAAACATAGCTTTATTTACTTTGCTGCTTTTGGGTCTTTTACCCTTGACCGAAGTGATGATTGAAACTTTGTCATTTCCTGTGAGCTTCATGTTAAATAAAATTTGTTGTTGCTGCAAATAGAAGCTTTCTTAACACTGCCTTCTTAAACTCCTGTCTGCACTATTGCTTTGCCCTGACTTGTTTGTGGAAGGTAGAGATATGTACAAAAGTTTATGCAGAGCTCTTGTCAGTATGTTGTGACTCAGCATGGTTCACCTGGAGGGCATGAAATAGTTTGGCCTTAAAAACCTTTGCACAATAGAACAGGGTCTGCAATAAAGAGACCAGAGTAAACTGTCATGGAAAAAAAAGAACCCTGTCTTTAAACTTTTAACAATCATTATTTCACCAGGTATTGAACTCTTGCCATTGAAAAATGTTTTGCAAGTCTCAACTTTGGCTTGCAAAACAGTAATACAGATTTTTGAACTGTTTGCAGTTTTTTTTCTTTCCCTCCTCAGTGGGCTTGTCTACACTTGCCCCCAACTTCGAAGAGGGCATAGTAATCAGGGTGATGGGAGATTACTAATAAAGTGCTGCGGTGAATGTGCAGTACTTCATTAGGCTAATTCTCCCCCGCAGCACCTTCGAAGAGTCAAACTTTGAAGTGCAAGCATGCATATACCTACGGGCACTTCAAAGTAGTGTGGGATTTCAAAGTGCTTGAAGTTTGACACTTCGAAGTTGCTGGTCGTAAGCATCCTCAGTTCACAGTGGTTATACCAAAAGATGAACATGTTTGAAACCTCAGAGGAGAAACTCCATACCTTTCAGGATCATACTGGCATGAGTGGGCAACAGATCTGCCAGGCTCCTGGGCCAGGGGAGAGGGAGGACTAGCTCCATACTCTTGGGAAGTGTGGGGCCTCAGGCAGAAGGGGTGGGGCTAGGATAACCACCCTTCAGTGCTACCTGGACCATGCCACATGGTTGCCTCCTCTTCCCACCCCCAAACCAGCCAGCCCTTTAGAGTTATCCATAGTGCACTGCCCAGAGCTGCAGATGCAGCTGTGAGTCCCAGGCCCTTTTGAATTGCTGGGCCCTCGGGCAGCTGCCCGTCTTACCCTTTCTGTCCTCCTCCCCCATTGGCAGGCCTGATTACACCCTTCATTTTGGCTTCCTCTTGCTCCTTGATAAAGTTGTCATTGTTCATGGGCTCAATAATTACTTCTTGGGACACAAGAAGTAATTCTTCCACTCTACTCTGCACTGATTAGGCCTCAGCTGGAGTATTGTGTCGAGTTCTGGGTGCCATGTTTCAGGAGAGATGTGTACAAATGAGAAAAAGGCCAGAGGAAAGCAACAAAAATGCTTAATGGTCTAGAAAACATGACCTATGAGGTAAGATAGAAAGAACTGGGGTTATTTAGTATGGAAAAGAGAAGGCTGAGAGGACACACAACAACTTTCAAGTACCTAAAAGGTCATGACGAGGAGAGAGAGGACAAGAAGCAATGGGCTTAAATTACAGCAGGGGAGATTTATGCTGAGCATTAGGAAAAACTTCCCAAGTGCAGGGTGGTTAAGTAGTGGAATAAATTGCCTAGGAAATTTGTGGAATCTCCATCATTGGAGAGCTTTAAGAGCTAGATAGACGAATTACCTGTCAGGCATGGTCTGGGTAGTCCTTGGTCCTGCCATGAGTGCAGGGGACTGTATCTGATGACCTCTAGAGGTTCCTTCCATTCTGATTCTGTGATTCAATTTGTATTTATTGTGAAAGTGATTCCACCGCATGATCATGGGTGAACTTTTGTATGAGTGATTTATGAACTACAATGTAGGCGTTCATTTTATGCCATGCATTGTAATTTATGTTGTGAAAACCCTCAGGTATTCAAGTCAGAGTGGATGACAGTTAATGAACATTAACGTGCCACTTACACAGTTAGGCTGTGAATATTTCATGACGTTTTTCTCATGGTAATCTCCTATCAGAAATGCAGGGCTAATGTTACTAATGTGAACTATATAAAAGGATTGAGTTTGTATGTTAGCAATGTAGTTGCAACAGACCTGTCAGAGATGAGTAAGAAAGATAATTGCCAGTCAACATCTGTTGCACAATATCTTCAGAATTATATGAAGAGCCAGTGTATGAACTAAACAATGGAGTCACATGTTATTTTTGTTCTCAAATAATACGCTTCTTGGAATTATCTTGTATACACCAAATGCATGTGTTTCTCTGATTTATATTATGTACTGAAGTTTTCAAAACCATAATAGGTATCAGAAAAAAATGATTGTAAATAAGGATTCACTTTTAGTACTATAGAGGTGTAGAAGGAGGGGCAAGGTGTTAAAAACTGTGACATTTTAAGCACATTTTTGCAAGTGTTCATGTATATTTTGCTGATTTTTTGTTTTGCACACAGATTATTTCTGAAACATAAAATTGCTTGCCAAGGCTAATAACTTCTAGTGGGAATATTTTCTTTTTTCTGGTTAAGTAAATAAATTCACCCTTAGGTTGTAAGATTAGCATGCAAATATAACAAAATTGCTTTCTTTCCCAAGCTCTGATATTCCTTTCAAATTGAAGTAAGGAACCAGCTGAATGAGTTCATATTTTTATATTCTCTTGGGCATATTCAATTTAATATTCTAGCAGTTATATAATCATGTGCATTGCAATAATATTTGTGGAATATGTAATGGAGGGAACGACCCTGCAGTGCTTTCATCTTGCAAAATAATCCCATTGACTTCAGTGTGACCTCATGCATGAGTAAATGCCGCTCACTTGAGTAAAATTAGGCACAGATCAGACCATAAATATAATATGGACATAATGAGACCAGATTTGCTCTGGTATCTCCATGAGTTTTAATTGTGCTGTGTGTTGTGGATATATACAAAAAAGATTTCAAATGTCAGTGTTTACTGTAAAATGATCATTCTAAATTGATTACAAAAGAAGAGCATCTGCCTTCCTAGGTCTGGTCTACACTAGGCGATAAAGTCAATTTTAGGGCTCCATGGTTGGTCTTTTTTTTAAATAAACTTTCCGTCTACACTCCAGCGGTTGTTAAGTCGATTCTAAGCAGCTGTAATGCCAACTTCTGTACTGTTAACTTCCCAACAAAGATACTCGAAAAATCAAATTTGCAGTGTTGAGCTAAAACAGTGTAGATTTAACCATGGTTAAAATCAGTTTTATTAGCCCTGGAAACTGTTCCACAAGGCCCACAATGTCTTCAGAATGTCCTTTCACATCATGGCTCCAGATGAGCAGGAACTAGCAAATGGGAAGTCCGGCATTTTTAATTCATTTGTTTGTGATCAGCGGGCGATCGCATGTAGCGAATTTACAGAGTTCCAGCATGGAACCATCAGGAGAGCCAGGGACTCATTCATCTTACGAGTTAGCCCCCACCCCAACACAGCACATGGTGGCGTGGCTGTAGAGGTCGTGCTTGTCTGAGAGGACAAGAAACTTCTTTTCTGTGGGTTGCATTTGTACGGGGGGAGCTCACCTCCCCGCCTCCCCAAAGGTGCCATGCCGTTGGGGAGTCTATCCCCTGCCTGCCTAAACACACGAAGTGGCTAGCCTCCCACTCAATATAAACATGTGCCTGCTGCATATTGCGGTCCATGCTTCTAGACAGCAGTATGTCATGGCTTGTGTGCAGTGAAAGTTTTAAAGGTGGGAAAAAATTTCCGAGGCTGGCTGTCACTGGGGAAAATAGCCCCACCGTGGCAAAGATTTTCGGGGGCTGTCTGTAACTGGGGGTCCCTAGAGCTTGGTGCCTGCACCATGCTAACTGGAGCCTCCCTCATGACCCCCTCTTTTGCTCTACATGGCTCCATAGGATTGGGAGGCCAGCCCTGGCCAATATGGAATTGGGGGCTGGCGCCCCTAGACTGTGGTAACTGCACCTGCTAACAGGAGCCTCTAAAGGGCCTCTGGGTCCCAAGGTTTGGAGGGGACCAGCCCTGCAATAACCATATTGTGGGCTGTCCCCGCCCCCACTTCTCAAAGCGTGTGGCTTGGGGGAGCCACATAGTCTCCGCGGTGTCCTGTTTGCTGTGTTTTCACAGGGAGAAAACAGCTTCCTGAGCTGCTGCCCTGCCCCATGAAAGGTGTTCTTTCCCCAGGGGAGAACTGAGGTACCTGTTAGCATGTCTGAGACAGAACTGGGAAAGGCTCATAGATCATTGTAGCCTGAGCACCTTTGCCAATCTGTTTGGGTGCTGACCTGAATTCAAGGTGGCTGTTCAATGTGTTGTGATGTGTTGGTGTTCTTTCCACAGGGGACCACTGAGGTTCCTGTTAGCTTGACACAGTTAGAACAGGGAAAAGCACCATTGCTATTTGCAGGTAAACTATTCCTTGAAGGGGGGAACACAGGTGCACAGCCATACTGAATGCAAAAAATTTACAGGTGTTATTGCCCCAAGTGGACTGAGGCTCTTGTTAGCATGGCACAGGCACCTGGAGAACAGATGCCCAAATAGGTGGGATTGACAGCTACATGGCTCATTTTAAAGACAATGAAGTGTGGGAAGATGACGACATACTCCCACAACCATTTGTGGAGAATTTTTTTGCTATAATGCACCTGCAAAAAAACCCAGAATGGAATGGGGCTCTGCAAACTGTAGGATTTGTTCCCAAAATGCCCTTCTGCAACAGTCAAACTTTGGCAACACGTTAAGTCAACTTTGTGGGCAGGTGCGGACACTCAACATTGACTTTATAAAATCCAGTGTTACAAATTCAACTTAGATACATTCAACTTTATTTTGTAGTGTAGACGTACCTCTAGTTAGGTGTTAAATTACTTATGATATAAAGGTAAAGAACTTAGGGTAATTGCTTTGAAGTTGCAGATGTGTTAACCGCAGTGCTCTGGCTAAATTCCAAGTAGATAATTATATTCTGTCAACTTAAAAAGTCACCCTGTAGCAACAACTAAGTAAGATGGTAGTCATTTCCTCTTCCAAAGCGTGCCCTGTTGCAAGCTCTTTCCATCCTAAAGAGGGTTGCTTTTTGTCTATAAGTACTGGGATTCTCTAGCATGAAAGGAATTAAATACTTTTAACTCTTTTATTCTTACTGAAAGTGGCACAGATGACAGTGTCCCTTATTATAACTATAAACGGACATGTACTGTAGTATTGTGTAATAGAGGTCCAGAACACTATCAGAAATTTAGCAGTACACCCATTCCTTGTTTAAAGAGGACTTTACTTACAAGTACTTGCTGAAACAAGGGACCCGTATACCCACCTATGTTCACTGAGTGAACTTCCCCAGCTAATATGAGCAAGCTGCGAGGTCCCTGGCCGAGGTTCAGGGAGATCTGCACCCCCCATTAGCCCCAAACCGCCCCCAGTCTTAGACACACACCCCCATCCCTAACCTGCCCCCAACTTTAGATTCCCCACTCCTGCTGCAGCCCTAAACGGCCGCAGTCTTAGACAATCCTCCTCCTCCTCCCACAGCCTCTTCACTGGGGCTGCTAAGCTGGGTGGCAGAAAGAGTCTCCAGAAGGAGAAACTAGGAAAAGTTCCTACTTTCTAATAAAATTCCCGGGTCAGCATTAAAAGAGAGAATATCTGCTGCTTTACCATTGTCACACAACCACAATGTGAGTTTTGCAGTTTCATATTTTTCATACACTTCACTAGTGCTGACAAGCGGACTTGTTTTATGATCTTTTAGCTGAGGGTATGTCTACAATACAAACCTGAGTTAATCTGTATCACTAGTTATTGCAGTGGTGCATACTGTAAAAGTGGAGCACCCAAACAGTGCCCTCCCCATGCTGCTCCTTCCCCTCCCCCATACGCTACTTAGTCCTCTCCCTCCACCCCAATCCCTTGCTCTAATGGCCAGTATGCCCTCCCACTTGTAAAAGTCACAGGGTCCTGACTCCTTGGCCTCACCTATTCTGTCTACCGACTTTAAGAGGTGGCAGTGTGAGGACCTGAAAGCACTATCTCTTTGCTCTACTGGCAGCTCCCTGCCAGGAGCCTGGCAGCCCCTCAGGTTCCCTATAGGTTGTCCCACCTCTGCTCCCTGTCAGAAGATAGGAAACCCTAAAGTAGTTGGAGGTGGGGGGAGGAGAGTGGGGAGACTGGAGAGCAGTAGGTGGGCAAGTAAGATCTGGGTTCAGTGGGCAGGGTGTGCAGCTGGAGGAGCTTGTCGGCTGAGGTGGATTAATCCTGGGGATGGGGGTGGTGCGGGGAGGTTTAAGCCTGGGGGTGGGAGGATGGATTTGGGGGCTGAGGTGTGTAAAGCCTGGAGATGGGGGTCGGATTTGTGGGTCAAGCGAGCTAGAGCCTGGGAATGGAGGCGTGGAGGTGTTGATGCAAACATTGCTCCCTCCTGATTAGGATCCTGTTCCTTGTCCTCATTTGCTCTCCAGTCCAGGAGCGAAAGTAACTTAAACTTTGTAACTGGTACAAATCACTGTGTGTGCTCTATGCTTAAATTAGGGGCTACAAAAAGTACGGTTTGACATTACTTATTAAGGACTGTCATATTCACATGCATTGCAGCTCTTGAACTATTGGTTTTGTAACTGAATTTGAAAAAATGGCTCCTCTCCTTATTTTGGTTACAGACCCCTGCTCTAGCACCTTCTCCCCATAGATTGTTCTGTATAAACCATGCATTATTATATCGTGTTTATACTAGTTATTAATAGTTTCTGACTGAAGTGTCATTCATCAGAACCTCAAAAGCAGAATGTGGTATACTGTTGGTCCAGGCATTAGTATTAAGGTGAACTGCTGCCAGAAAAGTTCAGAACTTTATATTGTTTTTGGTTACAGTCTTTTCTGTGTCTTCTTCATAATGTAAATGTTTGGATTGTATGAGGAACCAAAAAACTCGCCCTTGCTCTCGGTCTCTCTCTCTCTCTCAACAGTGCAAATGTGGAATTGTATTCCTTCTCCCCCCCACATAAGGGCACTCAGAAATAAAATAATGTAAACCAGCCAGTGGGAGCTGAGATTTTGAAAGGGGGCAGGAGCAGTGCACAAAGCCTCATGCTCCCACGAAGCATCTGGAGCAGATTGCTACATCAGGTGGGAAGCTGCTTAGAGCCACGTCTAGGCGCTCTGTGCCTGGTAGTCTGCAGGCTGTGTCCACTGGCTTGATGGACCGACTTCAGCCCACGGACCATATCCTGCCCACCCTTGCGCTATATATTCTGTGTTGCAAATGAAATGAAGATTTTGAAAACAGAAGAACACCCACAATATTTATAATAGATTTAAATTGGTATTCTGTTAAGTGTGCAGTTAAAACTCTGGTGAGTTGCAATTATTTTTAATGTAGTTAATTTGTTTGGCATTAATTGCAGATAGTAACTGCAATTAATTGACAGCCCTAGTATGTACTGTTGAACTTTCTGTGCAAAGTTAAGTTTCTGGGGCAATTGAATCATTGGGCCTCCTGCCTTTGGAGCAGGTTTGCAGATTGCCAGGTAGGAACCAGCAGAAGATGCCTGTTGAAGCCTCGTACATCTTCAGCTCTGGGTATGCCTTGTGCTGCCAGTTAGTGCAAAGACAGGTTTCCTCTGTGGTTGTGTAATGTAATATTAATTGAGAAGACTACCATGTTCATTGGTAAGCCTTACAGCACCCTCCTGGCCTAAGAAAGGAGAAATGAGAATATACTGCTCTTCATGTGGAGAGGACTCCTTGTTTTCCTCTGAAGAGAGGAAATGGGAGGAAGATTTGAGAATCCTCAGGGATATCTTGGTTTGTTTTGTTGTTTATTCTTTATCGTGTAACAGAGGTTAACTCTCCTTAATCTCAAAACTGAAAATTTCTGAGTAAAAATAGTGTGTCATTTCTGGTCTTTTTCCATATTCTCTGCTTTTCACGTATTTTTTGAAAATTCACATTTCCTTGAGTCCAGACAGAAATGACTGTTTTTAATAAGCCATTGTAAAATCTGTGTTATTTTTGCCATCATTTGGTAATGGTTTTAAAAATTGTCCTATGTACTCATGTAGCTAGATCCTTAGAACACTGGAAAATATCATCCTGACAGTTAAAATAAGTTTTAATTTACATGTTAAGAAAATGTGCCTTCATGTTTTGGTCTCAGGTATATTCTGTCCATTTTTTTTCCTGTGTGCTTGTGAATTTGGCATGCAGAAAAAAGACTAGTCTCTCTCAAGAAGAAGTTGACAGAGGCATTTTGCATGATTCAGAGGGGCATAGCAGGCCCTCCAACTCCCGCAATCTGTTAGTGCTTCTGTGAAGACCTCATCTTCTCCTGCAGCTAATACAGGTGTTCAGCTTCTCTTCATTGCCCAATCCCGGTATGGCTAGCAATTTTAAGCCACAACCTTGCCCATTGTGTTCAAAGTGTTTTTAAAATAATCCAGGATAGTAATACTACTACCTACATAAGAGTATTATTTAATACCACTTGAGTAATTGTTTTTTAAAAATGACTAATTTGCGCAATAAAACATAGCCAAGTAAATGAACCTTGTGGGTATTAGCCAATGAGGAAGCTAGAGGACTTTGATCCTGCCTTCATACTTCCCTGGATCTAGTTACATGGTCACAATAGGACAAGTGCTAAAACAGCAGTCAGTGACAGCACAATCTATATCTTAAAGGAGTGTATTACCAAGGTCATGTGTTAGGTTCCATTTCAGCGAAAAGTAAATTTTCAAAAACAGTAGTGTGGAGAACATCAGGGCAAATGAGAAGGGGCGGGGGGAGGGAGGATATTTATACATGCTAGTCTATTATTTCTACTCAGATTTACAGGCCCAGAAAATGTTCCCCAGTGATGGTGAAGGGCAGGAGGAGCTTGCACTTTTGTACTAATTCTTGAAGGCCTCAGAACTCATGACAGTAGCATAAGTTATGCCTCTGTGGCATGCTAGGGTGAGTAGAAAAACCCTTCCTTTTCATGCCTCTGCGGTTCTGAGGTGGAGGTACCGAGTGGCTTGCTTCTTTCCCACCACTACACAGCATGAGCCCATGAGCTACTGGTGTCCCAGTGGAACTCCACATGTAATAGTTTCTGGTGCTTGAGCCTACACTGATACTTCATCTCTGCCCTGTCCATCCACACAGTATGCATGCTCATGTGGATATTACTATGCAACTTGGAAGATAACTGTTTTACTATGAAGCCTATGGTGTGATGGAGTTTCTTGGCCTATTTGCTTTCTTTGTGTATGCCTACACCCAGAGGGACCAACAGCCACCATGGACCCTCTGGCAAGGTGGGGGGAAGCTGGCTGTGTGCCATAGAAGGGGCAGGGCCTAGAGAAGTGAGCAGCACTGCCCCCAACCCCTCGGACCACATAGAGTACTGCCAGCACTTGCTCAGTCTGCTGCCAAACTCTGGGCCTTGGGGGCAATTGTCCCCACTTCTCCTGAGTAATATGTACCAAGGAAACTCTGAGTGTGATACCTGGAATATCACAGATGTTTCTTCTGCAGGGAAGGAAGCATATGGTTCAGTATGCTCCAGCAACATTTGCCTTTTGTGAATATTTTAGTATGCTTTGAGCTTTGATCTTTATCTTTTTTGCCTTAAAGATCTTTTTCAAGTTTATAGCAGTTTATAAGGGAAGCAACATTTATGTAAGGTGGTTTGGTACTCTTTTTGATGTGATACTATGGAGGGATTCGCATTTATGGTCAAATATAATATGTGTACATCGCTGTTGGTGAATGATGTGGTCTGATCTGGCATTTGGTTCTCTGCATGGAAGCAGGAAACTTCTCCTGAAGAAATTTTAAGAACTTTAATAAATTCATAACAAATATAATATGGAAAAATTATATATAAACAATTATAGCCTGGAAAAGAGGAGAATTTTATAAAAGAAATACCAAGGCAGTTTTAATAACTGGGAGGCCTATAATACACAGGGTGGGTAGGTGAGCATGCGCACATGTGTGGGATAGGGAGAGAAATAAAGGGAGGTGTATGAAAGAACAGGAAAAAAAAGGAAGCATAAAACTCTAGCACGTACTGCTGTCCAACAATTTCACTGTAATTTCACATGGTCAGCTATAATTACGAGAGAGGCTAGGAGGCATAACATTCCTGCAAATACTGCTGTCCAACAATTTCATTATGATTTCCCACAGTCCTATATAATTATGCATGAGACTAGGTAGATGAGGTAATATACTTACAGAAGTTTGTCTAAAAATATATTTAGACTGTTCTAAGTATGCATCGTGTTGGAGTCATAATGATGCCACTTAAGAGGGAACAATTACATGATGTCCATATGAGAGGCACAGGGAGCGGAGCACATTTTCAAAAGTCAGTTAGTACATGCTGTAAACATGCGATCCTGTGTGCTTTGTGTATGTCATCATGCTTCTTGAATGACCTAATGTTTTTCCCAGTGTTCTTTACCACAATTTCCCCTTTTCCACAGGTGTGAAATGGGACTTTCTTCTCTCTAGCAGTTTTGAAGGGAACAATGTCATTAAGTGATTTTGGTATCTTTTTGGAGTGAGGTCCGATATATTTGTAAATTATTTATTTATATGAAAACGTGAGTGTCTTATCTTTTTTCAAGAAATTTTATTAAATGTATGCTCTAGCTCTTGGGGGGGAAAAAACGTTTTAGGTCCAGTCTTTTCAGAGCTGAAAGGCCTACACTTTATTAATAAATATTTATATTACAAAGGTGTCTAGAATGCAATCAGATCACGTCCTTATTGTGCAAGTCACTGTGTCAACATAGGGTAGTATTTACCGCTACTGTGTAGTGAATTACTCAGAGCTTTGCTGCCACCAAAATAGAAAACTTCTGGCCTTAGTATTGCTGGCATCTAGAATTACACATTGATTTCCTTTTAAAGAATGCATCTTTTTATTTTAACTTTGTTTTCTGTTAAGTATTACTTCGGTGGAATGATGGATTATGAGCATTTCCTGTTCTTTAAGTAAGAACTCCCTTCCCTCCACCCCCAACTGCATGAAATAATCCAGCTGCTAATTCAAGAGGGTGGAGATGTTAGGAAGTACGTGCCCTATGGGCAAATTATTATTTTTTTTAACTGTTCATTATGATGTTTCCTTGCACCTTCCTCAGAAGCATCTGGCACTGGTTACTGACGAAACTAATTGCTGAACTAAATGGATGATTGGTCTGATCCAGTTTGACAACAGCTCTGCTATACTTAAGGTAGTAATGATGAGGTAACATTGGGAAGAGCAGTTAGAATATATCCTCCTTCTCTTTAGAGGGGACTAACCATGTTGTAAAGTAATATCTGCTCAGAGAGAGAGAGAGAGAATTTAAATTCCAAAATCTTTTCGAGTACTCCCTCCGTGCTTCTAGTCCAAATATTGGCCATCTAAGCCCCCCTGGTCTTCAGGAAGCAGCTTGCATTTATTCTTGTCATAGGTTGACCACATCCATTTGAAATAAATCAGAGTTGAATACAGAGCATCAGTATCTGTTTCAATTGGGGTTCCATAATTCAACATGGAAAATGTCTTTCTATTTAAATGTACACCCCATTGATACTTTTATTTTTCTGTAAAAACAAGAAGTTGTCCTGTGGCACCTTTATAGACTACCAGATATTTTGGAGCATAAGCTCTCGTGGGCAAAGACTTCCTTCATCAGGCTGTGCCTAGATTGCTGAGAACTGTCAACAAAAGATAGCACAATGCATTTGCGTGTTAATTTTTCTCCGGTGACTGTTCGCCAGCGTGATGAAGAGTAATAAAATGTGATCTTGCAGCTCCTCATCCTGATTCATCCATATCAGGCCATGATTACTTTGGAGTCCTGTTCCGTGTAATACTTGTTTTCAAGAATCAGAATGTATGGGTTTATATAACTTTACTACATGAGTCACATATGCAAGCATGTAGGAACCTGCAGATTGGAACCTTTAGTTTACACATCTGACTAGACTACTGTTGAAAGATTAGTATTAAAATACCAGTTAGAAGCATCTATGACCTGAGAATTACACTGAATATATTTTAAAACTTGGATGGCCCCTTGAAACTCCCCTCCAAAATGTCTCCTGATTCTGATTAAAATTGGAATATTTTCTTAAATACAACAGTGTCACATTTTTAGATTATGTTTTAGCTACAAAATGTGAGGAAGTCCTTTCATACACACTAAAGTGGGGTCTGAACAATCGTCATTGCAAAAAATCCCAGTGGCTGAATGATAATATTGGTAGCTAAACAATTTTAAAGTGATGTTGCTTGTGTGTGTGGTGGGGGATGGCGGATAAAATATATTCTTCCCTACCAGAATACCCTTTTAATTTCAAAAAGCTTAAAATGGGCTCATTAACAAAAGAGAACTCTCCAGTTGTTGGTGTGTGTTGTTTTTTTTTAATTTTTTCAGGAATGTTCCACCTGAGTAAGATAGTGAGGATGCTTGCTCACTCTTGTTTTATTTTGATTTTAATTTCACTGAGGCAAATAATATGATTGGGTGTCAAATGAGCTTTCCGTCATTTTCTGTTTGATTAAGCTGTAGGGAAGTGAGAATTTTTGTGGTTTTGTTTTTATTGTATTGTTGAAATACTGCTTCACGTGGACAGACTATAGGGGCGGAAGTGTGATTTCCTCTACAAATTAAGGTGTGACAGTTGTTATAGCTGCTAAATCAGGCCCCCACTCCCTTGCTCGATCACCATTTTTACAGCTGGGTAGTCCCTGTGCTATAAGGCTGTGTCTAGATTGCTGAGAACTGTCAACAAAAGATAACACAATGCATGTGCGTGTCTTTTGCCAACGGTTCTGTCAAGAGGCTTTTCCAAAATTTGGCCCGTCCACACAGGGCCAAATGTCAGATAAACACTCTCTGTCGAGACATCCATTCTTCCTTATGGAATGAGGTGTACAGGGACGTAGTCAGAATGCTCCCGACCAGTGGATCTCTTCCAGGAGATCTGCAGTCTGGACGTGCCCTCTGTTGACAAAAGTTCTGTCAACAGAAGCCTGCAGTCCAGACATAACCTTAGTGTAATGCTTTAGGGTTGAGACATTGGAGATGTCTGCAGAAGAGGCTCTTGGAGACTCATTATTTTGAGTGCCAGGAGTGCAGGTGGTTATACAGCAGATCTGTTATTAAGGCGCAGAGTCTTCAGGTGATATGTCAGTTGGTCCAAACTGAGCGTTTCTGACTCATGCAAACTACTTAATCTGGTTCGAAGCTCCTTTTAGGAGTTAGCAACGGTCTGCATGAATAGGGTGGATTTTGTTTCAGGATGGTGCCTCTGCAGGGATCCCAGTGGATTGTTTTCCTCTGTATGGGTTCGCACCCATTCCAGATTGGGATATGTGTGTGGCTGTTGCATTTCCTGATATTTACAACTCACAGTTCTAATCTTTGTGGTTTAAAGCATTGTGACTGCAGCATCATTGTTGGCAGGCATCAGCAGTTTAGGCTTCAGAAGGGGAAGGTTCTAGACAGGGCTGTCCTGAGGTGGTGGGAGGTGGGAACCTGGAGCAACCCTCACCCCAGTGCCTCAGGTGTGGGGCCTTGGAAACCCCCCCCACACACAGGCCCTGCCCCTTCCCTGTTCCACCCCCCACCAAGTCCCCACAACCATCTGGCTTGGGAATTACCTGAGGCGGGGGTGGAGGGGGGGGAACTTGCCTTTCCCGCCTCCTCTCACTTCTCACATGGCAGGAGCGGGAGCCTGCTCCACTCCATTCTGCCTCACTTTCCAGGCCTGCTGAACCCTGCTTCTGGTGCGGTGCAGTGTCTGCTTGCTGAAGCTGCAGAGAAGTGAGGCTCAGCCGGCTGGGGACGCATGTCACAGCAGAGCAGAGCAGATTGCTGCTGGTGCTAAATGGTGCGTGCAGAGGTGGAATGAGGGGAGGCGATCCCTGCTGCTGCTACTGCCACCACTGCCTCATGCCCCAAGTAATCCTCCCCTTTCTCATCAGGGTCCTCTAAAGTGCAGTGCCTAGCTGGCTGTCGAACCTTGTCCTATGGACAGGACAGCTCTGGTTGTAGGTTTGGCTCTTTTATAGGCAGAGATCTGTTGCCACTTCAAGATGTCATTCCTTAGCAAGCCCTTCAATGTCAATTATTGTGCACCTTGGAGAGTTTTTATTAGCATCACTAACTTACTTCCAAGAGTATCGCTACTGACTAGTAAAATTTGTGCCTTAAATTTTAAACTCCTTAGGGGAGAGAAGATGATACAGGCTCTATTTTGCACATTATAAACTGTACTCTGAGTCCCCAGTATATATGATTCAGGATGTCCTAGTGTATTATTTATTACCTGTGGTAACAATTTTGCAAAGAAGTCATCACATGAATTTATCACTATTCATTTATTAGTCAACAGAAAACTGTGCTGCAAATTGATTCACTATGCACCTGCAAGTTGTTGTCTTTTATTATACAATTACAGACCAAACCTCTCTAATCCGGCACCCTCGGGATCTCACTAGTGCCAGACAAGAAAATTTGCCAGACCACAGAAGGTCAATATTGTCTAGTAGTATTGCCAAAATTTCCACTGCTTACTGGCCTCTTAGAAGACATGTAGAGGTAAATTGCAGCTAAATAACAGCACAGAACACTGGGGCTGCATCTACATTACCACCTTCCTTCAAAGGAAGGATGGTAATGAAGCTGTTCGGAGTTTACTAATGAAGTGCTGCCATACTGTTAGCCGGTGGCCGGGTAATGTGCGGTGAGGTACTCCCCTGGGTCCTAAACAACCCAGTTTTTTACTGTTAGAGCAGGCAGCTCCTAGCACTCTCACCCACGGCCAGGCTGTAGTAACCAAACGGTTAAAGTTCTTTTGTTGTGCCGGCTGTGTTCAAGTGACAAAAGGATAACAGGGTCAGGCTCAGAGCTTAACTAGTTACAAGTTTATTTAAGCTACAGTTATAAGCGTGCGGTTACAAAAGGCTATTGTTTACTTCTTATATGCTAGCAAAGTACAGGTGTTAACAAGTTACGTTACAATCCAATACAAAGATATCTGTTACCATCTAACACAATGATATCTTGACACAACGACATCTAGTTACAGAGCTCTAATTCTTTAGCTGTGCACAAAAAAGTCGGAGACCTAGCATGGGTGTATCTTACCCTCTCTGCGTCTCTCGATACCAGCATAGCCAAGCCGGATCGGTCACTCAATTCCGCGGAAAGACGAATACGAGGTTGGTTGTCCCCAGTTGTGGACCTCGGGAGGCAATCACCTGACCCGACCAGCAGGTAGTTGGTGGAATGCACTCAAAGTTAGAGTTCTGCTGGACCCATCTTTTATACCCCTTTTTTGGGTTACGTATTCTCTTTCTTATCTATGGTGCCAGATCATACTGGTCTGTCTTTTGTGACGCCAGTTTGTTACAAGGGCATTTCTTACTTAATTTGCACTTGTAAGACAGGAGATAAGCAATTTAGGAGTACAGGACATTCTTTTTGTGTGGGCGGGGCACTTCCCCTTCTGGGATGGTTGTGTGTGTGCATCATATCGATCAATGCCAGCTGGGGTGATTTCTTGAGGGTCCCCCCCCCCCCATGTTGATAGGTTGGCCTGTTAGCCTTCTATCTGTATTTTCTGCTTCTCAGGGTCACGATGAGCTAGCACATCTGGGCCTCAATGAGGGCATCAAAGACTGTGCTGTCAGCAGCCATTTCCGTGCCCTGTGTGCTTCTCAGTGGGGGGGGGGGGGCAGCGAGCAAGCTGGCTTGTAAGGGGGAGACTTTGTCTGGCTACACATACATAGGCAGCACTTTGTTAAGCATATGCCCCCCCCTGCGGCAACTCCGAAGTTTTAAACTTCAGAGTACAGGCACACATCTAGCCGTGGCGCACCCGCTGGTACTTCGAAGTGCCAGGGCATCTTTGAAGTCCCCTTATTCCACTTCATTAGTAAACTCCAGACAGCCTCATTACCATCTTTCCTTTGAAGGAAGGTGGTAATGTAGACACAGCCCGAGAGCACGTTTCAGTTTTTCCAGAATTGGGGTTTGACATGTTTATATTTCTACTAAATGTTTTACAAGGAAGAATAACAAGGATAAGAAACAGTTTTACATTTTATCAAAACCTCTTATATAGCTACTGAAACCATGACTCAGTTTTAAACTTCTTACTCAATTAAGTGGGTCTTAGCTTGAATGAGGACTGAAGGATTGGATCTTACATTGTTGTTAGCTTTCATTTGTTTTAGTGCTCCTGCTCAGACAAAAGCATGTAGAATAATGCATATTTATACACTAATTAGCACTGAACATTTTCATGTTTAATTGTTCAGGTTAGATTTTTGAGGGGAGTTTTTTTAGAAGACTTTTTGCATTTTGGACTATTTCTATGATCTATAGCATGTTTTTGCTAATGAACTATGTTGCTTTTGTTTCTTAAGCTCAAAAGTGAATCTGTCTGTTTTTAAAGATCAGAGTTCCTTGGCTACATGTAGTAATATTTTTATAGCTAGGTATATCTAGTTATTAGATTTTACAGTTTAGTGTTAAACCTTTACAGTAATTTTTGTACGAGTAAAATGAAGTGAAATCTGGTCATGTTATACTTCTCCAGCTCTTAAGGCAGAGGAAAAACACATAAAACAAGATTGTTATTTTAGCCATTTGTTTGTCTCCCTGGGATGTTAAAAAGAGAATGAAAAACATGAGTGCAGTTTAATGGATTTGCTCAAAGATGAGTAATTTTCAATTTTAGTTGTCTTTCTGTAGAACCCAAACATACATACTTATTAAAATTCATTTGCAAACTACACTTCTGGATTTCTGTCTAGAACTCTGCTCTTCTACTGAGCAAGCTATTTCCTTTGTATTTAATCGGTATACATTAAACAATTAAAACAATTTGCTGAATAAATTATTCATTTTGGAATCATGAGCACATTGCTTAGTAGACCATTTCAGTGAGTCATGCCATGTGCTTATCAAATTGTATTTTCTCTCAATTTGATTAGCTGTACTAACAAACAGCCTGTGGCCATCTAGATCATTTCATCCTGCATGTGGATTCTTTCAGTGCCTGGCATTAGCCTGCTAGTTTATGTTAAATATTTGATTGTTAGCTCCCTGTCATGCTATATGTTGGTGTTCATTAAACACACCACTGATAATTTTTTGTGTGCGTTGCAGTAGAGCCTATGGATCCCAAACTGGCGTCATATTTATGCTAGGTACAGTAAAAACAGTCCTTCTCCGAGAGATCACTTCTCCCACCTTTGTGTTTTATTTACTTGACTGTTAAGTGTCAGGTAAACACAGTGCTGAAATAGTCTGAGGCTGTGTCTATCCTAGGAAATAAAGTCAAATTTATTAAAGTCGGTTTAAACCACTAGACTTTAATGTTGATGGTGAGTGCCCACACGTGTTTAGAAAGTCTACATAGTGTGTTCCCAGTACCTTTGCTAAGTTTGACTGTGTCAGAAGTGCATTGTGGGTACCTATCCCACTGCTTCTGCACCCTTATTGCATTCTGCATTTCTCTGCCAGTGTGTTATGGCCAAAAAAAAAAAATGCGCCTCAAGTGGTTGTGGGTGTCTGATGTCATCATCCCAGAGTGCATTGCCCTTACTCTCCACACTTATTGAAAACACACTGCCAAATGCATTTTCATGCCACTTTTACACAGCATGCCCCTGGCACATGCCGTTCCAAGGCCAGTGGGCCAGTCCTGAAAAACGTAAATGCAGAAATAAAAATCTGTAAAGTTTCAATTTGGAGCTATTGAAAAGTTGTTTTTTTTTTGTATTGTTGAAATACTTTATTTCGATAATGTTATTTTAATTCATTTTGACCTGGCAGCCGGATAAATTCTAATTTGGCATTACGCCTCATGGAAAAAGCTGGAGTAGAAAAGTAGACCTTAGGACCCCGTAAATCGGTCTGATATTTGTAGCATACATTATAAAATGGATTTAACTCCCTTAAAATTGACTTTATGTTCTTGTGTAGGCATAGCCTCCGAGGTGTAGCTGTGTTAGTCTGTGGCTTCACAAAAATCAAGAAGTCCTGTAGCACCTTAGAGACTAAAACATGTAAGTGATTGATTACACATGGCACATTAGCTCCACATTCTGTCTACAATTCTCTTGGTCAGTTGTGGTGATGCTTGTTGCTGCCTGTGATGGCTGAAAGAGGGCATATGATTATTTAAACAACTGACCTATATCAAATTATTCCCTCAAAGGATTTTTACCATTCTGTAGGTAACCGTCAGAAAATGAATCTTAATGTCTTCTGAGTTTCTCTTGCAACTGCAGTAATAATTACAAAACAAATTATTCCTTTGCTTGTTCTGCCACTCCCCACCCCAGAGAACAGTATTAAAGATCTGACTTCTAAGGTGTAAGACCCTATATCCCTTCCACATTTTTTAGGATGATGCAAAATACAGCTTTACATTTAGATGTTCCTCAAGCCCCGTTCTCCTTTTTTTCCTATATTGTATTTCTCTTCATACGGTTTTAATTTTCCTCTTCTTTATTTAGTTGTTTTTTCCCATCTCTCCCCTTACTTCCTTCTTTTGTCCTTCTTCCCATTTATCTCTGCTTGTATTACCCTCTCCAGTATGTTCCTATTCTGGTGGTCCCTCCTCTTTGTTTTTCTGTACCTTAATTATATTATCTTCCCTATGCCCCTATATTAATGTTTCTTTCGTAACTGCCTTTTCCCATGCTTGCTGTTCTCTTTCTGATGTTTCAAAGGAGACTTTCAGAGCTTAGCACCAAACTGTTTGTTGTAGAGCACAAACCTGTGGGAAGATCCCCTGGTCTTAAATCCTTTTATTTAATTTTTTTTAATGTTGTTGGCAGTGTTGCCTTCGGTACTCAACAGGAAGCCAATGATGATCTCCTAGAATTGGAGAAGAGAAAAATATTTTGATTCTTCTAGAACTAGAGTTGTCAGCAGCCTCTGTTATGCTGTTGATTATCTCCTGAAATCTTAATGGTCCGTACAAGATTGTTTTTGAAAGTTTTTATTTTCCTCTTGTATGAGAGATACCAGAAGTGGTTGCAGGTGGGTAGTCATTTAATCAGATACAGTAATGTGTAGCATGATTTTCAAAATGAATGGTATTCCGTGAACAAATAATGTGTACTACAAAACTTCACAAATTTTGCTCTTTGCTAATCTGCAAAAACAATTACAAAAATTGTCATGGATAACCGCTCAGGGAAGATATATGATCAGATTGGCCTTAACCTCTGTGTTAGTGTATAGAGAAGGCAACACAACTCTCCCATTTTATGTGTATTAAAAGGGCCAGAAACAATCCATATAACCTGTTTGTGCTTATGGGAGCATGTGAACTGCTGCACCTTTGGACAAAATTCAACCCAAGCAGCTGTGACTAAAGCCTAATCTTTGCTTTGCATTGGCCACAACAATGAATAGTCCACAGTCCCTTCTCAAACACTCAGCTGTAGTAAAGTTCTCTTCTCTTGTCACTGCCTCCTCCCACAGCCTAAAGTTGTGCCTGATGGCACAATTTAGCTGAAAGCTGTGGTGATGTGTCCGGTTGGTAAGAGTTCATTGTGTACCAACATACTGTAGATCATAGAATCATAGAAGAGTAGGACTGGAAGGGACCTCGAGAGGCCATCGAGTCCGGCCCCCTGCCCTCATGGCAGGACCAAGCACTTTCTAGACCATCCCTGAAAGCCATCTATCTAACCTCTTAAATATCTCCAGTGACGGAGATTCTACCACCTCCCTTGGCAATTCGTTCCAGTGTTTGATCACCCTGACAGTTAAGAACTTTTTCCTAATGTCCAACCTGAACCTCCCCTGCTGCAATTTCAGTCCATTGCCTCTTGTTCTATCCTCAGAGACAAGGAAGAACAAGTTCCCTCCCTCTGCCTTAGACACCCTTTTAGATACCTGAAAACTGCTATCATGTCCCCACTCAATCTTCTCTTTTCCAAACTAAACAAGCCCAATTCTTTCAGCCTTTCTTCATAGGTCATGTTCTCTAGACCTTTGAAGCATTTATCACAAGTAACAAAAACTGAGCTGTTAAGAAAATGCCATTGGTAATTCTGACTGGAGAGTGCATATTTTTGTAAAGCAGGTCTTTGACCACAAAAGCTTATGCTCCAAATATCTGTGAGTCTATAAGGTGCCACAGAACTTCTTGTTGTTCCTACAAAGACATATGACCACACCACCTGATATTGAAATCCATCTTGAATTTGGTATTTTTCAGTTGGAATGGGGAAAATTGTGCAATGGATGGCAACCTGCCCTGGGGAAATTCTATTTAAGGGAGGGGAAGTAGTCAGTGATAGTCTTCAACTGGCTTTTGAAACTGCCTCCCAATCCTAAGAGGATGTACATGAGGAGACATGAAAACAAAGAACACTAACAAGGGGAGCAGTTCTTAGACCCAGACCAGAGAGAGTATCTGCTCTGACTTGAAAGATTTTTCCTGAAGTAAGGAATGGGGTTAGAAATTATTATTTGTAACCATCTCTCTGTGCATATGAGGCTTGTTTGATGTGTTTTGTTTATTTTAGATTAGTAACTTGCTTTCCTCTGTTTTAACTTTTACCCACTTAAGTAATACCTTTCTATATTTTTATTACCAAGCCCAGTGTAAATAATTGTTACCTGTAGGGGAACAACAGCTGTGCGCATATCTCATTGATAAAGGGAGCAAACCTCTTCATGAGCTTGTTCTGTGCAAAATTTCTCTACAGAGTAGGACAGATTTATTTGGGGCTGTGCTCTTGGGTACTGGCAAGTCCCTGTATCTGAACCCTCCCAGCGGTGTTATCAGCATCTTTGTTACTCTGGTGTGGCGGAAGGGGGACTGTTAGTCCAGTGCTGTCTCTTTGCTGGCTAAGTGGGCAAGTGTAAAGGGCAGGTAGGCAGTCTCAGTGATGTGATTATCACATGGAATGGCAGTCTCAAGGGGACCTACCTCTGTGATCTAACCCGTCACAGTGGGTTTTAGTAGAAAGAAAAACTCAGCATTTCCAGCTAAGTGAATACATAGGCAATTTTGTTTCATCCCTACAGTAAATGCTATGGAATTAAGTACACAGAAGTTTGTGATTGATTGGTCACAGGATGACAATGAGCCACTGATGTGATTAAGCTGTGGAAATGGCTAATGCATTCCTAGGCTGCAATCAGGCTAGGTATTTCCAGTAGAGACAGGAAGGTGTTAGTTCCATTACGGAAGGCGCTGATGAGACCTCATCTGGAATACTGTGTGCAGTTCTTTTCTTCCATGTTTAAGAAAGATAAATTGAAACTGGAACAGGTGCAGAGAGGGGCTACTACAATGATCTGAGGAACAGAAAACCCATGGTATTAAAAGAGGCTCAAAGAGTTTGCCTTGTTTTGCTTAACCAAAAGAAGCCGAGGGTAGACATAGTTGCTCTCTAAGGCTACGTCTACACTAGCCCCAAACTTCGAAATGGCCACGCAAATGGGCATTTCGAAGTTTACTAATGAAGCGATGAAATGCATATTCAGCGCTTCATTAGCATGCGGGCGGCCGCGGCACTTCTAAATTGCCGCGCCTTGCCGCCGCACGGCTCGTCCTGATGGGGCTCCTTTTCGAAAGGACTCCGCCTGCTTCGAAGTCCCCTTATTTCATGGGAATAAGGGGACTTTGAAGTAGGCGGGGTCCTTTTGAAAAGGAGCCTTGTCGGGACGAACCGCGAGGTGCGTCAATTTTGAAGTGCTGCGGCCGCCCGCATGCTAATGAAGCGCTGAATGTGCATTTCAGCGCTTCATTAGTAAACTTCGAAATGGCCATTTGCGTGGCCATTTCAAAGTTTGGGGCTAGTGTAGACGCGGCCTAAGTGTTAACAGGGAGGAGGAGGAGTTATTTAAGTTAAGCACCAGTGCTGGCCCCACAAGAACAGAGGGATATGAACTGTCCATCAATAAGTTTAGGCTTGAAATTAGATGAAGTTCTCTAACCATCAGAGGAGTGAAACTGGAAGAGGCTTTCAAGGGGAGCAGTGGGGGCAGAAAAATTAACTGGCTACAAGACTCAGCTTGATAAGTTTAGAAAAGTGGTGGTATGATGACACTGGCTACAGGGGTGTATGGCCCATCAGTGACTGCCAGTATAAAAACTCCCCAGTGGATGGTGATGGGATGCTAGCCTGACAGGACTTTGAGTTACTACTGAAAATTCTTTCCCAGGTGGGTCTTGCCCTCATTTCCATATTTGCATTTGGGAGGAAATTTTATCCTACTTGGACTGGCAGAGACTTTGTTTTTTGTTTTTGTTTTTGTTTTCCACCTTTATGTGCAGTGTGGGACATAAGTCATTTGCAGGTTAGAACAAGTGTAATTCTCTGTGGAGTCTCTATAACTTAAAGTCTTTAAACCATGATTTGAGGACTTCAGTATCTCAGGCACAGGTTACTGGTATGTTTCAGGAGGGTGGTTGAGGTTCTGTAGCCTACAGTGTGCAGGACTAGAGGGTCATGATGGTTGCTTCTGACCTTAGATCCTGCGTTACTGGTTTTTATTTAAAATTCCTTTGAAAGGTTTTACATAAAAATATTCTTTTGTGATTAGTTATGGCCACTAAACATTTTGGGATCACGTTTAATTTTCCTTCAGTCTTTTTGGGCACTGGCCTGTGATCAATAGGGCCATGTCTACACCATCCAAAAACTTCGAAATTGCCATGCAAATGGCCATTTTGAAGTTTACTAATGAAGCGCTGAAATACATATTCAGCACCTCATTAGAATGTGGGCAGCCGCGGCTCTTTGAAATTGACACGGCTCACTGCCGCACAGCTCGTCCAGACAGGGCTCCTTTTCAAAAGGGCCCCGCCTATTTCGCAGTCTCTTTATTCCCATCTGCTCATAGGAATAAGGGGACTTCGAAGTAGGCGAGGTCCTTTCGAAAATGAGCCCCGTCTGGACGAGCCGCGTCAATTTCAAAGCGCTGCGGCTGCCTGCATGCTAATGAGGTTCTGAATATGTATTTCAGCACTTCATTGGTAAACTTCGAAATGGCCACCATTTGCATGACAATTTTAAAGTTTTTTGGATAGTGTAGACATAGCCTAGATGTTCTTACGAGAAAGATAAGCTTTCAGGTTCAAATGCCCAGCATGAATAAACAAGGCAAACAACACACTGGATGCTGAAAAGTATTTTTTAAAATAAGATTTGAGACATCAGGTATATCGTATGCTAAGTTAGTACCCCCCCCCACCCCTCACACTCTGTGTTTATGTGCAACAGTAGGAGCTGCTGTGTGCTGAATAATTTTGAAAATCTGTCACTCCATTTGGGACCCTAATGCTATGTGTACGTGGCACCCTAACCTTGAAATAAGCTACGCAAATTCTGTGGCTTATTTTGAGTAGATTTTGAAATAAGCTAGGTCAGCATATGGCGCTATCTAAACGATGCCACATGCCGACATAAAGCACTATTTCAAGGCGTCTATGTAAACCCTAATTCCAAATCACGCAATATTTTCAGAGGTAAGGCCACTCACTCAAGTCTTTATTAGGAGGAGAAAGTGTGTTCTTACTTCATGTTAGATAATGCATGGCAATTAACCAGAAATTGAAACCCTGCTGAAGCAGGGCAGTTGCAGTTTTAACATTTGAGAAGGTCAGAGTAAATTATAAAGAGCTCATTTCCCATTTCTGTTAACCTGCTACAGGTTGAACCTCTCTAATCCAGCACCCTTGGCACCGGACCAGTGCCGGACGAGAGAATTTGCCCAACTATGGGAGGTCGATATTGTCTAGCGGCATTACCACTGCTTTCCCTGCTTACTGGGCTCTTGGAAGACATTTAGGGGTAAATTACACCTAAATAATGTCCCAGAACACTGAGAGCCAGGGAGCTAGTTTAGTGGCTGGAAAGAAACTTTGTGGGACCACGTGAAACTTAGATGCACCCATGATAAATGGTCTTCTGGCTAACTAAAATCATGCTTGGATTACGGATGTTGCCCAACAAGAGAGTGCCAGAGAGAGGTTCAACCTGTACCACATGTAAAGACTATAAATGCCTTATGTGGACTAGGATTTAACCACTTTAGTGCCCAGTGCTAGCTATGAAAACATCTTTTTTTTTTCCATGTGTTGTTGCACCTTGTCAGATAATGGGGGTTTGGTATCTAACTCATGTAGAAAGCTCTGAAAATCCTGGCCTGGAACAGTAGAAATACTTTGTCATTGATAACTATGGCACTTGAAAAGCCTTTTGGTATGTGTGAGAGGAAATCAGTTTAAAAGTTCCACATTTTTTTCGAATATTATTTTTTTTCAAATCTATTTCTTCTGTTCTTATTTTAGTTTTTGAAGAGCTGAGTGGAATACCATGGGGAACCATGTAGGAAAACGAGATCAGAGTGCTGAGAAGCCTACTAAGGTAAGAGGGGGAAAATATGTTGAGAGAGCCATGTATCAAGAAAAATGGTGACATGATGAAATGCAAATATAGTTGCCAAGTTTTTGGTTATTATTTTATAGTCCTCCTCATATAGTTTCTTAAAGTTGAAAAAAGTCCTTGGACAATAAAGTGAAAAATGTTGGATCTGTTTTGATGAATTTAATGAGAGATGTGATATGTTAGCATTCTGCATGCTTGAATGTATGTTGTCTCTGAAGCCGGTTAGTCATTGTGGGGAGTGCACAGTAGGGCTGGGTCTACATGTGCCCCTGCCTTTCGAAAGGGGAGTGTTAATGAGCAGGTTTGAAAGATGCTAATGGAGGTGCTGCAAGGAATGTGTAGCACCTCGTTAGCATAATAGCAGCTGTGACGATTCGAAATTGCGGCTTTTTGAATTGTGCGCTGCCTGTGGAGACGGGACCTTCTTGAAAGGACCCCCCCCCCCCAGTTTTCAAAAGCCCTTTTTCCTATCTGGTGATTGGAAAAAGGGCTTTCGAAAACTGGGGGGTCCTTTTGGAAGGTTCCGTCTCCACGGGTGGCGCACGATTCGAAAAGCCGCACTTTAGAATCGCCTCAGCTGCCATTATGCTAACGAGGTGTTGCATATTCATTGCAGCGCCTCATTAGCATCTTTTGAACCCACTCATTAACATGCCCCTTTTGAAAGGAAGGGGCATGTGTAGACACAGCGTAGGAGAAGTGAAAGACTAGAAATGCAGTACCTATTGAAGTAGTAATGCCCTGAGTAAAATGTTAATTGTTAACTTTGCCAACATGCATGCCAGTTAGCTAAGTCACTAGATTTAACTTACCTTTAGCACAGGAACTAATATAAAAGACTGTTGGTAAATAATATAAAGAAATATGAAAATGAAAGATCATAATGAAAGCTGAGAGTTCACCTGCTCACATCAACAAGAGCTAAGACTTTAAGAAAAACATCCTTGACATGATAAAATAGGGAGTGCTGGCCACACAACAACTGAGAAAATTTAGAGTTTTGTTGATACTTGTTATTGTCCACTGAGGGTAATCAAAAGCTTTTACCTGTTGCCTTTTTTCCCTGTGTTCTAAATTTTGACAGGAGGGGAAAAAAGGTGCATGTGCTGAAGTAATTTAATCTGAGAGAAAAATTAGTGTTGTTTCTTTCTTGTAAGTAGCTATTAATAATTTTGACATGAGAAAATGACCGTATGTATAGGACAGGAACTGTACAGCTATATTTGTGCTTCATCTGGAGGAATACTGGTATTTCACTGTTAAGACATGAATGACCAATATACCCCCAGAAAAGAGAGTAGAAGTAGTGTAGAGGTGATTAGATATTTATTATGTCTTTTCAGAAGGCTGGGCTGAGTAGTTAGAAGCTAAGTAAATATGCTGGGAGGAAAAAGGAGAAAATAGCAGAACAAGAGTATTATCAAGAGGGACTTTGTGCTGCTTTCTTTACATGCTATAGGTGATGTGTTTATGTAGTGCCTAGCAGAAGGGAGTGTAACCCCTAGATTTAATTCTAAACTAGCATAGATACATTCTTTTTTGGAGGGCGGGGAACAACCTCTTTTTCACCCTTTCCCCCCCCCCCCCCCAAAAGCATTCACGCAGCCAAGCAAGATAATTTTGAGATAAGAGGGCTTTTCCCTTGAAATAATTACTCCAGCTCTGGGAAAGACTTTTGCTGACCCTCTTCCCCCTTTCAAGGTCGAAAAAGAATGTGTGTGAACAAAGCACAGCTCATGTGAAGGCTGTTGTTCAATGCTGTGGCTGTGAACTGTGGGTGTAAATGAGAATGCTCCCTTTCACAACGTTGTGGCTGTGAGAATGCAAGTTTCCAGCATTACTTATTGAGACATCAGAACATTTGAAAAAAACTGCAGTGTAGATATAGCCTAATACAAATAATAAGGTGTGGGACCCTATCGTAATTGATGCATAAAGTTAATTTGGATTACATTTGATGTCACCCTTTAAGAAATTATGTTGTCCACTCTTAAAGTCCACTCTTGTAGGCACACTGCACATCCAGGTTTTTTTGAAAAATAGGTATGTGGAGACCGCTGATAAGGAAAGGAGACGTGGCGCATAAGCAAGTAGAATACAGGCTGAGTCTCTCTAATCCAGAACATTCTTGTCCATCAAACTCTGTAATCCAGAATTATTTTAGTTAGCCAGAAGACCACTTAAGGGTGTGGTCAAGTTTCCCACTGTCTCATAAAGTTTATTTATGGCCGTCAGTCCTGGCTGTTACTATTCAGGGCTGTATTTAGCTGTAATTTACCCCAAATGTCTTTTAAGAGCGCAGTAAGCAGTGGAAGTCTTGGTAATGTGCTACAAAATATTGACCTCCCATCATTTGGCACTGGTCAGGTCCTGAGGATGCCGAAGAAGAGAGGTTCAACCTTTATTGCAATTTTTTATAACTCTTTAGCTTTTGAACTGTTTTAGCATGCAGAATGTTTATAATTCTAAACAAAGTGGTGAAACTTAGTTACAAAAAAAAAATCTTTTTTGTTATGATGAAGTTCAAGTTGGTGCTTTTCATCAGGGACCTCTGCCTTCCATCCCCTTTTAACTAAACTGAACATTTCTAGTTTTCTGTCTCCATACTTCTCTGAAAACAGAGTTTGCAGTATATGAAAAGGCAAGTTAGAGACTTATAAAAAAAAAAAAAAAAAACAGGAAGCGTATGGTTACGGTACTGCTACGCACGCAATGTAACCAGACCGTCGTAACTCTGCTCAGTGGCAATAGGAACTGAAAGTATCACAGTACTTTACCCCTCATTAGCAAAAACTTGGTTTTTTTTTTGGTTCCCTTCTTGCCCACAACTATAAATTGAGCCTCGTTTTCCTACAGTCCCACAGTATGTATTACAGAGCAATTGTTACTGGGTGAAAGAGATAAGCCTAGAGATACAGGGCTGTTTCTCCTGCCTTGCAGGTGCACAACCACAGTTTTGAAAATGTAGCAATGCACTTAAAGGATTTTTTTTCTTGTTGCTTTATGCTAATTATTTCCTATGCCCAAAAGAATGATGCAAGGAACTGTATCTCAGCATCTGACCCCAGTCAGCAAATGACAGATTCGCACCACAAACTCAACTCTAAGTGACCTGAACTGACACTTTTGATTTTTTTTTTTTTTGCAATCTGCTTTCAAAGTGTACATTGATATTAATTTTTTAAAGGGAGGTTTAGAGAGAAACCATGTTGAAACCTTAACTCTGGAGTAGCTAGTTAGATTCTTGTAACAAATTGATTGAAGTGACTAAGATTTTGAACAGCTATCTAACTTTATTTAGTTTCTGTGAATCAGGATATTTTCCTACGACTGAGGCTGCATCTACACTACAAGATAAATTTGATTTAAGGCAGTTAGCTCAATATTACAACGTGACTGTCTTCACTGTGAATACCATTAGCTTGATTTAAGGAGCCCTAACATCGATATCACAGTATCGTTGGTACTTGATGGATATAGCATGAAGCTTAAATTGAAAAGTACAAATAAAGGCCAGTGTGGAAGTGTCACATATTAAAACTGAATTTATTAGCCACCAGAGGTGTCCCGTATGTAACCCACAGTGCCCCTCAGTTTTCTGCTCTGGCTGCTGCTCTCCAGGTGCTCAGGAAATACGTAACAAGAAGATTGTGAATTTCAAATTGGGACCAGGAAGCCTGGGGCCGTGGGCTCACGTTGGTAGGAGAGCCTCAGAAATGTCCATTACAAACAGCCTCAGCACAGATTTTGTGGTTCTGTCTCTACACTTGGTATTTTTTTCTGCGTTGCCCAGCATCGAATAGAATAGAGCCCAAAGAAGATGATTGAATCAATTTACAATTATCAGTCCAAAGCACTTTTAATTAGGCAGATTTCTAGGAGAAGATTTCCCATCCTTTGCCATAGGCATTAACTTCTAACTGTTTGCTCTGTTAATTTTGCTTTATAAGTGCATGATGCTAAAATATGCAGTCTGTAAATAATAAAGAGGAACTAAATGACCTAGGTTTGGCAGAATTCCATTTTTTAAATAGTTTCAGCTTATAATGTCTATTTTTAAGCATTTTATTTTATTTTAATTTTCCTCCTTGCAGGAAAATTATGGGATGGGGAATCAAACATTCTCAATAGACATTAATATTCAAGAAGTTAAAGCTTTATAAACAGGTATAAAACTTGTTTGTGTCAAAAGAAAAATTGCTAATATAACATTTCAAAATATATAAAGTAAATGTTTTAAATCAACAAATCATACCTGTTTTTACTATTCACCCACTCAATTTGTAATAAACTTAATTCAAAAATCTAAATCATTGTATTTTTTCTCAAGCTGCATTTTTCTTGTCTGCAAAATTTTGATTTTTGTCAATGGAAATATTTTTGTCAGTTTGTGTGTGTGGTGAAGTAGACATTTACTGATGATAAAAATCTAATCCTTCCAAGTTTATATGACTTACTAGCTGCATTTGAAAACATTTGATATAAGTAGGATAAAACTTGATAATTAATTAGTACGTATATTTACTCTAATCAGGAATTCATGATCTCATATCTCTTGTTTATACTCTTATCTGACACATGCACTTATAGATTTTCTGTAAGATGACAGTCATTTTATTTTGCTTAATTCTTTTTTTACTTCATTGGGAGCTGCTGGGTATGTGCTGCTTTTTAGAATTGGATCATTTTATTCATGCAATAAAGTATTTATTCGGGCTTGCAATTTCAAAATTCTTGGCCTTTATCTAGACAAATATATTCAGCATTGGGGAATCTTAAAAGAATGTTTTTTTTCCACTGGCCTGAGTTTCACTTAATACTCTGAAAAGGTGCTGATGAAGTAGTAACTATTCTAGGTTTTTGAATTTTTATCTGTCTTAATTCTTAGCCACTATCACAGTTCACCTTAAGTGGATGCCATTAACATTATTGCAAACCGCAACAAACTCCTTTTCCATAACTGCTGTAGTAACCAACCTTATGCAACATTGGCTGAACTTGAATATAACATCTTCTCTTCAAAGCTCATGGCTTGGCCTTGTCAAATTCCAAGCCATGCACAATGCATGACAGGCCATGGAATCTGGCCTTTTGTGTGCTTTTACCCCACAGCATAGAGATTTCATGGGAGAAAACATTCCTCAAATTTGGAGTCCTGACCAGCATTCCTGCAATCTAAGTGCTCAAATGGCCATTTGGGAGAGATGCAGGGGCTGCCCCGCTAATGAGCAGAGCACCCACAGCCACTTACAGTGGGCAACCTGTGTTTCTATTGCTGATGCACATCTGCACGTGCCTTGGTGCATATAACAAAATTTATTCTGCCCTTGGATCAAAAAAATGAGGAGGTGCACTGGTCCTGATCCAAAATGGAATTAGAGGGGATCACAAGGTTATTTTGTGAGGGTCATGGCACTCCTATCCTTACGTCCATGCTGCCGTCAGAGTTGGACACCCTTTCTTCTGCATGGCATTCTTGGCGGCAGCAGCTGCTGCTCTCCAGCTACCCAGCTGTGAAGACAATGCTGCTGCCAGCAGCTGTTCAGAAGTAAGGGTAGCAATACTACAGCCCCAATACAGTAACCTTTTGACTTCTTCCCTCCCCCCTCCGCCTCCCTGCCACAACTCGTTTTTGGCTCAGGACCACTATAGTTACAATACTTTAAAATTTCAGATTTAAAATTTGTAATAATGCAGTTTACTATTTTTAAAATCCCATGACTGTGAAATTTACAAAATGGACGGTGAATTTGGTAGGGTCCTACTCCTGGCTCCACGTTAGGCAAAGTTCTGCCATAACTTCAGGAGCCTCATGATTAATAGCTGAGGTAGAATTGGGGCTCTTGCACCCCCAGCTGTGTTCATATTGACAGACTGACTGAATGTGTTGTAATGGTATGACAGCCTTGGAACATTGGCAAAAATACATCAAGTACTGCTTCAAGCCTCTAGCTTTGTCTAAGAGCTTGGGGGAAATGTGTTTATTCCAGCAAATTAATTTTTCACTGGCAGAAACTTAATCTAGCTGGAACAGTAAAAAAATACTCAAACAACAATTCAGCGTTTTACCTGACCTTTAAGTCATCGTTTTTAAAATGAAACATTTAAAAAAAAGTTCATTTATACTGAGAGCAAGACTTCTTCTGTTCTTTGAGAGATGTTTGTAGTAGTTTATGAAATATTGCAGTTTGTTTAAGGCTAGATTGTACTTAAATATTTTTAACCCTATGCAAGGGGTGGTATGTAGGAACACTGCTCTAAGAGCACCGAAAGGAGAGTGTTCCCTGGGATAGTAGTTTGTTCCTGTCCTACACCAGTAGCAGATTTCTTCTTCTGTTGTGGATGGGTGGAATGTGTGTATGGGATGGGGTAGAGAAGGAAGGAGGAGTTCCTTTCTGCCTGTTTTCCCCCAAGTAAGAGAAGTACTTGAGGACAGCCCATGTTCATCAGCCACTCCCCTACTTGAAAGTAGAGATGTAGAGAAGCTAAGCAGGGAGGTAGGAGAAAGATTTACATCCCGTGTAGGCGAGGCTGTATGTGTTCCCTGTAACCTCTTAAATGGCATCTGAACTGTTTATACCATGAAATTGTGAACCAAAATATGTTGCCTGGGACTACCTTATCTGTGTGTTTCAGTTCAAAGACTGTGTTCCACACCAGTGACTGATGAAATAAGTTTGTGTGACTGGAAGGTAAACATTCTCAGAGATGATCTATTTTCATTGTGTGGCAAGAAATTAAAACTCAGGTTTAAACTTCATTAACTTAGTTAAATAACAATATTCCCACTCTTGAAGCAATACCTGTTTCCCATTGCCTCCTTTTCTTCTCTCTCTCTTCATCTTACCAGTTTTTAGGGGCCCATCACTGCTTCTTGATGAGGTCTGGAGAGCTGTGCAGTTGAGGGGGACAGGTGGAACATTTAGAAATGACTGGATCAGAATTATAGCTGTAATAGCCTTTTCAGAGACATTGAAGATGTACAAATGAAAGAATTAACACACTGTCATTTCTATTACCTCATTTCTCGCTCTTCAAAGTTGCTTAAGACCCGGACCAGCTGTGTGGTTTTTACCAGGTGTTTCCGCCCAATGTGCAGTGCAGGGTGGCAACCAGCAGAAAAACAGATGCAGGATTTTGGGTTGTTTTGTTTCTTCGTGTTAAATAACATTTTTGTGGAAGTTATAAAAATAAAAAGGATGGATTTAAATGTTTAGTGCAAGAGCTGTTTGAAAAGCAGATTAAATGTACTTTTTAGGAATGTTTTTTAAGTTATATTTTAAGGCAAAGAACATTTGACTTCCTGGGAACTAGCACAGAGGAGTGGCCCTTCTCCCATGCATTAAAACAAGCAGGGCACAGATTTGACTGTTCATCTCAGAATAAGAATAGAAAGATTGTGACAGAGAAGGTTTGTAACAATATTTGTCCCTTCCCTGTTGTGTATGGCTGTGGTTTTGCTACCCTACTCTGTACAGCAAAGGGGGGCATATAACAACTTTTTTTGGCATTTGGAGGTACTGATTTAAAAAGTCCCTTATTAAATCAATATTTTCCTTTGAAAGCATGAGAACAGAAAAATAAGTCCAGGAGGACTAAGTGGATTAAAAACCAGTAGAAGAGGAGGGTAGAGGAAGTTGTCCACTCTGATGTTTAATGGGCATGTTCCATCAATGAGTCTCACAGGATGCCTGACTTAGAAGCTTTTTTCTGACAAGAAAAGTCATTTGGGAGTAGGGAAAAGTGTTTTCTGTGGTGTGGAAGCAGAGGTGCAAGCTTCTACAGTGAGTGAGTGAGCTGGGGATATGTCTATATTGTGTGTGGGAGTGAGGTTTCCAGCCCAGATTTGGAGGAGAGGGCTTGTCACACTAGCATGCTAAAAACTAGGTGTGTAAACAACAGGGTTCAGGCTCTGAAGCCTGGCCTCTGCTTGAGCAGCAGCAGCAACCACTGTTTTTACTGCTGTTCTTAAGCTACGTCTACACGTGAAGCCTACATCGAAGTAGCTTATTTCGATGAATAACATCTACACGTCCTCCAGGGCTGGCAACGTCGACGTTCAACATCGACGTTGCGCAGCACCACATCGAAATAGGCGCTGCGAGGGAACATCTACACGCCAAAGTAGCACACATCGAAATAAGGGTGCCAGGCACAGCTGCAGACAGGGTCACAGGGTGGACTCAACAGCAAGCTGATCCCTTAAAGGGCCCCTCCCAGACACAGTTGCACTAAACAACACAAGATCCACAGAGCCAACAACTGGTTGCAGACCCTATGCATGCAGCATGGATCCCCAGCTGCAGCAGCAGCAGCCAGAAGCCCTGGGCTAAGGGCTGCTGCAGACGGTGACCATAGAGCCGCGCAGGGGCTGGAGAGAGAGCGTCTCTCAACCCCTCAGCTGATGGCCACCATGGCAGACCCCGCTATTTCGATGTTGCGGGATGCGGATCATCTACAAGTGCCCTACTTCGACGTTCAACTTCGAAGTAGGGTGCTATTCCCATCCCCTCATGGGGTTAGTGGCTTCGACGTCTCGCCGCCTAACGTTGATGTTAACATCGAAATAGCGCCCAACACGTGTAGCCGTGACGGGCGCTATTTTGAAGTTAGTGCCACTACTTCGAAGTAGCGTGCACATGTAGACACGGCTTTAGTGTCATAGCCTAAGCCCTGTTACCACAAATCTTTGGACCTGAGCTGGGAGGCTCACTTCTATGTTCTGTGTAGACATATCGTAAAGTGCTCTGGGTTCATGTTCATTGTGACTAGGGTAGCAAGCTGGGATTTGGGAGACCTGAGTGTTTTTCTTTTCTGGATCTGCCATTGGGTGGGTATGTGATTTTTGAACAAGTCCCTTCACACCTCTGTTTCTCTTCTTACTCTTCATCTGCTTTGTCTAATTAGACTGTAAATTCATCAAGGTAGGAATTGTTCCATTGTGTATACATGGTAGAGTGCCTGGAGCAGTCTTAACTGGGGACACTGGGAACTACTGTCAAACTAATGGTGATGCCATGTGAACATAGAAATAATTATACTAGGTGCCAGTGTGAAGCCTCCAAGAATGCCCATTGTGCCAGTAGGTTAGTGCTTGTGCAGTTAAGTCGAACTGATGTGTCTACTCTTTTGATTAAATCTGACTCTGAGGCCCTGGTTCAGGAAAGTGCTCAAGCATGTGCCTAACTTTAAATGTGCAAGAAACTGTTCTGAAATCAAAATAGGATATTTGAGTGTTTTTAAGTACCTTGTGGCACTGAGCCCTGAGCACTTCTTAAACATCACAAACATCAGATTGGACGGGGATTATTGTTGTATGTTTTTCGGGAATCCATAAATATGCAGTGCGGCTCACATTATACAAGTGAAAGATGTGGTCCCATTCCCAGAAGATGTACAATCTTAAGTCTAAATCTACCATGTGGATCCCACTGGAGTGAACATGGCTTCATGCAGACTACTGGATTGGTAGGGGGCAAGAAACGTGATACGATAGAAGAGCAGATGTTAGTAAAAAGTCAGGATCTGCATGTCTACTGTTAAATACTATTAATAGAGCTGGCTGGTAAATTGTAAAATGTGCCACGCTGAGAATTTTTCATCAAATTTGTATTTCAGTTAAAAAGTTAATAAAATTTGTAAATGAAATTCTTTGTGAAGACTTTCTACTGCTTTTCATCCAGTTCTAATTATTAACTGTTAACAACTTGGGACCTGATGTGGCTGAGTATGCAGGGTTGTAAAAGTAACAGGAGAAATGAGTCATAACTACAGCCTTTGGGATTTCTTGTGTGGAGGAGGTGGCGCCATGGCCTTGTCCTCTCAGTTTTCAGGGCTAACTAGCTGCTGAAGGAAGTGCCTCATCAGTCGTGTAAGGAATGGGGCATCAGGCACTTTCCCCTTGTGGTATTGTGTCTCAAATGTACAGTGCTTTCTGGTAGTTCCTTTGAGCCTTAAATGCCCCCACATTGGAGTCAGATGAATACCTTTTCAAACAAAGGTAAATGGCATTATCTCTCAAAGCAGCAAGGAGATGGAATGACTGTGGTGCTTTGCCCACGAAAGCTTATGCTCCAGAATATCTGTTAGTCTATAAGGTGCCACAGGATGACTTCTTGTTGTATTTTGAAGATGCAGACTAACTCGGCCTCCTCTCTGATACTCGATTTCTGGCAACTTCACAACTGCAAATAATACAAGCAAATAATGAATGAAATGTACAGTGCTTATTTGTGACAAGGCAGGAAGTGGTGTGTTCATGGCAAAGAAGGTGTGAAACAGAGATCTGGAGGTGAGAAACAAGGATCGGTCTCCCTCTCCAGATTAGTTCATTGTATCTGGAACACCGTGTAGTAGTTCTCAGATCGACATGCCATGTCACATGTTGGCATGTGTTACAATACCTAATATGAAACAGGGTGAGTTAAAGTGAGGATAAGCAGGAATTTCCTCAAACATAATTGTTAATTTCAGAATATAGTTCGAAACATGAGTTTTACTTGAATTGTTCCCTTCTTAAATTAGCACCTAATTATTTATGTAACTAGTACAACTGTTACAAATTCTGTGCGAAACCCAACTAATCAGGCTTTGCACAAGGGTTATTTAGGGGAAAAGTGAGATGAAACTATTCATCTCATCCCATAACATGGAGCACTACTGTTCTGTGATCAATGCCCTCCTCCACCCGATGGTGTGTCCCTGCCCTTAGCACCCTTCCCTTTGTGAGGGCAGGTGAAGCCCATGTTGACCTGGGTGTAGATGTCCTCTGTACAGGGGCTGTGCAGTTTGCCCTGACACTCCTCCTGTTTAGTAGAACTTATTGCTGCTTCTATCTTTCATAAACCCAAGGAGCAGAAGGGAGAAGAAACGTTTGACCTGTATTGCATCTGTTTCCTCTGCAATAAACCTGCTTGGATTTCTGAGAAATTAACTGGAACCAGCATAGCTAATGTTTAGCCAGATTCTGCATTACACAACAATGTAAAAAAAATTTCAACATCATTTAACTTTTGAGGCATGGAAGTCTTTGCAAGAGAATCAATACAGATACACCAGTAATTTTTTTTTTTTTATTTATTCACACTTGTTTAATGTTGGACAAAGAGAGTGTCTTAATGGTATTTGTATTCTTTGTTAACTTTGATTTTGCCTGCTGTTGCAGAACTGAAAAGCATGTTTCTGTTCTAAAAATTATGCTTCCGTATGAAAGGTTCCAGTTCACATTGAGGTGTTGAAAAATGTCTTGTGATATTAAACAGCATAGCATGGTTCCCCCTTCCCTCTAATATTAGATGATGATGATGGAAACCAAGTTAGTCAGTGTTCCCAACTATGTTTGGGAAAATTCGTTCTCATCATGCACTTAGCTCACTCTGCTTCCAATCTTCTGACTACCAACCCCCTCCACTGGCCTATGCTAAGATGTACTGAAGTCCTGAGATTCACTCTCTGTTCTGCCACTGACTCAGTCCGTGGCTTTAGGCAAGCCATTTAGGTCAAATATTGGGCACTGCTTTTGAGTGCATCAATTTTTGGGTTCCCAGTTGAATCCCTTTGGACCATAATTTCAGAAGCAATAAGCAAACCTCATTGCAGTGAGAGTGCACGGTGCTCAGAACTTCTGAAAAGCAATCTTGGGGTATCACAGGCTGGCTGCCGAAAAACTGAGATCCAGAATCAGCAGCCACATTGACAAAAAATTGGGCTTTCACATCTGTGTGCCTCCCTGTTCCCTATCTGCATAAATAAGGTTAATATTTACCAACCCTTGTGACTATATCTACTGTGCCTATAATTCTAAGGCCACCACTGTGATCATTTTGGCTAACCTAGTGTTTCTCAACCCTTTTTTATAAAATACCCCTTTTAAAAAATTTGTGAGTATTCCTGGACTTCTCTTGCATAGCCCTCCAGGCACAAGGACCACCCATCAAGAAACATGGTCCTAAGGTGATCTGAGGTCTTGAAATAAGTGCCATTCAACCTTTCCAGATTACTGTACCTTTTTCGGGAGTCAGATTTGTGTTGCATACCACCAAGTTACACCTTTCTTAAAAACTACTTACTTTCAAACACATGCAAAAATATCTCAGAAGGCTACTCCTGAAAACTTGCTGAATTTCTACCATCTTATTATCAAATAGGTAAATTAGAACAGAAATTTTGTACTTACGTTTCAGCATAAGGCATATGAAGCAGTAGAAAAAAATCATTGTGTGAATGAACTTTTAGATTGTACTGACTTTGGTGGTGGTTTTTATGTAGCCTGTTGCAAAACTAGGCAAATATCTAGAGGAGTTTGTGTACCCTGGAAAGACCTCGGTGTACCCCCAAGGGTACACGTACCCCTGGTTGAGAAACACTGGTCTAACATCCTGTATCACACAGGCTCAAGAGCTCTTGTAAAACAAAACATATAGGTTTGTCTGTGCTGCTGCAACAAGATGTGATTAGCCGAGTGGTTAAGGAGACTTGTGCTAGCTCTGCTCCAGCTAGTGAGCGAAATCTAGCAATGTGGATGTTGCCATGAGGGCAGTGGCAAGCTGCATAAGTCCATGCTTGTGTGAGTTCAGACAGTTAGCTTGAGTTGCTGTCTGTGCTGCAGTGTCCACATTTCTATTTTCACAGTGGTAGCTCGAGCAGAGAGAGTGCAAGAATGTCTACCTGTACTGGGAATCATACCTCCCAGCTGCAGAGTAGACGTTCCTGTAGTATTAAGGGGCCACTGCATTTATCAGTTACTATGTTTCTTAAATTGTTTACAGTACCGAAGTACATTTATTCAAGGAGTATTGCATTTTAAGAGTTGCTTTTATTGGTTCAATATGAAGTAGCTAGAGAATAAATATAGGGTCCTCTGTACATACTGCCACTTCAGCAGTAACTTTTTTTCTGATCATAATTATGCTCCTCAATCTTTACTACTTGTCTTCAGACCTACTATAACTGCTATATGAATATTTTTGGCAGGAATAAAAAGAGACTAAAAGTACTCTGAGCCTGTTTACTGAAATTCTTTATTTGTAATGAAGTCATCAGTGTAAACCTAACTAACTTTAATGAAGTTACTCCTAATTTATGCCACCAGGAAATGAGAATCAAGCTCTCTGTGTGTGTCTTTGCGTGATCTAAAAAGCCACAGAAAACTAATGGGAATTTCACAAGAGCTGCTGATACAAAACCATTCTCTCTATATTAGAGAAGCTCAATGCAGATGGCATTAACTGTGTAATAAAGTTCAAAGGGTGTTTACAACTAACCTTGCAACTAACATCTAGAGCTTCATCTTCCTCCCATTTAAATCCATAAGGATTTGCTATTTACTTTTAAAGAAGCGAGATAGCGTCTTCCAAGTGCTGTCCTGATTTATATACACCTGATTCTGCAGACCTGCCTAATTAATTAGAATTATTCGCAGTACTACTCAGTGTGAGTATGGGTCGCAAAATTGACATCGGTGTCTGGCAGGTCCTCAGGTCTGCAACATTATGGTAATAATCTTTCAGATGAGCAGATTTCTGGGAAATCAAGATGTCACAGTTTAAAGGGACTGTCCCAGCTAGTTGCAGTGAAAGCTGTGATCTCTGGCTTTTGTCATAATTGACCTTCTAGATGTCTGTCACCCTCTCCCACCTTGTCTCACCCACTCCTCCTCCTCCTTCCTTTCTTTCCCTGTACCTGTCTGCTATATCTTCTCACGCTCAACGCCTTCAACTTTGTGTTGGTATACCTAATTTCTGCTAAATCAGCTGCCTCTGGGCTGAGCCCAGTGCCTCGTCTTCCTGTTTGTGGTGTTCGTGCTGCATTTAGAATGCACAATCACATTGACTTACGGGGTATCTTGGATAGTGCCTTCAACCAAAAACAGTTACATGCTTAAAAAACAGTGTGGTGGCAACTTGCTGTCAGGTAGTTTTGTATAGCTGAGCTTGTTGTCATGGTTAAGGAAGAGGTTGCAACCCCTTCATGGGTGATGAGAGGAGGGAAAGGTGCATCTGTAAGGCGAGTATTTCACTTTGTCACTGAAGTGAGCACATATCATAGTGTTCTACCCAAACCAGCCTCCTCCCACTTTTCACAGGTGTTACCTCTTTGACTCAGCAAAGAGTGAGCCCTGCTAGAGATTAGACTTAGGCTAAGTCCACACTAGCCTGGAAGATTGACCTGCTCAGGGTTGATCTGCAGGGGTTCGATTTCTCGTATCTGGTAGGGGTGCATGAAATTGACCTCTTGGGTCACTGTTGACCCCTGTACTCATAGCAAGATGTGAGGATAGTCAATCAGAACTGCAGTGCCGCTGAGTTGATTCACACCATCTGAAGATCTGAACCTGTGACTTTTAATATGGATGTCAGTCAGTCACAGAGTATTTCTTTGCACTCATATGCCTTAGCACAGCTTGTTTTTTGTCCAGGCTTTTCATGTCATTTTTGTGTTTAGAGGACTTTCTGCCTGTCACACCTTCCCAGAAGGTTCTCCTGTTTAAGAAGCATTTGTGCTTCAGATACCTGACCACTCACCTGAACAAAGAAAATTTCTGCTCCAAAATTAAGTAATTCACATTTCCCCCTTCTCTTTTGTTTTCATAGTCTGTTTCCATCTGAAAATATTTTGCCCGGAAAGAGCCCTCTGACGTACGCTGGATTTTTTTTTTTTTTTATTAATACCCCTTTCTGTGTTTCTTGCTCTCCCCTGCATTCAGTTTTCTATCCTGCTGTGCTGTATTTTTTTCTCCTTGGTTGTGTCTACACTAGCAAGTTCTTTCAAAAGATCCTGTGGAGCGTCTACACACAGAGAGTGTTCTTCCGAAAGTAGGTTGAAAGAAGGCAGCACTCCTTTTGAAATCACTCTTCCACTCCCCTTTCAGGAAGAATGCCTTCTTTCAAAAGCTTCCCTCAAAAGAAAACATGCGTAGACACTCTGCAAGACCCTTCTTTGAAAGAGAAGTCCTCGAGGCATTTGATTTTTTTTTTTAAGCCTTAGCTCGTTCTTTTGAAAGAGCAAATCATGCTTTTGATCTGCTTTTTTATGTGTGGATTCACTTTTTCAAAAGAAGTTCTTTTGGAAGAGATTTTCCAGAAGGGCTTCTTTCGAAAGATCTCTGTAGTGTAGACGTAGCCTCTGTGGCTTGCCTTTTTGTCCCTTTTTCTCTCTTCTATACATGTTTCTCCTTTCTTCAGCCCCTGCAGCATGTGAGCTATACTGCTCCTACTGTTTTGATTGCTTCTGCAGCATTGTAGAAGGTTTTTCTTGATATCCCATGGCAAGAGTGGTGTCTTAGCTCAGTTTGCTGCTGCATGTGAAGGGGGAAGAGCCAGACAGGATGGGTTGGGAGCAGAGTTTTCTATAAGCTGAGCTCATGGGCAGCTGTCCAAGAGAGATTCAGGTGCCACTCAGCGGATTAGCAGAGTGCCAACAGCCACGTGTAGTGGCTAGCATGTGTTTCGATTGGTGGTACAGATCCACACATGCCTTGGTGCACATAACAAAATTATTCTGCCTGTGCATGGAAAAAAAGTAGAGGGAACCCTGGCTGGGAGCTCATCTCCACCGTAGTTAGCCACTATAGTTTGGGGCAGGTGATGTGGGTTCCTTGTCCACCTACTGAAATTAGCCTAAACAGCATAGAGAACATGGCCCAACAATGTCCCTACATAGCTCTTTTAACCAGGCTAGGTTGAAAGCCTGGTGAAGCTAACAACTGTGGTCCAGACTGGGTAGTAAAGAGGAACAGAGCTGGGTGCTGCCCCCACAGGTCCATCTGGCTAGCTAATTGGTCCACTCGCTGATTCAAGCCTGAACAAAGCTTCTTACCCAGTTCTCATTTTTTTCTGCCTAGATACCAAGTAGGGCCGTATTGCTTGGGGAAAGGAAAAATGGCAGCAGCAGCCTTAAAGTTTTGCATTTCTCTTGATCAGGGACTAATGCAGCTAATTAGATCCTTAAAATGGCTCACGGTAGAATTTTCACTTGATAAGAATTGGGTGCTGCCTAGGGACAATGAGAGCAGGCTTATGGACCTGACCTAGGTAATTTTGAATCATGACAGCATTATTAGTAGGATGGAACAATTGCAATCTAAGAGATTTTGGTAGAATAAATCATTGGTTCTCAGATGGGGCTATATGTCCCCCTGGGGGAGCACAGAGATCTTCCAAACAATACATCAACTCATCTAGATGTTAACCTCAATTTACAACAGGCTATGTAAAAACCACTAGTGAAGTCTGTACAAACTAAAATTTCATACAATGACTTGTTTATACTGCTCTATATACTATACACTGAAATGCAAGGACAACATTTATACCCTTCTTCTCTCCTTCTCCTCCAAATTATCAGTCAGACAGGTGACCTTAGCATGATCTGAGACAAACTTTTGAAGGAAATGTTGTCTGTGTTCTACGAGTAAATAGGATTATCTGAAATTCCTTTCCAGAGGCCAAATACTATACACTTTTATTGTAAATAACTCCTGTGTTTCCCTGTCTGCCTTTTGTTTTCACTCTAAATATCTAGATGGTATTACATATCCTTGTATATTATAAGGGCACCCCTTTCTTTTTCAAAAAATTGTCCTTCAGGCAGTCTGAAGGGCTGAGAGCAATTTTTGTATTATGGAACATATTTGTCTTGCTATTTGGAAGAAACAAAAGTGCTTTCTTGCCATAGTCTCATTTTGTAGTGTAAATGGAACTTCCTAATGTAGCAGAAAAACCTTCCTTTTTTTAAGATGAGTAATAGTGTCTATCTGCAGATGACTCAGCGGTCACCTGGAAGTTGGAGGCACTCTTAGGTACGGTATTTGAGTGAATCATTTCCTGGACAAACAATTCTTGCCTTAACTCAGGTTCAAAGTAATATACAGAATTAATTGTTTTTTCATTTCTTATATTTTTATAGATGTAAAAACTTGTTCGTTGTTGCTAATGAGGTACTCAATTTGATGTCGTAGGTTGCTAGTCTGGGACCCACTTTCACAAAGTCTCAATTTACTTAAAGTTTAGGTAAATATTAACATTTCATTTGTAAACTTTGTTATTTATATTGTACTCTATTCTCAATTACTTAATATACACACCAGGAGAGGGCAGCCTTCTCCACAAGGCCTGCTTTGAAGATTTCACACTGGAAACTGAGTAATGGTTTGGAGACAGAAACTTTTCAGTTCAAACCACAGCTCTGATACTGATGAACCTGAACAAATCCTTTTGTCTATGTCTTTCTCCATTTATGAACTACAAAGTGGAGTGTTTTCTTACCCATCACAAAGGGATCTACATGAAGGTTGATTGTTTGCATATTGCAACCTGTTATTAGTCCAACTAAATGTTGATGGTGCAGTAGGCTCAAAAATAATAATTAGAAAATCCATCGTTCTTTGGGGACCTGTCCTGAGCAGTGAGCAGTTATGCAGCACTTCTGATTTCATCTGTGGTAATTTTCCCTCTGAGGTTTCTCTATTCCCTTCTGAGAGATGTGGGCAATTCATTGTTTGTGCTAAAGTACTGACACATTCCATTTAATATTGCCATTTCAATTAGCCGTTCTGTCATGCATTGCAATGATTATCTGGAGACTTTAGCTTAATCTGTTTACATTCATACGGGCTGTAATTCTCTGTGCTGTTGCGTTTGCTAAGTACACCTGTAGTTGATAGCTCTACCCCATGTTTTAATAGCTGTGTTGTCCTTTTATCAGTCTTGTTTCTCCACTGAGTTGAAACAAAACCAGAAAAATAACACAAGCTTTACTTTTGCATGAATCATGGAAGTGATGCTCTTTATACAAAAGTCTCTGTTCTCTAGAATTAGCCAGGCAGGTTATGCTAAAGTGAGTTCTTCTGTGAAGGTAGAAAGTCAGCTTCCATCATTTGATGTCTAGAGTTCCAATTTTCACATCAGGGAAACATCCTTTTCTAAACTCTTGCTCCTGCCATTCAACGTATATGTGCAGTGTTCCTTTCCTGTGCAGAGCCTTGTTGAAACTAACGGGGCTCATTGCAGGTGCAGGCGTTGGTCTGGGTATATCCAGATACAGGACCAGACCTGATAGTGTGTCTAGTGCAGACTTTGAGAGCAGCCCATATTGCATCTGGATGAGAACTGGGTACCTAATGTCTCCCATAAATATTATAAAACTACGGTATAATTTCTTAGTTTAGTATGGCGATCTTGCTGATACAGAGGCACTACGTGGGGAGGTTGTTACTTAGTAAGGGTTTACTCTTCACCTGCCTCTGCATTCTGAAAAGAACCTTATGATACCAGCAAGGGAAGGGTAGGGTTAGCCCTCTCTATTAATCTTGCTTGCTTGTTTGCTTTTAATTGGCTCACTTTTCTTATAGGGAAGTGTTTGGTGGGGAGAGTTCTGTTTGTTTTCATGTCTTTGTATTAGGATGGGTATGTTGTTGTGCCCCAGGCATCAAAATTAATCCAGACATCTCCCAGAATGAAGCACGACAGCTGGAAAAGTTTAGTAACACATCTGCTCTTTACATTTGTATTTTTAATATATGCTATAGCTTACTGAGGTAATTTTCTTTTATAGGGTGGATTCATTCAGTGGGATTTTTTGTTGTTGTCACCTAATCAGTTTAAGTCTACATCCTGATTTCAGTTTATAAAGCCTGTTTCAACCTCTTTACCCAATATTCATCTAATCTGCTGTTTGTTTAGCAGTGTTTATACAGGCCTGCCAGTGGAGGGGATAAAGCCGACAGTTAAGCCTCTAGCACTACAGTGTGAATCTTTATTGCTTGAGCCTAATGCAAGAATGGTATTAGGTTGGTAGCCGAGTTAGTCTGTATCTTCAAAAACAACAAGTCCTGTGGCACCTCATAGATGAACATATTTGGGAGCATAAGCTTTTGTGGGCAAAGACCCACTTCATCAGATGCGGGATGATGAAGCGGGTCTTTGCCTATGAAAGCTTATGCTCCAAAATATCTGTTAGTCTATAAGGTGCCACAGGACTTCTGGAGTTGAGGATTTGCTAGACAGAATCTCTCTTTAAAATTGCTCTTTGTGTAATCTTCAGTTAAATATGATGTTGGCATTTAAAATATGAAAGGTGGAAACGTCTTTTAGGCTACGTCTGCGCTACAAGAAAAAGTCGAATTTATTGAAGTTGACTTCTTAATGTTAGATTTTATAAAGTGGAAGGTGAGTGTTTACACAGGTCCAGAAATTTAACATTGTCTTTGCTAGGTTCAGCTGTGTCATTAATGCATTGTAGGTACTTATCTGTCAGTGCCTGCAGCGCCATTGCATTCTGTGTTTTTGTGCCAATGTATGATGGGAAAAAATGCACCCCAAGTGCTTGTGGGTATCTGATGTCATCACTCCAGAGTGCAGTCTCTCCCCTCCGGGCTGTTGTCAGACAAACTTCCCAGTGTTATTTTGCACCATTTTTTGGGCCATTTTCCCAAAGCCTGCCCCAGCTCACACCACTGCATGGCACTAGCATGGATCTTGAACAGCTTGCACAGAGTATTGTGGCCACTTCCCAAAGTGTTGTGTGGTGTTTTATTAGCCAAAGGCAATGGGAGGATGAGGTGGATGCAGATGATTTGGATGATATTAAAGGACTGGAGACCAGGAGTGCAGAGCTGCTGGCCGCCCTGGATGCATTGCAAGCAGTGGAGCGCCAGTTCTGGAGACGTGAAACCAGCACACACTGGTAGGACCTCATCGTTTTGGAGGTCTGGGGTGAACAGCAGTGGATATAGAACTTCTGCATTCACAAGGCCATTTTCATGGAACTTTGTGATTTTTCTCTCCCCTGCCCTGAAGTGATGCAATACCAAAATGAGACCTGCTTTGACAGTTCACAAGTGAATGGCAATTGCTCTGTGGAAGTCTGCAACGCCCGACAGCTACCAGTCAGCGGGCAGATCTATAGTGGGTGCTCCGGTGATCTGGGTAGCCAAGGCAATCAATGCTTGTCTGCTGCAGAAAACCATGACTCTGGGAAATGTACAGGCCATAGTGGACGGCTTTCCTGCTGTGGGGTTTCCTAACTGTAATGGGGCGATAGGTGGGATGCACATCCACCTCCTGGCCCTGGACTACCTGACCTCAGAGTACATAAACTGCAAGGGGCACTTCTCCATGGTGTTGCAGGTGTTGGTGGATCACAAAGATCATTTCACCTACATCTATGTGGAATGGTTGGGAAAGGTGATGTGCACATCTTTAGAAATTCAGGTCTGTACAGATAGCTTCAAGATGGGACTTTCTTCCCAGACCAGAAAATCAAGACTGGTGATTGTGGAGATACCCGTAGTGATTCTGGGTGACCTTGCCTACCCGCAGCTCCCTTGGCTCTTGAAGCCATGCATAGGCATCCTGGACCACAACAAGGGTCACTTCAACTACAGGCCAAGCTAGTTCAGAATGGCAGTGGAATGTTCCTTTGGCCATTTAAAAAACAGATTCAGTTGCCTTTTGACCCATTTGACCTTTGCGAAGCCAACATCCATACCACGGTTGCAGCATGCTGTGTTCTCCATAATATTTGTGAATCAAAGGGAGAAAATTTCATACCCTCCTGGATGGCAGAGGCAGATGCCCTGGGCAATGTTTATGAACAGCCAGACACAAGGACAGTCAGCAGTCCACAGACAGAAGCAGTGAAAATCAGGGAGGTTTTGAAAGACAGCCACGTGAATCTGCTGCATTTTAACTATTGTGATACCAGCTCCACACTCCCACAGTGACATGTGCTTGACCTTCGTGAAAGTATCTCCAACAGCACTCCACCCCACGTGAAACAATAATTGATACTGTTTTTTCATGACAATATTCTTTTTATTTAGGTAGGTGAGGGTTAAGGGGAAGGGAAAAAGGGATTCCTGGCCTCAGGTGTGGAGGAATGTGAGCCTTTTGCAGTGTGGAGAGGTCCTAGGGGTGGACTGCAAGACTGTTTTTGCACATCCCCCCTGCTTTTGGGGCCCCCAAGCAAGGGAGGTCAGGCAAAATTGAGGGGATGTTGGGCAACAGGGTGAGGAGGCCTCATAACTGTGAGCCCTGTGGTGGGGTACCTCTGCAGTTCCAGCATGGACAGCAGGATGTCAGTTTGCTCCTTGACAACCATTGGAGCTCTGCCTATTCCTTGTTCCTGCACTGGAGCATGCTTTGTTGCCACTAGTGGGTCCACTTTCTATCAGCAGCAACTTGGGCTCACTTCCTCTGTGCTTCTTGCAGCTGTTACAGGATGAGGTCCTGCTTTGGTCTCTTCCTCTTGCATATCACAGTGACCTTGTCATGCCCATTCATGCTGCCTGTTGAAGACAGTCAAAATCAAAATTTAGATAAGTGGAAAAATGCACTGACCCGTAGAATGAACCAGTGTCTGTCTGACAATCACTGCAACTTTTGTTTTGCAAGGCCACTTTTGGCTTCTTAAGGATGACAGTAAATCGCCTTCTGCAGAACAGATGCCATAAGTTCTCCATACCATTTCATTATGGACATGGTAAGATCCTGTCTGCTAAGAGGGGGGATGGAGAGGTTTGAAACAAGGTCCTGTAAAATGTAAAGGGTGGAAAAAAATCTTTCTTGTCATTTCTTTCTAAATCCTGTGCAGGGAGAACTCACTGGATATGCCGGTGTCTGGGGGCAGTGTTTGCACAGCTGGCTGGGGTGGAGAGGGGTTGAGCCTGCTGGTTACTTGGCAGGCTGTGGGGTTGGGTCAGCCCTGTAAAATGTAAAGAACAGTAAAAGTCTTTCTTGGTGGCTCCTCATAAATTCTTTGCAGCTGGGTGGTTACGGGGGTGGGGGAGGAGCCGGGGAGAGGGCCAGGAAAGCCTGCCAGTTGTGTGGAGGTGGGAGACAGAGAGCCTGCCAGCCATGTGGTACAGCAGGGCAATCCTGGGAAGTTTTTAAATGGCCAGGGATCAGTGCCATAATGTTGAAGAGACAAACTTTAATGAAACATCCCGTGCTGCTTCTAGGTTGTGAAAGGAGACATCAGCCTCGTAAGAATAACAGAGTGAAGAAGGAAATATGCTCATACCATGTGAGCACAGGGCTGGAAAATTTTCCAGCATGCTGTGTGGTGGTATGATGCCAGATTACTTACTGGTGGCTTGGTGTGGCAAGGTGCGCTATCTTGGAAGCCAGAATAAATCAGGCCTCCCCAAAAACAAGAGTATCTAGTTGAGACCTTTTATGGAGATCTCCCAAAAGGATAAGCACACAACCCCCAGAAATATTAACAGGCTATTCTAAGGGCATATATCCACCTCACTCCACCCAGAACCCTCTTGAAGCAGTTTAAAAACGTGTGCTCATCAGAAGTAAGCCTACACGCTAACCCAGCCACAACCCACTTGTAGCAGTTTAAAAAAATATGATCACCAGACAAGTTCTCTTCAGCATTGTTGGACTCTGGTGCATCAAGTGCCAATGAGGGGACTGGCTCCAGGGTGAGGAAGAGCTCCTGGCTTGCTGGCTGTCGGCATCTTCCTCTTAATTGGCCTCCGTCTCCTCCTCACCTTCTCAGCTCTCACTGGAGAGCCAAGCCTGGTTTCCTGAGGAGTCCATGCAATTCTTGGCAACTGTGGTTGGGTCCTTCCCAAGAATTGCATCAAGCCGCTTGTAAAGCGGCATGTTTTGGAAGATGTCCCAGATTGTGCGTTGGCTTCTTTCACCTTCTGATAACTCTGCCTGGGCATCTTGATTTTGACCTAGCATTGCTGAGTGTCTCTGGTGTTCCCTTTCTCCATCATGTTCTGGGAAATCTTCCCAAAAATGTCCATATTTCTCTTGATGGTTTGCAGTTTGTTCAGCACAGGTTCATCACCCCACACAGAAATGAGACTCTGCATCTCCTGATGGCTCCATGCTGGGGTTCTTTTGCAACCCAGGGAACTTTGATCAGAACTAGAACCCTAAGAATTCATGGTGGCTATGCTATCGCTCCTGAGAGGTGCACTTCTGAGGGGTGCAATCCATGCTGGTCAGAAAGAAAATTAATTCAAATTCCCAGGCTTCCTGTTACCTACTTCCTGCTCCCCAAGAGAGCAGAGGAGGTTGAAAGCGGTCAGAACAGACACCTGAGGGGCATTGTGGGATACCTGTGGAGGCCAATAAAACCAGTTTAAAGTAATGTTGTTTCTGCACTAGCATTAATTCAGCCTTTTAAATTTGAACTTGGTGTTACATTGTATGGGAGGGGTGGCGAGAGAAAGTTGATCTTAGCACCCTTGAAAATTGTCCTAATGCTATTTGCAGTGAAGACAAACACACTGTAAAATCAAGCTAAGGCTATGTCTACACTATCACAAAACTTCAAAATGACCATGCTGCTGATAGGATTAAGGGGATTTTGAAGTTGGCGGGGTCCTTTCGGAAAGGACCCCTGTCTGGACGAACTGCATGGGCAGCAAAAAGTGGCAATTTCGAAGAGCCACGGTCGGCGGCATGCTAATGGGGCCATTTCAAAGTTTTGTGCTTGTGTAGACACAGCCTAAATGTCTTAAAATCAACTTCATGGTGTAGCGTAGGCAAAGCATTGGAAACTGATAAGATACTGATTTTAGAGTAAAAGAAACAGTAGTAGTAGGTTGCAGGAAGTTAAGACGTAGCTCTTGCTGCTGGCTAATCTTCCTAAAATTTTTGGAATTGGATGGCTATCATACTTTGAAATCCTTTGTGTGTGTGCGTATGGGTACTAGTGCCAGAGGAATGGGGCTGAATTTGTGTGTGTTTGCTGACTGCGTGGAGTACTTTAGAAGCACAGAGAGGCTTTTAGGTTACAAAAGAATCAAAATATGTTTTCAAATACCAGTTGTTCTCCTTGTTCTGTGCTCTTTTGAACCGGAACAAAAAAAGTATCCCTTTTTATGTCACAGCCATATTATTCCCTTAAAATATATTCAGGACTGCATTGAAGTATCTTACGATTCAAATTATCTGATGCTGCTCCATTGACTTGGAGAGAGAAGGGAAGCAGAGTTACTGGTTTGGCCTCTAGTGAAATTTTAAAAAATTGTGTATATGTTGTTTGTTTTGAGTCAGTCTAGTTGTCTCTTTTTTAGACAGAATTGACCGTGCTAATAATGTTAAAAATTGCTTTTTCACTAACTCTTCTTTAGTCGTATGAAAAGCAGGAAAGTCAATAGCTGATACTTATCTATCCTGCTGAATTTGTAAAAAATGGCAAGAGTTTCAAAAGTGAACTGTGATTATGTATGCCTTTATTTTGGGATGCCCCAAATCCAGGTATTAGCCTACATCTGTACTGCTGCAGAAGATCAACCCACTCAGGGTCAATTTTCCGGGGTTTTGTTTCATACATGCACAAAATGGCACTTTCTGGGGTCAAAGTCAACCCTGGAACTCCTCGCAACCTGTGAGGATTAAAGAAGAACAGGAAAAACGCTGACATCGACCATTCTCCATCTAGATGGCTATTGAAGTCGACCGTTTATAAATTGATTTTAGCTAAATGATGGGCGTAGCTAAAATTGCATATCAGTGCTCGACTGCTATGTCTAGCATAGATGTAGCCTTAAAAAATACTGTTCATCCTGGGTCTGACAATCAGACCCCTCCTTGGGGTATCTTGGATGCCTGCATACTGAGATGCCCAAAATCACTACAGGTTGAATCTTTCTCATCTGGCAATATCCGTGGTCTGGCATGATTTTAGTTAGCCAGAGGTGCACTTCTCAAGAGTGTGGCAAACTTTCCCATGGTCCCATAAAGCATTCTCTGCTATTATTTAGTTTTAATGTACCTCTAAATGTCTTCTAAGAGTCAAATAAGCAATGGAAGTGTTGATAATGCTGCCAGACGATGTTAACTCCTGTGGTTTGGTTCCTTCTCTTGCTCGACATGTCAGGTCTGAGTGGTGGACTAGAAAGGTTCAACCTGTAGTCACTTTTGAAAATCTTGACTTTAGCTTTTAGTTGTGAAATGTTCACTTTTCAGTATTTCCTCACTTGCCTATTTAAGGAAACAATTCAACTCATTTATCTAAAATTGTATCCATATTAAATGACGTATGTGAGCCAAATTCAGTATGTAAATGCTGAAGGAAAACCTCTCTCTCATAATCAGTAGAGGTATTTCTGGCAATGTTAATTCTTGGGGAAAAAAGTAGGAACAGAATATCATTCTTATCTATTTACATATTCCAAAATAGATTATGAAAGTAAAATACAGTAAACTCTTTCATTTCTAGAAGCCCCAGAACGCTGCTGGATAGTCAAATATTCTGGATAATAGAGAAGTACATCTAGCAATGCATAACACTAAAGAAAAACAAGATTAGATATTAAGAAACAAAAAATGTAGGCAGCGTACTTTATTTACCAACAACAGTAGTATAGTGTAAATTTATACTTTATTTGTATTTACTTTCACGATAAGGTACTTAATGAAAATGTAACTAAAATTTACTTATGGTTTACATGCTGGTTATTTGAGAGTTGTGGATAATAGAATGCCGGATATTAAAGAGTTTACTTTAATTATGTGCATTATTGTCAGTTTTTATTAATTAAAGATAAAATGTGTGCAGAATCTTGTACTGACATATTTGCTTGGATTGATTTGATTGCTTAGGGTACTCTCCTTACTTGAGTAGAATTTTTCGATGAAATCAGGTGGAGTTTTGCCTAAGTGAGGAAATCCATAGTTACTGAATATTTTTACTACGACATTATTACTGTGGTTCATAAATCACTGTGGGAGGAGTTGGATCAAATAGAAATGTCAAGTTAAAATAAAACGTGCAGCCAATGTTTGTGTTAGCTGCATGTCTGATATACTTCATGGCTCTCTGCGGCATGGATTGTTATTGTCTTAGGGGTTTGTATAGGAGAGGACTCATGCTTTGTGGTTAATTATATTTAAGATAGATGTGTGGTGTTACTGGAGAGAAAAAAATGCTTTGTTACAACATTTTTTATATTTTTGGGACCTACTAAAGAATTTTCAAGGTGTTCTGTTCCAGGACTATGAAAACTGATCAAACCAGTGAAAGCAAAGAAATGACCCATGGCATTGTGTAGCTCACCTAGTTTTTGTGTCAGAGCACATGAGGTGTTTTAGTGTACCGTGTCCTCACACTGTTATGCTGTAGCTCTTAGACGCAAAAAAGAAACAGGAGCAATCATCAGTAGTAATTTTATTGCTCTTATTGATTTCTTTTTTTACCTTAACGCAATTTTTTGAGATTTTATATTTCAATTTCCAACACCTTTTTGCAAAGCCGGATATCATTAGTGGTTTTTGGAAAATTTAGGCCTGAATTTTTAATGTGTGGCAAGCCCTGTCACTTTGATTATTTTCCCTCTTTTAGTAATCCTGATGTTGATGTCTAAGTTGCGTGCACATGTGCATCATCCCTTTAGCATGCTCTTTTTGGATAAGGCTGTTGAGAATTTTGTGGAGTGGCAGCTCTAGATGTATAAGGGTCCTAAGATTTCCTTAACTGTGCTCAGTCCTCCTTCCTACAATATTCACATTGCACTATTCTCGATGCTTGATAATCTTTTTCGAACAAAGAAATAAGTGTCAGAGTCTGAATTGACATCTTAAATTTAATCAGCAGCCTACAACATACTATTGATTTTACTCTGATGCTGGACAGTAACAGAGAGAAAGCCGTGCTAGTCTGTCTACTGTGAAAACAAAAAAGCAGGCCAGTAGCACTTTAAAGACTAACAAAATAATTTATTAAGTGATGAGCTTTCGTGGGACAGACCCGCTTCTTCAGACCATAGCCATACCCGAACAGACTCAGTATTTAAGGCACAGAGAACCAAAAATACTGGAGAGATGATCCTGGAGAGAAGAGAACTACTTTTGGTGTTTGTTATTATTTTGCACAGAGATCCCAGATAGGAGTGTTAAAGGCAATTGTTCATCCATTGGAAGAATGCTCAGAAGTAGTTTCACAGATTTCTTTGCTGTCCTCACTCTTGTTCAGCGTGTATCTAAAGTCACCAGAAAACAAACTGAGGCAATTTGGGCTGCAGTGTTGTCATTCTGCCAAGAACCCACAACCTACAATTTCGTGTAATCAGATGCAGAGGGCAGAGTATTGTTACTCTGCTGAGACTGCTTGAGAACAGGCTGGTGAAGACTCAATCCAGATAAGACGGAGAGTATAACTGGTTGCGTGGAAGCAGCCAGGTGGTGGAACCGTGCATTCACCCACTTGGTAGAGGAGATTGTCACACCACTTGTAAAACAGGTTCATTTCCCCAGGCACCCTAGGAGACGTCTGTGCCCAAGAAATGCCTGTTTCTACTTGGTCCCCCCCCACCACCCAAAGTATGACCATTTCTCTCTGATGTGACCCCTGACCCACTGAATCATGTGACCTCAAATTATATGGCTGTGAAGTGCTCTGCGTGAGGGACCTAGCTGTGAAAGCCACCCAGGTGCTATAGGTGATGCAGAATTGGGTTCCTGCTTAGCGATGTTCCTTATTACACCGGAACACCAGATCAGGATTGCCAGGTATCCAGTTTTTGACTGGAAACACCCAGTCAAAGAGGTACATTGTTGACTTGACTCAGCACCTATGACCGGGCCATAAAAAGTCCACTCGGCAGTGCAGTGGGGCTAAGGCAGGCTCCCTGCAGTTCCCAGAAGTACCTGGCATGTCTCCATGGCCCCTAGATGCAGGACCTACCAGGGAAGCTCTGAGCATTGCCCCACCCTGAATGCTAGTTCTGCAGCTTTCAGTGATTGGGACCTGGGCAGTGCCTCTGTGCTTAGGAGCTTCTCATGCTGGCTCCTTCTGGAAGCTGCATGGAGCCAGGGCAGCTAAGGTCTGCCTTGGCCCCACTGCACCGCTGACTGAGAGAAGCCTGAGAAGCGCTACGCAGTTTGGAGCCTGCATCCTAAACCACCACCTAACACAATCCACATCTGCTGTAACCTAATCCCACCTCTGAGCCTGCTCCCCAGTCCCCTGCCCCAGCCCTGATTTTGCTCCTGCTTTCTGAACCCTCCTGCAACCCAAACCCCTCATCCCCTGCTTCACCATAGAGCCTGCACCTCCTGTCCCACTTCTGAACCCCCTACCCTAGCCCAGTGAAAGTGAGAGAGATGGAATGAGTGGGGTCTGGGGCCTTGAAGAAGGGGTGGGGCAGGGCCTCAGGAAAGGGATGGGATAAGGGTGTTTGACTGAGTGTAGGGCTGCCAATTTGCTAATCTACGCTGTGATGTTTAGCTGCTCATGTCGGAGCCTTTCGCTGTGTGGTGATAAAAGGCTTGGTGGAGGTGGGGGAGGGCAGGAGTATGGAAAAGCTATTTAAACCCATGATGGAGCGGGGGGAGGGAATAAGGACTACCCAAGTACATACTCTACACAACCCTGTAAGAAGAGTGCAGTGTTTAGGTAGTCTTAGTTGATGGGGCGAGGGGGAATGGTCCCCCTGGACATCATGTGAAGTCTGTTGCTCAGGGATATGCATGAGAGTATGGTGGCTGGGGGTGTTTTGCATCTCTGCCTGTACTTGTTTGTGAGTTGAATTTCTTAAGATGCAGTTGCTGTTAAACAATTTTCTTTGTATGTTTCCATGATTTAGGTACACAAATCAATAGCAGTATGATGAGTGATTTTTTTTGTAAACTCAAAAAGGATATTTGGGACAAAGCCCACCTTGTGTTTTGTTGGAACAGAAATGACTTTCAAAGTATATTAACTCTGTCTTCAAAGGTTTGGAGAAATGTTACCTAGTGCGTGTGTTGTTGTTTTTTTTAAGCATGTAACGAAGCTGGCCTTTGTGATACTATGGTACTGTGGAGTGTGCAGTTATCAGGTGCCTTCTTGTTTGGAGCACTGAATTTGCAACGTCAGCAGAATTAGCAGCTGTAGCATTGCAGTGTAGAGCATGGGATTTTGATGTGCTTGGAAACTGCCATTGTTAAAGCGGAAGCACCTTTGTTTTGCTTTGTTTTATTAACTGGTATGCTTGATGTGATCTTTTTCACCCATCTAATACAGAGCTTTATTGACAGTGATATTCACCAGATATATGGTGTGTGTCAGTTTTGATCTGATGGACAGATGTGAGATATCACTAGGGGAATCTTGGAACTTGGCCACGCAGTGATATCGTAACAAATTAGGCTCAAGTGGCTGCAGTTGTGGGGCATACAGACTTCTGGAAGTGAAAATCAGACTTCACAGTTTACGAAGAGAAAAGCAGATTCTATCAGAAAAGAATTTGGGAATGATGGAGTGTGGGGGATAGGGGGAAGAAAGCAAATGTGGCTCACCACTCTGTTTAAAATAAATTACATTGTTTCACTTTTCCTGCAAAAGATTGAGAGGCAGTGAAACTCATTGTGACATTGGAGTCTTTAATGACTGGCTGGAAATATCCAAATACTGAACGAAATCTGAGAGCATTAGATTTCCCTGAAAAAACAAAGCAAATGTAAGAATTGGAGACCAGATTGCAGAGTAGATGAACTTTACTAGTATCCTGGTATGCAGTTGTTAAACATCACCATTAATGTGTGTGGAAGGGGAGACCTTGATATTATTTAATATCTGTAAGAGTCTCCATTTAAAGAAATGGAGAATTATTTTGTGTTAAGTGAAAATGACAGGATTTGAAGGAGCAACACCTGTATTGAGTTCATTGGCCAAGGAGCCAGGAGAGATCTGAGCACTAGTTCAGGACGGCCATCTAAAAATGGTTACTCTTGTTGCAACTAAGTGCACAATAACAATTGTGACCAGGTTTTACACTGTTTTTGTGGAATGCACACCTAACATCAACGTCAAAAAGCACATGGTTCTTGAGGTTCATGGACATGGGTGGTTTGCCTGAAGTATCAGGGAACATTTTCTGGGATTCTCTGAACAGGGCCAGTATTAACAGAGGCATTTCTTCAGAAAGAATGTAAGTCGAATGTTTATAGACTAGGAGGAAAAATGACTGTAACAGTAACTGGTAAAGGAAATTAAATTAGTGTATACAGTCTCATAAAAGTGCCAAATTGTAGACCTGTTTGTCTGCTATAATTCCTATAAAATGAACTTGTTTGTCAGTGATGGAAGCTGTTCCTTAGGCTAGTTCCGCTGGAATCGATACTTTTTTTTTTCTTTTTTAAACAAGTGTTTCATAATACTAGGTCATCTGAATAGTTTCCTAATAGAGCAGCCTGGTGCAACTTCTTCAATATCATGGACCACCTGGACACAAGAGCTAAAGTTTGCAGGCCACACATGATAATTTTATCTTGTAAGACTAGATGAGGGTAATGATATGTAAAGATTCTTATATTAGGAAGCCTGGAAGCTTTGGCACTAATATCCTTTGTTGATATAATATGGCTGTTAACAGAGCAGCTTTCTGATACAATGAAGAATTTAATGAGTACTGTTTTTGGCAGCATAAGAGACAGAGGTGGGGGAATATATCAATTTTATTTCTTCCAAAGCTCCATGAAAAATTCATGAAAAAGAATCTGATACAAATAGAAAAAATTAAAGATGAAAAGGAGACATTACATTTCTGTTGAACTAGTGCTAGTTTTATTCTTTCCTAGGAATAGGAGGGTAGAGTGTTGCAGTTTTTGTTTTATCAGAGAATCCCTATCAATATCAGTGTTGGTGATTAGCAACTTGACATGAATATAGTGTTTTATCTATCATTAGGTTTCGGCTCTTGGGATTCACTTGTTTCATCACAGAAAATATACTTTCACGTATACAAGCAGTGCTTTTTTTTCTGCCACTACTTGCTGGTACTGAGTACGGGCACCTTGGCAGCCCCAGCTGTGGGGTTGGCTGAGGAGTGGGTACAGGGAGACAGCTGAGTATTGTCTCTTTTTTATGTTTAATAAGAGGGAATGTATAGAAGTATTACCAAACATTGACTATATCTTGAGTGAAAAATTTCTTAGCTTGGAGAAACTTTCCTTGCAGACCAACTTCCAGAATCTGCCCTGACCTTTAATTTGTGTTTATTTATTTATTGTTCCCAGCATTGATAACAATTCAAGCTTAAGATCTGGTGACTGTCAGTTTGTCAGAGCCTGCAAATCTTTTGTCAAACTCAACAGTTAGCTTGCGAGTGCATTATTTTATTTTATTTTATTTTATTTTTTGCAAAGCTTGAAAAGTCTGCCTTGATATTCTCTGTCGTCAGTTTATGACAAGAAGCAAGGCATGCGAGATCCTTCTTCCTTAAATAAGCCATGAGCACTGAATAGTTGCAGCTTCTTTTGGAAAGCTTCAACGTGCCCAGCTAGCTCAGAAATATTCTGTTGTCTATCCTGTAAGCTTAGGCTCAGCACATTCAAGTAATTCGTCATGTCTTCCAGGAATGCTAGGGAGTGAAGAAAATCTTTATCTTGCAATTGATTTTGATATTCATGTATGTGCTAAGTTGCTCATTCTGAAGAAGGGAAAGGATTGTTTTTTGAAGAGCAAAGAAACGTTGAAGAGTCTTTCCCATGCTGTCACCTGATATTTGAGTGCATTGGTAGGTCACTAAATTCTGCACTCAGTTCTTCAAAGAAAGATATGAATTTCTTATGCTTGAGATTTGTTTCTGCATCTGAATTCATTATGCTTGACATCACTCATCTGTAATATCTTGCCACAGGTTTCTTGGTGAATAATGCAGTGTAGTGTGATACAATCCATTCCATTTCTTTCAGCAGCTGTTAATCATGGCTCTTGCACCATCAGGTACAATACAGGAACACTTTTGAATCTCCACGGTCACTGACAGCAGAATCAGGAGCTGCATAAATGTCTGAACCTTTTGAATTACTATCCAGTGGTTGCATCTTGATGAGTTCTTCATGTACCAAGAAATCCTCATTTAGAGGATATGTGAATATGGGCATTTGGCTTTTGTTGCTGATGTATGAACTTTGATCCAAAGCCAGTGAAAAGTATTTACACAGCTTTGCTAACATTCAGTGTGAAAGAAACATGCTCATTAAGTTCACTTTTCTTGCAACTGTTTGATACAATGACACACTTTTTCAAATTTTCTGGCCACTTTATCTCCCCCAGACGTTTGTGCCATGTTCACCGCACATTTCTTTCAGTTCTCCATCGCTAAATGACTTGTCCTTTTTCATAAGCATCATAGTGACTTCATACAATGCAGTAAGGCTTGCAGTTGAAGCTTCCCACACTTGAATGGCACATCTTTTTGTTTGATGTGTTGTGTGCGTTGTCTCATAATGCTTCCTTATACTATATTTTTCCACCACAGCAACCATTTAGGTACACAAGACATAGTTCCTTTTCATTATTTTCAAGAAATAGAAACTCTTCTTCCCGTTACATGTTCAATGCTTTGTTCACCTCAAGAATCTCACTTTTCCTGATGATGTTCATTTTGAATTAAGAGTTAGATAAAACATCAAAGTATGTAAAAGAGTCCTTTATAATGGATCAGGTAACTGCTGTCCCTGTGCAACCACATGTTCAAACCACATGTTAATGTGTCGAATTTGAATATGAATGTTAGTTCTGAGCATTGCCTCTATAGATGGTTGTTGAAGTTCCTTTTCAGTAGAACACAGACTTTCAGTTCTTTAACAGAATGGCCCACTCCGTTAAAGTCCTGACAGGTTTGTGTATTTGGAGTTTTTTAAATGTCTGTTCTGTGTCCATTCTTTCTTTGTCAAAAGAGTGTTTGCAGTCTGTCCTATATACATGGTGTGTGGGCATTGTTGGCACATGATGGCATATATAGTGTTAGTTGACAAAGAAGGAGAATGTGCTCATGATTCTGTAATTAACATGGTTAGGTCCAATGATGGTATTTCCAGAATAGATATGTGGACAAATTTGGCAACGGGGCTTGTTGCAAGGAAAAGTTCCAGGATTAGTATTATTGTGATATAGCCTGTGGTTGCTAGTGACAATCATTTTGAAAGTTACAAATGAAAAAATCACTTGAGTGCTCTTTTATTCAGTTGCCAGCTGGGGTGTCTCATTAGCAAGGCAAAGGATCTGCCTTCCCACACAGAAGCCACAGAAGTGCAGGGGAACACTGGTGCTGTGCTGCCCCCCCCCCGCCCCCACTTCCCTCCCTGCCTTGCGTGGGGTGTTGTGGAATGTTGTTTTGCTGTTGTGGAGTGTGTTTAGTATGGTTCAGGCTGGTTCTGTGGCAGCTGGGAAGGCAAAGCAGAATCTAGCCTTCTCAATTGCTTCCCCATCAACCTGCATGAAACATATGCAAGGCTCAAACTACAGTCCCATAGGCTTGCCACTGCCCCCACCCCCACAGTTTTCTTCCACATACCTTCTCCAAGGTGACAGAGAGGTAGCCGTGTTAGTCTGTATTCTGTCAAAACAAAAAAGACGTCATGTAGCACTTTAAAGACTAACAGAATAATTTATTACGTGATGAGCTACATGACTGCTGATCTGTTTCTTCTCCGAGGTCTGTGCCAGCCCTGCACTTCAGAGACTATCCCACTCAGCTTGCTGTGCTGCTGCTGCTTGCTTGCGTGCCAGTTTCTTCCCCTCCTCCCTGTCCCAAACTTTTGGTGATTTGTGCATAAGTGGTGATTCGGACCCTGATTTAGGAGTCCTAAGCACGCTATTAAATCTCTCTGTTCAGAAAAGGACTTAAGCACATGCTTAACTTCAGTCATATCTCAAAGTTATGCAACAGAACTTAAAGTTGTGCTTTTATTTAAGTAAATGCTAAAGCACTCTTCCTGGAGAGGGATGCTTTTGTGAATTGAGGCCTATGTATTCTACCTTCTTTGAATCTCATCCTAACTGAGGGAGAGGATATAGACCGAGCATACAAAATAAGCATATTTTGCCTCCAAAACTGCATTTTTTTGAATCCAAATGGAAGGTTATGATTGATTTGACTTCAGTAGAGATGACTTATATAACGTGCCTTTATTTTAAAATCTACCACAAGCACTTTGTGGCCCTGGAAGAAGGAATCCCTCTAGGCACAGCTCAGACTATGTAAGGAAGTACATTTTCACTGTTCTATTCATTAGGTCCAGAGGCTGGAGGGAGGGAGAGGAGAGCGTATCAGGGAGTATGTTAGGACACCAGATGGGGGAATTAAAATAGCTAGCTAAAACTAGACTTTTAATTCCTTCTCTGTGGAGAGAGATGCTTTTAGAGCATCTGTTCCACACGGGATCATTCTGTTCCTATACACAGTTGCAAATTCCAATTATGCAAGTAATCAAGTGTTTCAGTGAATATTCTTATCAATATGTTTGTGTTTAAATACTATGTGAAATTTAATTTCTGTGTTTGTGGAAGAAGTCACATCTTGTAGGTCTACGTAGAGGTTTCTGCTCTACCTTGTGCTAGGCTTGTATTCTTGTCCTGGTACCCATCTAGGGCTGTAGAGAAGACTGGATGAGACTATACATGTTCTAAGTCAGTTCACTATTGGAAAGGTGTTGGGATTACCTTTTAGTATGAACCAGGTCCTGCAAAGAAAAAATGCATCTGTGATAACTTCTGTGAGACTACTGGATTCAAACCGATTGGATCAGAGCTGTACAGTATTCTGAACACCACAGCCATCCCGTCCATAGGTTGAACAGGGGCAGCCACAGGCCGTGGCTGGGTGCCATGGCAATCAGCACCGTTTTGCCAGAGCAGGTGCCGGTTAATTGAGCGTGCCAGTTATCCAGGTTCTGGATAATCAGCTTTTACTGTAGTTTATAAAGTTATCTAGATATGTTTTCTTTGGGTTTTCACACATTAGTCCTCCACTCTTGGGGCCAGGCCTTGACTTGGCCTCCATGTTTCATACCATGTAGGCCCTGCCAGAAACCTATGGTCATGGACCGCTCCCCGTGACTCTTGAGGCCGAGGGTCTTCTCTGCTGGAGCATTCCTGCTTCAGATTTGCAATCAGCAGGTGGTCCTCATCTGCTGCATTTTCAATTCTTGAAACACACTAAGTTTAAGGCTTTATCCCAATTGAATCCTGGTGTCAGAGTTTGGGGCTGTGATTGAAGAAGACAAGGTTATAGCAAGGACCTTCTTACAAGTGGCACTTGACACAGCGGATGTGGCAACCTGTATGATGATGACTGTTATACCCATGAGAAGGAGTTCAAGGCCGCAGGCTTGAGCCTCCTGCACAAGGTCAAACACTGTGGGCATTGTTGGCACAGCAGGTTTTTGAAGTGGCACCCATATATGATGCAATAGGGTAATCCCAGACAATATTCCCGTATCTAGATGACTGGCATATCCGAGGCTGCACTAATGTTAAGATAGAAGACCATGTGAACGTGGTAATGTCGACTTTTGACAGTCTTGGGCTGATCCTGGTTGTGACAGTCAACTCTAACCTTTCACTCTGAGGACGGAGTTCCTTAGACTCAGTCAGTTCAGAAGGAGTAGGTTTTTTTGACTGTGGGTGCCATCAGGGGACTTACAATCATACTCCACTGCTAAGGCACCAAATTGCCAAAAGCTGCTCAGTCCTATCGTTGCTTGTATGTATGTAGTTCAGCTCGTCAGACTGTGACGTCAATTTCCTTCAGGCTTGGCTGGCTTCATTGTGCAGGCCAAGTTGAACTGCACAGATAAGATAGTAACTCTTACTCCTTTAAGTATTGAGTCCTTCCTGTGGTGGCTCACCCCACAAACTGTGTGTGCAGGAATACCCTTCTTCGGGCCCCAGCACTCAGTGTGTCTAGTCAGGGATCTGATAGGGTGTGGTATACACCTAGGAATCAGGACTCAAGATCCCTGGTCTCAGGGACAAGTTTTGCTACACATCAATATCAAGAAATTAAGCCTTCGTCATTCTGGGAGAATGCAGAACTTTACAACATTACGTATATTCCACCAGGATTGTGACAAGTTAGTTTTCAAATGATACCTCCTAAGGTGTGTTTTCTATAAAGATTATTGCACTAGTGTGTCAGATGTGACCATAGGATGCTATGAATCACACCCATGCATAGTCACTCTTTGGCATGTCTGAGATTAAGAGATGCAAATTGGAATGTGGACACCAGTCTATTAGCCATGTAGATACATTCCATAAGCTCCTTCCATGTCTGTCACTGAGCAGCTGTCAGATACTTCATTATTCCCGACCTGTGCCAAAACTGGTAGTCTCTAAGTGAAATATGCTGTAGCTAATTAATTACCAATCCTGTGAATTATCCAGTTCTTTTCACTGAATAGTTTTCTCAGTGATCAGCTATTTGAGTTGTTTAATGCTGTCTGCTCTTGAAAATCAGAGTAAAAGCTTTATGATGTTTTTTTCTCTCTCCTCTTCTTAGCTCTTAATGAATCGTTTCCAGAAATACTTAGTATTGCATTAGTCATTTGGGGTCCTTTTCCAAATATTTGATTATGCATGCCATACTTCCTATCTACATGTGTCTGTTTTGAGTACCTGACTGGCATATACACTACCAGTCCACAGTGCTGTGAGCTGGGTGTTTACAGTTATTAGTACTTAGCAGTCAGTGAAGTCCGTAGCAATGCAGTTGGCATGGGAACTGAATGCACAGTATGCCCCCATTACAGAACTTATTCATTGTAAAAGATGTTAAATTAATCTTAAGGTGAAAACATTGACATTCGCACGCGAGTCCCACCGCGACTTGTGTCCAAGCCCTGTCATTTGTGGTGCGACTGCGGCTTGATCTGCAGATCCCAGTCAAAAAAGGACTTTATAGTGAGATGTGACTGCAGAAGCAAGTCTGAGAGGCCCAGGCCCAACATTTGTAAGCCCAGCTCACACTGCTAATGTGGATGCTCAAATGTTGGCTTGGAGACACTGAAGGTATGGCTGTACTGCTTACTAGACACTAGAGCTGGCCTGCATCAACTGATCAGTACCTAGGGGCTCAGGCTAAAGGGCTGCTAAAGTCTGTGGTGAACATTTTGAGCTGGAGCTCCAGCACCAGTTATGGCACCGTCCCTCCTCATAAGGTCCTATTGCCCAGGCCCCTGCTGGAGGCGAAACCTATGTACCACAGTTAAGTATGACTAGCCCGAGCCCTGCAAGCCTGAGTTGGCTGGATTGAGGCATCTGTAGGTTATTAACTGAAGTATAGATGTACCCTTCGACCACAAACCTGGGCCCTGCAGATCTGGGCTTATGCTCTTGATAATGGACAATAATCTGTGCAGAATGTCAAAGGTCCATATCTTCCTAGTTGTTGTCCAGTGGTTCCTTCCCAATCATCCCCTTATCCCTCCTGATGTCCCCTCTGTCCAGATGTCTCAGACCACATTGCAGAAGTGAACTCAGGCTCTCTGTGAGAAAGGGGCATGATGGAACAGCTAGTAAGTAGGTACCTGCTGAGTGACTACAAGGGTCTGGTAATGTTACCACAAATCTTTTGTGCTGGCAGCATGGGCTTCCGCACAGCATGGGAGTGTGCTTTTCGCTCAAGTCCAGGCCCCTCATCTGGTGCAGTATTGAAACACACTGGCCCTATCTACACTTGTCCAAAATTTCAAAAGGGCCATGCTAATGGCCAAATCGGAGAATACTAATGAGGTGCTGAAATGAATATTCAGTGCCTCATTAGCATAATGCCAGCCATGGCACTACGAAAGTGCCATGTTTCGATCATGCGTGGCTCAGCTACATGGGGCCCTTTTCCAAAGGACCCCGCACGTTTTGAAATCCAGTTGATAGGAATAAGGGGATTTTGGTGTTTGTGGGGCCCTTTCGAAAAAGGGACCCATGTAGATAAACTGCGCATGATCAAAACGCATCATTTTTGAAGTGCCGTGGCTGGCAGTGTGCTAGTGAGGTACTGAATATTCATGTCAGTGCCTCATTAGTATTCTCCATTTTGGCCCTTTCGTATTTGAACTGGCGGAGAAGGAAATAGTGACTAGAACAGCGAAAGCAAGAGCGAGTTTGAAGGCAATGGATAAAATCTGGAAAAGCAAAGCAGTTAGCTGAAGAACAAAGCTGAGTGTCTTGAAAACGTGTGTATTCAGCAGCACATTGTACAAATGTGAGACGTGGGTGATAATGAAAGATTCGAAGAGAAGAGTATTGGCATTCAAAAGGAGTTGTTATAGAAAGATTCTGAGAATAGGATGGGTGCAGAAGGTCACCAATGAGGAATTATATAGAAAGATACAGCCAAAGGAGAACCTGCTGCAGAAGGTTGTAAAACGGAAGCTACAACTATTTGGACATATTTGCAGAATGAATGACGAATGAAAAATCAAGACCCTGGTATTCGGCATAATGGACAGTTCGACTAGGAGAGGCAGACCTCACAGAGAATGGATAGATGATATAGTAGATTGGTGTGAAGCTAGTCTACAGAAACTAAGCCACTCCGCACTGGATGGGGAAAGATGGAAGGAAATAGTGAGAGAGGCATCAGACACCAACGGGTGCTGAGCCCACCGTTATTGATGATGATGATGGCACTTCTGAAATTTTGGCCAAGTGTAGACATGGCCACTTTGTCGCTGCTAGGGTTGGGAAGAGGGCAGGAGAGGACAGATGAAATTTCCACAAGTCTGAGAATGAAAGGCATATGATGTGTCATATAACAATCATATAAATGCTATTATAACTATTACTCTTTGTATTGCAATATTACCTAGAGTTCCTAAATAGGTAGACTTCCTCTGGGTTCTAGGTCCTGCCCAGACCTATAAAAGGAGATAGTATTTGTCTCAGTATATGTAATCTTAATTTATGACAGTATAGATTATAGAACGTTGAATTACAGAAGTAGGGACAAAGGAGAAAAAACAATTTAATACAAGCATCTTGCCAACAATAACCCTAAGTAAAATGGATTCCAATGAAGTGAGTGGGAAAGGGGTTGGTTACTTATAAAATAATTCCTAGTGTGAACACAGAGCAGATGCTTGAATTTGGGTTTACTACCACATAATCAGAAATTGATAGAAGGTGAGTCTCCAGTGAGCTGTTAGAGTGCCCC